>NC_134045.1:4795060-5476373 GCF_965140245.1 Athene noctua
GTTCACAAGTGGTGCCTGATGCTGTCCCTGAGGAGTGGGCTCTCAACACCTCATCCGGCACTTGAGTGGGAACCAGATGAAAAATTTCCAGTCAAGTTAAAAGGTTACATGCTTTAAAAAAAAGAAGGTCCTGATCTGTCACTAATGTCTCATTAAAAATCAGAATCTGAGATGTCTGCTTCATTTTGTATCATTGATACAGTTTTTTGATCTATTTGTTTTTTTGCGGATCATGTGGGGGTCCCTAGGTTTGAAGAGATGGTGAAAATCTCAAAGTAAGCCACTGTTTGTAGAAATCAATCCTGAGGTCTTTCCACATGCCTCTGCCAGACACAGCGGTGGAGATTTTATTGTCCATGGTGGCCAAGAGAAGTTGCTACCAGCACCCTCGGCAGCATGACACAAGGATGTACCTGGCTTGTCTGCACAGTCTGGCTTTTACGTTGCCTCTAGTGAGCTCTAAAATGCCAGACACCAACTGAGGGGATCAGCAAAGGGCAAATTTCATCCGCTTCCTTACAGCTCTTCTTCCTCATGCTGGTTTTGGTGACCTCGCATGCCCACCAAGGACCGGGTGGGAGGGAACACTCATTCCCTGGCTTTGAAGTAGGGAACTTCTGACTTCACAGCTATGCGGAGCAGAGGGGAGAATTTGATTTTGCATGCAGTGACCACATTGCTCTGTGGACCAAAGAGCAGTGTCCTCTGAGGAAAGGCTGGGAGGTTGTTGGGGAGCTGCGGCTCGTCCCCTCACCCAGCTGCCCAGGCAGATTCAAAAGCTACATCTCTGCCTCCTTGTCTCTGCAACCTCCCCGGCTCTCTAAGTGCCAATAACCCTCTGATTGCTCATTCTGCAGAAAATTGTCCCCTTGATTTCTGCAAGTTTTTCTAAAAGCCTTGCTGTAATTATGCTGTGTGTCTCCAGTGAAGGGTAGCCTCCTTGTGAGAGCCAGTGCTTGGGAGCACCGTGCGCAGGGAGAATGTTCACGCCATGCTCCTGGCCTTGCTGGTGCCCCTCCTGCCCAGGAGGATGCTGTGGCAGGGGGGTGCCACGGGATGGCTCAGCTGGCCCCAGGGAGAGGAGGAGGAGGAGGAGGGGGAGGTGGGGAGCAGATGCTTGGGCAGGACACAGCGTTGAGGAAAAAAAGACAAGTGATTCAGAAAACGGCTGGTAACAGAAGTGAATAAATGTGGTTTTTTGTTATAAACATTCCCTTTCTTAAAATACCAAGAGACTCATTAGACCATGTTCCAGATAAAACCACCCCACTGGTGGTTGGCAGCCGAAGCCCTTCTGGAGCATATGTGAATAAAGTCTTAAACCGAAGTGATCTGGGCTGCCCTCCGACCTGCTGTGGCTCCTCAGCAGCAGCAGTGGAGTTTTCATCCTTGGGGCTGTCTCGTCAGGTGATTGTGCGGAGACGTGGCTCGAGTCCTTGGTGCCGCTGGCATCTCCCCAAAGGGATGGTCCAGCTGCTTTTTGCTGTGCCTAGCCTGGGACATGGAGGATGAGGTGGCACATCTTGCTGGCAAGGGGTTTTATGGCTTCTGCCTCCTCTTGGCTCCATCCTTGGAGGCTTTTCCAGGTCCGGAACGAGCCCTGGTGCAGAAAAGCCACATGAGACCAGCTCAGATGTGACACCCAAGAAAGGGGATGAGTTTGTTCCCAGAAGCTTTGTTTTAGATCTGATGTCACAGGGAAAGGAGGCTGCTCGGGTGTCCTGGCACCTTGTTCTCCCTTCAGGTTGTCCATTCAAGAGGCTTAATCATACCTGTTGACTCCCAGTCCCGCAACTGAACGTGTTTCATGTGGACTCATCCCCAACAATGAGGCTGTGGAGCTCAGTGGATGTCATGGGGCTGCAGCACCAGCATCGTAGTTGGTAGCCTCCTGAAATAACATATCCTGTTTTGGTTTAAAGCTGGTGTGTCACTGCCTCTGTGCAGGAAGAATGACAGTACCCATCCAGGAGAAGTTTGGGCTTTTTCTCCATTCTTGTCCATTCCAGTGAGAAGCTGGGAAGTAAGCTTTGGTCCCAAATTGATCTGCAAAGGTAAAATCAGTTTAATTCCTCAATAGTGAAATACTGTTTGCATTATGTCATAGCTGGGAAATGCAGCTTTGCAGAAGTTGTGCAGGTATCCTCAGAGTGCATGTCCTCAGGGTCTGGATTCTCCTCTGACTTGGTGTTCACTTTATTTTCGTGCTGAAAATGAATGCAGCCTTCCCTTGTCTTTCAGATAGCTGCCCAAGAGCTCTCGGATAACAGGGTGATTACTCTGAGCATGGCTGGAAGAAAACTGGATAAAAAGGTGAGAGGGGTTGTGTCTGGGGATGCAGTGTTAAACTGCCCTTCCTAGGCTAAAGGATCTAAAGAAATCTCTGCTTGTGCATATAGCAGTGACAGAAAATAGTCCTACTGGAGAAAGCATTAGGTTGAGACTAGAGGGGTTCAAGTTCTGGCCATGCCACTGGCTGCTGGGTATGCCTGTGCCTCAGTTTCCCTATTGTCATGGTATTGCTCTCTTCATCACACGTGCTGAGATGGAAGGATTATGGCACAGATTCTGTGTGCTATCATGTCTTAAAGGCAGCAGATTTACTACTTCAGTGGTTGTTGTTTGGAAGTGTCTCCTGATGGAGCTGGCAGTTTTGATGCCCCTTGAACCTGTGTCTCAGAAGTGCTGAAACCTTCTGGCTTGTTGCCTCTGGAAATGGAGTGAATATCTGCTTGTATATTAAACAATAGGGCCCGTCTTTTCCAAGGAAGAAGTGTTGACCTCACGGAGGCAGGTAATGCATGAGTTTTGCTTTGGGTATGATACATAGGAAACCATGAGCCTTTCTGAGCAAAGCCATTTGACCTTATTTACCTGGCAACCAGCACTATTTCTCTTAAACCAGTGCTGTTGCTAAGCAATTGATGGGAATATTATTTTTTTTGCTTCTTCCTAGTCTCTCCAGAGCTTGCATTATTGGCAGGATGGCCCTCAGTTTTCAAACCCGGGTAAAGCAAGCATCCAGGCAGAAGGGTATTTGCTGGGGCAGAAGATGTGGTTTCTCCAGTCCTGTTGTCCAAACTGGATGGATACCTGGTTTATCCAAGTGTTTTTCCCACCTGTTGGGAATGGTTGTTTTTTCGCCTTCCTGCTTGCCCTGCCTAGTGCAAGGAGCCAAATGCCCCTGTTAAGAAATCCCCAAATAACTCCGCTTCATAAATGGGCTGGAAGATGTCCTTGAGCTGGTGGCTTCCTCTGAGACATGGCCAAGGGTCAACCCCATGCCTGTCAATGAGGACATCCCTAATGCAACAGTTTTCTTCCAGCACCCCAAGAAGAAGCCTTGCAAAGCAAGGGATGGGATTTCACAGCAGTCTTGGTGTGCTTCAGCTTTGTACTTCAGCATCCCTTTGGCAGCTGTGGCCATTGTGAAGAGTAGGGCCAAGGACCTGGGTGCTCCCTGCAGCCCTGGTGCCTCAGGCATACATCCACTTGTTGTGTCGGCAGCTTCACTGGTGGCATCACTTGCTCCATGGGCACGAGTTGCCTTTCTAATCTGGTTTGCAACCAAGTTCCTCTACCAGGTTATGCAAAGGTGACATCTTTTGATATTCTTCAACCAGGCCATGATACCTGTGGGTCTGCTGCCCTTCAGACCCACAGTCAAGGTACAGAAAGTCATCATCTACCTGGTTATACTGGGATAAGGACTGCGAATAATCCTGTTCTTTCTGGGTCACCCTCAGTATGTGTCAGCAGAAAGGGCCTTCCTCAGAGACCGCCTGCCATCACCAAGAGCTGATGAGGTTTCTTTGCTGATTCCTATAACACAGCGCAGCGTTGCAGTGCTCAAAGTCCTGCTCATGGGCAGAGGATGTTCAGGTCACTTCACACAAATTAAAACGGTCTCTGACCAAGGAAATTGGATGAAACACAATATTTTGGGGCCATTATTAGTCATGGGTGAAATGCAACTATGGGAGCTGGGTAGAACTTGTTTAAGCTTAGGAAAGGCAGTGGAGAAGTGGCTAAGCAAAAAACCACAGGGGTAAGGCTTCAGCCTGAGGGAGTGACACCCTCCTGCACCATGCAGCATGTATCTGGGGAGCACAGCCAGAGGCTTGGACATCATGTGAAGGGATCAGATCTCACTGGATTTCATGGCGGGGCCATGGGATCATCTTGCTGCACATGCCGAGCCAAAGCTGCGAGCATCCCTGACCAGCAGCTGTGCCACAAACCCAACCTGGAGCCATATTCAGCCCCAAGCAGCTCTTCTGCCATGACCACCCTGAGGCTGAGACCTCTCTCAGGCTGTGGGCAGGTCCTTCTCCCCTTCACATGTCCGTGGTTTCTCCACCTGCGTCTCACTACTGTTGGGATTCTAGAGGGCTTTCTGTGAGAGAATGGACATGTGAGCAATTCTGCGTGAGAACAAGACTGATAAGAGCCTCAGCCTGAGCAAGAATGCGATAAGGATGTGACCCTGAATGAGGGGGGAGAAATTTGACAAGACAAACAGCCCCCGCAAGGGGTTGGGACGGAAGAGGAAGTTACACAAGGCAGGCAGCCTGGCAAGGCTGATGTGGCACCTTTTATCCAATCATAAGAAGGTTTAAAGCGCGGGCTAAGTTAACTGTCCAGTCTTGAGGACTTGTACTGCATGTTACTCACGTGTGCGGGAGAACATTATAAAAGGGCTTTCTTAGTTGTAATAAACGGGCATTGCTTGATCACATTGGTCGTGTGCGTGCTCAGCTCTCCCGTACACTACCTTGCTTTAAATCCTGAAGCTACGCAGAGGGAACATGTCAGCAGCAGAACCAGCCTAAGGGTCTTGTACCTTATGTCAGATGAGCTCTTAGGAGAGCTGTTTTAATAAAAAATATCTTGCAGAAGAGGAGGTGTTTTCACCTGGGACCAGCCCTGGTGAACTTGGCCTCAGAGCCATGTGTGCCACCACAGCTGTGGGGATGGCAGGAGGGCAGCGATGCTTCGACACGGTGGGGGGAGAGCAAGCACAGCGAGCCAGGATTGGTGCTGGAAGCTGTGCTTTGGGGAGCTGCCTCTGGTGAAAGTGCCACCTCCGCCCTCTTTGTCCATGATGTGCAAGAACCAGTTTGGATGATTGAGGTGCTTGGACCAGTTTGCAGATTGATCTGGTCTACTGAGCTCCTTTGGTTGCTCTGTTTCTATCTCCCACCAGGCTCACAGGGGTGAGATGTTTGTGGTTTTGACATTTTAAAATAGCAGCCCACAATCCTGTGGCCTGGAGGCATCTCCCACCCTGCTCTGAATGGAGCAAGGCTGACCAGACTGGCAAACTAGGCTGCTCTGCGTGGGTTGGCAGCAGACATCCTTCAAAGCTCCCTGCTCTCCTCTGAGCTGCTGCTGCCACCAGCCCACACTGGGCTGGTGCTGATGAAACCACGTTGGGTTGCAGGTTAAGCCGGCATTGGCAGGGTCAGGTACCCACTGCTGGTTCTTTGATCCATCAGTGAGGGTTGAAAGTGCCAAGTCCAGGCTGTGGGTGAGCAGGATCAGAGCTGTGCCATAACTGTAACCCTGCAGAAAGAATGGCTTGGTTTTCTCCCCTACAAACATGTGAAAAAGGGCAGGAGAAGAATAGCCTTATCTCACCAGAGAGCATCCCCATGAGCCTTTATGGTCTGCTCTTCTGGCAGAAGAATTTTGACTGAAGCAGGTTATAGTTGCTCCAAGCCAAAACACTTTGCAGTGATTTACTTTGCTGGCTGGCTTTGGAAACAGGATTTGAACAGAAATGTTAATGTGTTTTCTGCTGGGGCATCACTAGAGCCCATGTCCGTCCATGCCCCCACCTCCCAGGCTGGCTATGGACAGGGACTCTGGTGTGCCCATGCTTCCTCCTCCTCCATGACCAGCCCCCTGCATTCCCACCCCATCATTTGGAAGCCCAAAAAAGCTCCTGTTCAAACCTGTAAGAGGTTCCTCCAACTCTTTGCAGGACTTATGCACCCACCTGCCTCTGGGAGGAAAAACCCAGCTGAAATGGCTTGAGTTCTCAATTAATCATTTGGAACATTTTAGGCTTGGTTCTTGGTTCTGCTTAGAAATGTTGGAGTTTCCTTGTGTCAGTGCCACAAGTGTCACACTCCTCTCTGGGCTATGGGTGCCTCAAAGTAGCCCCCATGCAATAACCAGCAAGGATGCTTGTGTATGTGTACATATTTCTCATACACCAGCAGCCCTTATCAGGGGAATATCTGAGGAGACACTGGCAGGAAAGGCAGCACACACTGACTCAGGGCTGCATATCTCGGAGGGTGTTACATGATCTCTGTCAACACCAGGGCAGTTTGCTCCTTAAAGATTTCCTCTGCTCATGCTTTATGGCTGTGTGTAGGAGGGTGGTTTTTTTTCCTTTTTCCCCCAAGACACTCGTGCACTTCATAATTCTGTTTTTCCTTTGAAGCTTTGGATGTTTTTCTAAGACCAAAAGCAGCTGCCTCCCCAGCTGGGGTTGTTTTCTGTGACATCTGTGTCCGGAGAGCTCGCTGGGTGGCAGGCACCCACCGGCAAAGCCCACCGCTGCGTGCCGGGGTGCCGGCTCGCCCGCCGTATCGGTGCCAAAACGCAATGCAACGTCAAGAGGGTTCATGTGCCCAGGCCACGGAGGTGTGGCCTGTGGGGGCTGCCTGTTTGCCAGTGTGCTTGAGATGGTCTCCTGAGGACATGAGGGTGTCTGCAGGGTTGGCAATGCTGGGGGAAGGAGGTCTCTCTTGGACTGGCTGTCGCTGCTTGCAGAGCACTGTGCAACCCGCCCTGTTCTTCTCCCCCAGGACCTGTTTGGAAAGTCAGACCCCTTCTTGGAGTTTTATAAACCAGGTGACGATGGGAAATGGATGCTGGTCCACAGAACAGAGGTGAGCATGACTCTAACCCAAGGTGCTGAGACACCACTATCCTTATATCAGGTCCTCTTGCTCTTCATGGCATTATCTTACCCATCACCCATAAAGCAGGGTGGGACCCAGGGATTTCAGGACTTTACAGCTGCCTTCCTAGTGTCCAGCTGAGGCTGCTGGACTCCAGCAGATGAAGATTTACTGAGGCCAGCAAGGTCTTGAGATATGTTCAGTATTACACAGTACTGTATCTACCAAGCAGAGGTGGAGGTGGTCTTCTAACCTGTGGTAACCTCTAAGCTCACCCTGAGCATGGGCTGAGCCCTGGACCTTTTTCCCTCCACTTGCAGGAGCAGCAGGATGAGCTGTGACGTGGGGAGATGGTAGAGAGAGGTGGTGAGAGGCAGCCCACGGAACAGCAGCAGGGAAAGGTTAAAACGAGCTTTTGCCAGATCCTCAGCTAACCTGGGAGGATGCTCAGGCATGTCCAGCTTCTCTGCACAGCACTCAGACTTGTGTCCAACAGAGCTGGAGCCCTGCCTGAGAAGGCGGAGACCTGTACCAGCATCCCAGTGGGTACAGTCAGGGGCAACTGACCCTGCCCTGTCCCGCGTTTATACCCGCTGTGATATTTCGAGTTGAGCACCCTTCTAGTTATGTTGTCAAGCTGCTAAAGCCAGGGATATTACGAATAAGAGGCACAGCACGGTCAGGGAGAAGCACGCCTGCAGGGGTGTTTGCTGGGAGAGGCAAAAGGCTGGCTTCTGATGTAAAACCAGGCTAATAATTACTTTTCAACAGCTTTTTTTCCCCCTCTTCAAAGCTTGTTTCATGGCTTTTTTTTTTTTTTTTTTTTTTTTTTCATGTAGCTCTTGGCAGCTGGCAGAAAGAGGAGGGGGCATTAGCTGCAGGAGGGGCTCACAGCAACCCCTGTGTTGGAGGAGGAGAGTCCCATCACACCTCATCTCGCACCCCTCTTTTTCCCATCTCCATCTCACCCCCGTCTTTGTCTTGTCCCCTCAAGTCTTGGTTAAGGACGTCACTGTCCCACCACAGCAAATTGCTTAACAAAATACAGTGTGAACTCATGCAGAAGAGGGTGGTATTTATTTACAAAGTCTCTCCATACGCTGGTTTTTGCCACTGCTGTGAAAAGTCCATGAGGATTTCCTTCACTTGCACACCCACGTGCACATGAGCTCCAGGATGTGTGTAACACCGTGTGTCCTGTGGTACTGATATGGGCCATCCTTTTAACCCTAGCTCTGCTGTTTATTTTTTGGTGCTTTCCCACACACGTTTCTGTGCATATTTAATTCATATCGACCTTAGTATTTCTCTTCTGCAGGAGCAGGCTGGGACCTTGTTTGGTTGTTTCCTCCTCGTTATGTGTGGGTAGCTGGGCTTTGACTCACTGAGATGTATTTCTCAGACGTGGGGATTTTGAGTGACCTGCAGCCCTTCCTCCTGGAAGAAGCGTGGGAATTGGGAGTGTGGCTGTGCACCAGCCATTGCTGGGAGCTCTATAAGCAGATCAGGTTTTTGGGGAGCAGATGTTAATATTGATTTTTCCTCTGATTTGTCTCACTGGATAAGGGTCTAGCAAGGTTTTCTTCCAAGTAATGTGTGCTGCAACAGCCTCCTCCTTACCAGCCCAAATGTATCCCTCTGCCCTCAGCGGAATCCCATACCAGCTGACCATCTTCCTTATTTGAGGCCTGATATGAAGAAATATGGTTCCCCGTTCTTGCAGGTTTTGGTGTGGGAATATAGCCAGTGCTCAGTCTGATGCTGGCACTTCTCATGCCACTACAGAGGTGTCTGGCAGGGAAGGATTAGTGCGCTCATTACAGCCTGTTATTTCAGTGCCAGTGTGAACGCCCAGCTGGGCGCTGGGTGTTGGAGGTGCTGCATCCTTCCCCACCCACCCTGGGGACCCGGCGGCTAGCAGCGTGCGGGCACCATCTTGGGGTGCGTGGGCTCCCCCTGCTCTTCCCAGCCTCCCGGAGGAGGTGTTTACAAATTCTCGACTAAACTGTGCTTGCAATGTCAGGGTTTCCCCCGGTCTCGCGCAAGAGCCTGGCTGTAAAACAAGATGCCTGTTGCAGGTCCTGTGTGCCTGTTTGCCCGCGGCAGCAGCCACGGGCCTCTTCCTCACTGGGCTGTGCTGTTGCAAGAAGACCAAGGTCCTCCACGCCACATATCCCCCATGTTTGCCTTGCACAGAGAAGGGTTAATCTGCTGCCCGTGTCTGACTTTCCTAGTATTCACGTGAATCTCTCTTTGTGAGCACACCTTTGTGAAGGAGGGTCTTCACCTGCCTCGAAGGCATCTCTGACATATGCAGCATGTGCCTGCAGCCAGCTAGCGTTTGATTAGATTTCCACCAAGCGATTTCATTCTCTCAGGAAATGTCAAAAAGCATCAATTATTTCTCCAGCTCAGGCAGCAGATGTTACGCAGATGAGGCAAGAATGCTGGACGTGTCCAGGGCTGTTTGGCTTTCCCGGCTGGCTGTGGCATCCCACTGCTCCATCTTCTCAGTGGTCAGACCCCAGATGGGTGTAGGCAGTGCTGGGGGGGAGTAAACAATGAGTAGGGTTCAAGCAGTGGGATGCAGAGAGCATAAATAGTAGCTGCTGGGCTTGAACTGTTGGGGTAAGTGTTTGTGCCCACACTCTGGGCATGGTTGGGCCTGTGCTGCCCAGTCTGCTGCAGCTGTTTTCTCAAGCAGGCTCACTTAATTGCCCCCAGAGGTGGAGAGATCACCCAACATAATGCAAACGAATCTATTGTAACTCACATGTACTACAGCCTGAGAAGGGAGAGCTGCTGTGTTTAAGTTAAAGAGGCAGATCAGGGCTGAGATGGGGCTTTCTGCAGCTTGCCTGGCCTGCCCCACTGAGAACCTGGCACAGAGTCGCTCTTGGCAACGTGTCCCCACTTTGTGGCAATCTCCCCCTGCAGATGTGCCCATTGTAAGGGCATCCCTCTGTTCCCATCCCCCAGGTGATCAAGTACACTCTGGACCCCGTCTGGAAGCCATTCACTGTGCCTTTGGTGTCACTGTGCGATGGAGATGTGGAGAAGCTGATAAAGGTAACCGGGAGCCCTTCAGCTTGTATTGTGGTGGTCAGCCTCTGGGACTGAGCATTAAACATCTGAAACACCATGCTGGTTTATTATAAAAAACCAACCAACCAGACCAAAGCAGAACCACCCCCAAAACAAAAAAAACCAAACTTGTTTGGGATCTCCAACAGGAGAGGTTGGGAACTTCGGTAGGTCTCCTCGCAGAAGATAGTTACTGCATCTGAGGCTGATTTGCACTTCTTCACCATAGGTGATGTGTTATGACTACGACAGTGATGGGGGACACGACTTCATTGGGGAGTTTCAGACCTCGGTGGCCAGGATGTGTGAAGCCCAAGATGCCTTTCCAGTAAGTGCCAGCATGCTTTTGGGGAAGAATGAGGAAGGGGCTTCTCGGGGCTGGTGGTGGGATTTGGTGCTTGCACTGAGATCCTCAGCCTGTGCTGAGAAGAAGCCAAGTCCAACTTCCTTTCTCCTTCTGCCCACACCATGAGTGACCCAGGCCACGGTTGTAGCTAAAGCATCTGAGCTAGAGAGAGGGTTGGGGCAGTCTTGGCTGAAAATCGGGCTCTGATGAGATGTCCGAGCAGCACCCATGATTTGAGGGGTGCCTTGGGGTTTTGGGGGCCAGAAGGGAAGGTGTGACATGCTGCTGGTCTGCGTCTGCAACCGGGGCAGCCTGGTCCCCAGGAATGCCAGCTCCTGTGCGACTCCACAGAGGTGTTGTGGCCAAAGGTGTCCCCGTCTTCCCAACAAAGTGGTGGCCAAAAGCCTTAGCAAATGCCACCTGATTTAAGGCATGTTGTGAGGACTCCTGGATAAGTAGGGCTGTCATCGCTAGGATTATGAAATCAAGAGGAGGTCTTGGTCAGGACGTAGAGGTGTGTAAAACACAATGTGTGGTGCAATGAGAAAAAATTTATGGATGGGGAAACTAAGGCACAAAGACATGAAGGACTTTCTAGGACTGCACAAGCTGATGGTGCCAGAGGCAGGCATGGAGCTTGTTTTTCTGCTGGAATTTCAGCCTACAGCCTAGCAATAAAATCATCTCTCCATTGGACCCTGATCGATGCTGGTTAGAAGAGAATAAAACTTGCCTTGCTGCATGCCTGTGCTGCTGCACCCCTGTGTGTTAACACAGGTCCCCCTGGGGACGGGCTCTCTCTGCCTCTTCCCCTTGCTTGGCTTATCATGAAAGGTCAGGTGCCCTCCATTCCCTGGTAAAGCTGTTCCCCAGCTAATGCCACTCTGAGTGGAGCTGCTGTGAGCTCCAGGCAGAGGAAGGTGGCTCCAAAATCAAGTGGCCACTGTTCACCACTGCTGTGCATCGCCCTTCAGCATCCTTTCTCCCTGGGGTGGCTCCTGTGTCATCCTTTCGTGTGGCCACACTGATGAGGGGGTACAGAAGTGAGGACAGAAGTGGCACCACACACTGGCATGGCTTGCAGGTTGGGAGCAGCACTGTCCAGCCACAGCCTGGCTCATTGCCATCCCTAGGGCCATCACTGGGCTGCTCTGAGCAGGTCCGGGGCTGTCACCAAATGATCTGAGCAGGTCCAGGACCATGACTGGGCTGCTCTGAGCAGGTATGGGGCCATCACCGGGCTGGTCTGAGCAAGATGCTGGGGGAGAAGGCACAGACTGGTCACCACTGTCCCATGTGGGACCCCTATGTGAGCTACCCGCTGGTGGGTCTGGGCTGAACCATCTGCTTGGGTTTTTCAGAGTTTGGAGGTTTTGTCAAAAGATCTTATATTTTTTATTTTGTTCAGTCAGAGAAATGCAACATTCACATTGAGAAAGCTTAAGGATTTTAGTATTTAAAATTTTCCCATTTTTATGCAGTGGAAGAACGGACACAGCTTTCTCTCCGTGCTCCCCCTGCCAAGTCCTGCCCTCTCACCCAGACCAACCCACATGTAAACTTTCTTCTTTGACGAGAGTTTTTATTCAGTTTTAAATTTAAAAAAAATGTTTTGAGTTTTCAAGAGGCATTTTGCTTTCTCAGTGCTTCTGAGAAAAGGTGGTGGCCTGCCCTAATTATTCATGTGTTTGACACGTCCCATCCCATTTGACCCCATCCCATCACATAGACCCCTGTAGCCTCACTGGGATGTCTCAGCTGCCATGCACCAGGTCCTGGGCATGGTGAGAGACCCTGGAAAGAATAAGCAGCCCATTCCCAAACAGGTCCTGTGCCTCTGTTTCCATCATTAAATACTAGTAGCTCGTTGTGATTCATTTATATCTCTTCAGCACTGTGAAACACATGAAGGGAGGGTGCTTGCAGGATGTGGCCAGTGGTGGCATCTGCAGCCCAGCACTGCTCTCACACCGGTGTCTGTCTCATGTGTTTCAGCTCGAGCTAGAGTGCATTAACCCCAAAAAGCAAAAGAAGAAAAAGAATTACAAGAACTCTGGGATCATCATTGTCAAGTCCTGCAAAGTGAGTACACTGCTGGGATGTTTCCTTCCGCTCCTGACCAAGCTTGGGCCTTCCTGAGCTCCACCCATCCCTTCTTCTGCCTCCAGCACCCTTGTGTTTCCAAGCACAGCATCTTTGGAGCACGAATGAAAGTGGGATTTCCCTTCTGATTGGGTTTCTCTCCATTTGGAGCATCTGATGTACCATGTTGCTGGTGTCACCTCGTGCCTGGGTGGCTGCAGACCAAGTAGGAGGTGGTGTTCAACATGGGCAGCATCTGCATGAAGCCCAGGCTGCAGGCACCTACCAACTGCTTGGTGTCTCCTTGGGAGCAAGGTTTGGGTGCGGGAGGGAGAGGTCTTTCTTCTGAGCTGGGGTGTTGGCGAAGTCCTCCCTTCATATGGCAGCAGCGGAACGAGGAAAGCACCAACACAGCTCTTCCTGCACCAGATCTGTGGGTGGTGTGAGACTGTTTTGGCCATGGGGAGAAGATCTTTCATTCAATTCACCATGATGAACACTTCCAGCTCTCAAGGATCCCTGTCCAGGCATCCCACACCAGCTTTGGACCAACACGTGGCCCTGCTTGGCCCCACGTGACTCATGAGGCACCAGAACGCTGCTGTGGGAGACCCAAGCGGTTCCTCTATTGCTTTGCCACGTGGCTGAAGGTCCCTAAAGGCCCAAACTCACAGTGACCACGGGCTTGGGCACTTTCCGTGTATTTGGTTTTTTTTGTTCTGCAACAAAATTGCTGAAATTGTGCAAACAAAATTGTGAAAATTGCTGAAACACTTTAATTGTTTTTCTTTCAGATAACCAGAGATTTCTCCTTCCTGGACTACATCCTGGGAGGCTGCCAGCTGATGTTTACTGTAAGGACTTTTGCTCCTCTTTGCCCAGTAATAGTCACACATATGCAGTAGTCAAAACAGGAGGGAGGTTCTGTGTGAGATTTGCCACCAGCTTGGGTGGCTTTTTGTGGCAATGAGGAACTGCCCTGTTAAACCATGTGGTTCGGGGGGTTTTGGGGGGTTGTTACTGTGATTCTCAGGTGCGTCCAATAGCATGGAGGGAGCTGGCTAGGCTTTGACTGAAAATCAGACTTGCACAAAGACCTTCTGACCCATCACAAAATGTTACTGACTTCTCTCCCCGTTGCAGGGTTTAACCACCCTCCATTTTTTTAAGGAAGCTCTCCTTATTTTGAAGCCAGCTGAGAGGCTTTGGGCTGTTAACAAGATGGTTTTCTGCATTTGTACTGGCATTTCCACCTTCTTTCAAGCTGGACTACAGCTTGTCAGGAGTAACTAATCAAGGGCATTACAAACCCTGAGTGAAACTGCCACATGCAGAAGCAGGATTTTCAATTTCTGCAAACTTTTCTGGTGCAGTATCCGGAGAGCTGCGGGCACTCACAGTATTTCAGTTTGTATTTTGTTGTTTCATCTAAAAACATGATGGGGGGAGAGTAGGAGGAGGAGGAGGAAGAGTTGCCATAGGAACAGGAGCGACTGGGAGAGCTTTTTGTGTGCTGTTCTGCCTCTGTGTGCTAAGGAAGGTCTTGGTGCTGGAGAGCAGATAGAAGAGAAAATCATTAAGTTTATTGGTAGCACGGAGCTCTTGTGTGAATTAGGCTTGAATGCAGAAATCTCCCCTCCATCCCCCATCTAAACAACTGCTGGTTACTGGAGGGTTTCTCCCCCTCCTGAGGCATTTCCAAAAAGCCTGGGTGGGTTTTGCGATGGGTGCAACACTGCAGAAATGCCTGAGCTGGGTGGAGGACACTGCCGTGGACACCCCTGCAATTTGGAAAGGTCACTGGTGTCCTCCCTGCCAAGGGATACGGTGGGGAGAGAAGGGCTGAAGCCACAGAGAAGAGGGGGGCACTGTGCCCGGCCGCTTGCCTCATGCTGGAGGCAGACCAGCTGCATCCCTCTGAAATCTGTTGCCTAAGTGCTGCTCTTGGTGGAATGTTTGCACGAGTGGGGCATGTGCCTGTCTGCCTCCACTGAGCCCCCTCCCCGTGCCTCAGTTTCCCTCTTGCTCTCCGGCTGTCCCCATGGTGGCTCGGCAGGACCTGGGTGCACGGGTGTGGGTGTTACCGCAGTGAACCACAGGTTGGTAAGGCTGTAAGGGCACTTGGCAAAGAAGTTGTGTTTTCACAGAACCATGGGATAGTTTGGGTTGGAAGGGACCTTTGAAGACCATCACTCCAACCCACCTGCTGTCGGCAGGGAGACGTTGCACTGGACCAGGTTGCTCAAAGCCCTGTCCAACCTAACCTTGTACACTTCTAGGGATGGGGCATCCACAACTTCTCTGGACAACCTGTGCCAGTGTCTCACCACCTTCATCCTACGACATTTCTCCCTCCAATCTAAACCTACCCTCTTCCAGTTTAAAACCATGACCCCTTGTCCTGTCAAGCCTGTTTTACCAGCCACCCTGGCACAGGGTGGTGGCATGTCCCGGGCTGTGACGTCTTCTTGCCCCAGCCAGGCCAATGTCCCTTCTCAGCCAAATCGCAGTTCATCCTCTCCCATTATGGATACGGAACAAAATCCCTCGCGAATCCCCTGAGCTCAATTTAGCAGGCAGAGTTATTTTGGGTTTTGCCTATTTGCTAAGCAAACAAGGCAAGCGCAGTCACGCCTCCTGCTCGCCTCTTCCCAACTCTTCCTTCCCAGTCATTTCAAATCAGGTGGCTCAGCGTCTCGCCTCTTCTGACCAGATTTAACTGGGTCTGAGATAGGCATTTCTACAAATGTCTTTAAATAGAAAACCTAATTGAGGAGGGAGAAAAATTAGTGCCTTGCTGACAAAGTCCCCTGAGAACTCATCGTATATTGGTCTCCAGGGAAGCCTGGTGAAGAGAGGGAAAGATCTTCTCAGGATTGTGACTCTTTGGTCAAAGACCTTGAGATCCAAATGCCCATGCTGCCCTGGCTGCTTTGGTGTCCATGACACTACTCAGTTCCTGAGCTTAATGCCTGAGAGAGGGGTGGTGAGAGTCCTGAGCTGGAGATGCCGGTGACTGGCTCCAGGAGCAGGGGCTGCTTCAGGACACCTCATGTAACGCTTGCTGGTGAAAAATGTAGATGTAATAATGAATAACTTTGCCTAACCTAGTATTTAATCAGGTTTTTTAGGGAAGGTGAAGAGCTGGATTTTGTTAAACTTTTTCAAAAGTTTGAGGTTTGGGTCTTGATGGGACTGTGTGCGGATCTCAAAGGCCATGGAGGCTCAGTGGCCGGGTCTGTGGTGGTGTCTGCTAATGGAGGACGGGTCTGTGCTTCTCTCTTGTCCCCCAGGTTGGGATTGACTTCACAGCTTCCAATGGGAACCCACGAGATCCCTCCTCTTTGCACTATATCAACCCCATGGGGACAAACGAGTACTTGTCGGCCATCTGGGCTGTCGGCCAGATCATCCAGGACTATGACTCGTAAGCACCCTGCCCTTCTGCTTCCTCCCCTGTTCTGCAGACGTTTCTCTGGCTTCCCGAGGGGCTGCTGGGATGCATGTACCTTGATTTCCTGACTGCAAAGTCAGGACCAAATAATACCTTGCTTTTGAAAAGCTCCATGGGGGAAATACACATTGGAGTGCAGGAGGAGGAGAGGGTAAGGACAAGTTTTCTCCTCTCCCCCATCACTGCTGTTGAGAGAAAAGGTATGTTACCAGAGATGGAGAAGCCTCTGCTGGGGGCAGCTGAAGAGCAGCCACTCGGTGCCTTCCTGGTGCAGAGGCAGATGCCCTCAGCTTGCTGGTAATTTGCCATTGGTAGCTGTGCTGCCAGGCTGCCTTCTTCCGCAGCCGCCCTGAGGTGTGCAACACAGTAAAATATCATCTCAGACATCAGACAGAGAAAACAAAACAGAAATCTGTTGGTCTTGCCATGCAGGATTTTGTGACCAAAATGGATAGTTAATTTTTTTTAAATCTCCAGGGTTACACATCTGCAAGAGGCTCAGGTGTTTGGGCAAGAGGATGCTCCTGATCCCTATGGGTGAGGAAGCAAAGCTGGACTCTTTCTTCTCTAGAGATCAGAAGCCAAAGGGGAACATCTATTATCTGTCTGTTCAGCTCTCATGATTTTTAAAGGCACTGTGTTGTTTTGGGAGAAGGGAAGGCTGACACTTTTTTAGCTGGTGCTTTCACTGCAGCTGGGTGTTGGGCAGCTGGTAGCACAGAGAGGCCATAGCAAGAGCCGTGCAAGCCTGCTTCGTGTGTGTAAATACACCCATACATTTTTCTTCTCTTTTAGAGACAAGATGTTTCCTGCTCTGGGATTCGGCGCCCAGCTCCCACCGGACTGGAAGGTGAAGTGTTGCGGCCATCTGCACATTTGAGATGGGTTTGTCCTGATATTGCCTGGGCAGGAGAAGAGTTGCTGGGGCTTCCCAGCTGGCTCAGTCAAGGAAAAGCTGTCAGGCAGGGGAGGAATGGGCGGATGCAGGATTTCAGCTGGTGGAGAATGAGATGTGGCAGTGTGGGTGGGTGTCAAGGCAGGGATGGGGCACGGGCAGCCTGTTCCTCCCTTCTAAGCTGGCATGAAAGCAGCAGCTCCTTGGCATTAACGGGCAGAGCCAGGCGTTGATTCATTTTCCTGGCAGGAGGCAGGAACAATTCTGGGCAAGGGAAAAGGCCCCTGGATGAATGTGTCAGACAACGGCAAAGTCTGGAGGGGGGCTGGGAGCTGGGTAGCCTTGATGTGATGTTGCGTGGGCAGAGCCTGCAAGGGCTGGAGCAGAGGGGCTTTCCAAAAGCCACCGCAATCTTTTGTTGGGATTTGGGGTTAAAAGCACCCTGATCCTGCAAGGGCTTGAGCTGGAGCATCCTGCTTATCGGGTGGGCAGGGGCTGGGGCTGCCTCTGCAGCCCACTCTGGTTGATGGGAGCATCTTCTCATGGCTGAGATGTGCTGGGACGCCACCATCTTTCATTACTGGCTGGGTCTTTTAGTTGCTCTTTGCTCACACCCTTAATGTGCATTTTCTTTCTGCTCGCTTGTTTTGAGAAGTTCCCAGCTTCGGGCTGGGGTTGAATCTCAGCGAGCCTTTTGTGGTCGTTGGAAGTGGAGCTTTGCTCTGGGCTGAGCGCAGCAGGGCACGTAAGTCATGAGCGGCTGTCAATCAGGCCAGGAAGCTGATCACTGCCAGCCCTCGAGGCTGGGGATGTCTTGCCCTCTCTGGCTTTGCGCTTTTCTCTGCTCTCCTGGCAGCCAAAATTCATGTGACTCAAGTGGGAGCTCTCGCCATTTCCCAGCCACAGGAGAAGATCCCTCCATGTGCACTATGAAGCTGATTCATCCTCCTTGGCCGGCAAATGTCTCTGGTCTGTCACTTCACCACTTTTGGTGGGAAAATCTTGGTAGGCAGCTTCCAAGGACTAACAGCCAGCTGCCATTGGGGATTTATTACTTGAGAAAGGGAATTGGAATGGAAAACACAGAGAGGATGGAAAGGGTACAGTGGCTCAGGCTGCTGGGGGAATGGGTCACAGTGAGCATCCTGCTCTGATGCTGATGCTGATGACAGGTCAGTCCTGGTGGGAAAGGCATGAATGGGCTGCCAATAACCTTTCCTGCAAGACTGGAGGCAGGTACCAGGTCGAGGATGCTGATTGTGGCTGCCTTCTGCATCCTGCTGCAGAAATAGTTCCTACTGCTTCCATGGGCCTGGGGATGCTCTGTAAGCCCGACCAGAAAAAACACCTCATTTTCTCCCAGAATGACGTCTAAGTCTGTGTAAACCCCAGTGCAGAGCAGCTCTCCCTCCCCAGGTGCTTGGCCCATGCCTAAAGGTCACCAGTCCTAACACCTGCAGTGACCCATCGCTTGTCTCACGTTAGCAGTGGGGGCATCCCCCGTGCACCGCCCTGTGCTGCTCCAGCCTCAGGCTTCATCCATCCCCCACTCGTCTGGCCCTCGAGGTCTGCGCATCACTGTCTTGGCTCACTCATTAAAGGTTTTTTGGCCATCAAGACTCGTTGGGTGATTTCAAAGCCAAAGCAGCAGTTCTTCATTGAAACCCGTGCCCTGTGTTACGGCGGCAGGCGGCAGGGAGCAGTGTGGCCGGTGATACTCCCAGGGCAACATGAGGAAGGGTGGCTGTTGTACCCACAGAGCAGAGTGAAAATGGGGATGATCATTAAGAGATAAGAGCCGTATAAATGACGCTTTGTGCTCCCGTTGCCATGGCTCCCCCAAAGCTTCCCAGGCACCAGTCGGAGAGAGATGTTTTGCACACAAAAGTCTCATTGGAAATGTCAAAGAACATCTTGCCGTGTAACAGCTCTGTAGAGAGCCTCGAGCGGTTTCCCAGTAGGGAACAGGAGAGGGAAGCAGATGGGTTGAGTTTTCTGGGGGATGAGCAAAGGCAAGGCGACAGCGGAGAGGTTGATGCTTAACATCAGAGCCCCACCGGTCGCACTGGGTTTGGGAGATGGGGTCAGCCAAAGGAAGCTGGCAGCTTCGCCAGCATACCACCCCCAACGCTTTCCATCCTTTTGCCTTTTTTTCACATATACAGGGAAACTGAGTCACAGCAGGGGTGGCATCGCTTGGGGAGGTGGCACAGAACAATCTGCGGGGTCGGTTCTCTGGCACAGGCTCCAGGCTGTGGGAAGTGATGGAACTACAGCTGTCTCCATCCAGGACTGGAAGAGGGCACAGGCTGGCTGCAGATGAATGTCCTACTCTTTGGGGTGGTTTGAAAGTTTCAGTTACTGGTGAATGTGATACCTGTAGGTGCTCCATATACATTTAATTGGACGCCACAGAAACGTTTTTTCAAAGTACAAGCTGAAAAGGGAACAAGATCCTTTTTTAAAAATTATTATTATTTTGAAGCCCTCCTGTTGGATTTTCTAGCAAAGACATGTTTATAATATCAGTAAAAACTCCAGAGGAGGTTTTGCAACACTTCTGCCACGCAGGGTTTCTGCTCTGTAGACAGTGAGGAACACAGCTCCAAACCATTCCACTGCTGCTTTAAAGAAAGAGAAACCCCTCTTTTGCAGTGCAAAACATGGAAATATTTTTGTTTGCCTTGTCTATAAATACTCGTATGGCAGAATTTTGAACATCTAAAAAAAAAAAGCGAGGCCTCTACAACTGAAAATCAAGAAATTTGAATTTGAATATATTGCCCAAAATTGAGGCTTCCACAAGAAAGGGCGTATGCAAAACACAGTCATGCATTTCAGACTGAGTGTCTAAGCCTGGGGTTACTGGTGGCTGGGAGCGTTACTGGTTGTGCTCAACAGGCATGGAGAGACCCAAGCAGACTGTTGACATTCACTGGTCCGACAGCTTGTCAGCTTTGCAGCACGGGGAGGACTTTTGGTTGACCTACTTTTGTTTGGTTGCTATTTCCCACCCCACAGCCTCTTGCAAAAATAGTTTCTGCTGCTTTCAACACAATGCCCAGTATAATTGGAAAGTCTGAATCAGATGCGTATTGCTTTTGCAGTCTCAGGAGGACTTCTGCTTCACACGGTGCTTTAGAGGACAGTCGTTTTGCCAGCATTATGAATATGCATGTCCCGAAGCGATCCCCTGGCTGAGAAGCTCAGCAAACCTCCACCCTTCTGAGAGGGAGAAAATATCCTTGTTTTGTAATTCTGGCACGAACAGAGTGGGAGCTTTTTGTTTCAGAGCCCTTGATTTGGTGGCCTGAAAGCCCAGATCACCCCCTTCAACTTTCAGAGCTGCTGGAAGAGGCAATTGCACATCCTTGGTGCTCCTGAGAGTCTTCTGCTTCTTACGTTGCCTAAATTGCAGGTGGCAGAGTGAGGAATGCCTCAGCCCCCAGATATGATGGTTGTTCCCCAAGCAAGCTGCTGACCCACGCCAACATTGGCAAGGTTCATACTGAAGGCCAGGAGTCCTGACCCTCTCTTGTGCCCAGGCCATTGAGCTGCCCTGCCTTTGCTGGCACAGATGGGTTCAAAGCAACCGTTGCGCAGCGTTCTGTGGTTTCTGTCTGTAGGCTCTCCCTGTGGAAGTAGATGAGGAAGGTTTTGTGATTGACAGCCGGCACTGCTGTTTGGTTTCTCTGGATGGGCTAGTGCAACAGGCCAGGGATCAGGGTGTGCAGGGCTATCTGCTGTTGGAGTGTCCCACAGGACCTTCTCATGAGAGCATCTCCCTCAACTTCAAAGGAGGTGGTGGAAAACCTAAAGAATCTTGCACCTGCCTTGGAGGAGGGATGGTTTCACAATCAATGAAAACCAGCCCAGATTGTGCTGGGACTTGCAGTCTGTCACATCAAGTATTCACGTCACCTCTCCTGTGCTGCCTTTCACCGTCATGATGACCCAGATGATGAAGCTAATCATCTGCTGGCTTTGTCCTGGAAGCTGATCACCTCCTCCCTGCCTCCTGCTGTGCCGTGCCACTTTCAGAGAGATGGGGAACCAAGATGCTGCCAGAATTGGGGCTTCCTGTGATGTTAATTGACTTTTCTCCCTTTATAACCTGCAATAAGATGAAGTAATTTCTCCTAGTGACTGGTGAGATGTCCCAGCTGGCTGAGAGTGTCCCTTCTGCGTCCTTTCCCTCTGAGCACCCAGCGAGAAGCTGTGTGGACAAACCTACTTTGATAGCTGTAGAAGGATGCGTGGTGTGGTAATTTCAGGTGGCTCCGTGATGGGGGGACTGATGAGCCAGTCCATCCTCAAATGCTGCTCAACCCTGACAACGTTTGTGTCATCTGCTCCTTGCTGTTTGGGTAGCAGAGGGCTGGGAAGTGTTGCTGACTCAGCAGGATGTACTGTCACATCTGCAACCGCCCGGTCCTGCTTCGGGGAAGCATCAGACCCAAACCAGCGTTGCAGCATCAGCTAAACTGATAGTGAGCAACCTGCTCTGCGCTGGCCCTTCATGTTAATTTGGGTCTTTTATTCTCCACAGGTGTCCCATGAGTTTGCCATTAACTTCAATCCCACGAACCCATTCTGCTCAGGTAAGCATCTGCTAGGTCTTGGAGGCCTTCAGTGTCTTCCTTCTTTCCCTCTGATTTCTCTAGTAACATCTCAGGGACTTTTCAAGGTCTGTTCAGAGACAGACATTAACGATGAAGCAGAGCACATGCTAATGGTGCACTCAGAGGAAAGCAGAGAAAATTTGGGGGTGTGTAGGAAGGCCCAGGGTAAAATGCAACTGGATTCAGACTGAAAAATCCGCCTTCGCTCTGATGTCTGGTGTGTCCTACCAGCCGTCTGCTCCTGCGGCAAGCCTGCAAGAAACACTAGACCTGTTTAGCAGATGGGGAATTCAGACTTAATTCTTCATTTAGCAGCTGAGAGCTGGTCACAGCCATGGCTGAAGAACTGCTCAGATCTAAGTGGTCTCCAGAAGTTGTCTGGTTTGACCCCTGCCTTACCCCAGCAAAACAGTGGCTTGGGCAGCCTCCAAACCTTGCTCGCTGGTTCATGAAAGGTGGCTGTGAACATCTGCTTTTCTGCTGCCTTTGCTTTGTTCAGTCCCTCTCCAGTAGCTATAAAACATTCACTGGACCTGATCTACTGCAGGTGTTACGGGGTGCAGGAGGCACCATCCTGCAACTCTTATCAGTGACAGGTCCTTCACGAAGAACTGATCATCAGCGATTAACTGTGTAATTGGTCATTTTTTAATTACACAGCCATGCATCCTTTCAGGAGAGCAGCCATTTACCCTGTTCTGGTGTGGCAGAAGCAGAAGGGTCTCCAGTGACCTGCAGGTCCCAAACACAGTGTGGGAGCTCAGAGGGTGCTGCTGGGATAGCTTTGCTTCTCTCGGTTACCTCTGCTCCATGTCTGTGTGGTTTCAGTTACGTTCAGAGACCAGGAGTTGCTTTTCTTTTTGCTCCTGCTCTTTGGCTGATTCTGAGATTTCTGCAGAAACCCAAGGAAAGCCTTCTTTGACTGTGGACTCTACAAGGACTCTCTTACCCCAGGTCTGAGGACCCACTATAAAATGACTGAAGAACAAAGCCCTGCTGTTAGAAAATTTGAGTTGAGGTGGATGAAACTTGTGGAGCTGGATGAATTTGGAGAGGAAAAAGACAGATCTAACTTCAGCTCCTGTTACAACATTAGCTAATGATGCTTAATTGGATTTGGGGTGGGCCTGGGCCGTGGCTCATTGTAATGCCTGGCTTCTCTGCTTTCCCTGAAGGGGTGGAGGGCATTGTCCAAGCGTACTCGGCCTGCCTGCCCCACATCCGCTTCTATGGACCCACCAACTTCTCCCCCATCGTCAACCACGTGGCCCGTTTCGCAGCTCAGGCCACCCAACAGGAGTCTGCATCTGTAAGTCCGTAAGATCCCATGGTGTGATGGCAATTCCATGGCTTTGGGCAGGGGAGGGCAAAGCCTGAGCTTGGTTTTCTGTCTTTCCCTTTGCTGTGGGCAGGGAGGCAGGGTCCTCCCACCAGGACCATTCCTGGGGTCCCTGCAGCTGTGGGCTCTCTGTTGGCTGTCATCACTTCAGATGGAGAATGCAGAGTCATTACAAATGCTTTTTAGGAAGCAAAAAATAACTCAGAAACTTGACAACAGTCAACAAAACTGCAGCTGTGGAAAATAAATTACTGAGGAGAGAACTGAGATGAGGGTGGGAGATGCCATGAGGTGGGCGTCCCTGGGATTTATACAAATGTCTTACCTCAAAGAGGATGGAACAGCCCTGGGAATGGTAGTGGGAGAGTTGACACTCAGCAGCATGGAGCAACTTCTGTATGGGAAGCAATAGGGCTGGCACCTTCTGGCCCAGGAGGTCAACTGGGAATATCAGAGATGCATAAAATCATGAATGGTGGAAAAGTGTTGATTTTTCCCTTATTCTTAGGGGAGGCCAGCAAGGTCCCCTGAGGAATGGCTGGGTGTTGGGTATTCAACAGGCCAGTGCGCAGTGGAGTCAGGGAGCTGAGAGCACCCTGGAATGGTACTTGGGGCTGAGGACTCTGAAGGTCTGGAGAGGGAGGGGGTGTGCTCATGGCAGACCCAACTATCAAGGGCTATTCATCACCTTGCCAGCGTGAGCTTGGGCTCAGGAGTCCCTGACGTGTGCCAGCTAACAGCTGGCAGGAGACAGGAAAGGACAACTTTGTTCTCTCCTAATATTTTTCCTAAAACATTCTCTGCTGAGTTCCAAGGGGCTTTGCTCTGAGGAGGCAACCTCTGTCCTTATGGATAAGTGGGGAGCAGTAGTCCTGAGGAGCATGGTTCTTGCTTTCAAACCAACCTCCTGCTCCTGCATGCTGCAAGGCTGCCCTGGGGTCCCCGGGGGTCACTAAGACGGTGATGCTGCTGCTGTGGCATGGGTGGGAAACACGAGCAACAGGGAAGAGATTGAGCATGACTTCAAACCTTTAGCTAATTTCTCTTCAACACATACCAAACAGGTGGAGGAAGCATCTCCCTCTCCTCTGTGAAGATCTTCCAGGGAGATCTAGGGGTGCACATCCAGCCTTGCAAACAGCAGGAGAGAGTGAGCCCGTGCCGTGCTGTAAAGTGTGATGTTTCTGATGTGGCTGATGGCCAAATCTGAACCTTTTGCCAGGAGAAGACCTTTCTGCTATTTCCCTTCGGACAGCTTTTTATATTTGAGGGGGGAATTGCAGAAAACCACGTGATGGCTTGGTTTGATCATTGCTTTTCACGCCACTTAGACAAGCAGAGGGCTCAAAGCCAGGCTTTGGGTTCCCGTGCAGCCGCTCAGCAGGCCTGGAAGTCCCCATTAATTAGTCCAGCAGACCGTTCACATCCATATGTCAAAAAGCTGCTTCTTAGCACAGGGGCCTCGCACAACCATACTGGGTTGTGCTGGGCTACAAGGGAGCCAGTGCCAGCGTGGTTTCGGAGGGCGAGGCTGGAGATTGAGGGGACGCCAGGGTACCCGCTTGTGCCGGGAGCTGCAGCCATGGGTCCAGTCTTGGTGGTGGTGATGGGGGTGTCCTCTTAGGGTGCCAAAAAGCATCTAAACACTGCAAGACAGAACTTGCTTGGGTGCCTGGTGGGTCCCTGTGGCAATGGGCTGCCTGCAGAGGATGGCAGGTCTAGCCCTTGGGTTTTGCTGGCCAAAAGCACCCCAGCTCAGGCATCAGCATGTACGTGGCAGGAGCTGCCTGGAAGCTTTCCTGATTCCTACCTGGAGCAGAGCTGGGTCACACCTGAAGCCTCCTCCCCAAGGGGACCTTTTCCAGCCTTGTCTTGAGCACTGTTGCTCTTCCCAGCTTCAGGCACAAGGAAATACTAAATTTGATTTAATTCAGGTCGCTCCTCATTTTTCCGTTTTCTCTCGAGGCATCAGTGGGGGAGGGAGAAGCCCACAGGCTCCACACTGAGCAGAGGCGCTAATCATATGCAAATTGCACGCCTCCATTGGCACTAATAGTTTAATCAAGGGAGATTTTAAATAATGGGCACTAATCGTGCCATCAGAGGCAAGCCTGGGTTTGGCTCTTTTTATTTGGAAGCACAAAGCGTTATTGATGAGGGATCTTGCTTCCCCGGGGTCTTCTCCTCTTCCATCCCATCTCCAACGCCTGCAGCAAAGCCACCCCTGATGCTCCTGGCTTTGGTTTCCATCTGGACCTGCCCTTTTCTTCCTCCTGCTCCCACTTGCTTCCACTTGCTCCCAACATTTCAAATAAAACCAGAAAAACTCGTAGTTTTTCCATGGCAACAAAGATCACAAACACTGGTGCCGTCAGCTCTTAAGGGATGGGAGGACTAAAATGTGTCAGAGCTGGGGGAGAGACAGAGGGATTAGACACATTTTGACTCTTGGGGAAGGATTAATAAGCTTTGGGGATTTAAAACACACCTTTCCAGCGGGGTCCCTGCATCCAAACCTCCCGTTTTCTGACTGCATGCTGCTTAATGCTGCCTAATCCCTTCAAGTCTTGCTCACATGCACGAGCCTAATTGCTGATATCATTAGCAAACGATTAGGAATCATCCCCAAAACCCCCGTGGATTCAGAGATGGGTGATTTTTAACAACAAAAATTGGAGAAAAGGGGAAGGTGCAGCCGGGTTGGTGTGTCAGTGGAGACCTGGGGCCAGGAGGATCGGGCTGTGGGGCCAGTGTGGTCCCTGCCCCAGCAGCACCAGTCACAGCTCAGCAGAGGTGGCACCGGGCTGGGTGCTGTGTCTGGAGCCTGGAGGTGCCACCAGCACTCCTGCCCCGCTGCCATTTACTGACACCACCAAAATTGTCATCGGTTCCTGGGGAATCTCCCACCACGGTCCCATGCAGTGCCCGCTGCTCCCCTGCTAGTATCAGTGCTCCCCACAGGCTCACCTCGCTGCAGCTCCACAGGCTTTGGGGATGACCCCCAGCATCAGCTCTTATTCCACTTGGCCTCTGAAATATGTTGTGATAAACGTTTGATGAGCTCTGCTCCCCTCTCTTTCCCTGCATACTTTCCATCATTTTTCTCTGATCCCGTTGTGGATTTCACACAAAAAAGGGAACAACAGGAGAGAGTCCTTTCTGGGTTTCTTCTTTTTGACTATGCGCAGAGGGCAGTTTTGCACTGATTTGTTCACAGATACTGGCGGGAGGGGGAGGAGGGGTGGAAGCAGCTTAAAGTTGTTCACATTATCAGGTTTTACACTTCCTCCTGTACTGGTTTCCAGACAGGGTCCGGCCCCAGCACTTGTCCTGCTTCCAGTGATGCCCAGTGCTGGCCACCACATAGGACCATGCAGGTCTTCTCCTGGAGTTTAGTCTGACCCTCTAGACTCAGATGTTGGGGGTCTTGCTCTTCAAACCTACATCTCCCCATGATCTGCTCTGAAAAGTTTGGATTTAGGGAAAAACTAAACGCTGGGCAGCGCTCTGCAGATAGGGCTAATACTTTGAAAGGGTTGGGCTCGGGAAGGGGCTGGCTGCCTGCCCAGGCTGAGGAAAAGCTCCTCACCTGTGTCCTCAGGTTGTGTTTGAGCTTGCTGCAGCCTCGATTGTACTTGGAGTTTAGCACTGGGGAGTGTTGAGGGAAGATGACGCTGAGGAAAGGTTTCAGGAGATGTGAGCTGGAGGAAAACCAAGAAAATGGGCTTGGGGCAGCATTCCTTCTCTTGCTTTTCCAGGGCGACTGTGCTAGTGGTTTTCAGAGGAAATGGAAAGAATGAGGAGAGGAACAAAGGGCTTTAATGTGCTCAAGTGCTTGTTTTCGTCATTTCTCCAGCACACACAGGCTGTGTAATGTGCCAAGATTGAGCCATTACTTTCCCTGGAGGTGGAGGAGATAGATAAGGTTTTTAGGGTCTGCATGCCCCAGATTCGCTGAGCTGGGTTCAGCAGGACTGTCCGTCTGTCCATCCTCCCCCAGCTCCATGGATCCACGGATCCACCCTGTCACTCTCCTTTCCCCATGAGAAGGGGACCAGGTGCTAGTGCTGCTGCTCTGGCATCCCCCCACTTTGCTGATGCCCTCTGCATCCCCACTCAGTGCCACTGAGCCCCACGGCTTTGTGCAGGAGGCAGACAAGCTCTGAGCGTGAGACAAGCCCCCCCCAGTGCTGGGATGCAGGAGCTGGGGACCGCCCTGCTGTGTTCAGGAAGCGGGGGGGGGGGGGGGGGGGGGGGGGGGGCGGGGAATTCACCTCCCAGCTGGACTCCTATCCTGGCCCAACTCCTCCTGGCTGTGACACAAGCTCTGCACAGGTTGGTTTGGTTTGGGGTTTTTTTCCATCAACTAAATCAGGAAAATATTTTGAGGTGGGAGCTGGTTTGTTGCTTGGTTATGATCTTTCAAAAACCAGGAGGAATGGGAGAACCTGAAATTTCTGGGTGCTGCTAAAGCAGGGGGGGATACCAGCTGTTGTGGGAAGCACTGAACCATGGGGAGCCTGCCTCCCCACAACGTGCAGAGCATCCCAGCCACTCCCAGCCCATGGGCTCCAGCTGCGGTTTGAGGGTGCCCCCATGTCCCACTGGGTCTGACCCTCCGCCCTCCCCTCCACAGCAATACTTCATCCTCCTCATCATCACGGACGGGGTGATCAGTGACATGGACGAGACGAGGCATGCCGTGGTGCAGGCGTCCAAGCTGCCCATGTCCATCATCATCGTGGGGGTGGGCAACGCCGACTTCGCTGCCATGGAGTTCCTGGACGGGGACAGCCGGGTCCTGCGCTCCTACACTGGCGAGGAGGCCGTCCGTGACATTGTCCAGTTCGTGCCCTTCCGGGATTTCCGCAACGTGAGTGTGGGCAGTGGGGAGGGGACCACAGGCAGAAACGGGGTCTCAAGCCTGGAAACGACCCTGGAAGTGGAGCAACCCCCGTAGAGGCAGAGGCACAGGGCTGGCACCTGCCTGCCTTACCCTGGCCCTAAACTCCGCATCCCTCAGTGATGCTCTAGTGTGAACCACGTAAACCAGCGCTGCAGGCCGGGGCAGTAGTGCTCCGCATCTCTGTCGTGTGGTCCATCCGAGCATCCCCCTGTCTCCTGGCATTGCCAGGGAGGTGGGAGCAAAACCCAGGGAATTAAGGCAGTGTCCAGGTTCCCACAGCAAGTTGGGGGTGGCACTGAGCTCACATCCCTCGTGGCAATCCCATGCCGGTGGCTCCCCCTCAGGCCTCAGCCAGCTCCAGTGATGTGCCATGTGCTGAATTGCCCTGGCCCTGGGGGTGACCCCCGAGCCCCCCTAGTCCCCTCCCATCACCTGTAACACTGGCACTGGCCCTGCACGTGTCCCTGCTGTGGACATGTGGGCTTCCTGCTGCCCACTGCCTGACCCACCATTGCAGGTTGGAAAAAAGTTGATGAAGGAAGAAATAAAAAAAAAAAAAAAAAGTAAAAGTAAAAACAAAATAGACAAAAAAAGACCACATGAAATGCAGTTCTCTGCCCATCTTGATCGGCCAGGCGTCAGCCCTGGGTCAGACGCTGTTGCTGGCACAGGATTGCCAGAGGATGCAGAAAATCAGCTTATCTCCCCTCTTTTTGCAACTATGTCTTTCCATTTCACCTGCTGTTACTCAATACCTGCTTTTTCTAATCCACTGAGGATGTTTTATTCCTCCCTACCAGTGAATTATCTCCTGGAGGGAAGGTGTAGCATAGAATATAATAATCTCAGGTGTATCAGATGCTGGCTGCCAGTAGACTCTAGGGCGTATTAAATGAAATGCCTCGGTCTGGAGCTGGGGACAGCCCAGCTGCCTTTGCTCAGTCCCCTGTGGCTGTTTTTATGCTGGTGTTTTGTCCCTTTCACTCACAGGCCCCCAAGGAGACCCTGGCCAAAGCTGTGCTGGCAGAGCTGCCCCAGCAAGTTGTGCAGTACTTCAAGCACCAAAACCTGCCACCCATCAACTCAGAGCCTGCGTAGAGCTGTGCCAGGCTGTGCCCTCTGCATGTTGCTGAAGCCTGTTGGTCCTACCGAAAGCGCATGTTCCACATGCTTTTAAGAGAAGAATACCCTCCCTGAAACACTTTGTACTTCTTAATTTAATTGCTAAATTCTTAAAACTCATCCCAGAGAAGCGTCTGGATTCATTTTGTACAGTCCCAGCCTGAAGTAACACTAAGTGGCCAGGCCATGCCCTGGTCCTGCTCTGTTGAGTCATTTTTCAGTATTGAATGTACTTTGTATAATTTCAGTGGAACAGGATACAATTTTTACAATCAAAACTTGCTTTTTCCAAGCAATGAAATGCTTAATATATTATTATAATTCAATGAACTGGTCATTGTATAGTTCATGTATGTGTGTTGTACCTGTACATGTCATGCTCTATGTTCATTTTTATACTGTGTACATGTTATATTTGTTATACTCAGGTTAATAAAGAAACTTGGACATTTAAAACAAGAGTCTCCTAGATGGGAAGGTCTCGGAGTGTGGTCAGCAGTGCTGGGTGCTTGAGTCACCCAGACACAGGCTGTCCTGCTTCCCCAGCCACTCACCCTGCACTCGGTGCTCACCGTGCCCCGGGATCAGCCCCAGGCCCTCAGTGGCAGCGTGCCAGAGGTTGATTTACTGACCCTGGAGCTGAATACGGTGAGGGGGGCATCCCCCCCACTCCCCCCCCCATCAGCTCTGTGTCTGCCTGAGCCCAGGGCAGGGGCCTGGTGCATGCCACGTGCGTGCTTGGGAAAACACTAGTGAACCCACAACAAAATGGCAAAGGGAGTCTCATGGTTCACTGCTGCTTCATCTCTAGAAATTTTTCCAAGTCTGAGTAACAAAAGCTCCGTGCTGCCTGGGAGAAGATGGGCTGGGTAATAAAATCCTGCTCTCCAGCAGCTCCTTTGAGCTGCTCATCAGCAATGTGCGATCCTCAGCGGTAATTGCTGCTTTCTTCTGTTGTTAACTAGATTAAGGTCTTTTGAAGCTGGCAGGTAGAAAGTTGAATACACTGCAGGGATCACCAGCCACACTCCAAACTCAAGTAGACTTGGCCTCCCCCCTGTTAGCAAAAACGCTTGTACTGGGAGGTTGGTGTCTCTGTGTAAAGCCTGGAGCCCATTTTCACAGGCTTGTTCTACTGGCCATGCTTGTTGCCACTAACTATTGCTAGGAACCATGTGGTTGCCACTGAGTCACCAGCATACAGGTCGCCCGTGCAGCCCCATGGCTTGGCCAAAGCATGGAGCCAAAGCTGATGGTGAGGACCCAAGTCAGTGCCAAGCACAGCCCTGGGTGAGACCCCATCTCTTGGGAGCGGTGGGGCTGCTCCATGAGGCATTTGCCTTGCAAAGCCCCTCGGAAAGGGAAAAAACCCAACCACCACCACCCCCCCTTTCCAAACAGAGAAGCAGCCTTTGAAGAGTGGCTCGTTTAAAAATAATGCTGTATACAGCTCAGCTTCCAGATCAAAGTCTGGCTCTGGAAAATTTTTTTTTTTTTCTTTCCATAAGAGAAGCTCACATGCAGCTGCACTAGCTAGTAAGCTCTTCTGCTAGTAGAGTGTTTGTGGGGGTTTGTCTTTTTTTTTTTTTAACACCTCTCCAAAGCTTTAACAACTAGCACAGACAACAAGCAGTTTATGAAGCTGTCCCTGTGGAGGGGATGAAGCAAACACTATGCAGTCATGGCAGAGAGAATAGTCTTAAACAAACAAAAACCCCAACCAACAAAAATTCTAAATCAACCAGTGAATGACAGCTGCTGGAGCCAGCCGTTCTCCAGCGTCAGCCCCAGGGCAAGGTTAGCTGCTGTTTCCAGAAGATCTGATTTATCCTCCATCCCTCACACTCTTCATGTCCCAGCATGTCTCCCAGCGCGTTTAAGTATTTTAACATCTGATGGTTTCTGACTAGAAGAAGGTAAAAAAGACCAAGGGATGGAGTGATGAGCTGGGACAGCTCTGCAGTTTGTACATGGGCCATGAGAACAGCAGAGGTGACTCAAAGGCTTGTGTGAGCTAAAGGCATTCCCCAAGTGCCCTATTCCTGCTCTTCTGGGAACAAGGGCAAAGCAGGGGCTTCCCACACCGGCTTTTACTGACCTAAGTCTCCTCCTGGCCTTGCATGACCCAATGTAATCACCATCACCATGCCTGCCCGCAACTGCCTGCCAATCCCCCTATGAATTTCTGTCTAATTTTGACTTCAGTTGTGTAAAATATCTCTCTGGAAAACAGCCCCAGCATGGTCACAGCCAGGCCAGGTTGTTCTGACTCTAGAGAGAAATGACTGATCTAGTTTAATGCCAGGGAAGGACACCTACATCTTGCTCCATCTTGCAAATGCAACTTCCAAGAAAAACTGGCAAATTTTTTGTCTACTGCTTCCATTTCACTCCGTAACTAAGTATGACGAAGGTCATCAAAAGCAAAACATTAAGGAGGCAGCAAGAGTTCTAGCTATTTTTGACCCAAAAGCACCATAATTACAGTAGCTGTAGAAGAGGCAGGAGAAGCAACTCTGGAGCAAACACAAGAGGTACCAGGCAGCCCAGAATCCCTCCAGGGGAGGAATTATAGTGTGTTTGTAAAGATCTGACTGTGGAAGAGGGTTGTGCAAACAGAAAGGGTATTTGGCTAAGGACAGATTGAGCGTGAGCACAACTCTCCTTGTTCCTTTGGGAAAGTTCCACACTCAAGCTAAGGCATGACTCCTACTAAAGGAGGAGCTCAAAACATGACTTTAGGTTTTGCTGCTTCTATCGCAGCTGCTCGCTTAGCGTGACGTTCTGAGAACGTCCTTTGGCATGCACCTACCAGCTGTTTTCTCTGAAGCATGTACACTTTGGAGGTCCGTAGGGCAGGACCGCTGGGAGAGAGACTGTCACAAAGATGTTTCCACCTCTGAGCTCCCACGAGCGCTGGTTGCACACAGAGGTGAAAAGGACGGGCCCTCGGCTTTCACAGCCAACTTCTTGCTCTTGACTGGCTCCCTGGTCCACAGTGCCCATAAACATGCCCATGTAAGGTTTCTTAAATCCAATAAATGTTCAAAACCCAACTGCCAAGGACAGCAGAGCTCTCCAGCTTCTGCACAAAGAGGTTTGGCTGAGGTGGGGAATCCCACCCACTCTGGACTCATGCTCTTCAGGACACTGCTGCAGAAAAACTGAATGACTTGCCAAGTGCCAGTGTGGGAGCAATGGCCTTTGAGTAGAACAGCCAACTGCAGCTCCTCTGAACTCACTCAGAACAAGAGTTTTTCATCACCATCTCTGCATTTGTAGGAGGCTTGCTTGGTCTTCTCCTGGATGGCAGCTTGAGGAAGGGGCTGGCTGGGTAGAGCAGAAATTGCTTAATGGAATGTGAACAATTATGAATGGCACAAGCAGAGAAAAAAAATGCATTCAGAATGTCTTTAATCATGTAACACTAAAACTTCTTTACAGTGTCATGGCAATCTACACTTCACCATCTGTTTCATTTTTGTTCTGCCCCCATTTCTCAAATACAGAATAAAAATGACATTTTAAAACGGAACACACGGCTGTTTCTACAAGACTTCACTGCTCCAAGTGAGTATTTTTTGCCTGTTAGTCTTGTATAAACTTCTTAGATTACCAGAATTCTTTCTTTCGGTAAGAATTTTAAAAGATCAAGCTCTCTCCTCCCTACCCTCAGACCTCCATTACATTACTAGGTGTGCCTTCTGGATTAGGATGGCAGCCTTTCTTCCAGGCTCAGTATGCACCCCAGAAATGGAAAGGTTTTTTGGGAAAAAAAAAAAAAAAGATACAGTGAGTTATTTTAGGAGTATCTGAGTGTATTAAAGTTGAGAGGTTAGCTAGAAAGATTATATTTGAGACAGAAGGATGCACCAAGCATCCATCAGGGCTTTGGAAGATACTCTGCACTACATTACACACGGAGGGATTTTGTTATGGACCATCAAAGAAACTGTTGCTACGAAAGACGGAAGAGACAATCTTTCCAGTGGAATTTATAGTGCCTTCGCTGTCCGAGCTGGACTCCGAATCGCTGCTCCCCGAGTAGGCGCCCAGGCCAGGCAGGATCCCAATGCACACGGCTGCTGATGGACAGTGGACTGTGGAGCCTCCCACTGAGCTGGTCCCCAAGGGAACACAGGATGGTTTTTCTGAAAGAGAGGTACCTCAGTCAAAAACAGGAGTGCAGGAAAGGGCTTTTAATCAGCCCAGGAACTGCTGCGTGTCACTCACCTGCTACTGCCACAGATGACTGCAGGATTTAATTAAAGCATAAGGCAGCTTTATGCTGCAATACAGCTATTCTGACAGGAAGCACTTGCTACCTCAGGGGATTTTTTTTTTTTTCCTCATCACTAGTTTAAGCCCAGCTCTATGCTGGCATTACAGATTTTCATTCTAAAGTTGTCAGTTTGATGCTTGTCAAGTACCAAACCCACTAAATAAGAATAAATAGCTCTGCTTTGTGTAAATGAGTACGTTTTTGTGATATAATGGCATAGTTGGGGAAAAGTTTTATTCCATCATTCTGCTAGTCAACATCTCCTATCTTCCACAGCTAATTAATGATTTCCTGTGTTTTGAAAGTTTGTTGAACAGAAGGAGATTCAGGAGGCACCTTGGGTTGTCATTATACAATTGCAGCTCACCCTGTTTGTGTCAGAGTATCTTGACAGCAAATCAGTTGCAGCCCTGACAGCTGAAACTGAAATACAACTTTTTTTCTAGTTTCCCATAATTTTCTGAAACAAATTGGTTTCAGGATGGACAAGATCACTTTATAGCATAAAAAGCTAATAGTGGATGTATACAAATACATCAAATATTGCTGTGAAAAGAAAGGGGATGATCTGTTCTCCACGTCTCCTGTCGACAGAACAAGCACTGGGCTCAAAATGCAGCTAAGGAGACTCGTAATACTTATCAGGTAAAATTCTCTAAGGGTAAAATCAGTTAAGCATTAGAATAAACTGCCTAAGAGGGTGCACAATCTCTATCTGTGGAGATTTAAGAGCAGCTTAGACAAACACCTGTCAGGAATGGTTTAGGCAGGGGTAGACTGATGACCTGTAGAGGTTCTCTCCAGCCCTATGAAAGCTGTCAGCACCTACAGTTACCATTTCTACTGCTTTAAGAGAGAACATGCCAATTGCAGTCTGCTATCTTGCATAATGAAGGAGCAGAAAAGCAAATCCTTTATCAGATTTAACACCAAGTCAGTTGCTGTTCAGGTGAGAGACAGACAGCTTCCTACATGCAGAAATCAGGACATACCTTGACTCTTTTCATCATGATCAGTATCTAGTTTCAACCTCTTCACACTGTTACCACCATCTGAACTGTGGAAAAAATAAGAAAGTGTCTTGTTCCTCAGAAGCAACCACTTAATTACTGTGAAGTTTGTCACATTTTTACCACAAATGCCAGCAGGATCCCCTGATGACCATCACCACTTCTAACTGCTGTTAACTGGGTCTCCTCAGGGAACATGCAGGATCCTAGAAAGGGGCAACACCTACACTGCAAGTATCACCTGTTAACCTGGGAAACGGAAACACGCCTCTGGGAGCCCAAGTCTGACCTCCTGCACAGAAACCCAGAGCTGCCTATTCAGTTGGAAGTACTCCACAGGAGATCAGGAATGACTACCTAAGCTTCAGACAGCCCACATGACCACAGGCTTGCACATGTCAATGACCACCACGCTTGCTGGTGCAACATTCATATCTTTTCCCTTCCAGGGTTTCCTTCCTCTTCTTCAAGCACCTAGAGAGCCTGTTCTAAAACATCTAGAAATCTTGCACCCAGTAAGAAGTCACCGGGCTTTGCACTATTCACACACAGCTGCAGTGTCTGACTTAAAAAAGAAAGGGGTCCTTTTTTGGGTCCAAAGTGATCTTGAGGGAAAGGAGTGTTACCTGGACTTCTGACTCTTCAGAGCTTCTACAGCTCTTCCTTATCACTGCTAGTTTCTTCCCCTCCCCTTTTACATGTTCCCAATCCTAAGCCATTCACATAAACACATGCTTCCCAGCTTCAGCTGTGATGAACTAAAATGATGAAGTATGAGCATTTTTATGCATTAACCCTTTTCTGCCCCTGTCAGAACGTGCAGTACAGATGAAAGGTTATTCTGTGCAGGGAGGTTTTAATAGTAATACATCCTTTACAGCAAACTACAAAGCTCAGAGAGCAGATGTTGAGCTCACGCTACACTTGGTTTTGGCCAGTTTGCAATAAAAGATAAGATGGCAAAAATAGAAGACTGCAAAGCAAGTCTGTGATGGCACTGACATGTCAGTTAAGATACTCTCTTCAAATAGATGCCATCTGCAGACTTTGGATGTGCCATTAAGCACATGCCAGCTCCTTCTCTACATCCTACTGGATTAAGTACTAGTAGTTACAAGAAAAAAAAGAAAAAAAAAATTGTTGGCTGCTTGTTATCAGTTCAGGGTTTTTCTTCTCTGCCTTCCAAAAACCCAAACAACTACCCAACCCCCCCCACCCCACCCCCCATTGGTAGTTGAAGTGCTTACTTCAGTTTTCAGACATGCAATTACTGCTGTACTGGGAGCTAAACATCACCCTACAAGATAAGCTTCTAAAATAATCTCTCGTTCTCTGGGACAGATTCAAAAACACTGACTGAATTTCGAGATGTCAGTAATCATCTTAAGTATTAGACGACTCGTCTGTGGGAAATAAATCTGGTCCCACATGCCTAGTTTCTCCATAACCTGTAGCACACCAGCAGCTGCCTTTGCAGGCCAAGATCAGAGCAGCAAACAGAACACAAACCAGCTGCCATCTCCCTGAAATGGAAAGGGTGTTGATGTATCAGTGTAAATCAGCAAGGAAGAAGTTTACCTGATGCCCTCAGGACCAAATTAGTACACAAAGCTCTTGTTCTGTAACCTATGTCTCTCCCATGCTGCCCCCAGCAGCAATTAAACCAATCTATTTTAGACACAGATAAAACCGGCTGATAGATAAATGATGCAAATCTGAATGAAATTACGTGAGTGAGGTGACACTGATGTCTACAAATAGATGTAAAATAGATTCCCTCTAGATCCCCAAGCAGGATTGCCCAAGCCTGGCAGTCTAGAATGAAGAGTCTACCCACTTGTTTTACACACGCTTATCTATTTGAATTGCTTCATGTTTTTCCCACAGTTTGTGAGAGCCTATAGAAACAAGGCTGATCTTTTCTTATACCTCCCCCCTTTTTTCTTTAGGGCTAAGGTTCACACCTCACTCTCTGGAGGCAGTTTTGGCCTGCCTCCCTTTACACTGCAAACTAGGTTCCGTTCCTCATGAATTTATAGAGGTGTGAAACTAACCTTCTGTGTTTCACAGCTCCTGCCAACAGCTTTGCCTGAGAGAATTTGTTCTTGTTTTCCACTGACTTCATGGGCAATTTCTTCTCAGTTTCCTTCTTTGGGTCCATACTGACTCCCACTTTGGTGAGAGTGCTGTGAATTAAGGGTTAAGGATCAACCAAGAAGGAATGGAGAGAACAGACACTTCCTCTCTGATATATTTAGCCAGCTCTGCTGACAGCAGTGACTGAAGTTCATTCACATATTCTATCAAAATAAACTTATTTGTAACGACATTTAGCAGGCACCTTTGGCCAAGACAGAAGAGACTTCACCCTCTGGGTTCAGAGCTCTCTCGAGTACCAATAGCAGCTCTCCCTGTAAAGATGTCCAGGCAGCAGACTAGGAGTTGCTTTTCTGAAGTCAGAAAGGCATAACACATGACACATTCAGCACCCACAAACATAATCATCTGCCTTTTCCTAAAGGTCTTAGAACAGCAAAAAGGTCAGACTGGACTAGGAAAAAAAGTTAAAAGGCAATGCAGTACTTACCCCTTCTACAGGGATCGACACATTTGTAAATCAAATTTGCTGCTTCAGCCCCTAATCTTTGCCAAAAAAAGCTAAGTAGCAATATGTGGACTCATTTCTACTCCTCAAACCCTCCTTTTGCTGAGCCCAGCAGACTTCAGCCTACCAAAGCAAAACAGTTCAATTTTCTGTTTTATCACTTCAACTTTTCAGCTCATCTCTTTGTAAGGGCCACAAGGCTGTTACTGCCAGTTTGAACACCAACCCCAAGAGGAAGACGACAGATCTGATTAAGGGTCCATGTGGTCCAAGATTCACCCAAAAAAGACTGAGACTGCACAGAAAAGCTAAGTAGCTTAAAACAGCGTTAGCAAGGTGGAATGCAGCTGAAACCTAAAATGAGGTGGACAAGCTTAAGCAGGTTCTCAGACAGGATAAGGAGGAGCTTGGTCTGTTATTAAGGCACACTCACCCTGCACACACACTGAACAGGTCTCCTTCTGCAGCAGGATCTAGTCCCATCCCTGATAACAGCTCATGTCCAGCGGTATCTGATGAAATAAGGCCCATCAAAGATCCTGTTTGCTAACGAGGTGCCACCAGAGTCACAAAAGCTTCTGCAAAGGCAAATCAATCTAATTTAAAAGGGTATTTGTTCTCTGACCACAATTCCACCGATCAGTTGACAACCACAAGCTAGAGCTTCATAAGTGTCCCAGTTACTGCAAATATTGGGATGGTGAATTTCACATTGATGGATCATACAGTTGAAATCACAGGTTTTCTCTCCCACTGAACATCTGCAAATCAGAAACTCTTATATCTTCCTTTGAAGTGATACACTCCAAGTCTCCAATCACTTGACAATTAGGAGTGTTCGGATGCCATTGCTTATTCGATTTACCTAAGGATACAGCAGTAACCCAGACTGCTCTCTACCTCAACTGAAAGTCTTCTCAGTCAAAACCAGGCTGTTAAATTCTATTTATTTTTTAAGATGGCACAGGAGTGCCATCCTGTGGCTATCAGAAGCCATCTGAAAGCTTGTTGTGTTTGTTGGTTTGATGTTGCAACACACAGTTCCACACACTGCAGCATTCAACTTCCACATTTAGGTCCATTACCTTGTTATATTCTAATACTGCACTACAAAAGCCTGGCTGAGGAACCCAAAGACTTTTCTTTTAAAAAGATACCAAATTACAGGCTTTTCACTTCCATCCAGGATGCTACTCTCCTAACACTCTTCAACTACCAGAGACACAGCACATTTTTAACAGAGATTTTATATATATTGCTGCTATTAGCAAATGTAACACTATACCTAGCCAAGAAGCATCTCCTCTCAGGAAGACTACATTAGAAATAAACCTCTCAATCTCAAACATCAACTGCATTAAAAAAGCTGTCCTACAGTAAAGCCTGCTTCTTGAAGGGGGACTTTTCCTACATTTACATAGGATTTAAGAGAAGATGTTGTTCATGGACAATTCTTGGAACCGGCTTAAAAAAAATCTGCAAATTTTTAAACAGTCAGACCAGTGGGGTCTGGATAGGGTAAAAAGGAAAAAACCAAGCTGTTCATGCACGAGCAAGTAAAATTCCTATGTATCCATGCACATGAATTTCTTATGCTCAAGGGCACATTCGGATATTCCAAGGCTTGTTTATCCTTATGATATAGGATTTCATGATTGTTCAACCTACAGAAATGAAGAAAAAAAAACCAAAGAAAAAAAGCTCTGTACCTGAATATCAATGCATGTTTTACCACGAAATGAATGCCTCTGGGTAGCTTAAACTGTATGATCTACCACGAAAAGGACCAAATAATCAAACCCACTGGGTTGGCATTCCTCTTATTAGTTTGGAAGAGCACTTGAACAGTACCTATAGATCCAACACGTTTACCTAATACCCACTGTTTTTTTGTCACTAAGCCATTAGTAACAACCTGCAGATGCAAAACCACAAGAATACCACCAAAAATTTCCAACACACACGAGTCATTTTGCAATTTGCTCTGAGGTTGCTTGAAATAATATGGTTTAAAAAAATAAAATTAAAAAAAGGAAATGGAATGGGCAAAATTTCTCAGTTTCTCATGAGATGAGGTGACTGTAAAATATTCTCCCTCTCTCCACACCATCAGCAATAAATTCCACAGTTTAATTTACAGCCAGACTTCAGATACAGAACCAGATTATATTATTAAGACTGCAAAGATTGAAGTTAGATGGCCTGTATGTCTTGAACAGGCCCCCTTCAGTAAACTCAGGGATCAGTGTGTTATGTGGCTAATTCAAGACAACCTAAGACTCCCTCTGGGCTGGTATGGTTCACCCTGGACGTATGTGACATAACTAGAGCTGTCAGCTGCTTCCACAGCACAAGCTCATACTGCACATCCCTGCATGAGCCAGGCCCACAAGCAACTGAAACTAAATATATCCTACAAACATCCCATTACCAGATCCAACAAATCAAGAAAACATTCCAAATCCGTCAACCAACTACAGCCTATTCTTGAAGTAAAACAATGCACCGGTATTGCTTTTTCATAAATGCATTACTGAGATAACTTAGATGCTCTCCACAGAACACACGTCCTAAGTTGTAAATCATTAACTAACACAAGGTAACGCAGGTCTCTGCAGCACTGGTGCTATTCAGCTTTATTTGCTGACTGGTCTTGGTTACCTCCTTGTGTCCACAGACTCTTTCATTTATACTAAAGCATCCTTGAGAACTTGTGCTTTGTTCACTGATGACTTAAAAGCAATGGTTTTCATTAGGAGACAAAGAAACCATCAGGTTCTACTAAGATTCAGTAAACCTCAAAAAAACAACGTTTAGCTTAGAACAGAAATCCTCAGCTCATTCCAATGTCCCTTGACTGGCACTGATTAGAGAGAAAAAGCATCCTATATTATTTTCTAGCTCATCATGAAAATTTGGCATTTAACAGCAGGCCAAACTGTCTTGCCCTTAGTACTGCCTAAAAGTCTGTATAACCCAAAAAAGTTGAGTCTCCACGGGCATTGGCTTCCCAGAAGGAAGTCAGAGCATCTGCACAGATGTATTTAACTTCTCATCCTGCAGTTATCAGCAAGGGAGGAAGTAACTAATACTTAAAGAATAACGGAGAGAGCAATCCAAACGTTATTTCAAACAGGTATGTTAAAAGCAGCCAATATGAAGTCAGAAAAACAAATACCACCACTTACTTTTCAATAAGACAAAAGCAAAAGATTAGAATAGGCTGGTTTTTCTTTACGTTCTCTTTTTAGCTATGGTGTTTCATGCCCTCAGTACAGGAAAAAAAACCCCAAACAAGGGTAGGGAAGAGGAAAAAAAAAACCCTAAAGACATGTGGGGGCTGAGGGGTGGAATATCAAACATTACAGCGGGAGATCCAAGCTACAAGAACATTAAACTTTAAAAGTCTATCATTGTACATGTTCTGTAAAGCAGTTTTACAGAAAGAATGTCAGTGACAGAATAAAACTACAGCCCAGTCTCTTATCCTCTCCTATATAACCACCAGCCGTTTTAATGCAAAGGATATTCTGTATTCATTTAGTTCTTTCAGCTCTTCTTCTCTTCGTTGCTTTTCTAGTAGCTCTTGCTGCCGAGAAACCTCATCAAGGAAATGTGTCTCATCTTCGTCTAAGCCTCTTACCATATTTTCTGAATAAAGGAAAAGAATGCATATTGATAAGCTAAAACCACTTAGGGAGCAGCCATTTATTTTGCATTACTTCACCACTCTCAGAACATTTTCCAATGATTTCAAACCCCTCCATGAATGTAGGTAAGCATCCACATCTCACATATGACACTTCTAATATTGCTGAGGTAGAACAATTTGCACAAAGTCACTGGGAACATGGGGAGTAGAGTCCTGGGTGACTGAGTGACTTGGGTACTCCAGCAGGCATGCTGCTATGCTGACAAAAGGGTACAAAGCAAACCCCACAAGCTATGTGCTGGATTCGGTAATTAATGAGTAAAAACACTTCCCAGTTAATGATACTGGGTGGTAGCAACCCAAAACTCTTACACACTCAAGCACACAAACTAAACGAACTAACACAGTTTGAACACACTATTAACACAAAGAAAAGCAAGACACAATTCATAAGAAGCCGTGAAATGCTGTTGGGCTTGCCGATATAATTATAGAAAATCGACCAAGTTTTCACACAAGCAGCCTTTCTGCTGTTCTGAAATGCCATTTGGAACAGGTTACGCAAAACAAGGAATAACCACATTAAGCAATAATATATTTGTCATTTTGGTTTCAGACACCAGGTTCAAGTCTGTCTCCTCAGAACCTGTTCTTAAACCAGCCGACAACCAGAAAAAACCCACATTACTTCTCCCCATAAATCTTGCCTCAAAATAGGAAGTACATTTTCTTAAATCAAACAATTGTAACCGAGATTAACATCGCTTAAAAAAAAAAAAATGTAGAGGCAAGACAATTCCTAACTTCCAAATAAAAATAAATTTTTTCTAAACATGCTACCCTAGTTCAAGGAAAGTACATGCTAGTGCAGTAGGAAGGTCTTACTTTCTGTTCTGTAAATATTCAATGTGTCTCAGTCAAATGATTTAGTAAAACAGAGAATTGAAAATATTTTTTTAGAAAGACCAAACTACTGTATGTAGTCATCCTCAGAAATCTTAACCCAAACATCACTAAGTCTTCATTAGAGTTTAATCCCGTAAGAGGACTTTTTAGGCTTTTACATAAGGTCACTGGGTTTTTTTGACCTTCACCCACATAGTCAAATGCCATCCGCTTTAACGGCAAGCTAAGAAATCCATTTACACTGATAATTGGCAAGCTTCTGTCTGACAGAAAAGCTCTAGAAATCAATTATTATTTGAGGTTACGTTCTAAAGGCTGATCTCTACTCTTTCCAACTCTAAGAATGCAGAACTCATTAATCTTTAAACAGTAACTTGTAGCATTCACTGCTACTGCTGTGGGCCCCTTCAAACAGATAGCAAAGGTAGTAAAACTCTGGACATTTTTTGAAGCGAGTGACATAAATTAATTTCATTCTCTGCCTACCTGATCTGCGAACTAAGAGAAGCAGCCAGAGAGATCCTTATAGCTGACATTTTTGAGATTCCCTACCAAATAGTCTGCAGTAGGTTTTGTTCTCCAGGTTAGCAAGTATCTGTTGTTCTGCAAGGATTGCATTAAAAGCAGCTGGTGGTTTACTTCTGTAACCCCCTCTCAGAGATGCTTCTCATTCCAGTACTTGGTTTACAGGTTTCCTGAACCAAAGGTAAGACATTGCAGATCTAATGTAACTGGGCAAGGGAAACAATTAGTTTAGAAGCCTTTCTCATCCAGGTTGGTAGCAGTCAGTTTTCTGGTGACTACTTGGACAAGAATTGCTTAGTCACACCACCAAAGATGACTTGAATCAAAATTTACTGAAGTAAACTGGAAATTCTCCAGCTGGAAAGAATCCTATAGGTACAGCTGGACACTTTAGTGTGTTTATGCTGCTATCTGTACTTTCCACTTTTCACCAGTAAAAATACAAGCGAAACTTAAGAGACAGGAAATAACTTCGACTTATCTTTATTATGGCTATCATAATCATTTAAAAATAAATTTTTAGAAGTTGCATTTTAGAGAATACTAGTATTAATTTTCATTTAAAATGCTCTAACATTCTACTAAAATTATTTTACCTTGAAAAGGAAGACATTCTTGCAATGCTGAATAACCTACCAGAAAGAAGAACTGCTAGTCTTCTAGTACTTCACTGTACACTGGTTTTTATCCACATAAAATATTTAGAGTAACTGAGTGTGTGTGTTTATGCAAACAGGATTCTTCAGATTCTTCAGCACTAAGGTGCTTGTCCTCCCAGGTCCCATCATGGAGTCTGACTGATCAGAACGACAATGCACTAAACTAATTTTCTACTCCTGCAAAATTCCCATGGATAGAAAAAATACTTACGGAAATTTTAAGCCAAATTCAAGCATATTAGAGGACAAATTTTGTCACAAGTGGCCAAACTGGGCTGAACTCTGATGAGGTAAACTAGTGGTCCACAGTCCACCCAACCCTGATCTTTAGTTAGTCAGTTCCTCCCACTTACCTTCTCTCAGAGAAATCTGACTACAAGAATGATTCTAAAAACATCTACTACAAAACAGGAAAGGCAACCATGGTAATCAGTAATGCACCTGATAGCATCTGCAGGGGCAGGAAGCATCACTTAAAAGAACTCAAATATTGTGCCATAGTTAAAGGTAAAACATACTTTTGTTGTGTTGCAAATACAAGAGAAATTCCAGACAGAATCCAGTTTGGCAAATTAGAGTTTAAAGAACACAGTAGTTGAGGATAATAAGGCTTCTAGCTAAAGAACCAAAATCAATCAGAATCCACCTTAAAATGGAGTCCCACAGTATCATTCTCACTTCTCCTTAGACAGAGCCAATAGCTCTTTTTTTTCCAAAATGGTTGTCTAATATTTTTCTAGTTCTCATTATCATCCTTGCAGTCAGCTGTACATACACAGGTGGTACAACGCAAAGGATTTTTCTATAAAACCAGAAATTCAAACATCCATAGAAATTATGTTTCCATTTCATTAGAAGAGTTAAACATCTACATTCTGAAGAATCAACTTCTGTATGCTTACTTTTTCCAAACAGTAATCTTAAGCCTCAAATCACTTTTGTGTCAACTAATTACAGCTTGGAAATGTAACAGTTGCTGGAACAGGATTTCTTTTTATTGATTCCAATAGAATGGTCTTGTCTTAAAGCATGAGTTCAAGAGTCACAAAACCACATTACATTTCCACTTTTCCATGGACTTCCATCAGGGTTTTTTTTGATTTAATGTGTAAAATAAACCTAGTATTCCACACTTTACAGGAATGCAGCTTCATAACTACAAGCAGCTTTTGAGTTTTGCACATACGTGTCGCTGTCTCAGTGCCCAGACCGGTACGTTATCTGCAGGAACATCTACCATCCTTAAAAAAATACAAGATTTCAACCACACTTTTCTGAAGTTTCTGTTCATCTCTCAGAGAGGCAGACAAGACACACAGATACATCCCTTAAGCAGATGCTGTATACAGCTGTTGCACATAATACATGAACTTTTGGTACAAAATAGTAACTGCTAGTGCTTACTGAATTTAAATTGCTCCTCAAACTCCTGCTGCTTCTTTTCCCTCTGTTCCTGAAGTCTTTCATACAACGAACGTGGGTCATACGCCTCCTCTGGGCATTCTGAAAGGAAGGAACCCATCAGGAAATGAGACCGTTTGTTAGAAATACTAAATCAACAACATTTCTGAGTTCTTTCATGTAAAAACCCTTTGAACTTCTAGAATACAAGCTATTACCTTTTAGTTCTGTTTTCCACAAAAGTTAAATATTCTCCGATCTCTTTCCTATAATTATTAAAATGTATCCCATACCTTCTGGATCCTCAGGTTTTCGGACCTTTTCCCATTCCTCTTGCCTTCTCTTTCGCCGCTCCTCCAACTCCGATTCAGACACAAACCTCTTGTTAATCACAAGGTCAGCAGTACCATCTCCCCCATCCATTGTGGAACAGCCCGTCCTAAAAACGCAATATGAAAGACCCAGGGGCCTGATTTCACTTGTCAGTGCCTGAGAAATTACTACACATCCTGAAAAACAGACCTGCTGCACTTATAATTACTTGAGTTCTCTAAAGAACACTGCATAGTAAGTACTGATTGAGATACCTACTCACTGCATAACTGCTAAGACTAATAGCACCACCTATTACTCCTTCTTTACTATTTTTCATAACTGTATTCCCTATTGTCTGCCTCAGGCTGCTCTTCTAGAAGTCACATTTTAATGGACTTTTCCCCACCCTGCTTTGGATTTACCTTGCTTAAATAAATTTATTTAAGAAAAGAAAAACCTCACACCTACACTCACATCCTTTTATTTCAGTTCTTACACCTCTCTGCTCTAGAGAAAGGATCTGACACTTTGCCCTCACTTTACTTAAGTTCTTTTCGCCCACCCTGAGAAAACTTGATTAAGCTTCCCTGTTTTCAATGATCTGAATACGTATATTGAAATAACAGTGAGATTTTGGAAATTAGCAACTAATCTAACCTTCAAAAGCCCTCTGCACCTCTTTGCAGCTCTGGGAAGAGGTAGGCTTGGACAGACTATGTGTGGGGACTGTCAGTGGGGGTACACAGAGCTCAAGAGATGAGTGAAAGAAGGAATTCCCTCGGGCTAAGACAGGGCTGGGATTAGAAAACAGGAGCAGCACTTGTGACCAAGTGAGCACAGACCCTTCTCACACAGTACACCTGCCCTCTGCTTCAAGAGATCCTAATACGTGAGTACTGGCCAGGTCACTGTTTCAATACTAGGTGCAAGGTAAAGATGTTCCAAGGAGTCATCCTAAGAAGGAAGCTCATGGTCTTGACACCTGTAAGCCCAGGATGAAACAAATTGCTTCTGCTAGCCTTAAGTGGCTCACTTCAAGATTTATTCTGTCAGCTCCATGCTACAGAAGGAGGCATTAATGCCTATTTTTGCTTCTTACATCAAGCCTGTATACACAAGTACAATGTAAACACAGCATCAACTGCAATCCATTTAAAGTTACACTACTCTCACACTTTTATCTAGTTTCTTCTTATTTCCTTGGTATAACTTCAGTAAGTACCTGAAGGACTTGCACCCTGCACTGCCCAGTATTATTAATTTTGGATCTCACCCTGCCTGCATTTCAGCACTTGAAATGAACCCAGAACACTTACTCTTCCAGGGAGGGAGGGATGCAGTAACCCAAATAATGGAAGGAGACAATTTATCATTCTTCCTTCATACCACAAGAAACCACTCCTGCAGGAAACAGAGTCCTGAAATTCTTATAAAATTTTTAATACAGATGACAAACTGGGGTCTCAGAAGAAATCCAGATCAGAGCACTGGACAGACATTTGTCACAGCAGGATACATTCTTAAGGCGGGAATTATCAAAAGGAGACAAGACAAAAAGATTGTCTTAGGAAGTGAGGAAAGGACAGACCAAGGGCTGATGAGTTTCTCCTTTTTTAAACTTTTCTTTTTTTCTCTCTCTTGTTTCTTTTTTAATATCTAACTGTGATGGTTTGACTCTGGCTAAATGCCAGGTATCCACCAAGTCGCTCTATCACTTCCCCCCCCCCCTTCCCTTTGTTTTCTCAACAGGGTAAAGAGGGGAAAGAAGATAAACTAACCCTTGTGGGTGAAACAAAAGCAGTTTTAATATAAGCAAAGCAAAGCAAAAGTCCACGCGCGGAAGCAAAAGCAAACAGATTTATTCTCTACTTCCCATGAAGAGGCGATGTCGGGCCTTCTCAGGAAGCAGGGCTCCAATACGCGTAGTAGTTGCCTCGGAGGACCAAGGGTGACCACCCCCTTCCTCCTTTCTCCCAGCTTTATACTGAGCAGACGTCATATGGTATGGAATATCCCTTTGGTCGGTTTGGGTCAGCTGTCCTGGCTGTGTCCCCTCCCAAGATCTTGCCCACCCCGTCCCACTGGGGAAAATATCAGAAAGAGCCTTGGTGCTGTGTAAGCACTGCTCAGCAGCAGCCACAACACCAGGGTGCTGCCAACACCCTGCAGCTCCCAGCATAAACCACAGCACCATGAGGGCTGCTATAGGGGAAAACCGATTCCAGTTCAGCCAGACACAAATCCACCCTCAGACAAATCCACTTTCCAGAAAGCATGGACAACTGATCTTGGAGTGTCATTTCTGAAGGTGGTTCAAGCTGGAAAACTAGAGAGAAGAAAATTGAATCTTTCTCCTGAATACAGGTTCTAATCACAGGGCTAGCTTTCCTACCCAAGTGCTTTATAAACAAGATAACCTGATTCTCCATTTGTGTCATCTCAACCTCTCAATTTAGAGAGGAAATGGAAGGTTACAATACAATGGTGACAGAAGGTCATAAAAACAAACTGAAAGAGAGGGATTTAGCAAGAACACAGCATCATCTGGGGATTAAAGCCTTCAACACCAAACCACCTGTCTTCTGGATCAGCCAGTTCACTCAGACAATGTATTTTAAGATACTTGAAGTGGATTAAGGTTTAATTATGACTTGACATACAGCTATGGTAATTTCAGTACAATCCTGGAAACTGGTGTCTGATCAAACACACTTCAGCAAATAACAACTTTACTGTGTCCCAGTATGGGGCACAAAGTTGTGGGGAAAAAAAGTACAAATCAAACAGCTACACATTTAAGTTCAATTGCAATTATGAAGTTTGCTAATCTTGGGTGTATTCTTTGCCCTCTCCTATCTGAAACACACAAAATCTTCCAGACCAGAGAAAACACATGTGTTTGGCAACTGTTCCCTCTTCACCTACTTTTTTTGCCTTTATCCTAGTGAGTGATGTGCTGTCAGTGTAAATTACGGAAGTTTATGTCACAGATGTAAACTGCACCTTTGAATACTACCAGACAGTAACACTACCAGGATCAAAAAAATAAAACTTCATGGCCCTTGCCATCACCTAGGTTGGATCAAATACAGAGTAGAAACGATGTCGTGTGCAGCTTCCAATACGTTCAGACCTCTGCTAAATAACGGCCCCTCTATCCATCACTGCCACAAACTTGGGCAGCGCTCCCCGCAGCTCCGCAGCGCGTCGAATAAAGCGCTGAGCACCGAGCCTGGAGCCACCCTGGAGCCAGAGGCGAAGAGTCGCTCCCCACCATGGCGCATGCAGCCTAAAACCCGTCTCCGGGATCCAGCATCCGCTACTAACGGTGCCCGAGTACGCTCGGAGCGGGCGAGTCTCCTAGGCGCAGGCCTGGGCGTGCTGGGCCGGGGCCTGCTCCCAGCCCGCGCCGCCGAGCGCTCACCGCGACCTCCTCTCTCTACCTTCCCTCCACCTACTCGCTCCGGGAGCGGCCTCCCCCCGCGGTCCGGCCTCCGGCCCAGTCCGCCGCGCTCGCAGGGCCCGGGCCGGCCCTCTCCGCCCCTGCGCCCGAAGGGCCCCACAGCCCAGCCACGGCCGCTTCCTCCGCCGCGCTCACAGAGGCCTCGACCCCTGTCCCCGACCCGTCTGTCCCCCATGGCTCGGGCCGCCGCCGCCAGCACGTACCGCCGCCGCCGCCAGCCCGTTACAGCGAGAGGCACAGCCCGACCCAGAGCGCCGCCATTGATCCCTCCTCACAGGCCCGTCCCGGTTCGCTCGCCGCCGCCGGCCGCCCCACCCCTTCCGCTCACAAGAGCCAACCAAGTGAGCTCTTCCTTAGGCGGCGCCCTCCCAGCCAACAGCCAATCCCCGCTGCTCTTACGGAAGGCAGGGAAGCGCGCGGAACGGCCGCGCGCACGGCTGACAGGTGACGTCAAGGAGGTCCCGCGTCTCGATTGGGCGAAGCGCTCCGGCCGGGGCCGAGGCCGGGGGCGGGGCGGGTCGCCCGGGAGACGGCGGGGGGCGGGGCCAGGCGGGGCGGGGCGGGGCCGGTCGGTGTGTGGCCTCCATCTTTCCGCCGTGCGCGGCCGCGGCACAAAGGAGCGGCGTCGCCGGGCCGGGCCGGGCCGGGGCATAGGGGTGCGGGCCCTGCGGCAGCGGCCCTGCTGCCTTCCTGGTGGGGCTGAGGTGAGGTAAAGCGGGGCGGGTGGCGGCCGTGTGGCCGGTGGGTGCCACGGGGCTGAAGGTGGAGCGGGGCGGGCACCGGGCTGGCGCTGAGGGGAAGGGGCAGCGGCAGCGCTGGGCTGGTCTCTGGGGGCGGCGGTGGGCCCGGCGCGCCGGGGGCCTGTTGAGGCCGCCCTTTGGGTCACTAAGGGGTGGGTGCGGTGCTCGCCCCCACCCCGCCCTCCGCTTCCCCGGGAGCCACGAGTACCACTGCTGCCGGGACAGGGTCCCGGTTGGGGCGGGGACCGGGAGGCCGCCCGGGTGCGGGGCTGGGGGGCCGGGCCAGCGCAGCCCTGCCGGCCTCAGGCAGCGGCCCGCGCTCCCGCGGGTGCTGCTTATTTGCGCAGGTGCTCCCCTGGCTTTCGGAGGAGCGCGCTGCCCCACCGGGGTCACCCGTACTCCCTAGGGAGGGCAACCAGCGAAAAAAGGCGGGTGGCCGCGATCCAGCCCCGTTTGCCCAGTGTCCGGCTGGGCTGCTGACAGGCTGGACTCTCCCAGTGCTGCGCGTGGAGGCCTCGGAGCTGGTAAGAGCTGGACTCAGGTTTAAAGTTAGGAGCTTGGAAAAGAAAGCGTCAAAACTTAAATGAAACGGGGAGTTGCCGGAATGGGGCATCCCAAGTCTGCTGGTGTTCTGGGCGGTGAAGTGTTACAACTTTCCAACTGCAAGTCTCTGGTGCTGGGAGATCTTCCCGGTACTTGTATGACTTGCAAAACGAGGGCTTTGCTATACAGTGGTTTGGTGCGGGTTGGGGCTTGGTATGCAGGGACCAAGATTACATGCTGCTCTGGGACCTTTTGGGAGCTCAGAAACACTCAGAAGAATTTTACTGAGCTCTTGAATATTTTTGTATTAATGTAAAAAGTAAGAATCATGAAAACTGTTTACCACTCTCAACATGAAAATATTTCTGCAGAGCAGGTTTTCTCTCTTTTACGGAAAAGCATAAAGATACGTAGCGATCTACCAAATGCAGTTATTTACCTAGATCTTTTGTTCTGCATGCTTAGGCAATAGATTAGGCAGCGGCACCTTTCCTAGTAGTGTGGTAACACTTTGCTCTTAGTTCAGTGCTTATGAAGCAGGTCTCTCACTGCTTGTGTTATATCAAGCCTGCATTTCTTGTTTAAGCCCTTTGATTCTGTCCTGATGATCACTGTTTCTATCTTGCATATCTTAATTTTTCCTTTTTTTTTTTTAATATTGCTGTTTCTTCTCTTCTGTTGTGCAGCAGTAGTAGGTTCAGTGTCCCTTCTGGGTCGAGTCTTAATGTAGGTCCTGAGAATTACTGTAGTGATCTTGTTTTTAATTTTCTGTTTTGTTATTGCAAAATCTTGGTCTGAATCTCTCGGTATCCACCCCAAGCACAGAGTTCATTTTGGTCCTTACTCTGCATTTATCAGTATTTCTCACACAGTGGAACTTTGGTCCGTGGGGAAGCACGAACATAAAAGCTGCCTTTTCTAAATTTATTCAGCCTTGTAGATACTGCAGTTTTCTGAATGCTGGTGTTTGGTGTTCTTTTCCTTTTATGCCTGTGTCAATATTTGTTTTCTTCAACATAAGCAAGAGATTTTTTTCCACTTAGCACTAGCTTTGCCTCAGATTTTTAATTTTTCAGTCCTTTGTCTGGCAGTGAATGCATTTATTTGTTTTGTTGGGTTTTTTCCCTCACGCTGGTCCTCAGTTCAGTTCTTCTGCTTTAATTGTAACTTTCTATACATCCCTCAGTGCTATGAGGTTATTGTTGTGTGGAGACCTACATACATTTGTGAACTGTGAGTCTTCCCCTTTTTACTTCTCAGTATTAACATTTTTGCTATTGCCCTGCTAAACTATACAAATCTTTTAACAGTGGATGTTCTCATCACCTACGAGCCATCTGAAATACTCCCTCGCATCTTGTCTCCTGTTGGATTCCTGTATTCGGCTTGGGATTTCTGGAGAATTGTACATTCTCAAAACTTGTCATATTATTTTAGGAGTCTAGGATGCTTAGATGTATTTTTATTTTGCATTTATCTAAATGCAAAGAATTGATCTCAATCTGGCCCATTCTTCTGCAAGTGCTTTTGCATGTGTCTTTGTTCTCTGCTGAAGCCCAGTCAGCAAAAAAGGTCCTTTCTCCTGCTGGCACCCGTTCCAGTGTCTCTTCCTTTATGACATTACTGTTACTGCTTTGTGCCCCAATCTCTGCTATTTGGTCTTGTTTGTAAGTCTGGTTGAATAGGTTGTGTGTTTTGCCTGGCATGTTCTTTTTCAGGTGCATGAAGCACAAATGCAGCTACATGATCGCTTCTCATTGTCTCTTCCCTCTTCATCCAAACACTCTCTTGAGGTTCCTGATAACTCTGAAAGTTTTCAGTATCCTCTGTTCAATCCCTTGTGTAGGAAGCTCCTCCAGAATATTTTAATCCAGTGTTTTACATTCTGCACAACTCTTGTCATTACTCCTGCTGTTGCTGAGTGTTAGCTGAGTCTTGGTTATTTACCTACTCTTAGATTGCTGATACATCTAATTCAGCTAGCCACACGCCTCCCTTATCTTCAGCTGTGATATCAGTGTGTGCTTCTGGGTAGGTGGGAATGTTGGTTTCCTTGAAGTTTTTAATTTTCCTTTTTGTTTACCTTCAGCATCCTCTACATGGAATTTGACTGCAGCACTTCATGTTAGCCGCTCTTTGGCCTTGTACTTCAGTCATCACTCGGTGGCTCCCTTAATCTCTCTGTTATCTTGTTCTGTGCTTTTCTTAATGCTTTTTTTTTTTCTCCTCTTAGAAGGGATGTGATGGTTTTCTGCATAACTTCTCAGTGCTCTCTTCCTTGGTATGTTTTCAGTATTTTCACATTGGATGTCTTGGCTCTCAGCATGTTTCATTTGCTCTGAGCCTAATGGATGAACTGAAATAGATTACTTACAATATTTTGTTTCCCTCCTATAAAATAAGACATCTCTCATATTTATATTCATATATAAATTCATATATTGATATCAGATGATATCAAAGTCCATTTCCCTCAAGCTTTTTGTTTGTTTGTTAAAATCAAGGAATAAAATTTAGTAGTGTAAGCAGTTAAGTTAGTGGTAGAGGTGGCAATCTGTCATGGAACACTTACTGGCTTGTTACTCTTCAGACTTCTTTGTTCAAATTTCCTTTCACATCAGTATCTCCCCTAGCTGACAACATAACTGTATTTTGAAATCTCTCCTGTTGGTCACTTTAAGTCACTTAGATATGTGGCAGTATCTTCACAAATAGAGCAGGGCTTGTCATGTGCCCTGTTCAGTTTCCCTCTTGACACAGGGACAGCAGGTTGTAGTAAATTGAAGGCAAGCTAGTGTGATGAAGCTTGTCCCCTTCTGCTCCATTGTCAGTATGTTGTGTTCAGCATTTTAAACTGTTGGATTTTTTTTTTTTTTTTTTCCTCTCCTGATTGCTCAGTAGACTTTAAAGCAAGGAATAAATTCAAAGTAGTACAGGCAGAGGTGCTGTGCTGGGATTCATTGTCTTCCAAGTATCTCATTAGAATTGTGTCGTTTGGTGCTTTGTGTTTCCTTGTCCTGACAATGTATTTTGTTTTCCCTTGCCGGTTTGTATGTAGTGACTGTAAAGTTGGCATGGCATGGCAGCAGCTTTGCCAGCACAATCCTTATTTGCTTTTCTATTCTTCATTATGTTGCTGAGGTCTTATATAAGTCAAATGTTCACACATGACTCATAAGGTTGTGTTACTGACCAGTGCATCATCATCTTTCTTCAACTGTGCTTGTAATTACCTGATACCTTGATCTACCACTGCTGTGCATTAGAAGCACAACTCTGCCATGGGAGCTTTGTGTATTTGGTAGGTTTTGCCCATTCGTTAGGGATACCTGACAGTTCAATGTCTGATGTGAGGTACTGTTCCTTGTTTATTAATGTATGTTTATTAGTGGGGGTTCAATGAGTCGCCATGATGAGTGACAAGAAATCCATCCTTTTCCTGTTATATCTCTTCTCTTGGAGAAGCAGTGGTTTCTACGTTTCTAAGCATGCAGAGCACTTGCAACTGCAGTTATTTTTCTTCTGTTCTAAGGCTTTTTTGGTACAGGAAACTCCACTCTTGCTGTAAGTTTCTGAATATCTTGGTGTTTCACTGGACATGAGGAGAAGGACAAGAGTTGAGGACACTTTGATTTGAAGTGTTGTCCTGGTTTTTTGGATTGCTTGGTTCAGTGCATGTGCACAAACTGATATATTAATATAGCTTGAATCATAGGTTAGAGGACAGCCAGTAAACTACATGCCAGAAGGCTGTGCTGTTTGTGTGTATCTTACACCTTCCTGTAGACAGTGGGACTTGCTAGAAAGTGGTATTGAAAAAAGAAAATCCATCAGGTATGCTGATGCTTTTTTTTTTTTTTCTGCCTAGTGGCATGGAAAAAGCTTAGAATTCTTCACTGCTTTTAAAAATGTTCGCCTAATGGTGAGTGAAGAGATGTGTGTGTTTGCACTCAAACTCAGGTCAATGTGTCAGTCCTGGAGTGAAACATTTAAAAAAAAAATAAAATTGAACAACAGGAAAGTTGCTCTCTCTTTAGAGCTTTACCCCTCTGGAACATTTAGCGAAGTAGTATCTACATATAATTATCAAAACAGTTTATCTTGATTCTCCTGAAATTCCTCAGTTATGTAGGAGAAGCCTCAGATAACTGTAACTTTGTGTTCCTGATATCATTACAGCTTCTTGAAAGCTTCTTAAATTGTTTTTGAGCTTCCCACCTTTTCTGATGCACAGTCATAACAAACTAAATTGGTTACACACTCTTGTTTAAACCATTTGCTGACTATCTGGTGAAACACATAGAAGACTTTGGCCTGCTTCCTAACCTTCATGTGCTTGTCCGAGTCATCTCTTCTCAGCCACGGGAGCTCTGAAACCCATTGACCAACTTCCTCTGAGTTTCTTCATACAGGCAGAGGCTTTAAAACACTGTAAAAACCAAAGAAATACCACAGCTCAGTGGTAGGAGCAGGATACCTGTGAGACCTGGAGTCAATGGCTCTGCTGCTGACAGAAGCACTTGTGTTACACGCAATTGCTTGCTCAACACTGGGATCTCTCCTGCAGTGTGCCTTCCTGGTAGACTTGTAGCAGGGCACAGAGCAAAGGTCCTCAGGGCAAAACCTGGAGAGACAGATGGGGAGAAATGAAGCTGGGTTCTTGTGAGGGTTTTTTGTTTTTCTTTTTAATAGTTGAGGTAAGGGGATCTAGTGACCTGGCCAGACCTTTGCATCAGCTCTTACAGACTTCAGCTCTGGAAGCCTCAGACAGATCAGGGATTGTGCTTCCTGTGAGTGCTTCTGAGGCAAAGATTGCTAACCTAGTGACCTACATGTTATATTTGATTCAGATGGCAGTCTCTTCAGCAGCTGTCACTGTGGCCAGGAGAAAGTAGAATCAGAAGGATGTCTCCTGCCCTGCTGGTGCAGTGCTGAACTTGGGCAAGCCCAGAGCTCTGCTGGCTTGCCGTGATTGGCAAGGAAGGTCACAAAAGTGGCCCTCAGCTATGGCCACCAAAAGATCGGGCCATCCACCAATGCTGCTTGAATTATCAAGAAGTGGAACTTTCTTCAGCCTGATTCCTGCTTCACTGTTAGGTTTTTCATGTTTGAGATGATAACCAGTGTCATAAAGTGATAAATTTGGTGAGGCTGAGAATAGGAGGGTGTAGACATTGTCTGCTCTGTGCTCTGCTCTCTGAGGCAGTTGTCAGACAGCCGACAATGCAAGCTTCCAACTGAAGCATCACTGAATTTTTCAGCAATGTTATCAAAATCTTTCACACATCCAAAACTGTTCTCAGTGTATTTTATGCATTCGTAATAGCTTAGTCATACCATTGAGCTGGGCTCATTTCTGTGGTCTATAGCAGGAGTCTGTTCTGTCTTCTACAGAGTAATTCAGTACCTAACCTTTCTTTGAAAACAAGCCTAGCTCTGACTTAAAAGAAACAAAAGCACTAAGATTAGTCTACAGTCAAGAAACAGCACAACTCTGGGTTGTCACCATTTTGGCTCAGTTACACGGAGCTGGTGGTTTGCTGACAAGAATCTGCCCCTGCTTTTAACATCTTTCTGTAGCCTGTGGTGTGATTACTCAGCTGTCTGTGCTAGCCCTAGATCTAGTTCCCATGGCAGGACTACACTGTGTGATTCTGCTCAGTCTCTTGATCTGTCCCTCAAAATGCTTTTATGGTTTATATTTTGTTAATGTATGAGGTGCAGTAAAATAAGTATGTATTGTTGCAATTTACTACAAGGAGTTGATCTCCCTGTAATTTCAGAACTCTTTCATTGGTTTCTGGATAATAATATAAGTAAAGCCTTATCCTTTCTGAAATAGACTATTAAATTTACTAGGAAAATGGTTTTTAAAATGCATTTTATTTTTTGTGTTGTTTCTTTGCAATTCTACACCTCTGCTTGGTACCCAGAGTCTACACTTTACTCCCAGCACTGTCTGTTCTGTAACTTAACTTCTTGGTCTTTTTTTTTTTTTTTTTAATTTTGAATTCTGATATCATGAACATATTTGCCAAAATTTAGCAATTTTCTTTAGTATCAATAACATCTGTAACTTTCAGGGCAGCAAGGAAGATGAACTCGAATTAGTTGAAGTATTTATGTATAAGCATCCAAATGAATGTCTATGCCAAAACTAAATATGGTATAGCTAATCAATTTTATTTCATGTGCTTGTATCCCTTCAGTCTAGGATTAGTGTTCCCTGCCATCTGCAGGATATTATCTTCCTGCCACTTCTGAAGCAGTGCATTGTACTCCTTGGGCAATTGCTGAGCTTGTACGGCTCTGCCACGCCACATCACGTCAGCCTGCTGGAGGCAACCCTTGTTCAACTTCACCGGAGCTGTCAGATACCACTATCTTTTTAAAAGATCATTACCTTAGAAGAGAATTCATCTGCCTCAGAGCATAACGTACAGCTTTGTCTCTGAAAGAAACACAATGACTCATCTACAGTTTGGGGAGACGGGAACTGGGAAGCATGATTGATACCAGCATTGAAAGGGTGGTTTAGATATAAAGCAAAGCTGAGGTTTTCTGGAGGCTGTGGTACAAGGGACAGTTCCACCTAAATGATCACCAGATGACAAATTAGCATCTCTGAGATGGGGACGCTTAGAAGGTGGTAAATGCTTCAGTTTCTTTTTCAGAAAGAGCTGTAGCAGAACACTCTGTGATGCCTGAGGAGCCCAGAGCACTGGTGTCTCTGTATCCAGAGGTAAGGGAAATCCTGGGCAGGGCAGCAGTCTCTTTACCAGGCCTACTTTGGAGAAGCTAGTAAGAAAGTGAAGTTCACTTTAAATCCATGTTGCAACTTTAGCATTCCTTTACCTGCTTAAAAAAACAGATTTAAGGGAAGTAGAAAGACAAAGTAGTCCAATATACAGCTGACCATAAAATCTGACTTTTACAGTGACTACAGAAAAATAAACTGCTGTGGTGGTAGTTAGTGTATGCTGCTTTTCTCCTTTGTCTATTATCACATCAAGCTGAACAAGAGATCAGATCCTTCAATTACTCTGTGTTTCTGATGAAGCTAGAATTATCTAGAGAAGACTGCCAGGTTAAAGCCCAGTTTTTTGTGTAAGTCCTGCACAACCTTGCAGGTTTTCACTGATGGGCACTTGGGCAGAAACTGGAAAGTTTTGAGATGTGAACAATCCGTCTTTTTCCCTTTCTGTGAAGCAGGTGCACTCAAGGTCAGCCTGCTTTTGGATGAGGGTGCTTTCACTACAGCAAGAAAGCAAATGACTGCAGCAGTGGCTTTGTCCTGCGGATGGTGACACGCTGCGTGCCAGTAAATGTTGTTTCCCATTGAGTTTTGACACTAGTCTTAACCCTCTGGGATATTTTTAAAGAAAATAAAATTGAATTAGGGGTTTGCTTCAGATTACACAATATGATGTTTGGTTACTACGTGCAAAAGAACCAACAGGGCATTTACTCGCTCCTCCTGAAGCCTCCACTCTTACATATTGCGTCTGCTGTGTGGTGGCCACACTGGATGCCAAGTAGCTCTTTCTCTTTAGTTGCACAAGTCTTACAGTTGAGAGGTTGACCTTGGATCTCAATGTGATCTCCTAAGAAAATCTCAATTTCACTTTACAATTGTATTTAATTTACTGGAAATTCTTGGTTTTATCACCTACCATGATAATTTCAAAGCTCATATCCTCTCCGTGTTATAAAAGCTTGTAGTTGCCAGCAGGTTTCTTCCCCCTTTTTATTCCTTTATCAGAGCTGATTATCTTAACAGCAATTCGTAGTTGTGTTTCCTTCTTGTGGTAGTTTTAACTTTTATCCAACTGGCATCACAAGTATTTTCATCTCTTCCTTTTTAGGAGCATCATTTCTTTGGAAAAGAACTGCTGAGGAAATATTTATTTTAGCTCCTTAATAGGAAGCTGCTGCCCAAAACTCACAATCTTGCATTTGAACAGCTGTCAACTTTACTGTGTGGTTTGCTGACTGAGCTCCTGTGTTGCTCTGCTCTTGAGAGGAGAAATCACTGGTCTTACTCTTGTAATGGTGGCAAAAGGTGGAAAAGTAGTGGTAGTTGAAACCCTCTCTATTCATTTATGAGCATAAGGGGTTTTTTTGTTTGTTTGCTTGGCAATGCACTCCATTTCATGGAAAGAGGCATTTTCCATCGTGAGGCAGTATTATGGTTGGCTGTAACCGAATATTTGAGGGGATGAATCGCTGACTCCTGGGCTGTGTATTGTAGAGAAAATGAGCCTAATGCTACTTGGAGCTGTCTTCTCCACTGGCGTGCTCCATCGGATGATTGAGAGGAGGCCTCTCTTGGGTAGGCTGGGCATCCACGTTGCCCGGCAGGTGCAAATCCACTCAAATAGCATTCCTTCCAATGGATGATGATTTCAGCTTTCCCACTTGGACTTCCAGCTGTGGCAGGTTGGTCAGTCTGTGCAGCTCGCAGCTCCTTTGTGCATCCATGCACATGCTTGAGCCTGCCGGGAGAGCAGCTCCTCTGCTGTGGTTGGGATGGTCCCATGGCTGGTGGAGGGGGGGGGCGGGGGGCACAGGAAGCTATGGCTGGCAGGGATCTGGCCATCTCCCACTGGATGCTGTTCTCCTGTGCAGGGGAGATCTGGCTCAAACAGCACCTGAGCCTGGTGCTTTGTTTAGGGGAAAATGTGCCAGGGTGGCTGTTTGGTAGGTGTCCTGCAGATGCTCTCTGATGTAAAGGAGGAGGAGGAGTGGGGCACTAGCATTCTTTGCTGTTCCCACGGTATCTGTTCAGGGTGAAAGGTATCAATACCAGGTGGTACTTCTAGAATGAAAACTTATATTATGATCATATGTTGGGCAGTTTTGTAGTTCTGCATCCCAGAGTAACACCTGATAGAATCCAGAGTGGATGGATGACCCTGCCTGTTGAAAAGTGGGTGCTGGCTGCTGCCTTTACCATTTCTTGAACTTAAAAACATAGGGTCAAGCTTTTATTAAAAAAAACATTTCAAAGTAAAATGAAAGTGTTATCACTTCTATAACTCTGGCTGCTGTTGTGAATAACTTTCATAGTCTTGTTATCGCTTTCTAAATTTGCCAAAGAATATTCCTCAGGCAAGCGCTGCAAAACTGATGAGATGGGCTTTTTAGCATTGCAGTGTATCTAAATGACACAAAATCTAATTGTGTGGAAAAGGGGTCACAGCTTTTAACATGGAGAACCTGTTTTCTTTCTATTCTGTAGCTTTGCTCTTGCTGGTATTTTCATGCACAGTTGCTTCATCTGAAGACTTTCAGTTCTACTTTGACTTGCACTAATTGTTTAAGAAAATGGTGTTTGCATGATGTCGTTGTAGCCCTGACAGGAGGCAATAGGCTTCTGTTCCAGTGACCTTCCAGGGAAACTTACTTTTGTTCTTGTGCTGTTGCTTAGGTGCATCTTAGCTGTTAGCTCACAAAGGTTTGAGTTAAAGAGTGTTTTGATGTGATGTTGAAACATGAAAAGTAAAAGTCACAAGCCACACTAAATTATCTTATAGCATAATTTTTAAGAAAACCAGTACACTTTGGTTAACAATTGGTTATGGCCTTATAATGGAAGACTGCTAAATTTTAAAAGCAGTTGCAGAGACTTAGCTGTGTAACTACTGAGAATGTAAGTGGATTATGAAAGACTAGTTCTTTTCCTTAGCTGTGCTTTAATAGCAAAACAAACATGCGACCCTTGTCTCAGGAGACTGAGCTATTGACTCTTGGGTGAGTGCACTAGGAGAGAGCCTATCTGTCAGTTATTGTGTGCTTGCTGTTACACTCAGCTTTAAGTATCTGCTGCCACATAGGACAGGAGGCTTATCTTGGCCTATCTTGATACTGCTGTTGTGATATTCTTGGTTTGCTCCTTGATTTTTTTCTTTTTCTCCTCTTAGACAAAGTCTTAAAAAAAAAAAACACTTCTTTTTTGTTCCCACAATATTTGCAGGTAGACTGTTAAGTATTTTTGGAATTAAAAAACCCCATATTTTTGTGTCCAGGTTTTGTCGAGAACAGTGATTTGCAAAAACTAGGCTTGAAGTCAAATTTTAAAACTTCTTTCCATCTCTGTGCAGAGATTGTTACTACTTATTGAAACAATAATATATTTAATCTTTCGTGATGTACAAAATGCTTTTGGTCTTGTGGTTGGTTGTGTCACTGAGGTCTCCAAGTTTGGACAGAAGTAGAATTGATCACTCTTATCACTTGCATCTCCCTTTTCTATGGTATTTCCTTCTTCCATCCTGCAGCTGGCCTGAACTGGTCTTTACTTCAGCAGTGAGAGTGATGGAGCCAGGATGGCCACTAGCAGCCTAATGCTAAAGTCACGGTTCATTATACTGTTGTAAAGCTGTCCTTAAATATGCCAGCTCAAATGTAATCTAGCACATTGCTGTTCTAAAATACTTTTCTTAAAAAAGTTTTCCTTCGCACTTCAGAACCTCTCTTCATGCATTCATACTCTCTCCAGACAAGCTGGTTTGTGAGGTGGATCTGTAGCAATTTCTTCTTCTACCTTATGTTCCTAATTAGTTAGCCTTTCAGTTTGTTTGAGGCTTGACAATGAACTCCTTGTATATGACGGTAGGTAACAGCCAGGTAATGCTGTCAAACTTGGCTCTGTACTAAATACGGGGAGTTTATCCTGTCATTTCTCTCTTCTCTTTATCTAATCAACTTTTACAGTGTACTTACTTTTATTTTTTGCTGTCCCTACTTGAGGGTGACCTGGAGCAGATATTACTGTTTTGCTTCTTCCTCCTGTAAGCAGTAATTTAAGGGGAGGAGTCGGTCACTGCTCTGCACTTGGTGCTATGGTGTCTGGAATACCAAGGCTGTAAAAACAGATCGGGTTTTCTGTAGCTGTGTCTGGTCCTAAAGCTAGTAGGTGGCAAACTAATTTTTGAAGCCTTGAGAGAATTTCCCCCTTAAAGGCTGAATGTAGCTGAAAATAACAGCATGGCTTGATGTCATGGTGGGTGTAGGGAGGAGGTGGAATACATCTACCTTAGAGGCAGTTTCCAAGTGAATTGTTCTTTCTTTTCGGTCTGTCTTTTCGGTCTGTCTTCAGGGACTCTTCAGCATAGTTCCTAAAAGTGAAAGCAGTCAGCTGTAATGACTTACTGCCCATGATAAAGGCTCATAGTGTGCTGCTTTTCCAGATACAACTGCATCTGTGGCCTGAAGAACAGCCCACTTGTGTTACAGCACTTTGTGAGCAAGCCCAACTGTTCCTGAACCAATCGCACTTAAGGGTGAGTTGATCATAATCACTTGGTTTTAATCATGCTTGAAGTTGTCAACCAGAAAAACCTAGGTTTCAATAATCAGCTTTAATCTTGACTTACATCTGGTTTTGTTTCCTTAGGTAGGTCTTTACTTGTTGCTAATTCCTAAAATACAGCTTTTCTGTACTTGTTTTGATGACAAGGTAGATTCACTGCGTTAACATTTTCATAAATTACAGAACAGTTTAATTCAGATTCTTAATCTAAGTTTTTTATGTTTTAGTACTGTGTTACTAAAATGCTCTTAAATGATCTAGATTCATAAATGCATGCATGTTTTCTCCTTAGGAAGACATGCCTTGCATTTAACATAACTAGGTCTTTCTAAGAAATAAAAAAAGAAACACCACTGCCCCCTCCCCCCCTCCTCATTTTACAGTATCATTTGTGATCTTACACAAGATCTATACACTCTGATTGGCACTGGCACCCTCACATCCACTTTTACTTGCTGACTGAGAAGGTAACAGCTCTATTGGCTCAGATAGAAGGACTCCTGAGTCTGGTGTTCCATCTCTTGTTATGGTTGAACTGTTTAGAGTAAGGCAAGCATGTTGTGATACTGAAACCCTTTTAATGATCTGTGGTGTAGGAATTTCTTGAACAAGAAGTCAAGATTGTTATTTTTTGCAATCCCTTGAGGGATTTTTTTTTTTTCTAGTTAGCCTTCTGTTAATTTCTTAATACTGAACTCTTCACTGTGCTAAAAGGAGATAACATACTTCATACTGCAGAAGAGTCTGAGAGCTAGTTTGTGGTGCTTTTCCAGTGACAGCTGTACATCCAGAGACTTGCTCATATAACCAGTATCTGGCTTCCCAAATAATATTGTTATGATCTTGTCCCAAATGGCAGCCAGCAGTTGCATGGTTGCCAGTTGGCTCCAATGGTAGGGGGCCTTTCGTATTTGAAAGGTGGCAACTGTCTCTGACTTTCTTTTAATTTTATGGTGCTACATGTCTTCTGTTAAATAGATTATTTAATAACTGTAGAATGGTAATAACTTGTTACAGGATATTCACCATAACTCCTAGCTGAAATGTTAAATTTGCATGTTACTCTTAAGAGTCATTTAGTCTTGAAAGTTACTTATTTATTCTGGCATGCTTGAAATGCATAATCAGTGAAAAGATGTCTCTCTTAGGGCTTTCTTTTAGCTGAGACTTCAGGTAATGTTCTATAGACATATATCGTATAGCTTGAAAAATAACTTGAAATGGGGTTTTGAATCCTTTTACTTGTGCTAGCATTCTCAATTTAATGATTCGGAGGGACTGCCCTACAATCTGAGTTGCTAAGTGGGCCTGTATTTGATACAAACCATTTGAACTGAGAACAAAATAATGATTGAATTAGTCTTTGTTCTTGAAAAGGGAAGATTGGTTTGATGCTAGATCTGAACAAGCATACAACTCATACAGAAAACACCCTTTTCAAAATCCCTGTTAGATTTGTAGACATTAAAGTGGTGTCTGTAATTTCTGTTTATTTCAGGGTTGGTACTTGGTGCTGCTTTGGGTGAAAATCCAGCTGATGTAGGAATGTTACGAAAAGCCATGTTTACACACAGATGGACTAAACAGTTCACTGTTAAATCTATTGTTTGTTGAGATAGGCCATAACTGTAAGATTACAGTTTCGGTCTGGAAATGATCCTGAATATTCCTGATGTGAAATGAGAACCCTAAAGGTACAGCCTTTATTTGGATGACCTAAGCAGTATGTGTCTATAAAGGGTAAAGAACAAATGAAACTGGCTTGTTAGTACTTAGTACTTAAAGGGTAGCAGTGTGCTAGATTTAAGGACAAAGTTGTTCCTCAGCATTCAAAAACCATGGAAGAAATGGGAAATAGTAGCTAGCATAGAAGGGAATGGTGTGTGGGCAAGAGCTATTTACCCAGTGAACTTCCTCCTCCTCTTCTTCCTTTCCCCCTCCCTGTATAGATTTCAGCTATAAACCTGAAGGTGCTCTATCCACCAAGTCTGAATCTGGAATTCTTCTGTTATTCATTAGAAGTAGTAACACTGACTTTTGTTTTGGGTTTGCTTTTTCAGACCTCCTTCTGGATGACCAATGTGTATTTTAACCGATTATATTGGAAACTAAGTCTCCAACTTCCCATTCATTCCAGCTGGTAGCAACGCTTATAATGCAGAAAAATCACAATTCAGGATCACACAAACATTACTCTTAAAACTTTCTAGATGATTGTAGTTGCTTTAGTTGTGTTCTATGCTAGCAGAAGCCTTTTTCAAGGTTTACTGTTGACTCTAGAGCACCACATTCCCCATTTACTGGGAGCCTTGGGGGCTAGCAATATGGGAAACTCATGTGTTTGCCGCGATGACAGTGGAGCAGAAGACAACGTGGAATCTCAGAGTCGGCAAACGGAGAACAGTAGAGCACGTGTACCTGAAGCAAGAAGCCACCCAAGGGACCCTGTCCGTCCACCCAGGAGGGGTCGAGGGCCTCATGAACCAAGAAGGAAAAAACAGAATGTGGATGGGCTAGTACTTGACACACTGGCTGTAATTCGGACGTTAGTAGATAAGTAAGTACCTCCTCAAGGAATAATTCAACATGAATGAAAATGTTCTTGTCTTCTCTCAAACTGTGGCTCCATCCTCTCACCGATCTACACCTGACCCTCCTTGAAGCAGCCGTGTGTTTTCATCTGGAGGCTTAGGAGAGGAGCACCTTTCCTAGGTAATAGCAGTAGCTCCTGAACGCCCAGGTACAGACTCTTCCAGGAGCTGAGGAGCTTTCTCACAGTTCCTGTATGGGCCTACACCCGGATGGGATGAGGAGTGTGCTCAGTATTTCCTATCTGGCACAGATATACAGTTTAGGAAGCAGTGAACACTCCAGAGTTTGGGAACTTCTGTCCTAAAAATTGGTTGTTGTGCAAGTTGTCTGTTTTCAGGCTGTATTTACTACTTTGGAAATGGTTAAGCAAAACTGAGAGCTTTGATCTTTATTAGCTTGCGTAACCAGACTGAGGTTTTCCTTGCAGTTCTAAGTCTGACTACTTTTTAAAGACTGCATGTTGTGACTGTTGAACTCATGCTTCCAGTGTTGCATTCCTTGCATGCTCAAAGCATCCATGAAGGGTGTGGGGGAGATTTATGGAGTCATCCTTATTTTTTTTGGTTTTGCGTTGCTTTCTACAAAGCTTAAAAAAAGCTTTAAAAGGACCTTAAAAATGATGGATTGTTAGTTTATCACCTTTTGGGTTATGTGCAGGCTAGGAACTGGAAAGGCCAAAATAGAAGGAAAAAACACTTCTAGCTTCACAGCTGGGGTTTGAGTTTAAGGTGGATGAGGCTCAGGATAAGTGAGCTTTGATTCATATACCTGCATTGTTACTCTGGAATGTAGTTTGCCTTCCTGCTATAAAATGTTTTAAATGTTAATACCAGGACATTTTTTTTTCCTGAACATTTAAAGCTCAAGGTTGTTTTTTTAACAACCTTGTTTTATTTTGTGTTGTGTCTTCAAATCATTAAGTTAAAATCATGGCAAACTTTTTCAAAAGTATCTCCCTAATCTTGCATGCCTTCCCCTTTCCCCTAAGTTCAGCTCCTTAAGCTGTTTCACAACACTTTTGTGCATAGTTGATCCTGTTCCTGTGGGTCTTGCAATCGGTTTTGTAATCTTGTAAGTGCTTTCCTGTGCTACTGAGGGACAATAAGCATAGTTATTTCACTGATCCTAGACTCCTGTTTCTGACAAATTCCTAAAGTTAATGTTTTAGTTTTTTAATAGAGACTCCAGTGAAATAAGTTTAAACTCACATAATCACATAGGTTGTGAGACACCTCTTGAAGTTCATCCATTCCATCCTCCTGCTTTACAACCCAGGTCTAGCAGGAGCAGGTGGCTCAGGATTTTATCCAGTCAAGTGTTGAACATATACAGAATATAGAGATATACTGCCTCTTCGTGGCCCTTTTCCAGTGTTTGACCACCCCCATGGTTTAAATAAGTAATTATTTTTAGAAGTTGGAATTTCCCATGTTAAAACACACCCCTGTTGGCTATTGTCCTGTTGCTGTGCACCTCTGAGAAGAGCCTAACTTCTCTCTGCTCTTTCCCTTACATAATTGCAGACAGCAGCATGATTTCTCCTCCTTTCCACTACCCCCCCCTTAAAGATGAACAAACCAGTTTCTCTGAGCTCCTGCTTCTATGTCATGTTCTCTGACTCTCAACCATCTTGGAAGCTCTCTGCTAGACATGTTCCCTTGTAGCAATGTTTGTCTTTTCTTGGATAGCCCAAATGTGAGGTGTACTGGTATACTAGTTTCCCTTGTTTCATATTAAAGCATCTGATAAGACAGCCAGTTTTGTAACACAGCTAAGTTCTTGCAGATAAGACAAAGACCTATGGCTGTGAATAATAGAGGAGTCTGTTTGTGAGGCGTACTAAATGTCTCAAAGTTTAAGAAGCCTTTCTGCTACACTTGAAGCTAATGATAGCCCTTTTTAGACTAATAGGAATGCTCATTTGGAAGGAAAAAAAAAAAGATAATGTCTCGAAATCTTCCTTTTCATTCTAAGTGAGAAACTATAGGAATAAGTATGTTCCATTATCACCTATTCATAGACCCTGATTTTTCAGTTTTGAAAAAACACTGAAGGAAAAGGTTTATGTCAAAAAATGTGCAGGAATAAAGTCAAACTAAAATGAAACCATGTAAGTAACAGCACGTTGGAAATACAGGCTTCAGTGTGATAGTACAGCCTTAGAGCGTGAAAGATAAGTCTGAAGAATGGAAGGCAAAATGCTTTTTCTGACAATTCTTTTTCTAAACTCTATACTGAAAGTTAATACAGGGGAACACTCTGAGATGAATTGGAGATTAGGTTGTTACACTGTGATCTGAAATGAAGTTGCTTTCCCTGTTTGCTGTTTGCTTGGGTTTTCTTGGGTTTTTGTTTTGCTTTATCAGATCTCAAAGTTTGGACCTAAACCATCTGACAACTCTTTGTTTGTTTTTTCTTGCATATCTAGAGATACCTCCTTTCTAGAAGGAAAGGAGTTAAAGTTCATTTCCTAGCCTCAGAAGGATAAGTACTAATTTTTGGAGTGCTGCTTTGCAAATTAAGAAATTAGCAAAATGACTGTTTAGTTTCCATATGAGGAAGGTGTGTGCTGGAGGGGATGTTTGGGAATTTAAGTGGTTAAAATGACAAATCAGTGGGACAGGACTCTGCTTTGCCCAGTGCCAGTACTACAAACACCTGCTACCCATAACAACATTGGAAATCTTGCTGATAAGAAACTTCATTTTTATCATTGCCTTTACTTTTACTTATGTGTTGGTTTTTTTTTTTTCTCTGAGTCTTTACATCCTTCCTCTTGAGGTAATTCTGCTTGCAGCATTACACTTTTTTCCTGCTGAGGAGATTAGTTTCCAGAAGAAAGGGAAGTAGATGCTTGGAGGAAAAAAACAAAATACTGTTTCAAGTGTTTATGGCAGTATAAAAATGGGTTAAACTTCACTTTAGCATTTTCTGGTGGAAATATTTAAAAATATGTTAATTTTTTCTTAAGAAAAGCATGTATTTACATCATCTGTTTTTAATCAAAACTGAGAATTTTCTCTTCTTTTTTAATTAATCCCTCCAAAGTAAGTAGTTTTACTATCTGCATGATTAATCTGAGTTGAAATCTTCTAAAATTCATCTGTATTTTGCATTTCCAGTTTCATTTCAGAGCTGTGTGATAGAAGTTGAGTGTGGAACATATTCTAAGCCTGGGGTTAGTTCGCAGTGCCTAAGTAGCACTGATTAAAGCATTTAAGACACGCTGCTGCATAAGCTTTTTCTGGACCTAGAGCGACTTACTGAATAGGATTTTGAGATCTTGCTTTAGGTACTTTGAACTGCAATGCCTGCTGAGATAAACAGACCTGGCCATAGCTGCTTCTCCTTGCTCCAGCAAACCAGACTGAGGAACTGATCTAATCGAACGTTTTGTTTTTCATGTTGGAAAGGGGATTGGGTTAAATATCTTCTGTTAAACTGCCTTAGTTATTCCTTAAAGCTCTCGTTAATGAGTTTGAAGTCTATGATGCTGTTAGGTGGCTGGCTTTTCAGTTTTGTGGTTTCTGTTGTTTTTTTGTTTTTTTTTTTTTTTTAAATGTTTATATATTTAGCAGAGAATTTCTGGGGGGAAAAAAAAATCATGTTTAAGCTATGTCCCTTGTGCACTGCTCTTGGTTCACTTCATGACCTCTGACATAGTCTCTTGTTAAATACTCTGAAGAACCCTGCTAATGAATAGCACTAAGCCTAAGCATTATGTTCAGCTTTTAGACATGCAGATATGGATCACTGTTTCATTTATCAGCTATTGTAGATATGCAGATGTTGACTTTGAGCCAGAGAAAGGCTCCAATCCCATCTGTGATACAGATCTGACAATGGAATTATCAGTCTGCAGCCTATGTAACTTCCTTTTGTTAAATACTTACTGGATTCATTTTCTGTCTGTGTATTACCGTTTTATTCAGTGTAATACGTTGATGATTGTGCATAAATTTTGACCTGTGTAATATCTCTTTCAGTGACCAGGAGCCTCCTTATTCAATGATCACGTTGCATGAAATGGCAGAAACAGGTATCAAGGCACTGTGGGCATTTCAGTTGTGACTCCAAAGCAAAAAAACCCAAGCAGCTCTCTTTTCTTTGTGAAGAAAAATACATGCTAGCAGTATGTGTTATGATTTGCGGTAGCTCTAGGGATGTGGGATCCAAAACGCAGTTCTACCCTTCAGAAGCTTCACTGAGCTCCTTGCATTTGCCTGAGTTTTTTTATGAACTCCATTAAACTTCTTACGTGAACTCTCCAGAAGCAGCCAACGGATGGCCACAAACTCATTGTAACAGCATTAAACTGCAAGCCACAAAGAATGCCTGTTTGCAGTAAGGCATAAAAACCCCATATATGTATGTAGACATGGTTTAAACCCATGTGCTCCAGTGTTGGCAAGTAATACATACATTTTTGGTTTGGGTTTTGCTGTCCCTAGACCTCTGCTATATTGATGTAGTTGTTCCATCACTGTCCTGAAGTACTCCTGCAGGATGAGGCAGGTTTGTGCAAGGGCTGTTCTATCTGTTACAGCAGGAAAAAGTCTCCCAGCTCAAGACTGCCCCAAATTTCTGGTTTAGGTTAGGTTTTGTGTCTGTTAGTGGAGTTGGTACCGGTCTTAGGAAATGTATTTCTATACTAAAATAAGTTAATCAACCTGATTAGATATTACAGCAATTCAGTAAAATGTTTTTCAGGGGAATATACTAACAAATCTCATCCCCCGATGTGTTACTTATATTTCCTTGTTGTTGAAGGGAGCACTAGGTCTTTTCAACCTCACTCACTTGTATGCAGATACAGACTCTTTATTTCCACTTTTAAGGGAACTACTTTCTTGTAAACCCAAATCTGTTTACTTGGAGTAGTTTAACATATGAGGACTGTTGTTTACTTGCAGTAGGAGCCCTTTTTTCTACTCATTAAACAATGAGAGCTGTTCCTTATGAAAGCAAATTTTCTTTAGACCACCAGGCATGGGACAAGCTACTGTAGTTCCTCAGAGGCCAGTGTTACTTAAGGGAGCTCACGAAGGGTGCTTTTGTTTCTGACTAAAAGAAATATTTTTTCAGTGTCTTCGTGGATGTAGCATTTAACACTTAGGAGTTCAGTGTCAAATCTTGAGTATCACACTGGAACAAAGTGCTTGTCCATACTGGTTATGACTGTTCGTTCCTAATATTGGTGGGAACTGAAGTATGCTCTGGCCTCACCAAGACTGTTCTCCAAATAAGAGGTGTTCACTATTACCCAAGCTGCTGTAAACTTTTTTTTTCTCCTTGAATTTAAACTTATACTGCAAAGAAAGACATGGATGTAAGAAGTAAACTGGTTGATTTTTTTTTTTTTTTTTTTTTTTTTCCCCTAGGGTCTGTAAACTTACTAGGTATTGAAGGGTTTTTTCAGTATACATTTATGGATATATTTTGAACACTCCAGAATTGCAGCGTTAATTCTGAGTGTTACTTTTGTTTTGTGGTTGACAGATGAAGGCTGGTTGGAAGTTGTCCAATCTTTAATTAGAGTTATCCCATTAGAAGATCCCCTGGGACCAGCTGTTATAACGCTACTACTTGATGAATGTCCGCTGCCAACAAAAGTGAGTCTAAAGCGTATGTATTTATCTGGGGCTGAATTTCAGTTATTCATGGCTGCCACACCCAGATAGCTTCTGGGTGGGTTTCACCAGTGATGCAAGACTGCTAGCTGTTCAGAAAATGGGTGTGACTTGCAGTTTTGAGTAATCTGTGGCAACCTGGTATCTAATAGTTACTTAATGCTAGAAGGGGGGGGTGGGGTGAAGAAAAAAGATATATCTGCTCCACTGGGAAGAACAAGAGGCTTTTGGGCTTTAGCTGCTTTTCCAGCTGTCCTCTCCTGCCATGTAGTACAGATGCTGTAGAAAAGCAGTACAAGTTCTGCTGGTTTGTTTGCAAGTTCTGAAAGCTGTGCATTTATAAGTCACTGTTGAATTTGTTCCTGCCCCGCACATGAGGAATGCAACACAAGTGGGTGTGTTAAGTTAAATAAATGACAGTTTTTAGCTATTAAATAGCTAGATACAGTTTTGGCAAATGGAATACTTTTTTTTTTTTACTGACTGCTAACCTGCTTTCCTGGTTTTTGGATGGAATCATGATCTGAGGTGTTCATACTGTGTTGGTACAGATGTTTTAGTGAGAGCCTCAAGTACTTCAAGATGCTAAACATTGTTGAATCCCTTTAAATATGATTGTACAGAGAACTTGTCTGTCTTCAAATGCTTGTCATGATCTCACTTATCAAAAATTGATGATGGTATCATTGCAGCTTTCATTTTTCAATCTACTTCTTACGCTGCCAACTTTAGTTTTCAATTTGCATTGTTAGGGATATAAAAATATGGCAGCTTGTCTTTGGGTAAATGTGTGAATGGCTGTAGAGCTAGTCAAGCTTCTACCCAAAGAGGGGTTTTCTTCCTCTAGGCTATTGCTTAAAGTCATCTGAGACTTTGAACAAGTTAAATGTTGTATGATGACTGTCACATAGACTGCAAAATGATTTTTAAAACAAAGCTATGACTAGAAATTTTGCCTGCTTTGAAAAAGAAATCAGAAGATGGAGGAAAAGTTTTTTTTTTTCTCAGCTATATAATATACTTGGCATTCAAATAGTTTTTTTGAAAGCCACGTGACTCTTATTTAGGTATTTTAATTTTAAGGAGTTAGCTATGAAATAGTCGACTATAACAAGACAAAAGGAATAAGATGCCTGTTTCTGGAGTGCACAGAGATGTGGTTTTTTTCTGTGCAATCTCTTTGTGGCACAGGGAGCTGCAGTTGTGGGATCCGCTGGTCACATGCAGCCTACTGAAGTGTTTGCTGCTGTTCATTTCCTTTCTCTTTGGGGTAAGTTTAAGCTTTTGGTCTTAAGGGTTTTAAGTTAGTGCCCTGCTTCTGTGACAGCTGGAGAACAGCAGCAGGCTGTATTTCATTTTCTGTTATTGTAGGCCTTAAAGTCCATGAAGTTAAAATGGCAGTGCAGTAAACTGTTTATTCTATAAAGTCTTTAACTCAAAATAGTTGATCTCTGTGACAGTTCTAATAATGGCTAAAAGCAGTATCAGAGTATGTCAAGAGTCTAATTTTAGTGAGGCTTTTCTATCCCAAGTCTGGCTCGGTCATCCTTTCTTCTTTCTCTATTCTTCCCACTTGGCATCAGTCCTGTTCATCAGTTCTGGTTTTGTGGCTTTTCTTTTGGGAACATAACAACTTTTCAGTGGGGATCTCTGTACAAACCTCACTGTAGTGCAGTAAATTGAGTGAGTGTGGATCAGAACACAATTTAAAAAAAAAAGTATATTCAGCTTGAGCAGTACTCATTTTTCTCCAAATGGCCTGCTGATGACTTCAATATGAGGAGTTTTATTTTAATTAGATCCTAGCCTGAAATTATGCAGTTCCAGTCCGAATCAGCTGAAACTTTTATGATGTCTGGGAAGTTTAGGGGGATTTGGAACTTTGCAGGGTGGGGTTCTCCCTGTGAGGGGTAACTGGTTCTGGCTCTAGATTAACCCCTAACTGCTCTGAAAATGGATGGTATGCTCTAGATCTGACTCTAATCTTATCCATACTATACTGCCTGAATGAAACAAGTCAAAGCATGGCATTTTAGATTTATTACCTTCATTGGTCACTTCTTAAATTAGCGTGACTACAGAAAGCCATTTATGCTTTCAAGAATACCATTTGACATCCTGTAAAGTTGACAGCATCCTAAATTTATGATGGGTATGTGGGTTCTCTTTTTGGGACATGTCTCTTTAGTCTTGAAGTTAGAAGTCTAAACTGGCGCTTTTCTTTTGGAAAGGGTGTGAGTTTTAGGACCCTGGAAACAGATTAGGTGGCAGTAGTGTCATATGTGCTGATGGGTATTGTTTGCCTTTGTTTACTATTCTAGTGCCTGTTGCTATAGGTAGCTCACTTGTGTGTGTCCAGAAGTGTCCCGAGTTGTTGATCACAACAATGGCTAACAATCTCGTGGTAATTTTAAAGTTACAACTCTTGGGTATGTTAAACTTTTCTTCCCATCTGTTCTTTATTATCTTATCTTAGAAGATAACCATCCCATGCTGACTTGAGTAATCCTGTGTAAAAATAATTTATTGTACTGTATTGAGTTAGGAGGAAAACTGTATTTGTCATCGATAATGTTGAATGGCTTTCCAATCTTTTCTTTTTCAGGATGCATTACAAAAGTTAACTGAAATACTAAACTTAAGTGGAGCTGCTGCTTGCCAGGATGCTTGTCACCCTGCTAAACACAGGAATACAACTGCAGTACTGGGATGCTTAGCTGAGAAGTTAGCAGGTAAAGCCGTGGAGTTCTTCTGAAAGTTTGCATCTGGCTCACTAAAGCACCTTCTGCTTTAGCGCCCACAATGCAGGCTAGTTCAGAAATATTTTTCTAAGAACTAAATAATGTTCTGCATTGAGGGGAGACCTTGCGTGACAGAATCTACTGCTTTCTTAACATGTTGAACACTCACTGGCTTGGCTCTGAATGCGTCATTCACAATCCCAGATACCTAAAAAGATTAAATCCTTCTGATGCGAGGTTAGTGATTGTGGATCAATGTTTGTTTAGGGTATATTGCCTTAGCACTGGTGGTCAGTCTTTTCTGTAGACCAATTCTGGCTGTGTGTGAATTACTGAGAACACATTTAGCCAGTGGGAACTTTAGCCAGTAGGCAGGAGTATCACACTAGTAGTCTTAGAGGCTGTATAGAAATGAAAAAGATGTTTCTGCTAAACACTTACCATTCTGTTGTAGTTACACAGAAGAGAGAATCTTTTCAGCTTAAACAAAAACTGCTGGGATTCTATTTCAAGGTGACTTTTTGTATGGAACTTCTTATTCCCTGTCATTTCTAGTATCCTGCTGGAAACTGACGATTAAGTTTCCTTCCTGCTGATGGTTGATTTTGAGTCTAGTTTTTTCCTCCTCTTCTGAAAGTGGACAAGAAAAGGGGGAAAAAATGATTGTCTGGTATGACCTAATGGTTATTAAAAAATAATTTCAATATTTCTGTCAAAAAAAGAAAAGAACGAGGGCAGGAAGCATTTTTGTACTATAATACTTCTACCCTGTTACACTAAGTGAAAATGAGATCCTGTATTTACTTTTATCTTAGTGGACATGGATCTCATTCTGTCAGCTCAGGCAGTAAATCTGTTAATGCTGCATTGGAACCCATTGCAGTTTGTTATAGTTTGTAGATGCCAGCATTTAATTCCCTTGTATCTGTCTTGACTAAGCAGACAGTATTTCAGGGCATGTTTTTCTAAATTGGCTGCTTGCAGTGGTGCTGCTGCAAATTGTATCATTAATTATCAAGTATATTAGATGCTCGGTTTTGTTTATTTTGGACTATCATAAAGGGAGCTGGTCTTTATACTTCTGAGTCTGAAAGTAAAGGGGAGCCAGTCTCTCTGAAAGTAATAAGCATGAAAATGCTAAGCAGAAGCTGGTGGATTCTTACCTCAGAATCTCAGAAGCGTGGCTAGAACACTGCTGTACCCATTTACAGCAGGTAAATGGAATATGTTTGTAATCTACAAGTAACTGTAGTTATTAAATGTATAGCAAATATTTGACTGGGAACAGTGGTAATTGTTCTAGATTATAGTTCTGCTTTGCTGCAAAGTTCTTAAGTGTTCTTTAATTTGTTGCCTTATGTTTAAAAGATCTGTGCGATGATGAGTATATGGTAGTTCCCATGGATGGATTTAACTATTAATGTTCTTGTAGGTCCTGCAAGTATAGGCTTACTCAGCCCAGGCATATTGGAATATTTACTTCACAGCTTGGTAAGTGTCTTTTATATGTATCCATACATAGCAATTATAGTGAAACTTTTTTTTTCTGTTATTGTGAAAAGTTAGGGTCATGTTTGATGAATACTGATAACATGTTATAGAGAGCTGAGATTCCAGGGAGTTGGTGGGATCTTCATCCCTGGAGGTAATTACAAGTCCATAGGACAAGGCACGGAGCAAGCAGCCTGATCTACTCGAACCAGCTGTCCACAGGAGGGTGGATTAGAGGAGCTTTGGAGGTCCCTTTCAACCTAAAGCATTCTCTGACAGACTAACAGCTTTTCCTATCCATCTGTGCTGGGTATTTGTTAAATAACTTTTCTTACTGTCCATGTTTAGAACTTCCAGTCCCATCCAACAGTGATGCTTTTTGCACTAATAGCACTGGAGAAGTTTGCACAAACAAGTAAGTATTAGCCTGATTCTGCTCTTAACAGTCATACTGTGGCTTCCACTGCATGATCATCACTTACTTCTTCTAATAACACTTGTGAGCATGAGAGACTGGATGGGTGGAAACACAAATAAAGAGAAACGTTTGTCCGCTTATGGGCAAGAAGAATATTTATTGCTTTAGTGACATCCCTCTTCCCCTCAAAAACCTTGAGATATTTGCTGAAACTCAGTGCATTCCTTCTCAGATAGAAATTGCTGTAGAAGGACTTACAACATGAGGCCTTTGTCACTGAAATAGAGCTATATTGGAGATGGAGAACAGCTATGACTGGGTGTTTGCAGGCAGGAAAAAAATATTTACTGCTTTAATGACACCCTCACCCACAAACCCTTAAGAGATTTGCTAAAACCTCAGTCCTTCTCATCTTAGAAATTCCGACATAAAGACTTATGACATGAGACCTTTTGTTACCTGAAAAGAAATAAATCTATATTGGAGAGATGGAGAAAAGCCGTGAATAGAGAAAAGAGAATAGTCTCTTGATGCACCTCCATGCTGATAAGTGGTATATCTGAGTGCTAAGTTAATTTCCCATCTGCTTGGGGAAAGAATTTCATGTTGTTTTGTAATAGTGAGGTTTAAAGGGGTAGGGGGGTTTCTACTGTGTTTGTAAAATGTTAACTGTTTTTAACTAAACTTATTCCTAGTTTATAGCAATTATACTGTTCTGCTCTTAAATTGCAGGTGAAAATAAAATGACAGTTTCTGAATCGTGCATTAGCGACCAACTGATCTTGCTAGAGAAATGGACAGATCATCCAGACTATTTAAAACGCCAGGTTGGATTCTGTGCCCAGTGGAGTTTAGACAATCTGTGTAGGTATAATGGATGGATTTATTTGATATTAATCGCTCCTCCAAAGACAATAGAGGACTACTTTGTGTCTGTTTTTATATAAGCACTTACTGTAAATATGCTTGACTGCATTTTTAATCACTCCCCCCCTCAAAAAAAAAAAAAAAAAAGGCAAATAAATCCAGTATAATGGCATGGAAAGGAAATTTTGGCAAGGAAAATGTTTGTGAAAGGAAGTGGTTTGTAATCTGCAAGTTGGACTGGCAATGAAAATTCTTCTTTGCACCATATTTCCTGTAACCTATTCTTCAGACGTGTTTAGCTGCTAAATAGTGCAGCTGTGTCTCTAAAACAGCTGGATTAGCTGGTGACAGTCACTGCTGTGATCATACCCCAGCAGTGCGCACTCTCAAAGAATTATTAAAGACATTTTAAAGTAAAGATATGGTCTTGTGATCAAAAGTAAAAAGTGTTTGACAAAGCACTTTACTAAATCTGTCCTTTCGTACAACTTACAATCCTCAAATTCACTTGTTCAGTTATGATTTTGAGGGTACAGCAACTCTGAGGACCTGCAGTTTCTAATGCCCTTTAGATAAACTTGGGTATAAGTGTTATAACAAGTCTGGGATATATAAAGGGTCCTAAAATAAGATCTTTGATGTAAATCAACACACATGTGTCAGCAGTTTGACACCTGGTAAGATAAATGCTTCTGATCGATCCTTGTGAAAAAGGGATGCAGGGAGAAAGGGCTGCTTTGGCTCAGTTCAGGTTTGTCACCTACCTGAAAATGAGAGAGTAAAAAACTATAAATCTTTCTTTTCCTCATCCCCAAAATCACTTCCACTGTGAATCAGAAAAATCCTGCCCAACTGCTTATACAATTACAATAGTAAACCATGAAACAATGTCATCTTGGTATGAACTTGGATGCTTTACATCTGCCCATGGGTTTCCTGAAAGTGGTAATTAGATTGTAGGAGCTCGAGTCAGAGGCATAGGTTTTTTTCTCATGTTCAGAGGATATTTATGTGATGCTGTTTTCATGTAAGCAAAATGTCAATATTTCGTTCAGTTATGCCAAAAATTATCTGGATCCTAGAGAGATTGATTGCCACTGTGCAAAACATTTAAAGTTTTTCTGCAGCAGTGATTAAAACTAGTTTTATTTTGCAGTTTTAAAAGAAGGCAGGCAGTTTACATATGAGAAGGTTGACTTGACCAACATCAGGGCTATGCTGAACAGTAATGATGTCAGTGAATACCTGAAGATCTCACCACATGGATTAGAGGTAGGATACCAATTTATGATTTCAACCTCAAAAGGAATCTGAAGAAAAAGGCAAGTTTTAACTATTTTTGTTTGCTTCTTGCTCCTGTGACTTCCTAGAATGAATCAAAGTTCTCTTCCAGCCTTGTATAGAAAACTTGCTCTGTCAGAGGGTTGTAACATTGCTACACTCATCTCAATTGTGGAAAAGTTCATACTAAAGTGACACCTGTGTCTGTGCCCCAAAATTTCAGAAAAGTGAGGGGAATGCTTAGGAGCCAGCTGGCACTTTACTCATTTTGACTAAAAAGTATGATTCCTATTGTTTGTTCCCTCTGGTCTTGAAAAGCCCATAGCCATGTGTTGGATTTTTTTTTTTTTTCCCCGTTACTTTTTCTTAAAATTTGTTTGACTGCTTACAGATGAATTTTCAGGAATTAGCATTGAATACCTCTCCGTCCTTCATACCAGAAGTCCCATAACAACCAATGACTTAAGTCTTCCTGACTTGGTTATATTAGGCTTTAAATCTTTAAATCGACTCTGTCAACTTTCTACTTTTGGTAGGGTTTTGTCTTGTTTTTTTTTTCCTGTGGCTTACCACTAAACAATTTTCAGTCTTGCCTACTCACTAGTTAGTGTGACAGTTATTGCTATAAAGAAAGGTCACTTTCTGTCTGAAATGCCTCTAAAATTATGTTGGTGTATTCTTATATGCAAGTAACTTGATCCAGGCAAGGAGGGGGTTGTTTGCACAATAATTTTGTAGAAACTTAATTTTTGGTTTGGTTTTGGTAGGCTCGATGTGATGCCTCATCCTTTGAAAGTGTTAGATGTACGTTCTGTGTTGATTCTGGAGTTTGGTACTATGAAGTTACAGTCATTACTTCAGGAGTGATGCAGATAGGATGGGCTACCAAAGACAGCAAATTTCTCAATCATGTAAGTATGTGTAATGTCATCTAGCTGATGATGTAACTTCAGTATTTTTCTACTCGTGAAACCTATGAAAATAGTTCTAGTTATTCTGTGGTAGTAATTGAGCACTTGTGTGTTTCCTTCAGTTTTTCTGTATTTCCTCAAAGCTATTTTTTCTGAATTTAGTGGTATGAGAAAAGGCTGTATTGTCATTCCTGCAGGCTGACACTGTTCACACAAGTCATGTATAGCTGCTGGCATTGACAGCTTTGTTATCTACTTGCTGTTGTCTGGAGGCTACAGGGAAATTGTTACTTATTTCTTGTGGCTTAGTCTCTTCCTGGAAATTCTTAGATAACAGCAGTGGTTACTGTCTGGTTTTGGAAGTAAACGATTACTCACTAAACTAGCAGATAATTATGCACTCAGTTTTACACAGGTCACCAAGCAGCCATTAGATTACACTCTTTAATGTACTGTCCTATTAAATTAACTTTCACAAGGGAAATAATTATTTAAATTGACTCTGGGATAGTGTGGTATCAATGGATCTGCTGGTAGCAGCAATATGGTACAGTTTGGGTATGTGACAGCTTCTTTTTAATTTAAAATAAGGATTATAAAGAGATTAAACCCTCTACCTTCTTGCCTTTATTCTGATAATACGGATACACTGTATTACTTTATAGTTTGATTTGCTCTCCCTTGCATCCAGATAACTTAATATCTTATTCTTAATTCTAAGTATTTTTCTTCCTGCTATTTTACATTTAAAATTATGTACTTACTAGCAGTAAAGCAAAATGTGCCATGTGCACATAAAGTCCAAACCTATAGTCAAAGAATAATCTCAAAGATTAGCAGAAAGTAACTAGGACTTCTTTCTTATTAAATTTCATTGTAATTGTATGGCTACTGTATGCTATAGCACAGTATATCCATAATACTGAGAAAGCATAATGATTACTACCCAGAAAACTTTTTTGTTTCAACTTAGAGAAGACTTCCCATATTATCACCAGCAGAGCTCATTAAAGTGCAAGCTAGAATTTCAGTACAAAAGGCACGTGTGGCCTAGCCTACTGCCACTGACGACTGTGGAAATACAGCACTGAGATTTTAAATTGACACTTCTCCTGGCTGAGCTTGAGTAAGAAATGTATCTGTAGCCCTTTTTTATTGTAATTGTGTGGATTTCTGTTCCTTCTTGGAATTTGATTTAGGAGAAGAAATACATACATACATATATATATGTGTGTGTGTGTGTGTGTATATATATAAATCGGAGATAAGCAGTTAAAACTGCTCATTTCTGATTATTAGAGAAAAAGTCATTCTACAGCTGAGTCAAATACAGAAGCTAATGTGAAGATAGGCCAAATACATATGTGTGAGTAAGTATTGATGGTGGGAGGTATGAGAGAAATACATCAAGGAGATGGAACAAACACCAGTGTCAAAAAACCCAACAGGAATGGGAGAGTAGCTTTTCTTACCATTGAACTTAAGTCCTCCTGTGAGTTTGATGGTCTTGTTCCACTTCTAATTAGTTATGTCAATAGCATTGTCCTCTGCTGGTGTATAACATGCATGTATCTCTACATCACATCCAAAGTCCAGTCTCGGGGATTGCAAGTGTGATTAAAAAAACCAAAAACAAACCAACAAACCAACCAACCAAAAAAACCCCACAACAACAAAACCAAAATACCGCAACCAAACAAAGCTACCATACAGACCTGTCCTGAGCACAGGCATTCTAGACATTGAGTGTGATGGAAGCTGTTTGAAATAAAAGGCAGTGTGTCTGCCTTGTAGACTGCCAAGAGGATTAAAAGATTTTTCCCACTTACTGTTAAGGAGCTTGGTGTGTGTGCATTTTTCTGTCTGTGCTTCCTGTACAGGGTATGAAAATAGGAAATGTCACATCTCTGAGCAGGATAACTTTTCTGTTGCTACAACTGTTTTGCTGGTGGCTAAATGCTACTGTTGTTTAACTTCATCAGGTGTCTACCTGAACTACAAGGATATTATCTTCTGGGTATGTCACAAACACAGTCATCAGAGTAGCCGTATGCTCTTTATTTACAGCATGTGTAACAAAGACTAGTCCTAAACATGATGTTAAACCTCCATTAGCTGGGTTTAACTTCAATTTGGGACATCAAAGGCTTGTGTAATCAGTCAGTGTCTACTATTTGCACTCCAGACAAACCATGCTGAACATGAGGAAGTTATTTTCTATAATGCTTTTGGGTTTCATGTTTGAACTCTCTTATGTGATAAGATTCTTCTTCGACTCTGAAACCTTTAGTTTTTCATTTGTCTTGGACCTTGGGACTATCTCTTGATAACCTTTTCACAAATTGAGGGAAGCTGGCACTGAAAAGGACACAATATGCAACATTCAGTGAAGGCATTATGGGTTTGTCTGCTTTGTGTACTGTATGTTCTGGTGGCACTTGAATATCTTGTGGAGGAAGGCATCACAGTTCTGGTACTGGGACTTCAAGATAAGAAAGCAGTTATGCTTCTGTTGACTTTTTAAGTGTAAAAAAAAAAATAGCTATTTGGGTACTAGCCTTATTAAGTATTTTAATATACAGGACTGATTTGAGCTCAGAGAGAATGAAAAATACTTTGGAGACAATATCCCCTTCTTTCCCGCCTCCTCAGCCCAAGAAATTCCTTTTGATGTGAAAAATCAAACTAAGACTAGTTCAAAAAAATTACTTTCACAGGGGTGGGAGAAAACCCCTCCTGCTCTTGGATGAATGGCTTAGTTGAATAAAAGTAGACTTTAGCCCTTCTGTATGAGGAATGGCTGGAGACTGAAAGGCTTTGCTTTTCTCCTAAAGGAAGGTTATGGCATCGGGGACGATGAATACTCCTGTGCATACGATGGCTGCCGGCAGCTGATTTGGTATAATGCCAGAAGTAAACCACATTCCCATCCCTGTTGGAAAGAAGGTATTCAGTCCATTTTTTTGCTGCCTGTCCTCACTTGATTTCTTCACAGGGCTTTTTCCTCTTGCAGGTGTCTTTGGTAGTAGGTACAAACAGAGCAGTTACTGCCTAATCCTGATGATATTAAAGGCTTAATTATTGTGCCTTTACTAGTATTTGCTGTGGTGTAAATGTACAAAGTGGGCACTACACTCTTGTTCTGCAATCTGTAAAGAGAGTCTTGTTGGATAAGTGCTTCTTTTCATAGGCAGAGTACAAACCATAGGGCATCAACTGACGCTGCTGGAAACTTAATCATAAGATTTTTTTCTTAGATGTTTGTAGTCCTACAAACAGGGTTGAAGTGTTCCTTTCTAGGTTGAAAGAGTTATTTTAGAGAAGTGAAAATAATTTAGAGATCAAAGTTAAGGGGAAGTTGCACTGTCTTTCTTGCTTTAAATTCTTGGATAACTACTGGGACAGCAAAATTCTGTTCTTAATATGAGCTTTGAAATCTTGGTAGGAGTCTGTCATGCCATGCTTGTGTGAACTGTGCTGTCTTTTTTTTCTATTAAAAATTTCTCCCAAGGCTAAATTAAAATGCCTCTTAACAATAAGCATATGTACAAGCATATAAGAAACTTAGACTTTAGCAAGTATGTGTTCTGAGAATACCTTCAACAGGTGTAAAATAGCCAAGGAGAGACAGAGTACACTCTTTTTTTTGGCTCTGGCAAATACTCTTTGATACTTCTACACCTGTGAGGTTTTAATGCTCTGTCAGACTAAAGGGTTTTTTTTTTTTTGCTATTTTGTCCTGGTTTTTTTCTTAGGTTACTGTCTGTATCTTTTTTTTTTCCTTATGCTTTTGCAAGCAGTTTCTTTTAAGTGAGACAACTTACAGTGAGAATCATGATACTTAAATGCCAACAGCTGAAACAGTTATTGTTTTAACAGAAGTAAAATCTTTATCTTTGTTCTGCATGCAAGGAGACACAATAGGATTTCTACTAGACTTACAAGAAAAGCAAATGATCTTCTATTTAAATGGAAACCAGCTTCCTGCTGAGAAACAAGTATTTTCATCTGCTGTGTAAGTATGTGCTTATTTGGAAGGACAGTGACCTGTATGGATAATTGTTTTAATTATATGAAGTGTTTCCCATTTGAGATGTAAATTCATATTTGCTTACCTGAAGCCATCATTAAGGAGGTTTCCCAATTGAAAGTTGCTTAGAAATCAGTGAGAAAGATATAATTTTACAGGTGTGATTTCAGGGTCCAAAATAAATACTTTGGACCTTCCAAAGGTAGTTTCACCTCAATGTTTTCTACTGTCAAACTAGCACAGCACTGAAATAGAATGAGGCTGTAGCAAAGGCAAAGAAATTTCTAGTGGTGCTTGAGAATTGTTTTTGTTTAAAAAAATAAAGCTTCAGTCCTGTAAATGCTGAAGAGTGTATATTAGCTTGCTGCTGTTCACTGGGGCCAGTTCGTGTTACTGAATATTCATGGCAGGACGTCTCTTGGGTAACATTATAGAAAGGTGTTAGGCTTATTTTGCCAACTCTTAAAATTAACACATGGCTAATTCCTGTGACTCTCATGGAGTCGTTCAGCCTCTTAGTTCTGGAAAGATAAGCTGGTGTGATGCTTGAGAGAGAAGCTATGCAGTTTAATTGAAATTGCAGTACTTTGTAAATTAATACTTCTGTGCTGATATCGTTTGTATTTTCTCCTCAAAATGAAGTTCAAGTTGCAAGCAAAATAGATCAGTGTGTTGCAGAATCTCTTGCCTATTCAGCTTGCAATACTGTGTTCTTCATGTGGAGTATGTTATTTATATACTCAGTGGATTCTGTTACTTGATTAGAGCACAGGGTATTAGTCCACTTGGGCCCTTTCAGTAAATAAAACTGAAAGAGGTGATAGTTGTAGCGTTTTTACAAGGTGGTTGTGAAGAAAAGACAGCTGCCCTGAAGTAATCCTGCAAGGGCAAGGAGGAACAGATGGGCATTGTGCTAACAGAGCTCAGACCTGGATTCATCCTGCACAGGTCCCACACAAGTGTATGAGTGCTGCAATTTCCTCAGATTTGTGCCTGCTCAGAGCAGCAGGAGTGGTGGACATGGAGGTGTCCCTTGCAGTTGGTACTGCTCCTTGTAACTCTGCTAAGCAGCAGTTGTTCAGAAGAAAAATACTTTTTACATGCTGAAGGAGGTATCTGAGCTGATCAGTGTAAAGAGGATCAGGTTATAGGCTGTTTAGATGTATCTGCTCTTAGTGTAAGTGTGACTAATCCTAGGTGTAGAGTAGGCAGCCTTTATTGGCTGATTCAGTAGTAAATTCAGATAAACCCTGATAGTAAATTCAGAAGTTGAGAACTAACCAAGGAAAGTATGTGCAGATGAGACTGGATGTGTTAGAGGTTTTTCTCCCAGTTAGCTGTAGAACACTTATATTGAAGGAACTTGTCTCTGTTTCAGTATATATTTTTGTCTGGTAATAGTAGTAACATGTCTGGAAAACTCTATTACTGTTTAAATCATTCTGAAACGTCTGTCGTTCATCATATTGCAGATCTGGCTTTTTTGCTGCAGCTAGTTTCATGTCCTATCAACAATGTGAGTTCAACTTCGGGGCAAAACCTTTCAAATACCCACCATCAATGAAGTTTAGTACCTTTAATGATTATGCCTTTCTGACAGCAGAAGAGAAAATAATTTTGCCCAGGTAACCCTCCTATCTAGTTTAAGTGTGTTTGCATATGGAGGAATAAAATGCTTCACTTCTGAGTTCTATGTTATGTTGTACTTAGCAAAGTTAATATTTTATGGGGTCACGCCTCCATAGGCCTCTTCCAGAAAAGGATTAGACCATAGGCATCAGTGCAACATAATGAGTAGGGCAGGAGATACACAACCAAAATCCATTAAAATATTTTTTGTAATACTAGGCTAAACTTAAATTAATACTGTACAGTAAACTATTTTTACTAGAAGTGCCTCCTGCTGCCTAAGAATGCTTAGGTTGGTTGAGGAAGTAGAGTCTTAATTAGAAAAAGATGTCTTATTCAAAATTGACCTAATTTATGATGTTGGCAGCATGGAGGTACTGCGTGATTGTGAGACTTGAAGTTGTCCTTGTTTTCTAATCCAGATGAAAATTTCCCCATATGTGAATAATAGTACTAACAAAGATTATTAAATTTAGAAGTGCTTTCCCAGCTAAATATAAATCAAGCCAGATAGGAGGAGGTTTGGATACGTTTTTCCTTAATTTACCAAATTTCTGTCAGGAATAAAAACTAATAGCTTTTCTGGTTTAGATCATTAGTAACAAATAGTTTACTGGAACACAAACTGTTACTATCTATACAGTGTAATCTGGGGTACAGCATACCCTGGATTTGCACCTTTGTCTAAAGATGGCTCTCTAGAGTGGTGCTGATATATGTGGTTGAAATAATCTTTTGTTGCATCTCATTAAGTGGGGGCAGGGGTGGTTGGAGGTTCTATAATAAAATTCAGAGGTTGATTTTGACTTATGTACCTGTTTGATCAAGTGTGCTTGAGGTACTTAAGTGTATTAGTGTTTAAAAAGAAAACAAAAACCTGATTTCATTCTGGCATTAACTCTTGTGATGTTTAAGCATTACCTGTGAGAGCTGTTATTTGATTGTGCCATATGGCATAGAAAGAAACTGGAGGAAATTGGTTTCCTGTTGATACCTGACTGGAGAAACTTGGCCTGCTGTGTTAGAGCCTGTTTAATATGTAATAGTGTGAAAGGCTCCATTCAAGGTTGGACACTGTTGCTCTTTGTGTAAACAAAGATCATCCCTGCCCTACAGCTTGAACTGTTTGGAAAATGATAAGCCAATCCTAAATTAAACAATAGCTTTGATCTTAAAATTGTTAGAAGGAAAAAAAAAAAAAAAGGCAAGGGGCCTGACTGGACTCTAATTATCTGTTACAGGAGTTAACATAAACTCATGTAGAGTTGTTCTGAATTTAACACATGTAGTGTTGGGGCATAGTCTGGACTAGATGTGTCACCCTGCGTTGAACAGTTTTGATGGGTAGTGTCTGTGTTCCAAATGGGAAATGTCTTATTTAATCAAATGGGGGATTTTTATCCGTTTACCTTATGGCATTTGCCATACTAGGCTGTTGATTTTTATTTTCAATTTTTATTCTTTTAAACTGTGTTACAACATTATAGGGTTTCTGAATTTTGTTGATATGCAGGTTTATGCAGGTTTTTTTTTCCATAACTCTTAAAAGTATACAGATAAAGAAGACTTTTTTTGAAGTGTTCAGCTGTAGGAGCTAGAAGAATTGTAATCTAACACCCTCTCTGTCCCTTTGTGACAGACCAGAATTCTGACAGTCGAAGGCTGTTCTGAACATCTCTGGTTGTAGTAAGCTTTCTGTTTGTGGGGAGGTTATGATCGATGTTTATCAGCAGTAGTCTTGAGTAGCACATGGCAGTGTTGCGTTGGTCTTGATGCAATACTCAGAACAGTTCCGAATATATCGTGTTGAGTCAAGCTAATGTGGGTGGGGGTGGGGGGGGTGGGGTGGTGTCTCCTTCAGACACAGGCGCCTGGCTTTGTTGAAGCAAGTGAGTATCCGAGAGAACTGCTGCACGCTTTGCTGTGATGAGGTAGCAGACACAGAACTCAGGCCGTGTGGACACAGGTAAAGCCTTAAAAATAACCCCAAACCTAAGAAACGGGAAAATGTGTGTGTTTAACATTCAACTTGGGTGAGACCTGCTTATCTTGATTGACTCCCCAGTGTGAAGGAAATAGGCCCTCCTTTTAAGGATGTGACAGAGAGAGGTTGAGCATAGTATTTCCACTGTTCCCCTCACCCTACCCCTGAGCAGATTTAATCCCTAATTGTGTGTATGTTTGGGGTTGGGGAAGTCCTGGGGCTATGTATGTATGCTGGGCTAATGAGTCATAATTCCCTGATGTCAAAGGTTTTACCAATGAGTACTGGTTTAGTACTGGTGCCATGAAATCCAGATTACATGAGGAGAGCAGAAAATTCATTATATACTCAAATACTCACTAAATGTTCGACAAATGGATTGTCTCAAGTCACAAATTCCTCTAAAAGCTTAAAAATGGGACAGCAGTATGAGTAATACCATAATAGCACTTTCCTGCATTTAAGCAGCCTACTAGGAGTTTAATCTAGTTAAATCCAGTTCTTAGTGTTTTTAGAGCAGTCGTGGAAGTGGTCTTGCCATGGGTCTTCTGTCTGGATGCTGCGAAGAGATGAGATGTACCCTAGCAAGAAGTGGGGACAGCTTCATGCAGGGCACCGGGACCGCAGTTCTCCAGAGTAGAGAAATGTTAAGATTAACAAACGCATGCACGTATAATCCTGACCAACTGCCCTAGCAGTCTAACATCTAGGATGCTGAGCAGCAGGAGCTCTTCTCTAAGCATCTGGATCCACAACACCTGACTTGCAATTCCTAATCTCCACACAGAAGAACTTATCCTGACTGTGTTCCTAGCAGGTTAACTAAACTGCTTAGTACTCAGATCAGTTTTTCATACTGTAAATGCAGGCTTTAACTGATTTTTCTTCTCCTTCAGTGACCTGTGCATGGAGTGTGCCTTGCAGCTGGAGACCTGCCCTTTGTGTCGACAGGAAATACAAACCCGAGTCAGACAGATCTCTCACATTTCATGACACATGTGGAGAAATACTACAGACTTGTTTTTAATGACTCCAACCAGTACTGAAAGGGGAAAGCATCTCTAACCAATCCTTATGCACATAGAACCGTAGCCACGGCCAGATTTCAAGCTAAACTGTAATCTGTTTATTTTAAAAATGAAATCTTTAATAAGCTATTTCAAGTTCCCAGCGGTGGGGACCGGTGTCAACAGTTAAGGAGAGCTGGTAGGTCAGTGTGCTATGGCTGTTGGTTCCTCCAAGCAAGACCATAGGAGAGTGTCTCTCTTCCTCCCCCTTCTCGCCTGTCGCAAGTGCTGAAAAAATTTGCACTGGAAGTACACATACAATGCATTTTAGAAAAGAAGAGAAAAGAAGTATCTCCTACAACAGGGCTGTCTGTCTTGTGCTCGAAAGTCTATTTTTGGCAGAAGTCAGTACTAAAAAGAGAATGCCAATGTTTTCCTGTTTAATGTAGCCTCCTGCTGGTCAGAGACTCTATTTTCCGACAGTGGATATTAAACTGCTCAGAGACTTAACCTGTACACAGACTGGTTTGAAAAGACAGTGTGGAGACTGTAGAGAAACTCACATGTTTTAATAACTTGGTGATTCCAAAGAATGTTCTGATTTGTTTTTAAATGTTAAAAGATCGGTGGTATTTTCAAGTACATAATGTTTCTGATGCTTTTAACTTCAGTACCCACATTTTTTTGTGAGGATATAATTTTCAGGAGGTATTCTTAACTAATTATAACGCTGGACTGGAATTAATTTGATATTCTGGGTATTTTTTAAGGTATCATTGAACATCTTTTTAAATCGGTGTTGTTTTTGAAAGTTATATTCACTTTGGAAATATTGAGCTGTCTTAAAATGTTGGAGGAGAATTTTGGGCCAGTTTATTTAAAAAAAAAAAAAAAAGTGTTATTTGGATAACAAGTTCAGTCTTATTCTGTAACTCTTTAAAAATGCACCTTGCTTGCCATGTGTCAGTCCTGCTCTGAGCAGGTTTGGGGCCACACTTCATATTTGTGGTAGGGATCATAGAGTGGGAATCTCTGCTCCACTTTAATAACACATTTGTGATCTTTGTATATTAAGGAGGCATTTCAGCAGGCACCTTTTGACTGTTTTACTAGGTTTCTACAAGGAATCAGGGTTCACAGCTGGTATCAGTGAAGTAGCACAAAAATGGATGGAGTTATGCTTATTTTGCACCAACTGGGGATATGACTCAGTCTCTTCCAAGACTTGTAGAGGTTGCTTTTCTTAATTACCTGGCTATATAGAACTTCACTAATTCACACACAACTTAAACTAAAACCGTCTCACTTCCTGGCCGTGATTCAACAGCGGGGGGCTGTTGTTAATTTTCATGCTGTGGTGTGTCTTATTTTTAAAATCTTTTATTATCTTTATTGTACTATCAAGTATTAACAAAGCAGAGCTGCTTCCTGCTGAGTACTCTTGCTTCCTACTGACCTGAACAGGAGCTGAGAGCTCTGCACACAGGTCCCAGAATCAAGTGCTCTAACAACTCCTTTCACCTTCTGCCTTTGCTAACTCAAGGGTGCTGAATTTCATCCAGAGATACTTAAAAAAGAAAAAGAGGAAGTGTGTTTCCATTGAACCTCTGGAGTAGAATGTGTGAATTAGGAAAGTTCTGTCCATTTTCTTGTTGACTTCTTTTCCAAATATAGACTGAATACAGAAGCAGAGTGCTAGTTAGTCTTTTTGCTGAAATTTGGATTCTCTTCCACCTTGAACGCCTGTTTTGATTAAAGTCAGACTGGCAAATTTGTGCCACAGGGATCTCATTTCTTCCCTGACTGTCCTTTACCATGTTTTGCTGTAATCCACGTTGCCAGTTGGGGCTGAGTCCCTTCCTGCTCGGTGCTGAATGAGCGAACATGTGAACACCATCACTGCCATAAGGATCTTAAAATCACTTGAAATGAGGTTTTAAATGCTTCCAAATGCGATGATAGGTTTTTATCCCTAAGGTACAAAGATACAAACCATACTTTAGGGAAGAGGTAGGACAGAACCATTTTGAACTCTGCCTTAATAGATTCTAGTAGCTTCAGGGCTTTGGTTTTCCGGGCCAGGATTAACTGAGGCAAAATTTTCAGAAGTGCCTAGGACTCCTGACTTGTATCAACTGCTGTATGAGATTAAGCTCTTAAGGCCCAGGCCCACAAAGACTTTGAAGTGTCTGGTGTCCCCTTGAAATGGAGGTGCCCCAAGAGCTTTGCTGCCTTTGTGGACACGGGCCGAAGTGCCTGTGTTCTTAGTTGAAAAGATGTGAATGCTTTGGAAAATTTTGCCCCAGGCAGTCTTCCATGCAACTGGTGCTGGGCAGAGGAAGCCAAACAGCACCAGAGGAGGGAGCTGTGTTGCAGAGAAATGTCCCGTTCATTTCACGAGGGGAAAGACACTACAATTCAACTGGCTTTCTGTTGCCATCCACGATGGGCGTGGATTGATCTTTGTGAAGCTTGATCCTCCATGCCTGGTGCAGTGCCCCCCTCGGTCCCCATGTGCCCCAAAGGCGCTGGGCAGGTGAGGCAGTGGCTCTGTAGGCTCTCAGAAGGGGAAGTGAATTGTAGCGAAGTTGTCCATTCAACAATAAAAACGTCTTGAAGGCTATTTGCTGTTCTTTAATTCTTTTCACTTTGTTTTGGTGATGGAGGCAGCCTATGGAAGCAGGAGCCCTCCCTTGAACAAACCGTCGGCTCTGAGGCAGAAGGGCAGGTCCGGCACCAGGCGGGCGCCTGCGTTTGTGTGAAACGTTTGAGCAAGAGGCTCCTGCCGAGGCGACACAAATGCCGTCGGGTTCCGTGAGCTTGTGCGCCTGAGGCCCCGGCTCGGTGGGCGCTCTTCCACCCCTCGGGGCCCCGCTTTGTGAGGGGAAAACCCACTTTAAGTGGGGTGGGGAGGGCTGCGTGCACGTTGTTATCTATGCTTTGTTTTTATTTTCTTCCTGGGGCAGCTTTGCGACGCCCAGACACTAAGCTCTCTCCAAGACGCCCGGCGCCCCGCTGGGCTTTATGGCCCTCCCCGGCGGCGGGCACCACCTTCCCGCCCGGCGCCGCCCGCGCGCCCTCATTGGGCCTTCGAGCTGCGGGCGGGACCACCGGGGCCGGCTTCGCTCTCCCATTGGCCGCGGGCGGGACCACCGTGGCCGGCTTCGCTCTCCCATTGGCCGCGGGCGGGGCGGAAGGAAACGCCTCCCAGGAGACGGCCGGGCCGCGGGGAAGGGCCGCGGGGAAGGGCCGCGGGGAAGGGCCGCGGGGAAGGGCCGCGGGGAAGGGCCGCGGGGAAGGGCCGCGGGGAAGGGCCGCGGGGAAGGCGGGTAGCCGTTGGCTGCTGCAACCGGCGGTAGGTGCGGGGCAGGGCCGGGACCCTGGGACGCCCTCCGAGGCGGGGGGTAGTTGACGCCTGTGTTCCTCGGGAAGGGGGGGCGGACGGGGGCGGGTCACCTGGATGCCTTCTGGAGCGGTAAGATGGTGGCGCGGGTCCCTTTGAGGAGGGGGAGGTGAGGCGCGCCGCGTGCCTGGGTACCCCTGGGAAGGGACAGGGCTGGGGGCTTCGCTCTCCCCGTGAGCCAGGACTGAGAAGGGGAAGGTGAGGGTCACGCTCATCCCTCTGCCTGGGTTATGAGGTGATGCCACAGAGCTGGCTCCCACCCTCGGCAGCTGCTCTGAAGGCGGGCGTGGGGTGCAGCCCAGCAAGGGTGGCGGGAGCAGGGTGTCCCCAGCACGCACCCAGAAGCCAGCTGGCCCGCCTTCAGTGGCCATGGGGTGCTGCGTGCCCCCTCCGGTGTGATGGGTCAGCAGCTGCTCCCAGCCAAGGGCCTGGCCAGGACCCAGCCCAGCACTGGCCAGAGCCCCTGGCCCGATGCATGGGATCACTATCCAAAGCCTAGCCTGGAAGCTCTCTGGGACTTTTTCATCTTACCTGGCATCGTTTTCTTTTATCTTTATCATAGTCATAGATGCTTCGGGAGAAAAGATATACAGGTCACCTAAAACTCCTTTACAGAGACTAACTGCAGGTGTGTGCAGTTTCGAGCCTGTTGTCTGAATAGGTGGAGAAAGTTCCCAGAGAATTTGAGTTATTAGGGAAAAGAAGTAGCAGCAACTTTGGAAGAGCATGATTTTGAAATTCCTTTGTTTAAAAATTAAAGATTCTCCCCCGATTTGAGAATTGCATGTCAATTTAATAATTGAATTTGTATTAATGCCAAGTGACATGTTATTCCTCAGTGCTTTGTCTGCAAAGAAAAAATAACCCCTAACAGCAGTGGTACAGCAGATTGCCTGTTCTCCAGTCGGCTTATGCAGTAAGAATGGAGACTTCTGATGAAGAAAATTTCAGTGTAGCCGTGTGAGTATGCTGTGTTCTGTGTCAGATTTTCAGTAAGCTATTAGTTAAAATATTTTGATAGGAATACAATTACACAAATGAATTTAGACTACACTGATCAGCAGATTCTGCCTCTTAAGAGAACAAGGGTGCAGAATGCAAAGCTCCACGAGAAAGGTGAAGTTAAACTAAATATAACTGCAATGAGCGTAGCACCAGGTAGCCCTGACTGAGTGATCAAAATAAGCACCGTAAGGCTGAAAATTTTTCTCCGTGTGTGTTCAGTTTAAATTAAAAATTTATTCTTTTCAAGAGCGTATCTTTTCTTAAATCGCAAATTCTAAGAAGAGACTATTCCTCTGTGTTTGAATGTGCTCATTCTAGACATGTGAGGCCTTTACAGATAGCCTCAACCAGATTTTACACCCCTAGAGGCTAAAACACTACTTTACTCAACATTCGTCTGGCATAGTTGTGGCATAAAGCTTGTGGCAGGAGACGTGTGCCACAAATGGCCATGTGCCTGGACTTCTTCAGCAGCACAGGTTGTGCTGGCCGAGACTAGACATGATGAGGTGACAAAAGCTTAAACCACAGGATTTGCAGTGTGTGTTTCTTCAGGTGTGTTGGATAGAGAGAGATGGAATCACTGCTATTTTGGAACAGTTAAAATTCCGTTATTTGTCTCCCAAGCTTAAACTGTGGTTTAAATTAATACTTTAAATTTTATGTTGCTGTAGCACTGTTTTGGAGGAGGAAAAAGAAGGGTGGGAATTATCCATATCAAAATCTCTTGTCTTTGCATGTGAACTGAAAGCGAGGAGCCCTATGCCCACTAAATGTTCGACAAATGGATTGTCTCAAGTCACAAATTCCTCTAAAAGCTTAAAAATGGGACAGCAGTATGAGTAATACCATAATAGCACTTTCCTGCATTTAAGCAGCCTACTAGGAGTTTAATCTAGTTAAATCCAGTTCTTAGTGTTTTTAGAGCAGTCGTGGAAGTGGTCTTGCCATGGGTCTTCTGTCTGGATGCTGCGAAGAGATGAGATGTACCCTAGCAAGAAGTGGGGACAGCTTCATGCAGGGCACCGGGACCGCAGTTCTCCAGAGTAGAGAAATGTTAAGATTAACAAACGCGTGCACGTATAATCCTGACCAACTGCCCTAGCAGTCTAACATCTAGGATGCTGAGCAGCAGGAGCTCTTCTCTAAGCATCTGGATCCACAACACCTGACTTGCAATTCCTAATCTCCACACAGAAGAACTTATCCTGACTGTGTTCCTAGCAGGTTAACTAGACTGCTTAGTACTCAGATCAGTTTTTCATACTGTAAATGCAGGCTTTAACTGATTTTTCTTCTCCTTCAGTGACCTGTGCATGGAGGGTGCCTTGCAGCTGGAGACCTGCCCTTTGTGTCGACAGGAAATACAAACCCGAGTCAGACAGATCTCTCACATTTCATGACACATGTGGAGAAATACTACAGACTTGTTTTTAATGACTCCAACCAGTACTGAAAGGGGAAAGCATCTCTAACCAATCCTTATGCACATAGAACCGTAGCCACGGCCAGATTTCAAGCTAAACTGTAATCTGTTTATTTTAAAAATGAAATCTTTAATAAGCTATTTCAAGTTCCCAGCGGTGGGGACCGGTGTCAACAGTTAAGGAGAGCTGGTAGGTCAGTGTGCTATGGCTGTTGGTTCCTCCAAGCAAGACCATAGGAGAGTGTCTCTCTTCCTCCCCCTTCTCGCCTGTCGCAAGTGCTGAAAAAATTTGCACTGGAAGTACACATACAATGCATTTTAGAAAAGAAGAGAAAAGAAGTATCTCCTACAACAGGGCTGTCTGTCTTGTGCTCGAAAGTCTATTTTTGGCAGAAGTCAGTACTAAAAAGAGAATGCCAATGTTTTCCTGTTTAATGTAGCCTCCTGCTGGTCAGAGACTCTATTTTCCGACAGTGGATATTAAACTGCTCAGAGACTTAACCTGTACACAGACTGGTTTGAAAAGACAGTGTGGAGACTGTAGAGAAACTCACATGTTTTAATAACTTGGTGATTCCAAAGAATGTTCTGATTTGTTTTTAAATGTTAAAAGATCGGTGGTATTTTCAAGTACATAATGTTTCTGATGCTTTTAACTTCAGTACCCACATTTTTTTGTGAGGATATAATTTTCAGGAGGTATTCTTAACTAATTATAACGCTGGACTGGAATTAATTTGATATTCTGGGTATTTTTTAAGGTATCATTGAACATCTTTTTAAATCGGTGTTGTTTTTGAAAGTTATATTCACTTTGGAAATATTGAGCTGTCTTAAAATGTTGGAGGAGAATTTTGGGCCAGTTTATTTAAAAAAAAAAAGTGTTATTTGGATAACAAGTTCAGTCTTATTCTGTAACTCTTTAAAAATGCACCTTGCTTGCCATGTGTCAGTCCTGCTCTGAGCAGGTTTGGGGCCACACTTCATATTTGTGGTAGGGATCATAGAGTGGGAATCTCTGCTCCGCTTTAATAACGCATTTGTGATATTTGTATATTAAGGAGGCATTTCAGCAGGCACCTTTTGACTGTTTTACTAGGTTTCTACAAGGAATCAGGGTTCACAGCTGGTATCAGTGAAGTAGCACAAAAATGGGTGGAGTTATGCTTATTTTGCACCAACTGGGGATATGACTCAGTCTCTTCCAAGACTTGTAGAGGTTGCTTTTCTTAATTACCTGGCTATATAGAACTTCACTAATTCACACACAACTTAAACTAAAACCGTCTCACTTCCTGGCCGTGATTCAACAGCGGGGGGCTGTTGTTAATTTTCATGCTGTGGTGTGTCTTATTTTTAAAATCTTTTATTATCTTTATTGTACTATCAAGTATTAACAAAGCAGAGCTGCTTCCTGCTGAGTACTCTTGCTTCCTACTGACCTGAACAGGAGCTGAGAGCTCTGCACACAGGTCCCAGAATCAAGTGCTCTAACAACTCCTTTCACCTTCTGCCTTTGCTAACTCAAGGGTGCTGAATTTCATCCAGAGATACTTAAAAAAGAAAAAGAGGAAGTGTGTTTCCATTGAACCTCTGGAGTAGAATGTGTGAATTAGGAAAGTTCTGTCCATTTTCTTGTTGACTTCTTTTCCAAATATAGACTGAATACAGAAGCAGAGTGCTAGTTAGTCTTTTTGCTGAAATTTGGATTCTCTTCCACCTTGAACGCCTGTTTTGATTAAAGTCAGACTGGCAAATTTGTGCCACAGGGATCTCATTTCTTCCCTGACTGTCCTTTACCATGTTTTGCTGTAATCCACGTTGCCAGTTGGGGCTGAGTCCCTTCCTGCTCGGTGCTGAATGAGCAAACATGTGAACACCATCACTGCCATAAGGATCTTAAAATCACTTGAAATGAGGTTTTAAATGCTTCCAAATGCGATGATAGATTTTTATCCCTAAGGTACAAAGATACAAACCATACTTTAGGGAAGAGGTAGGACAGAACCATTTTGAACTCTGCCTTAATAGATTCTAGTAGCTTCAGGGCTTTGGTTTTCCTGGCCAGGATTAACTGAGGCAAAATTTTCAGAAGTGCCTAGGACTCCTGACTTGTATCAACTGCTGTATGAGATTAAGCTCTTAAGGCCCAGGCCCACAAAGACTTTGAAGTGTCTGGTGTCCCCTTGAAATGGAGGTGCCCCAAGAGCTTTGCTGCCTTTGTGGACACGGGCCGAAGTGCCTGTGTTCTTAGTTGAAAAGATGTGAATGCTTTGGAAAATTTTGCCCCAGGCAGTCTTCCATGCAACTGGTGCTGGGCAGAGGAAGCCAAACAGCACCAGAGGAGGGAGCTGTGTTGCAGAGAAATGTCCCGTTCATTTCACGAGGGGAAAGACACTACAATTCAACTGGCTTTCTGTTGCCATCCACGATGGGCGTGGATTGATCTTTGTGAAGCTTGATCCTCCATGCCTGGTGCAGTGCCCCCCTCGGTCCCCATGTGCCCCAAAGGCGCTGGGCAGGTGAGGCAGTGGCTCTGTAGGCTCTCAGAAGGGGAAGTGAATTGTAGCGAAGTTGTCCATTCAACAATAAAAACGTCTTCAAGGCTATTTGCTGTTCTTTAATTCTTTTCACTTTGTTTTGGTGATGGAGGCAGCCTATGGAAGCAGGAGCCCTCCCTTGAACAAACCGTCGGCTCTGAGGCAGAAGGGCAGGTCCGGCACCAGGCGGGCGCCTGCGTTTGTGTGAAACGTTTGAGCAAGAGGCTCCTGCCGAGGCGACACAAATGCCGTCGGGTTCCGTGAGCTTGTGCGCCTGAGGCCCCGGCTCGGTGGGCGCTCTTCCACCCCTCGGGGCCCCGCTTTGTGAGGGGAAAACCCACTTTAAGTGGGGTGGGGAGGGCTGCGTGCACGTTGTTATCTATGCTTTGTTTTTATTTTCTTCCTGGGGCAGCTTTGCGACGCCCAGACACTAAGCTCTCTCCAAGACGCCCGGCGCCCCGCTGGGCTTTATGGCCCTCCCCGGCGGCGGGCACCACCTTCCCGCCCGGCGCCGCCCGCGCGCCCTCATTGGGCCTTCGAGCTGCGGGCGGGACCACCGGGGCCGGCTTCGCTCTCCCATTGGCCGTGGGCGGGACCACCGTGGCCGGCTTCGCTCTCCCATTGGCCGCGGGCGGGGCGGAAGGAAACGCCTCCCAGGAGACGGCCGGGCCGCGGGGAAGGGCCGCGGGGAAGGGCCGCGGGGAAGGGCCGCGGGGAAGGGCCGCGGGGAAGGGCCGCGGGGAAGGGCCGCGGGGAAGGCGGGTAGCCGTTGGCTGCTGCAACCGGCGGTAGGTGCGGGGCAGGGCCGGGACCCTGGGACGCCCTCCGAGGCGGGGGGTAGTTGACGCCTGTGTTCCTCGGGAAGGGGGGGCGGACGGGGGCGGGTCACCTGGATGCCTTCTGGAGCGGTAAGATGGTGGCGCGGGTCCCTTTGAGGAGGGGGAGGTGAGGCGCGCCGCGTGCCTGGGTACCCCTGGGAAGGGACAGGGCTGGGGGCTTCGCTCTCCCCGTGAGCCAGGACTGAGAAGGGGAAGGTGAGGGTCACGCTCATCCCTCTGCCTGGGTTATGAGGTGATGCCACAGAGCTGGCTCCCACCCTCGGCAGCTGCTCTGAAGGCGGGCGTGGGGTGCAGCCCAGCAAGGGTGGCGGGAGCAGGGTGTCCCCAGCACGCACCCAGAAGCCAGCTGGCCCGCCTTCAGTGGCCATGGGGTGCTGCGTGCCCCCTCCGGTGTGATGGGTCAGCAGCTGCTCCCAGCCAAGGGCCTGGCCAGGACCCAGCCCAGCACTGGCCAGAGCCCCTGGCCCGATGCATGGGATCACTATCCAAAGCCTAGCCTGGAAGCTCTCTGGGACTTTTTCATCTTACCTGGCATCGTTTTCTTTTATCTTTATCATAGTCATAGATGCTTCGGGAGAAAAGATATACAGGTCACCTAAAACTCCTTTACAGAGACTAACTGCAGGTGTGTGCAGTTTCGAGCCTGTTGTCTGAATAGGTGGAGAAAGTTCCCAGAGAATTTGAGTTATTAGGGAAAAGAAGTAGCAGCAACTTTGGAAGAGCATGATTTTGAAATTCCTTTGTTTAAAAATTAAAGATTCTCCCCCGATTTGAGAATTGCATGTCAATTTAATAATTGAATTTGTATTAATGCCAAGTGACATGTTATTCCTCAGTGCTTTGTCTGCAAAGAAAAAATAACCCCTAACAGCAGTGGTACAGCAGATTGCCTGTTCTCCAGTCGGCTTATGCAGTAAGAATGGAGACTTCTGATGAAGAAAATTTCAGTGTAGCCGTGTGAGTATGCTGTGTTCTGTGTCAGATTTTCAGTAAGCTATTAGTTAAAATATTTTGATAGGAATACAATTACACAAATGAATTTAGACTACACTGATCAGCAGATTCTGCCTCTTAAGAGAACAAGGGTGCAGAATGCAAAGCTCCACGAGAAAGGTGAAGTTAAACTAAATATAACTGCAATGAGCGTAGCACCAGGTAGCCCTGACTGAGTGATCAAAATAAGCACTGTAAGGCTGAAAATTTTTCTCCGTGTGTGTTCAATTTAAATTAAAAATTTATTCTTTTCAAGAGCGTATCTTTTCTTAAATCGCAAATTCTAAGAAGAGACTATTCCTCTGTGTTTGAATGTGCTCATTCTAGACATGTGAGGCCTTTACAGATAGCCTCAACCAGATTTTACACCCCTAGAGGCTAAAACACTACTTTACTCAACGTTCGTCTGGCATAGTTGTGGCATAAAGCTTGTGGCAGGAGACGTGTGCCACAAATGGCCATGTGCCTGGACTTCTTCAGCAGCACAGGTTGTGCTGGCCGAGACTAGACATGATGAGGTGACAAAAGCTTAAACCACAGGATTTGCAGTGTGTGTTTCTTCAGGTGTGTTGGATAGAGAGAGATGGAATCACTGCTATTTTGGAACAGTTAAAATTCCGTTATTTGTCTCCCAAGCTTAAACTGTGGTTTAAATTAATACTTTAAATTTTATGTTGCTGTAGCGCTGTTTTGGAGGAGGAAAAAGAAGGGTGGGAATTATCCATATCAAAATCTCTTGTCTTTGCATGTGAACTGAAAGCGAGGAGCCCTATGCCCACTAAATGTTCGACAAATGGATTGTCTCAAGTCACAAATTCCTCTAAAAGCTTAAAAATGGGACAGCAGTATGAGTAATACCATAATAGCACTTTCCTGCATTTAAGCAGCCTACTAGGAGTTTAATCTAGTTAAATCCAGTTCTTAGTGTTTTTAGAGCAGTCGTGGAAGTGGTCTTGCCATGGGTCTTCTGTCTGGATGCTGCGAAGAGATGAGATGTACCCTAGCAAGAAGTGGGGACAGCTTCATGCAGGGCACCGGGACCGCAGTTCTCCAGAGTAGAGAAATGTTAAGATTAACAAACGCGTGCACGTATAATCCTGACCAACTGCCCTAGCAGTCTAACATCTAGGATGCTGAGCAGCAGGAGCTCTTCTCTAAGCATCTGGATCCACAACACCTGACTTGCAATTCCTAATCTCCACACAGAAGAACTTATCCTGACTGTGTTCCTAGCAGGTTAACTAGACTGCTTAGTACTCAGATCAGTTTTTCATACTGTAAATGCAGGCTTTAACTGATTTTTCTTCTCCTTCAGTGACCTGTGCATGGAGGGTGCCTTGCAGCTGGAGACCTGCCCTTTGTGTCGACAGGAAATACAAACCCGAGTCAGACAGATCTCTCACATTTCATGACACATGTGGAGAAATACTACAGACTTGTTTTTAATGACTCCAACCAGTACTGAAAGGGGAAAGCATCTCTAACCAATCCTTATGCACATAGAACCGTAGCCACGGCCAGATTTCATGCTAAACTGTAATCTGTTTATTTTAAAAATGAAATCTTTAATAAGCTATTTCAAGTTCCCAGCGGTGGGGACCGGTGTCAACAGTTAAGGAGAGCTGGTAGGTCAGTGTGCTATGGCTGTTGGTTCCTCCAAGCAAGACCATAGGAGAGTGTCTCTCTTCCTCCCCCTTCTCGCCTGTCGCAAGTGCTGAAAAAATTTGCACTGGAAGTACACATACAATGCATTTTAGAAAAGAAGAGAAAAGAAGTATCTCCTACAACAGGGCTGTCTGTCTTGTGCTCGAAAGTCTATTTTTGGCAGAAGTCAGTACTAAAAAGAGAATGCCAATGTTTTCCTGTTTAATGTAGCCTCCTGCTGGTCAGAGACTCTATTTTCCGACAGTGGATATTAAACTGCTCAGAGACTTAACCTGTACACAGACTGGTTTGAAAAGACAGTGTGGAGACTGTAGAGAAACTCACATGTTTTAATAACTTGGTGATTCCAAAGAATGTTCTGATTTGTTTTTAAATGTTAAAAGATCGGTGGTATTTTCAAGTACATAATGTTTCTGATGCTTTTAACTTCAGTACCCACATTTTTTTGTGAGGATATAATTTTCAGGAGGTATTCTTAACTAATTATAACGCTGGACTGGAATTAATTTGATATTCTGGGTATTTTTTAAGGTATCATTGAACATCTTTTTAAATCGGTGTTGTTTTTGAAAGTTATATTCACTTTGGAAATATTGAGCTGTCTTAAAATGTTGGAGGAGAATTTTGGGCCAGTTTATTTAAAAAAAAAAAGTGTTATTTGGATAACAAGTTCAGTCTTATTCTGTAACTCTTTAAAAATGCACCTTGCTTGCCATGTGTCAGTCCTGCTCTGAGCAGGTTTGGGGCCACACTTCATATTTGTGGTAGGGATCATAGAGTGGGAATCTCTGCTCCGCTTTAATAACGCATTTGTGATATTTGTATATTAAGGAGGCATTTCAGCAGGCACCTTTTGACTGTTTTACTAGGTTTCTACAAGGAATCAGGGTTCACAGCTGGTATCAGTGAAGTAGCACAAAAATGGGTGGAGTTATGCTTATTTTGCACCAACTGGGGATATGACTCAGTCTCTTCCAAGACTTGTAGAGGTTGCTTTTCTTAATTACCTGGCTATATAGAACTTCACTAATTCACACACAACTTAAACTAAAACCGTCTCACTTCCTGGCCGTGATTCAACAGCGGGGGGCTGTTGTTAATTTTCATGCTGTGGTGTGTCTTATTTTTAAAATCTTTTATTATCTTTATTGTACTATCAAGTATTAACAAAGCAGAGCTGCTTCCTGCTGAGTACTCTTGCTTCCTACTGACCTGAACAGGAGCTGAGAGCTCTGCACACAGGTCCCAGAATGAAGTGCTCTAACAACTCCTTTCACCTTCTGCCTTTGCTAACTCAAGGGTGCTGAATTTCATCCAGAGATACTTAAAAAAGAAAAAGAGGAAGTGTGTTTCCATTGAACCTCTGGAGTAGAATGTGTGAATTAGGAAAGTTCTGTCCATTTTCTTGTTGACTTCTTTTCCAAATATAGACTGAATACAGAAGCAGAGTGCTAGTTAGTCTTTTTGCTGAAATTTGGATTCTCTTCCACCTTGAACGCCTGTTTTGATTAAAGTCAGACTGGCAAATTTGTGCCACAGGGATCTCATTTCTTCCCTGACTGTCCTTTACCATGTTTTGCTGTAATCCACGTTGCCAGTTGGGGCTGAGTCCCTTCCTGCTCGGTGCTGAATGAGCGAACATGTGAACACCATCACTGCCATAAGGATCTTAAAATCACTTGAAATGAGGTTTTAAATGCTTCCAAATGCGATGATAGGTTTTTATCCCTAAGGTACAAAGATACAAACCATACTTTAGGGAAGAGGTAGGACAGAACCATTTTGAACTCTGCCTTAATAGATTCTAGTAGCTTCAGGGCTTTGGTTTTCCGGGCCAGGATTAACTGAGGCAAAATTTTCAGAAGTGCCTAGGACTCCTGACTTGTATCAACTGCTGTATGAGATTAAGCTCTTAAGGCCCAGGCCCACAAAGACTTTGAAGTGTCTGGTGTCCCCTTGAAATGGAGGTGCCCCAAGAGCTTTGCTGCCTTTGTGGACACGGGCCGAAGTGCCTGTGTTCTTAGTTGAAAAGATGTGAATGCTTTGGAAAATTTTGCCCCAGGCAGTCTTCCATGCAACTGGTGCTGGGCAGAGGAAGCCAAACAGCACCAGAGGAGGGAGCTGTGTTGCAGAGAAATGTCCCGTTCATTTCACGAGGGGAAAGACACTACAATTCAACTGGCTTTCTGTTGCCATCCACGATGGGCGTGGATTGATCTTTGTGAAGCTTGATCCTCCATGCCTGGTGCAGTGCCCCCCTCGGTCCCCATGTGCCCCAAAGGCGCTGGGCAGGTGAGGCAGTGGCTCTGTAGGCTCTCAGAAGGGGAAGTGAATTGTAGCGAAGTTGTCCATTCAACAATAAAAACGTCTTCAAGGCTATTTGCTGTTCTTTAATTCTTTTCACTTTGTTTTGGTGATGGAGGCAGCCTATGGAAGCAGGAGCCCTCCCTTGAACAAACCGTCGGCTCTGAGGCAGAAGGGCAGGTCCGGCACCAGGCGGGCGCCTGCGTTTGTGTGAAACGTTTGAGCAAGAGGCTCCTGCCGAGGCGACACAAATGCCGTCGGGTTCCGTGAGCTTGTGCGCCTGAGGCCCCGGCTCGGTGGGCGCTCTTCCACCCCTCGGGGCCCCGCTTTGTGAGGGGAAAACCCACTTTAAGTGGGGTGGGGAGGGCTGCGTGCACGTTGTTATCTATGCTTTGTTTTTATTTTCTTCCTGGGGCAGCTTTGCGACGCCCAGACACTAAGCTCTCTCCAAGACGCCCGGCGCCCCGCTGGGCTTTATGGCCCTCCCCGGCGGCGGGCACCACCTTCCCGCCCGGCGCCGCCCGCGCGCCCTCATTGGGCCTTCGAGCTGCGGGCGGGACCACCGGGGCCGGCTTCGCTCTCCCATTGGCCGCGGGCGGGACCACCGTGGCCGGCTTCGCTCTCCCATTGGCCGCGGGCGGGGCGGAAGGAAACGCCTCCCAGGAGACGGCCGGGCCGCGGGGAAGGGCCGCGGGGAAGGGCCGCGGGGAAGGGCCGCGGGGAAGGGCCGCGGGGAAGGGCCGCGGGGAAGGGCCGCGGGGAAGGGCCGCGGGGAAGGCGGGTAGCCGTTGGCTGCTGCAACCGGCGGTAGGTGCGGGGCAGGGCCGGGACCCTGGGACGCCCTCCGAGGCGGGGGGTAGTTGACGCCTGTGTTCCTCGGGAAGGGGGGGCGGACGGGGGCGGGTCACCTGGATGCCTTCTGGAGCGGTAAGATGGTGGCGCGGGTCCCTTTGAGGAGGGGGAGGTGAGGCGCGCCGCGTGCCTGGGTACCCCTGGGAAGGGACAGGGCTGGGGGCTTCGCTCTCCCCGTGAGCCAGGACTGAGAAGGGGAAGGTGAGGGTCACGCTCATCCCTCTGCCTGGGTTATGAGGTGATGCCACAGAGCTGGCTCCCACCCTCGGCAGCTGCTCTGAAGGCGGGCGTGGGGTGCAGCCCAGCAAGGGTGGCGGGAGCAGGGTGTCCCCAGCACGCACCCAGAAGCCAGCTGGCCCGCCTTCAGTGGCCATGGGGTGCTGCGTGCCCCCTCCGGTGTGATGGGTCAGCAGCTGCTCCCAGCCAAGGGCCTGGCCAGGACCCAGCCCAGCACTGGCCAGAGCCCCTGGCCCGATGCATGGGATCACTATCCAAAGCCTAGCCTGGAAGCTCTCTGGGACTTTTTCATCTTACCTGGCATCGTTTTCTTTTATCTTTATCATAGTCATAGATGCTTCGGGAGAAAAGATATACAGGTCACCTAAAACTCCTTTACAGAGACTAACTGCAGGTGTGTGCAGTTTCGAGCCTGTTGTCTGAATAGGTGGAGAAAGTTCCCAGAGAATTTGAGTTATTAGGGAAAAGAAGTAGCAGCAACTTTGGAAGAGCATGATTTTGAAATTCCTTTGTTTAAAAATTAAAGATTCTCCCCCGATTTGAGAATTGCATGTCAATTTAATAATTGAATTTGTATTAATGCCAAGTGACATGTTATTCCTCAGTGCTTTGTCTGCAAAGAAAAAATAACCCCTAACAGCAGTGGTACAGCAGATTGCCTGTTCTCCAGTCGGCTTATGCAGTAAGAATGGAGACTTCTGATGAAGAAAATTTCAGTGTAGCCGTGTGAGTATGCTGTGTTCTGTGTCAGATTTTCAGTAAGCTATTAGTTAAAATATTTTGATAGGAATACAATTACACAAATGAATTTAGACTACACTGATCAGCAGATTCTGCCTCTTAAGAGAACAAGGGTGCAGAATGCAAAGCTCCACGAGAAAGGTGAAGTTAAACTAAATATAACTGCAATGAGCGTAGCACCAGGTAGCCCTGACTGAGTGATCAAAATAAGCACTGTAAGGCTGAAAATTTTTCTCCGTGTGTGTTCAATTTAAATTAAAAATTTATTCTTTTCAAGAGCGTATCTTTTCTTAAATCGCAAATTCTAAGAAGAGACTATTCCTCTGTGTTTGAATGTGCTCATTCTAGACATGTGAGGCCTTTACAGATAGCCTCAACCAGATTTTACACCCCTAGAGGCTAAAACACTACTTTACTCAACGTTCGTCTGGCATAGTTGTGGCATAAAGCTTGTGGCAGGAGACGTGTGCCACAAATGGCCATGTGCCTGGACTTCTTCAGCAGCACAGGTTGTGCTGGCCGAGACTAGACATGATGAGGTGACAAAAGCTTAAACCACAGGATTTGCAGTGTGTGTTTCTTCAGGTGTGTTGGATAGAGAGAGATGGAATCACTGCTATTTTGGAACAGTTAAAATTCCGTTATTTGTCTCCCAAGCTTAAACTGTGGTTTAAATTAATACTTTAAATTTTATGTTGCTGTAGCGCTGTTTTGGAGGAGGAAAAAGAAGGGTGGGAATTATCCATATCAAAATCTCTTGTCTTTGCATGTGAACTGAAAGCGAGGAGCCCTATGCCCACTAAATGTTCGACAAATGGATTGTCTCAAGTCACAAATTCCTCTAAAAGCTTAAAAATGGGACAGCAGTATGAGTAATACCATAATAGCACTTTCCTGCATTTAAGCAGCCTACTAGGAGTTTAATCTAGTTAAATCCAGTTCTTAGTGTTTTTAGAGCAGTCGTGGAAGTGGTCTTGCCATGGGTCTTCTGTCTGGATGCTGCGAAGAGATGAGATGTACCCTAGCAAGAAGTGGGGACAGCTTCATGCAGGGCACCGGGACCGCAGTTCTCCAGAGTAGAGAAATGTTAAGATTAACAAACGCGTGCACGTATAATCCTGACCAACTGCCCTAGCAGTCTAACATCTAGGATGCTGAGCAGCAGGAGCTCTTCTCTAAGCATCTGGATCCACAACACCTGACTTGCAATTCCTAATCTCCACACAGAAGAACTTATCCTGACTGTGTTCCTAGCAGGTTAACTAGACTGCTTAGTACTCAGATCAGTTTTTCATACTGTAAATGCAGGCTTTAACTGATTTTTCTTCTCCTTCAGTGACCTGTGCATGGAGGGTGCCTTGCAGCTGGAGACCTGCCCTTTGTGTCGACAGGAAATACAAACCCGAGTCAGACAGATCTCTCACATTTCATGACACATGTGGAGAAATACTACAGACTTGTTTTTAATGACTCCAACCAGTACTGAAAGGGGAAAGCATCTCTAACCAATCCTTATGCACATAGAACCGTAGCCACGGCCAGATTTCAAGCTAAACTGTAATCTGTTTATTTTAAAAATGAAATCTTTAATAAGCTATTTCAAGTTCCCAGCGGTGGGGACCGGTGTCAACAGTTAAGGAGAGCTGGTAGGTCAGTGTGCTATGGCTGTTGGTTCCTCCAAGCAAGACCATAGGAGAGTGTCTCTCTTCCTCCCCCTTCTCGCCTGTCGCAAGTGCTGAAAAAATTTGCACTGGAAGTACACATACAATGCATTTTAGAAAAGAAGAGAAAAGAAGTATCTCCTACAACAGGGCTGTCTGTCTTGTGCTCGAAAGTCTATTTTTGGCAGAAGTCAGTACTAAAAAGAGAATGCCAATGTTTTCCTGTTTAATGTAGCCTCCTGCTGGTCAGAGACTCTATTTTCCGACAGTGGATATTAAACTGCTCAGAGACTTAACCTGTACACAGACTGGTTTGAAAAGACAGTGTGGAGACTGTAGAGAAACTCACATGTTTTAATAACTTGGTGATTCCAAAGAATGTTCTGATTTGTTTTTAAATGTTAAAAGATCGGTGGTATTTTCAAGTACATAATGTTTCTGATGCTTTTAACTTCAGTACCCACATTTTTTTGTGAGGATATAATTTTCAGGAGGTATTCTTAACTAATTATAACGCTGGACTGGAATTAATTTGATATTCTGGGTATTTTTTAAGGTATCATTGAACATCTTTTTAAATCGGTGTTGTTTTTGAAAGTTATATTCACTTTGGAAATATTGAGCTGTCTTAAAATGTTGGAGGAGAATTTTGGGCCAGTTTATTTAAAAAAAAAAAGTGTTATTTGGATAACAAGTTCAGTCTTATTCTGTAACTCTTTAAAAATGCACCTTGCTTGCCATGTGTCAGTCCTGCTCTGAGCAGGTTTGGGGCCACACTTCATATTTGTGGTAGGGATCATAGAGTGGGAATCTCTGCTCCGCTTTAATAACGCATTTGTGATATTTGTATATTAAGGAGGCATTTCAGCAGGCACCTTTTGACTGTTTTACTAGGTTTCTACAAGGAATCAGGGTTCACAGCTGGTATCAGTGAAGTAGCACAAAAATGGGTGGAGTTATGCTTATTTTGCACCAACTGGGGATATGACTCAGTCTCTTCCAAGACTTGTAGAGGTTGCTTTTCTTAATTACCTGGCTATATAGAACTTCACTAATTCACACACAACTTAAACTAAAACCGTCTCACTTCCTGGCCGTGATTCAACAGCGGGGGGCTGTTGTTAATTTTCATGCTGTGGTGTGTCTTATTTTTAAAATCTTTTATTATCTTTATTGTACTATCAAGTATTAACAAAGCAGAGCTGCTTCCTGCTGAGTACTCTTGCTTCCTACTGACCTGAACAGGAGCTGAGAGCTCTGCACACAGGTCCCAGAATCAAGTGCTCTAACAACTCCTTTCACCTTCTGCCTTTGCTAACTCAAGGGTGCTGAATTTCATCCAGAGATACTTAAAAAAGAAAAAGAGGAAGTGTGTTTCCATTGAACCTCTGGAGTAGAATGTGTGAATTAGGAAAGTTCTGTCCATTTTCTTGTTGACTTCTTTTCCAAATATAGACTGAATACAGAAGCAGAGTGCTAGTTAGTCTTTTTGCTGAAATTTGGATTCTCTTCCACCTTGAACGCCTGTTTTGATTAAAGTCAGACTGGCAAATTTGTGCCACAGGGATCTCATTTCTTCCCTGACTGTCCTTTACCATGTTTTGCTGTAATCCACGTTGCCAGTTGGGGCTGAGTCCCTTCCTGCTCGGTGCTGAATGAGCAAACATGTGAACACCATCACTGCCATAAGGATCTTAAAATCACTTGAAATGAGGTTTTAAATGCTTCCAAATGCGATGATAGGTTTTTATCCCTAAGGTACAAAGATACAAACCATACTTTAGGGAAGAGGTAGGACAGAACCATTTTGAACTCTGCCTTAATAGATTCTAGTAGCTTCAGGGCTTTGGTTTTCCTGGCCAGGATTAACTGAGGCAAAATTTTCAGAAGTGCCTAGGACTCCTGACTTGTATCAACTGCTGTATGAGATTAAGCTCTTAAGGCCCAGGCCCACAAAGACTTTGAAGTGTCTGGTGTCCCCTTGAAATGGAGGTGCCCCAAGAGCTTTGCTGCCTTTGTGGACACGGGCCGAAGTGCCTGTGTTCTTAGTTGAAAAGATGTGAATGCTTTGGAAAATTTTGCCCCAGGCAGTCTTCCATGCAACTGGTGCTGGGCAGAGGAAGCCAAACAGCACCAGAGGAGGGAGCTGTGTTGCAGAGAAATGTCCCGTTCATTTCACGAGGGGAAAGACACTACAATTCAACTGGCTTTCTGTTGCCATCCACGATGGGCGTGGATTGATCTTTGTGAAGCTTGATCCTCCATGCCTGGTGCAGTGCCCCCCTCGGTCCCCATGTGCCCCAAAGGCGCTGGGCAGGTGAGGCAGTGGCTCTGTAGGCTCTCAGAAGGGGAAGTGAATTGTAGCGAAGTTGTCCATTCAACAATAAAAACGTCTTCAAGGCTATTTGCTGTTCTTTAATTCTTTTCACTTTGTTTTGGTGATGGAGGCAGCCTATGGAAGCAGGAGCCCTCCCTTGAACAAACCGTCGGCTCTGAGGCAGAAGGGCAGGTCCGGCACCAGGCGGGCGCCTGCGTTTGTGTGAAACGTTTGAGCAAGAGGCTCCTGCCGAGGCGACACAAATGCCGTCGGGTTCCGTGAGCTTGTGCGCCTGAGGCCCCGGCTCGGTGGGCGCTCTTCCACCCCTCGGGGCCCCGCTTTGTGAGGGGAAAACCCACTTTAAGTGGGGTGGGGAGGGCTGCGTGCACGTTGTTATCTATGCTTTGTTTTTATTTTCTTCCTGGGGCAGCTTTGCGACGCCCAGACACTAAGCTCTCTCCAAGACGCCCGGCGCCCCGCTGGGCTTTATGGCCCTCCCCGGCGGCGGGCACCACCTTCCCGCCCGGCGCCGCCCGCGCGCCCTCATTGGGCCTTCGAGCTGCGGGCGGGACCACCGGGGCCGGCTTCGCTCTCCCATTGGCCGCGGGCGGGGCGGAAGGAAACGCCTCCCAGGAGACGGCCGGGCCGCGGGGAAGGGCCGCGGGGAAGGGCCGCGGGGAAGGGCCGCGGGGAAGGGCCGCGGGGAAGGCGGGTAGCCGTTGGCTGCTGCAACCGGCGGTAGGTGCGGGGCAGGGCCGGGACCCTGGGACGCCCTCCGAGGCGGGGGGTAGTTGACGCCTGTGTTCCTCGGGAAGGGGGGGCGGACGGGGGCGGGTCACCTGGATGCCTTCTGGAGCGGTAAGATGGTGGCGCGGGTCCCTTTGAGGAGGGGGAGGTGAGGCGCGCCGCGTGCCTGGGTACCCCTGGGAAGGGACAGGGCTGGGGGCTTCGCTCTCCCCGTGAGCCAGGACTGAGAAGGGGAAGGTGGGGGTCACGCTCATCCCTCTGCCTGGGTTATGAGGTGATGCCACAGAGCTGGCTCCCACCCTCGGCAGCTGCTCTGAAGGCGGGCGTGGGGTGCAGCCCAGCAAGGGTGGCGGGAGCAGGGTGTCCCCAGCACGCACCCAGAAGCCAGCTGGCCCGCCTTCAGTGGCCATGGGGTGCTGCGTGCCCCCTCCGGTGTGATGGGTCAGCAGCTGCTCCCAGCCAAGGGCCTGGCCAGGACCCAGCCCAGCACTGGCCAGAGCCCCTGGCCCGATGCATGGGATCACTATCCAAAGCCTAGCCTGGAAGCTCTCTGGGACTTTTTCATCTTACCTGGCATCGTTTTCTTTTATCTTTATCATAGTCATAGATGCTTCGGGAGAAAAGATATACAGGTCACCTAAAACTCCTTTACAGAGACTAACTGCAGGTGTGTGCAGTTTCGAGCCTGTTGTCTGAATAGGTGGAGAAAGTTCCCAGAGAATTTGAGTTATTAGGGAAAAGAAGTAGCAGCAACTTTGGAAGAGCATGATTTTGAAATTCCTTTGTTTAAAAATTAAAGATTCTCCCCCGATTTGAGAATTGCATGTCAATTTAATAATTGAATTTGTATTAATGCCAAGTGACATGTTATTCCTCAGTGCTTTGTCTGCAAAGAAAAAATAACCCCTAACAGCAGTGGTACAGCAGATTGCCTGTTCTCCAGTCGGCTTATGCAGTAAGAATGGAGACTTCTGATGAAGAAAATTTCAGTGTAGCCGTGTGAGTATGCTGTGTTCTGTGTCAGATTTTCAGTAAGCTATTAGTTAAAATATTTTGATAGGAATACAATTACACAAATGAATTTAGACTACACTGATCAGCAGATTCTGCCTCTTAAGAGAACAAGGGTGCAGAATGCAAAGCTCCACGAGAAAGGTGAAGTTAAACTAAATATAACTGCAATGAGCGTAGCACCAGGTAGCCCTGACTGAGTGATCAAAATAAGCACTGTAAGGCTGAAAATTTTTCTCCGTGTGTGTTCAATTTAAATTAAAAATTTATTCTTTTCAAGAGCGTATCTTTTCTTAAATCGCAAATTCTAAGAAGAGACTATTCCTCTGTGTTTGAATGTGCTCATTCTAGACATGTGAGGCCTTTACAGATAGCCTCAACCAGATTTTACACCCCTAGAGGCTAAAACACTACTTTACTCAACGTTCGTCTGGCATAGTTGTGGCATAAAGCTTGTGGCAGGAGACGTGTGCCACAAATGGCCATGTGCCTGGACTTCTTCAGCAGCACAGGTTGTGCTGGCCGAGACTAGACATGATGAGGTGACAAAAGCTTAAACCACAGGATTTGCAGTGTGTGTTTCTTCAGGTGTGTTGGATAGAGAGAGATGGAATCACTGCTATTTTGGAACAGTTAAAATTCCGTTATTTGTCTCCCAAGCTTAAACTGTGGTTTAAATTAATACTTTAAATTTTATGTTGCTGTAGCGCTGTTTTGGAGGAGGAAAAAGAAGGGTGGGAATTATCCATATCAAAATCTCTTGTCTTTGCATGTGAACTGAAAGCGAGGAGCCCTATGCCCACTAAATGTTCGACAAATGGATTGTCTCAAGTCACAAATTCCTCTAAAAGCTTAAAAATGGGACAGCAGTATGAGTAATACCATAATAGCACTTTCCTGCATTTAAGCAGCCTACTAGGAGTTTAATCTAGTTAAATCCAGTTCTTAGTGTTTTTAGAGCAGTCGTGGAAGTGGTCTTGCCATGGGTCTTCTGTCTGGATGCTGCGAAGAGATGAGATGTACCCTAGCAAGAAGTGGGGACAGCTTCATGCAGGGCACCGGGACCGCAGTTCTCCAGAGTAGAGAAATGTTAAGATTAACAAACGCGTGCACGTATAATCCTGACCAACTGCCCTAGCAGTCTAACATCTAGGATGCTGAGCAGCAGGAGCTCTTCTCTAAGCATCTGGATCCACAACACCTGACTTGCAATTCCTAATCTCCACACAGAAGAACTTATCCTGACTGTGTTCCTAGCAGGTTAACTAGACTGCTTAGTACTCAGATCAGTTTTTCATACTGTAAATGCAGGCTTTAACTGATTTTTCTTCTCCTTCAGTGACCTGTGCATGGAGGGTGCCTTGCAGCTGGAGACCTGCCCTTTGTGTCGACAGGAAATACAAACCCGAGTCAGACAGATCTCTCACATTTCATGACACATGTGGAGAAATACTACAGACTTGTTTTTAATGACTCCAACCAGTACTGAAAGGGGAAAGCATCTCTAACCAATCCTTATGCACATAGAACCGTAGCCACGGCCAGATTTCATGCTAAACTGTAATCTGTTTATTTTAAAAATGAAATCTTTAATAAGCTATTTCAAGTTCCCAGCGGTGGGGACCGGTGTCAACAGTTAAGGAGAGCTGGTAGGTCAGTGTGCTATGGCTGTTGGTTCCTCCAAGCAAGACCATAGGAGAGTGTCTCTCTTCCTCCCCCTTCTCGCCTGTCGCAAGTGCTGAAAAAATTTGCACTGGAAGTACACATACAATGCATTTTAGAAAAGAAGAGAAAAGAAGTATCTCCTACAACAGGGCTGTCTGTCTTGTGCTCGAAAGTCTATTTTTGGCAGAAGTCAGTACTAAAAAGAGAATGCCAATGTTTTCCTGTTTAATGTAGCCTCCTGCTGGTCAGAGACTCTATTTTCCGACAGTGGATATTAAACTGCTCAGAGACTTAACCTGTACACAGACTGGTTTGAAAAGACAGTGTGGAGACTGTAGAGAAACTCACATGTTTTAATAACTTGGTGATTCCAAAGAATGTTCTGATTTGTTTTTAAATGTTAAAAGATCGGTGGTATTTTCAAGTACATAATGTTTCTGATGCTTTTAACTTCAGTACCCACATTTTTTTGTGAGGATATAATTTTCAGGAGGTATTCTTAACTAATTATAACGCTGGACTGGAATTAATTTGATATTCTGGGTATTTTTTAAGGTATCATTGAACATCTTTTTAAATCGGTGTTGTTTTTGAAAGTTATATTCACTTTGGAAATATTGAGCTGTCTTAAAATGTTGGAGGAGAATTTTGGGCCAGTTTATTTAAAAAAAAAAAGTGTTATTTGGATAACAAGTTCAGTCTTATTCTGTAACTCTTTAAAAATGCACCTTGCTTGCCATGTGTCAGTCCTGCTCTGAGCAGGTTTGGGGCCACACTTCATATTTGTGGTAGGGATCATAGAGTGGGAATCTCTGCTCCACTTTAATAACACATTTGTGATCTTTGTATATTAAGGAGGCATTTCAGCAGGCACCTTTTGACTGTTTTACTAGGTTTCTACAAGGAATCAGGGTTCACAGCTGGTATCAGTGAAGTAGCACAAAAATGGGTGGAGTTATGCTTATTTTGCACCAACTGGGGATATGACTCAGTCTCTTCCAAGACTTGTAGAGGTTGCTTTTCTTAATTACCTGGCTATATAGAACTTCACTAATTCACACACAACTTAAACTAAAACCGTCTCACTTCCTGGCCGTGATTCAACAGCGGGGGGCTGTTGTTAATTTTCATGCTGTGGTGTGTCTTATTTTTAAAATCTTTTATTATCTTTATTGTACTATCAAGTATTAACAAAGCAGAGCTGCTTCCTGCTGAGTACTCTTGCTTCCTACTGACCTGAACAGGAGCTGAGAGCTCTGCACACAGGTCCCAGAATCAAGTGCTCTAACAACTCCTTTCACCTTCTGCCTTTGCTAACTCAAGGGTGCTGAATTTCATCCAGAGATACTTAAAAAAGAAAAAGAGGAAGTGTGTTTCCATTGAACCTCTGGAGTAGAATGTGTGAATTAGGAAAGTTCTGTCCATTTTCTTGTTGACTTCTTTTCCAAATATAGACTGAATACAGAAGCAGAGTGCTAGTTAGTCTTTTTGCTGAAATTTGGATTCTCTTCCACCTTGAACGCCTGTTTTGATTAAAGTCAGACTGGCAAATTTGTGCCACAGGGATCTCATTTCTTCCCTGACTGTCCTTTACCATGTTTTGCTGTAATCCACGTTGCCAGTTGGGGCTGAGTCCCTTCCTGCTCGGTGCTGAATGAGCGAACATGTGAACACCATCACTGCCATAAGGATCTTAAAATCACTTGAAATGAGGTTTTAAATGCTTCCAAATGCGATGATAGGTTTTTATCCCTAAGGTACAAAGATACAAACCATACTTTAGGGAAGAGGTAGGACAGAACCATTTTGAACTCTGCCTTAATAGATTCTAGTAGCTTCAGGGCTTTGGTTTTCCGGGCCAGGATTAACTGAGGCAAAATTTTCAGAAGTGCCTAGGACTCCTGACTTGTATCAACTGCTGTATGAGATTAAGCTCTTAAGGCCCAGGCCCACAAAGACTTTGAAGTGTCTGGTGTCCCCTTGAAATGGAGGTGCCCCAAGAGCTTTGCTGCCTTTGTGGACACGGGCCGAAGTGCCTGTGTTCTTAGTTGAAAAGATGTGAATGCTTTGGAAAATTTTGCCCCAGGCAGTCTTCCATGCAACTGGTGCTGGGCAGAGGAAGCCAAACAGCACCAGAGGAGGGAGCTGTGTTGCAGAGAAATGTCCCGTTCATTTCACGAGGGGAAAGACACTACAATTCAACTGGCTTTCTGTTGCCATCCACGATGGGCGTGGATTGATCTTTGTGAAGCTTGATCCTCCATGCCTGGTGCAGTGCCCCCCTCGGTCCCCATGTGCCCCAAAGGCGCTGGGCAGGTGAGGCAGTGGCTCTGTAGGCTCTCAGAAGGGGAAGTGAATTGTAGCGAAGTTGTCCATTCAACAATAAAAACGTCTTCAAGGCTATTTGCTGTTCTTTAATTCTTTTCACTTTGTTTTGGTGATGGAGGCAGCCTATGGAAGCAGGAGCCCTCCCTTGAACAAACCGTCGGCTCTGAGGCAGAAGGGCAGGTCCGGCACCAGGCGGGCGCCTGCGTTTGTGTGAAACGTTTGAGCAAGAGGCTCCTGCCGAGGCGACACAAATGCCGTCGGGTTCCGTGAGCTTGTGCGCCTGAGGCCCCGGCTCGGTGGGCGCTCTTCCACCCCTCGGGGCCCCGCTTTGTGAGGGGAAAACCCACTTTAAGTGGGGTGGGGAGGGCTGCGTGCACGTTGTTATCTATGCTTTGTTTTTATTTTCTTCCTGGGGCAGCTTTGCGACGCCCAGACACTAAGCTCTCTCCAAGACGCCCGGCGCCCCGCTGGGCTTTATGGCCCTCCCCGGCGGCGGGCACCACCTTCCCGCCCGGCGCCGCCCGCGCGCCCTCATTGGGCCTTCGAGCTGCGGGCGGGACCACCGGGGCCGGCTTCGCTCTCCCATTGGCCGCGGGCGGGACCACCGTGGCCGGCTTCGCTCTCCCATTGGCCGCGGGCGGGGCGGAAGGAAACGCCTCCCAGGAGACGGCCGGGCCGCGGGGAAGGGCCGCGGGGAAGGGCCGCGGGGAAGGGCCGCGGGGAAGGGCCGCGGGGAAGGGCCGCGGGGAAGGGCCGCGGGGAAGGGCCGCGGGGAAGGCGGGTAGCCGTTGGCTGCTGCAACCGGCGGTAGGTGCGGGGCAGGGCCGGGACCCTGGGACGCCCTCCGAGGCGGGGGGTAGTTGACGCCTGTGTTCCTCGGGAAGGGGGGGCGGACGGGGGCGGACGGGGGCGGGTCACCTGGATGCCTTCTGGAGCGGTAAGATGGTGGCGCGGGTCCCTTTGAGGAGGGGGAGGTGAGGCGCGCCGCGTGCCTGGGTACCCCTGGGAAGGGACAGGGCTGGGGGCTTCGCTCTCCCCGTGAGCCAGGACTGAGAAGGGGAAGGTGAGGGTCACGCTCATCCCTCTGCCTGGGTTATGAGGTGATGCCACAGAGCTGGCTCCCACCCTCGGCAGCTGCTCTGAAGGCGGGCGTGGGGTGCAGCCCAGCAAGGGTGGCGGGAGCAGGGTGTCCCCAGCACGCACCCAGAAGCCAGCTGGCCCGCCTTCAGTGGCCATGGGGTGCTGCGTGCCCCCTCCGGTGTGATGGGTCAGCAGCTGCTCCCAGCCAAGGGCCTGGCCAGGACCCAGCCCAGCACTGGCCAGAGCCCCTGGCCCGATGCATGGGATCACTATCCAAAGCCTAGCCTGGAAGCTCTCTGGGACTTTTTCATCTTACCTGGCATCGTTTTCTTTTATCTTTATCATAGTCATAGATGCTTCGGGAGAAAAGATATACAGGTCACCTAAAACTCCTTTACAGAGACTAACTGCAGGTGTGTGCAGTTTCGAGCCTGTTGCCTGAATAGGTGGAGAAAGTTCCCAGAGAATTTGAGTTATTAGGGAAAAGAAGTAGCAGCAACTTTGGAAGAGCATGATTTTGAAATTCCTTTGTTTAAAAATTAAAGATTCTCCCCCGATTTGAGAATTGCATGTCAATTTAATAATTGAATTTGTATTAATGCCAAGTGACATGTTATTCCTCAGTGCTTTGTCTGCAAAGAAAAAATAACCCCTAACAGCAGTGGTACAGCAGATTGCCTGTTCTCCAGTCGGCTTATGCAGTAAGAATGGAGACTTCTGATGAAGAAAATTTCAGTGTAGCCGTGTGAGTATGCTGTGTTCTGTGTCAGATTTTCAGTAAGCTATTAGTTAAAATATTTTGATAGGAATACAATTACACAAATGAATTTAGACTACACTGATCAGCAGATTCTGCCTCTTAAGAGAACAAGGGTGCAGAATGCAAAGCTCCACGAGAAAGGTGAAGTTAAACTAAATATAACTGCAATGAGCGTAGCACCAGGTAGCCCTGACTGAGTGATCAAAATAAGCACTGTAAGGCTGAAAATTTTTCTCCGTGTGTGTTCAATTTAAATTAAAAATTTATTCTTTTCAAGAGCGTATCTTTTCTTAAATCGCAAATTCTAAGAAGAGACTATTCCTCTGTGTTTGAATGTGCTCATTCTAGACATGTGAGGCCTTTACAGATAGCCTCAACCAGATTTTACACCCCTAGAGGCTAAAACACTACTTTACTCAACGTTCGTCTGGCATAGTTGTGGCATAAAGCTTGTGGCAGGAGACGTGTGCCACAAATGGCCATGTGCCTGGACTTCTTCAGCAGCACAGGTTGTGCTGGCCGAGACTAGACATGATGAGGTGACAAAAGCTTAAACCACAGGATTTGCAGTGTGTGTTTCTTCAGGTGTGTTGGATAGAGAGAGATGGAATCACTGCTATTTTGGAACAGTTAAAATTCCGTTATTTGTCTCCCAAGCTTAAACTGTGGTTTAAATTAATACTTTAAATTTTATGTTGCTGTAGCGCTGTTTTGGAGGAGGAAAAAGAAGGGTGGGAATTATCCATATCAAAATCTCTTGTCTTTGCATGTGAACTGAAAGCGAGGAGCCCTATGCCCGAGGTCCGAAGCGCGGTGCTCGGGATATATAAGGCCAGGCTCCTGGCCTGGTGGTGTCGTGCCCTCTGGTGGAAGAATACGCTTTTCCCATCCCTTGCCTTGGCTTTCCTCATCTCCCAAGGCTTAACAGATCAGAAATGTTGCTAGAACATCACTTGGTGAACGAATGCCTTTTAAATCAAATATATTTTCATTTTTCCTAGTCAGAATGAGCCCTGTGGCTCATTCTAGTTAAACTGTTGTTGGATTATTTTCACTGGACTATTATTCAGTAGCAAAATAACTTTAATGAGTTTTTTTTAAAACTTAGTCTGAAAGAGTGTTCTGCTCTGGTTACTAGAGAGAAATTTGAAAGAAAAGTAGAGAGACATTCAATTTTAACTTAATTTAAATGGTGCTTTCACCAATCAAAGCTAACTTATTCTTGAAGACGAAAATGTCCTATGACGCTTGTTTCCCTTATGTGAGAGAAAAGCCTGTCTTTCATCTTTTGGAGAATACAGGAAGTCTTCACCATCCCCACTAAAGATGAACTCTGAATGCCAAGGCCAAGGAGATCCTGTGGATTATTTAAGGTCTCTGAACAAGCTGCACAATGATTGATTTAGCAAGGGATCCAGAGCACTGAAATGGTGGTACCAAAGGTTTCCTCCTTGGGTGACTTCAGATCCATAATAGTGTTTAATATTTGCTCATGATGAAATGACTTTAGGAGATTATGCCAAATGTAGCATGCAGGGATGTTTCTTGCATAAGAAAAATATTTAAGTTTCTTCAGTTATATAATATTGTGTAAAGACCAAGTGTTTCAAAGTGTTCTCCAGTGTCTAGAGTTCTGCAATCACCATGTAGACACACAAGAAGAGAGCAGAAGGAAAGCTTGTGGTAGCAGCTGGGATTTCTGGATCGGAAAAGGCTTAATTTGATGTTCTAATTACACCCTTTACATCCTTCTGCACCAGGACTGGAATTACCTTCACAGTAATGCCTGTAAAACTACATATTTTTTTTTAAATTAGGCACCTTACTGGGGGGAAATATGCTCGAGGCCTGATGAGAATCCCCATGAAGCAGTCTTATCACTGACGTGGATTATTTTGTAGGTTGAAACTAGGAAATTATTCACTTATCTTGTAATTACTGGGTTTATTTGTGCTTAGACTTTTGTTAACACTTTTTAATTTTAACTTTTATTTCTGCTGTGATTGAAATATATATTTATGCTGTACTGTCTGTCTTTGCTTTCAGCTCCTCCCCTTCTGATGCAGAGTTTGATGCAGTTGTTGGGTGTCTGGAGGATATCATCATGAGTAAGCTCTGCAAGTAGTTATAGACAACAAAATGGGTGCTACACATACTACACACTGCTTTTCTGTTAGCAGACATACAGAGCTCAAATAACCCTTGCCTGCTTTATGGAAGCTTTTCTTCCTTTGTTCCCATGACCCCTAACCTGGTAGCATAATAAAACTGTACACAGAAGTCTTTTGTGAGCTGTTTGCAGAAAATTATTCTCTGCACCACTGCAATACACTGCTGCTCAAATAAAGAGTAAAGATACTTGTAAATCTCACATAGAAGTCAAAGCTTTCTGGGATTTTTATGGAAGAGACTGAGAGGTAGCCCTCCTTTCCCCAGCCACACCTAAACCTCTCCTAACCTCTCCTCTCAGAAGCTGCCATGGTTTGTTCAGGCAATTTACTGTAGTGCCTGGCTGCGGCTGCTGCTGCTGCAGGCAGCCTTTTGTAATCTGTAGTATAGAGTGCCCGTGCTGCACTGTAAGCATGTAGTTCCTTATCCTGTCTCAGCTGAACACGGAGAACAGTTTATTTCTCCTGTTTCTGCAGCAGCATTGGAGATGTCTGGACATGACTGGAGATGTCATCACGGCTTGCCACTTTGCACTTTTTGAGACTATCCTGAGTGGGTTTTGTTGCATGTAACTTGCATGTATTTGTACAACTGTAATGTGGCAGGACCTGTTCATGGCAGGAATGTTGAATGGAGCCAGTCTCATCGTGCGATCTTAGGCAGTAAAAGGTGCTGAATTCTCAGAACCATAATTGTAACTGAGAAGTCAGTGTGTGTAGGGAGGTAGTTTACAAGGTGCCAAGACGGGATTCATCATAAGCCATCAGCTGCTTCATATGAACAGCATAGAATCTTTTCATCATAGAATCATAGACTGGTTTGGGTTGGAAGGGATCCTAAATATCATCCAGTCCCACCCCCCTGCCATAGGCAGGGACACCTTCCGCCAGCCCAGGTTGCCCAAAGCCCCGTCCAGCCTGGCCTTGAACCCTTCCAGGGAAGGGGCAGCCACAGCTGCTCTGGGCAACCTGTGCCAGTGTCTCACCCCTCTCACAGGGAAGAACTTCTTCCTTATATCTAATCTAAATCTTCCCTCTTCCAGTTTAAAGCCGTTACTCTTCATCCTATTCCTGATAGAGTCCCTCTGTAGCTTTCCTGTAGCCCCTTTCTGTACTGGGAGGCCACTCTAAGGTCTCCCCGGAGCCTTCTCTTCTCCAGGATGAACCCTCCCCAACTCTCCCAGCCTGTCCTCACAGGGGAGGTGATCACATCCTTCCCAGAGAGATGTAGATTCTGCAGCCTGTTGCCTGGAGAAGTGGTAACAAAGCTAATTTTGAATGTGGTGGGGTTTAGAAAGCCGAGAGTGATGTATTTTAACACTGTGATAAGTAAACTTCACACCCGTTCTGTTGAATTTGATGGTGACCTACCATGTTCATTTTTATTCTTTTTTCCTGACACAACTGGAAGAAAATTCTTCAGCAATTGAAAATGAATATGGGAATTTCATTAATATTTTTTAATTCAAGGGGAAAAAAGTATTTTGAATTCTTGTAGGGAGGAGATATTCACTTTATAAAAAAATACAGTTGTTTTGCTGACTCAAGAGCCTGAACAAAAAGGGGTTCAGAATAAATAACATTAATAACGCATAAAGCAGGAGAACTTTTTTGCTATTACTAAATGTAAACAAAACTTGCAAGAAGTAATTGCAGACCTTGATAGGTAGATGTGTTCACCCCATTCCATGCTGAATACACAGCTGCTGCCAAAAGCAGACTGGTGTGCTGCTGCGCTGTTGATTCACCTCCCCTAACTGAAGTAGCTGCCCTCCACCAGCAGCCTCTGTCTTCATAGCTCAGCAGCAGCTGCAGTACTGGTCTGACTGACGCTGCACGTGTACAGGGCTCTGTGGTTACAAGCAGGGAGCAGAGGACTAGTGAATGTGGGTTTTGTGTTACAAAAAGAATGACTAAACTCGTAACTGTATGATGCGTTTTTGTTGTGTCCAGATGATGATTTCCAGTTAATACGGAGGACTTTTATGGAGAAGCACTACCAGGAGTTTGATGACTCAGAAGAAAACAAGCTTGTCTATACTTCTATTTTTAATGAATATGTAAGATATTTTTTTCCTATTTTTTATGTGTATTGCTTTTTTATTTTTATTAAGGCCTGTGTCAGGTCCTGTACTCCCCCCTTTATAAAATACTGGGTTTATGTGGAGTAGAGCCAACATACTACTTGTAAACATACTACTCATGTAAACATACTACTTGCTGTCCCTTTATGAAGCAGTCATGATCTGTGAGCAAGAAAGATGTTTTCTGGAGCTATATGTTCCTTTCTTTGTCTCGCCTGAAAATTTCTATAGATGACTTGGAAGTTGCATACCTCTCTTGTATAGAAATTCAGCCTATTGCTGTAGTAAGTAATGTGTTTAATGTGTGTGTAACGAAGTTTGTTCTTTTCCAGTTGTATTGTTTCATTAGATACTTCAAATTACATTCTTCATGCAAAGCATAATTATGAAACTATACCTATCTACTAGTCAGTACCATTAAATGAGTGAAAAATAATTTTTTACTAGATACAAATAGTCTGTTTGTTCTCACCAATATTCCCAGCAAAAATGTTCATCTCTGTGCCTCAGCAGTGGTGTGAATAATTGAACGCCCAGCTAAGGAATCTGCAGTAGTTTTGCCAGTGAGGACAATACAACGTGTCAGTACGGTGTCAGTGTGAGGAAGATGTGCTGTATTGAAATCTGCCTCTGGAATTTGTTACGATGTTACAGGGGTGGTTTGTTTGGATTTTTTTCAGATCTCTTTAGTAGAGAAATACGTTGAAGAAAAATTGCTTGATCGGATTCCTGGTTTTAATATGGCTGCTTTCACAATGTCATTGCAGTAAGTCTCTGCTTTTACTTTTGGCTGAGGGGTGGCTTATGTGCCTCTCAGTTAATTCTTTTTATCTAGATTAAAGCTTAGGATTGACAGTTTCTCCTTTAGAAAGACATTCCTCTTTAATTAAAAAGAAAAGGAAAAGGTGTCCATGCACCCATTGACTGACCACTTTTCTTGCCTTCATCATGTCCTGCTAACTCTATTTTTGAACTGTCATGCTGAAATAGATTGGGTTTTAAGGGATGGGAAGAGAAATCAGAATGAGACCACTAGAGCATTTTCATAATCACCGTCACTTTGAAGCTAGACCCTTAGAAGGTTATGTCTCATTTATCCTCTTTTAGGCTCTGTGTTGGACACTGAAATAGCCTGGTAGCCTTTCAAGAGTCGTCATGAAATGCCTTTATTGCAATCCTTGTACAAAGCATCCAGAGAAGAGTTTGGTTTGTCTTAAGCTTCAGCATTTGGTCACTTGAGCTTAACCAACTTCTTAAAGATATCCCTTTTGAAAGATCACTGGTTTTCCCCTTGAATAAGAACATCAAGTGTAATTGGGAACTGAATCTTAGAATATTTGAATCAATTTCTTTTTTTTTTTTTTAATAAGACATTGGGAAATTACTATGAATCACGTACCATGCTTAGAAGATAGACTGTTTAAGGAAAACTCCTTTTGATAAAACAAACCAAAGAAAACCCCAACTCTTGACTGTTGAAGTCTTGTTGAAATATGCTGATATGGGAGCAGTCTTTCTTCCAAAGTGTTTTCATCAGTACAGTCCCTCGCTCTCAAGGGATGTGTATGAGCATTCAGTGCTTCTCCCCAACTTACCTCACCTTCCAAGGGACTGTCTAGCTGTTTCAGTGCTCATGATAAATAAATAGATAAATGCTAGTTGAGTGTTACTGCTGTGAACTTACAGGTCAGTTTCTCCGGTTTTCAAGGACAGATGATAATCTTAGCTCTTGGATTTAGAGAAATATATTAATGTATTTGGATTAGAAATACTGAAATGTAATATTTAGCTAAAGTTTTGCTTTATGGTAGACCTGTAATAACATTCTTGTTTAAATTCTGATATTCTACTTGTCCTGGTGTCCTTTTTGATCTCATACCATTTTAAAATAATGAATTTATTTCCCACACAATTTTCTAATTCCCCAACTTCTCTTATAGACAGCACAAGGATGAAATGACAGGTGATATATTTGATATGCTTCTCACATTTACTGACTTTCTGGCTTTCAAAGAAATGTTCTTGGATTACAAAGCTGTAAGTATGTCAGATTGTTGATTTTCATTGGCATAATGGCTGCTGGGTTTGTGTAGCTTTGCCTGAGAGTACCAAAGGTAGTGTTACTGCCGAAGGTAGCAGTATTTATTCAAAGGCTGTACCAGGGTCAAACGGAAAAATAACTTCAAAAGGAAAATAACTTGACTGAGTGGTTATTTAAACTCAAAATGCACATTTAGTAATTTCTAGAAAACATGAATGAAGCTGGCATGTTCTTCAGCAACACACGCTTTCTGCATCTTTGGATGTTGATTTCCAACTGAACGTAAGGAAACACTTTTTCGTTGTGTGGGTGACCAAGCACTGGCACAGGTTGCCCAGAGACGTTGTGAAGTCTCTGTCTGTGGAGATACTCAGAAGCCATCTGGACGTGTTTTGGACCAGCTGACCTCCAGAGATCCCTTCCTACCTTGACCTTTGTTTATTTTTTTTTTTCTAGCCAATACAAAATTAGCTTTTTTTAAACATACTGCATTTGTATTTCTCCTCCTCTCTGTCCAAGCTAGAGAAACAAACATTTTTGGATGAGCTTTTTCCTAAGTAAATGAAATATATGTAAATACTGCCCAGTGTCTGTCCAGTCACATTTGACAAAGGAGCAAAAGAGTCAAAGTTGTTATCAGAGTCATGCCCTCTGCTGCCTCCCCCCACCGCTTTAAATTCTGTGAAAATGGGGGCAGGCTGAGGAGAAAGAGACAGCCTGTGTCTCAGCAGCAGGAGTAGTTTCAGTTGGAGGTTGCCCCTGGGGCTCTCCTGAGAGGCAGCCTGCAGAAGCTGGGTTTCACTAGTTCCCTGGGCACGGGCTGAGCCTGCTGCCCGGGCGTTCTTCACCAGATGTAAGCAAGGCTCTGCCCTGCCCTGGACGTGCCGCTGGCAGAGCGACAGCAATCTTACTGCAGGGCTTCCTGCACAATCTCTTCTTGACATTTGGGTTCGCATTCAGTTGTAGATGCTCGGGTAACATGTAATTTTATATTGATTTGATGCAACAAACAGAATATGTGTTGCCTGTTTCATCTTCCAAGCTGCTTATTCCAAAACAGCATTGAGTCACAGATTTCTTTTTCTTCCATGTCTCTAGGAAAAAGAAGGTCGAAGTCTGGATTCAAGCAGTGAGTTAGTTGTGACTTCGTTAAAGAAATCATCAGTATCCTCCTAGAAGAATTTATTATGCACTACTTCTCCAGATGAGTGCTGCTGCACTGTGCATTAAAACACTGAGGGTCATGGGAATCCATGATGTAAACTCGTTCACCCTCCAGACTCTTACCTTCAGAGGCCTGACCCTAAAAACATCTGTTTGTGAATTCTGGTTGGCGTTCAGTGACCACCTCTACCAGAGTAATTGTTGTTAATAAATACAATGTTTGTACACCAGCCTAACTGTTGCGTGTTCTGAGAGGCCGAGCACACTGAGCGGACGATAAATAGGCCTCTGTGTGTGTTATTTGGGTGGCATCTTCACCATCTCCCCCAAATGTAGCACTTTTCAGAATCAAGATGGCAGCATAAAATGAGTATGTCCCTCCAGCTCTTGGATACATAACCTCTGAGTTCTTCCCTGTCAATGTTTTGTTGTTTGGGGGTTTTAAAAAATATTTTAATATTATCTTAATTGCTACAGCTTTCTAATGGAAGAATATGTTTTCATATTTAGATGTTCTAGCATAAGACTGTCTCTTATCTCTGACAGTTGATTTGGTTTTGTGTAAATCTGATTGCTACCTGGCTTTTATAATTCTCATCCTTATTATGCAAAGTTCTCCAAATCACTTTTGTTCGAGCCCCAGCTACACTGGGAAAAATAACCACGATAAACCAAAATCTGGCCTGTGTACGCAATTTCTTTCTTTTTGTCAGCGGCACAGCTGCATTAGTTCTTGTAACACAAGCTGGTTGGGCACAGACATGTTTACTCCCATGTTATTTACTGCTCTAAATAACATGGTAATGGAAAGGCATGTGTTTACTGTTAAACTGCTGGCAACATCAGTGCAGCAAGGCATTTTTCAGCATCTGTTGAAGAATAGGTGAGTGTCTTGCTGGTGGAATTGCAGCCATTAGCCTGCTGCAAAACCGCAGGTGCACCTCTGGTGGTGGTTGGAATTAAACTGCATGTGGAGCTGTAGGGACCCCCTGTTATTACACTGTTCAGGCACGTTCATCTGCTGCTTAATGGTGTGCTCAGGCAATGTGAGTGCATCTTTAAAAGCCTAAGAGTAGTCAGAAACACAGGGTGGTGAGCAGAACCCTCCGCCCTGTCCCACAGCAGGTTGATGCAGCAGGGGAGATGCCCCTCAGCAGCAGTGAAGGAGTTGCTGAGGGGCTGTCACCTGATGAGAACCTGGCCTAGACAGAGCAAAATTATGGCCAGGCTGTGACAAACTTTTGTTTGTGGACAAGAAAAGTCTTACAAGAACAAACGAGATGAAATCTTGTTCGTATTGACATCTGACAGTAATTTCAACAGTACTGGGATTTTGTTCTTCAACTGAAATAGTTTTTGAATATTAGTGAAGACTCTCAGCCATGCAGGCAAAAATAAGCCACACTTGCATTACAAAATATGATAAACAGGTTTGTGAACAGACCGTAATGCTTTTCAAAGCCTGGCCAGCAATGCTAAGTGTAGTGTCCTAGTCTTCTGGCTCTGTATACCAAGTTTATGAGTGCTGCAGTAATGGATCTCATTAGGTTTCTGTTGTGGTGTGCTTATTGCTCTGCATTTTTTTGTCTGGAATTGTTCTGGTATGTTGAAATGTTCATAAGTATACACAACCAGATATAGACACACACACTACCCTTCAGAAAAAAAAAATACCCCTTCAGACTTTTTTTACCTCCTTCAATAATTTATATTTCTTGAGTTTGAATAATGAAAGCCTGAAAGCTTTAATAACAAAAGAAAACCCCAACCAAACAAAACCCAAACCAACACAACTTTTTAGAAATCCCTCTGGGTGTGTTTTGATCAAAAGTGGTTTTGTAGGCTTTTTTTTTTCAGTGAAGATGACGCAAGCTCAGTTTGATTCCCTTTTCAGCCACGGTAACCTGCTAAGGCAGTGTGAGTACATCCCTGAAATTGCTACGGTGCAATACCATGGTTTGAAATGCACGTTCCTGATTCTGCTGGCAGCAGTGAAGCTCCATCAGCTGGGGTTGCCTCACCACAATACAGGTTTTTACAGGTCTGCCTACCACTTATGCTGTAAAAACCAGCTGTTCCCATGAGCACAGAAGTCGGTGCTCAGGTGTGCATGGGCAGGTAGTGAGCAGAGACAGTGCTCTGAGATGCTTATTCCCAGGAAAAAAAAAAAAAAAAAAAAAAAAAGGGTTTTGTTTTTAATACAAACTCGATGCAGGTCCCCTGCCGTGTAAATCCTGAGGTTAACATCAGAGAAATACAAGGCTTAAATCTACCTGTTTTTCTGCTGTCAGTGTATGAACTGGAGTTCTTCAGTTAAGTCCTTACCTCTTTGTATAATGTTGACTTCAACATCAGGAACAGATTTTATCAAATTTTAAAAGGATCCTGTTGACATATTTTAGTATTTGATGGTTGAGCTAAAACAATTACTTGCAACTAAAGCTAAAAATATTCTTGTCATTATTTTTACTGCCAAAAGTTTTCATTCTTTTCCTATTACAATGGCTTCAATTAATTACTTAAACTAATGGCAGTGTAAATAAATACCTCAGGCAGTTATTTTCTGAAGGGAGTTCTGTTGTATTTTAAGCAAGGTCTCTTGGATTTTCAGAGCCATCAAGGCACAGCTGGCCATGAATGGTGGCTCTGATGGGGAATTTTATCTCGGTGTTTCCTGCAATACCTTTCTTGCCCTGTGCCACTCTCTTCTGTGTTTTCTGTGGGCTGCTGTTCCCAGAACAACTCATCCCTCTGTGACACTCCTGTCATTTGTCCCTGGTTTGATGCATTTTGCACCGGGCAGAGGGGCTTTTTAAAGAGGTTAATTTCTTTATACAGTGGACTGTGTGCAAGTCTGACTTCATGTTTGAAGAGTTTTAACATTGCAATAACAATGCATGAGGAGGCTAATTTTTTTACTCATTTTTAGATACACATTCATAGTTGTGGAAACTTGACCTCACTGAAAACCAAATAAAGGCAAATTGGCCAGGGGCTGTTAGTCCAGTTCTTTTCAGTTCAAACCTTCCATTAAATTTACTGAGCCTCTGTAGACGAGCTGCTAAAACTTTACCCGTGCAGAGCATGCAGTAAGTTTTGGCTCCCTGTGCACCAGCTTCCCTCTGCAGAAATACCCGGAAATAAGTCGAATGTGTTTCATCTCTTTTTATTAGCTTGTGCAAGGAGGGTGTGGAGGGAAAAGTTGCTGTGTCTGGCTGGGCTTTGCTTCTAGTTCTGACAAACGCCAGTCCGTGTCCCCAAGAAATCAAAGGTGAATTTGTCGCCTGTGTTGTGGGGGGGCAGCACGGCTCTGTGTTCTCTTGGGCGCTGCCCCTCTGTGTGTTCCCAGAACATCTGCAGACTGAGTTTTGATTTTTGAAGACCACCTGTAGCTAACAGGCCTTGCCGGTGTGTCTGGTGCTGAGCCTGGGGGAGGGAGCGCGTCAAAGCCTTGGCAGGGCGTTGGTGTTCTCGCAGTCTGGAGCGCAGCTCTGTGTGTGCTCAGGGATGGATGGGGGTGTGTGTGGGCAGAGCCAAGCCAGGTGAGCCCTGGGCACTTGCTGCCCCCGCCCCAGGGCCAGGCTGTAGTGTCCACAGGCAGTGGGAAGGGGCAGCCGCCTCTGACGGTGCCAGCTCTTGCTCTTCACTCCATGTACAACCTTCTACCAAGACAAATTTTTTATTGACAGACTGCAGTGCTGAATTTAGGAAGATTTTTATTTGAAGCATAAAATTTGTACTTCATGTTTTCAGAAATCAATACAAGAAGGGTTTAGCCTTTTTACTTTGCTTAGCCTACATCCTCCAGCTATACCACTGTTTATGTATCATGTTAATTGCAATTACTTACACTGTAGCTGTGAATGACCAGACAGGAACCTGGGCTTGGTTTAGTGGATTTTAGTAGCGGAGCATGCTGATTTGGCTGAGCCCTCTCAGTGGAGCTGCTCCAGCAAGGATCTGGATGAACCCCAAGGACAAGTAGGAGCTTCAGCCTCTAGTGAGTCCATGTCCTCCAGTCAGTGACGGCGCTGGCGGGTTTGTGCTGTGGGTGCATCAGCTGGAAGCATCATCAGGGACCACAGAGCAGTGTCCATGCAACCCAGTACTGACCATGGCTGCCAGCACAGGGTGGTCCAAGAACGAGACCTGGTGGCACGCGAGGCTCTGAGCCACCGAGCCTGGCATGAGCTGACCCAGGGTAGCCTGTGGCTGGGCTCTGCCGTCTGCTCCTTACATGTGGTCAGTCACTTGGCTGGTGGCCGCGTTGCTGCCGAGCCCTTTCCAGGCGCGGAAGCTGAAGAAGGTGCTCGCCCCGTAGGCGATCATGGTAACGCAGGCAAAGAACTGGAAGAGGAGCACACCCCGGGCGTGAGCGCGGCAGCTGCCCCAGCCCTCAGCCCTCACCTGCCCGCCGCTACTTACGGACGCCGCGGCTCTGCGGTTGTAATCCCACTGCCGCCAGGACGTAGGCTGCACGGCGGCCGCACACGTCACGAAGGCAGTGACATACAGGATAGTTGCTGCAGCGTTGAAGATCATCAGCTGGGAAAGAGAAAGAGGAGGTCATGAGGTCTGGGCTTAGACATCATGCGCACTGGGATGAGGGATGAGCAAAAAGCTCAGTTTCACGTTCCTCCCTCTTCCCCAGGAGAACCAGAGGAAAAGGGTCCAGCCCCTCATGCTGGGAACGCACCTCAGGTGAACACCTCATTAAATGCACCCCAGGTTGCTGTGAGGGTTCAGGTTGACACCATGACTGCACCAGTGACATGGTGGCTGTAACTTTCTGGATTGATACGGGGCTCCCTGTTCTGAAAATTTTCTAAGCAATTGAGGGGCAGAACGAATGTCATTGTGCAAAGTGCAGGGGACTTTGTGCCATCAGCCGAGAAGAGCCTGAAGCCCTGGTCCTGAGCATCTCCACAGGACGTTTCCCACTTGGGACCCCCCCTTGCTCACTCCCGGCTACGTACCACAAGGGGCCAGGGGATCACATAGAACTTTAGTTGAAGCTGCAGGAGGTAAGTCATGAAGAAAAGGACTGTTACTATCCAGAGGAAGATGGACACGAACATCACCCAGCTGTATGCTGCGTGGAGGTGGTACGTTGTGTCAGCAATGAGAGCCCACACCAGTAAGCCAAGCACCTGTGGGGTGAAATGGAGAAAGCATTTGGGTGGTGGTTCCTGGAGGTGGAAAGCAGAGCATCGCCCACAAGCCTGAACTCACCAGCACCTACAGCAGTTGGGTCAGCCTGGCTCCAGCAAAGCAGGGACATGCAAGAGCCCAGGACAGGGAGCACACCCAGGACCCTCCTTGCTCAGGGATGGGCTTGTCCACCCTGTACAGCTACAGGAGCTGGTACAGGGATGTCCTGCAAGGCAGAGTGGGGAAACCTGGGCATCCTCATCACCAAAAGTTCCTTCTCAACCATGCCCAGGGACAGTCTACACAGGTAGGGACAGTCTGCTCAGGGGTAGGGACATCTCATGGGCTGGATGAGAGCTGGATGTGTGGGGGCTCCTGAGGCCCCAGCTCAGCCTTGATCTCCCCCAGGTGCAGCTTCTTAGCCTCTCTCCACTGTTTGGTTAGGTCTGGTTTATACCTCCTGTATACACAGCTTCACGGGCTCACCTTTCACCCTTCAGCAGGCTTAACTGCATAGTGGTCGCAGTGTGCCTGCAGTGATCCACAAAGAGATCCCAGTACGTGAGTCTCTTTCTGGATCTGCTCAAGGAGAAACAAGCAAAGCCAGGGCAGAGCTGTTTCCTCCCCTCCCTGCAGCCCCCAGCAGAGCCCGCAGGGCAGCAGGTCTCTAAGCTTGGTTCCCTGCCAGGCAGGGAGGGAAGAGCCCAGCACAGGTGGCATTTCATTCTTTTTTTTTTTTTTTCTTTCTCCTCCCTGTGCTGTGTCCACCCCTGATCTTTGGACTCTGGAGGAGATGCTGCCCTGCTTCACTCACAATGATGGGGCCAGGAAGCAGCTGCCTTCTCCCCCATCCGCCCCCTGGGGAACTCTCTGGAAGCAGCAGGTTTGTGGGTGATTTTTTATTTGGAAAGTCCCCAACCCATGACGGGGCAAGCAGAGGGTGAGACACCAGCACATAGTGCTGGGGCCTGGAAAAGCAAAGCAAATGGCACTTTCTGTGAATTGCCCTGTTTGTTCTGCAGCCTCAACCACAGCCTGTGCATGGGGACAGGGAGCCGGGGCTCCAGCAGGGTGCTGGTGGGCTCTGCTTCACTATCCATCACCTCCCAGCTGGACCAGAGCAAAGTAGGGAGCCTGGAGAGCAAGGAGGCTCCAGCCCTGCACCCTTCGCGCTTCCCAGCATGACCAAACATCCTGGGGAGATGCCCACAGCAAGGCTGGGGTGTGAACATGCCCCAGACACAACCATGATTTATTCTGGTTCCCGGCTGGGGTTGGGATCTCTTTGAGCAGAGCCAGGTGAAGGAATCAGCACCACCCGGCTCCTGTGCTCATCTCCGCTTTGGCAGGGAATCGGCGGAGTTGTGTCCCACTGGTGGGTAGGAGAAGGGCTCTTTGGAAAGCCTCTCTGCCCCTGCGTCAGCCTGCACTGCTTATTGTCATGGAAGAAACACAACAGCCTTTGTCCTGCCCGAATACAACACCCTGGTGCCTGGCTGCCCCGACAATGCCTCCTTGTCTGTCACATCGATTTCTAACACTCGTGATCACAAAATATGCATGGGGGAGAAGTATGTATAGGAAGAAGTCTCTGTGTTCTTGGAGTGGGAGGCAGCATGTGCGAGCTGCCCTGCTCTGGCTGCTGGGGGGAGAAAAGCCCATAGGAGAGAGGTGTGGGGAGCAGCAAGTCTCTGTGGGAGCCAGGTGAGCGTGTTTAATGGTACGGCCCCAGCAATGGGCTGGAGAGGGGGCTCCAGGTGTGGGGTTGAAGATCCCTTCTGCTGATCTTGGTTCCATCCCTCTTTCCCGATGCTTCTCTAAGACACCCCCTGGCCACATCCTTCCCTGAGCGTTTGTTCCTGTGTCACAACGGGCTCAGCCATGCCCAGGGGTCAAAATCTGGAGCGGGGAGCCAGATCCATGTCAGCTGTTCCACAGCGGCTGCTCGGGGCACATTCTGCTGCTGCCCCCGCAGTGCTGTGCCAGGGAGAGGAGACGAGCCAACAGGCTCCCACTGGAGCGGGGCAGGTCACACGCGGCCCCGTCCGTGGCTGAACTCCCACCTCTACGTGCACACATCGCACCCAAGGTCCCGGGCACCAGGAGGGAGCAGCAGCAGGAGTTTATTCTGCGGTCCCCTCCGATGCTGAAGCCGTGGAGACGGGATGCCGCTGCTCGGTTTGACGGCACAAAGACCCTTGGGCTTCTCTGAGAGCGGCCGCCGAAGCCCGACTGCTGGGGAGAACCCCGGGAGCGCCCAGGGAGCGCAAGAGCCCCGCGGGCAACCCCAACACACCTCGGTGGTCACCGTGCTCCATCCAGCCCCCCCGACCCGCTGGCTCGTGCCCATGCGAGGCAGCCCCTGCCCGGTGCTGGGAGCTGCCAGGCGTCGAGCCGAGTTACGACCGGCAAAGGCCGAGAAGCCGAGCCCCCCTCCCGGTGCCCTCTCCCCGGTACTCACGGCTTGGGCTACCATCAGCCCGCCGAGTGGCGAGCAGAGGAAGGCGCCGTCCAGGGCGGGCAGGGCGGCGGCGGGGTCCGGGGAGCCGCTCCGGGTCCGCGCGGCGCCGGGCAGCCCCGCCATGCCCCGGGCACCGGCACCGGCACCGGCCCTGGCGAGGCCCCGGGCCGCCTCCTGCCCCTCCCCGGGCGGAGCGCGGGGCCGGCCCCGCCGCCTCCCCGGGGCGTCGCGGGTGGGTCCTCCCCGGCCCCGCGCCGGAGGGGGGCGCCGGGCTGAGCGCTGCGCTCCCCGGTACGCACCGGGCACCCCGGCCCCGGAGCCGGCAGCCCAGGGGCGGCCCCAGCAGCGGCAGCACCCCCGCCCTCGTCCCCCTCCCGCCGCGCTCTGCCCGGGGCAGCCCGGGACGCGGCTCGGGGGGGCAGCTCACGCCCAGCTCCGTGCCCGCCGGCTCCCCGGCGGAGTTTTTGTGGCCCCCGGTGCTCGGGGTCGTTCCTCGTTGCACATCTCTTTGTTGAACCATAGAAGCGTCGAATGGTTCAAGTTGGAGGAGACCTCTGAAGGTCATTTAGTCCAACCCTCCTGCAATGGGCAGGGACATCTTCAACTCGGTCAGGTTGCTCAGAGCCCTGTCCAACCTGACTTTGAATGTTTCCAGGGATGGAGCATCTATCCCCTCTCCGGGCAGCCTGTGCCAGTGTTTCACCACCCTCAACTCCAGGAGGTTCCTGCCAGCTCCTTCCTCCAGCCTGTCCATGTCCCCCTGGTTGGCAGGACAACGCCCTGGAGTATCGCTCACCCCTCCCACTTCGGTGCCATCTGCGGACCTGCCGAGGGTGGGCCCAGCCCCATCATCTAGATCATTAATGAAGATGTTAAACAGGATTTGACCCAGTACTGAGCCCTGGGGTACACTGCTAGCAACTGGCCTCCAGCTAGACCTTGTGCCTGGACACCAACAGTTTGTCTAGGAGGATTTTATGGGGGGTGGTGTCCAAGGCCCCTCAGAAGTCTGAACAGACAATATCTGCTGCTCTTCCCCTGTCTGCCAGGCCCATGATTTCACAGAATTACAGAATCGCAGAATCACCTCAGTTGGAAAAGCCCTCGAAGCTCCTCCAGTCCAACCATGAACCTCACCCTGACCGTTCCCAACTCCCCCAGATCCCTCAGCGCTGGCTCAGCCCGACTCTTCAACCCCTCCAGGGATCCCGGGGACTCCCCCCCTGCCCTGGGCAGCCCATTCCAACGCCCAACAGCCCCTTCTGCACAGAAATCCTTCCTCAGAGCCAGCCTGACCCTGCCCTGGGCAGCTTGAGGCCATTCCCTCTTGTCCTGGCGCTGGGTCCTTGGCTCAAGAGACTCATCCCCCCTCTCTGCACCCTCCTGTCAGGGAGCTGTAGAGGGCCAGGAGGTCTCCCCTCAGCCTCCTCTTCTCCAGAGTACTCCCCCCCCCCCTCCCCCCAGTTCCTTCAGCCGCTTTTTTTTGTTTGTTTGTTTGTTTTTTTTTTAATTTTAAAAATTTTAAATAATTTCTCATCTCCCCGGAGAAATCCATAATCCATTCAGCTGGAGACTTTTACACCAACGGAGAAGCGACCTGAGCGCAGCAGTCCCTCAGGCCGGTCGCTGCCGCGCTGGCTGCCCGCGGACCGTTCCCGGGGGTTCCAGCACCTTCCCGGGGTGGGGGCCAGGCTGAGCGGCCCGCAGCCGGGGGTGTCACCCGCCTCCCCCGGGCCCTCTCGGCGGGGCCGTGGCCGCCACGGCCGGTGCCCCCGGTCGGTGTCCCCGGGTGGTGTCCCCGGTCGGTGCCCCCGGTCGGTGTCCCCGGGTGGTGTCCCCGGGCAGTGTCCCCGGTCGGTGTCCCGGGCAGTGTCCCGGTCGGTGTCCCCGGTCGGTGTCCCCGGCGGTGTCCCGGTCGGTGCCCCCGGGCAGTGTCCCCGGTCGGTGTCACCCGGCGGTGTCTCCGGTCGGTGTCCCCGGTCGGTGTCCCCGGGCAGTGTCCCCGGTCGTGTCCCCAGCCCGGCGGCGCCCCCGGCCCCGCGACACAGGAAGGCGGCGGCGGGCGGTGCCGCGGCGGGTCAGGATGGCCGAGCGGTCTAAGGCGCTGCGTTCAGGTCGCAGTCTCCCCTGGAGGCGTGGGTTCGAATCCCACTTCTGACAGCTCTTCTTTTGCGCTCACCGCCTGGAGGCGGCGGTGCTGGTTTATTAAGAGCTCCCACAGCACCGCCCCGGGGCGCGGCGAGCGAAAAGCCATTAACGGGTTAATTCTAATTAGCGGCACGAGTCGGCCGTAGCGCAAAAAAAAGTTGGGGGTTGTCAGAAGTGGGATTCGAACCCACGCCTCCAGGGGAGACTGCGACCTGAACGCAGCGCCTTAGACCGCTCGGCCATCCTGACAGCGCTGCGCGGCTCTGCGCGCCCCGCGCTACGGGCTGCGCCCGCGCCCCGCTCCGCGCCTCGGCGGGCAAAGGGCTGCGCGGAGGCATAAACCCGCCGCACTGCCCCGCCGGCTCACGGGCCCCGCGCGAGAGAAGCCGCTCCTGGGGTCGAACTGTTAGAGCAGTGCAGCAACATCATGCTTAGGTGGAGAAAGATGCTCTTTGTCAAAGCCGAAGGCCACCCGAGCCAGCAGGACAAGCTGGTAGCCAAGGGCCGTTTAGAGCCCGAAGAGGGTGCAGCGCCAGCGTGGCAAGCAGACCCACGGTCTGTGGGTTCGCCGCTGAACCACCCTCGGTCTAATACTAAAAATCACGCCTAGTGCTCAAAACAGCCCTTGCCCAGGTGCAGACCCCACACCTGAGCATGCACAGCAGAAGTATAGTCAGCGGTATTATAATTGTATTGTAATTGTAAATTAACTGTTGTAATTTACATATTAAATGTAAAAAGGGGCTTGTAGTGCTCAGACACAGGAGGTGGTTTGTTTCCTCTGCTGTCTTAGCGAAGTCCTTAAACAGCTCACCCACTGCAAGGTTCACAGGCTGCCAGCCCAGGGCCCACGCTGGAAGAGTTTCTTCTGATTGTCATGACTTTCTCTTGGTGTTATAGAATCCCAGAATCATTCAGGTTGGAAAAGCCCCTCGGGATCATCGCGTCCAACCCTCAGCCCGACTCTACAAAGTTCTCCCCTACCCCACATCCCCCACAGCTCACCCAAACGGCCCTTAAACACACCCAGGGATGGGGACTCCACCCCCTCCCTGGGCAGCCTACTCCACTCTCTGACCACTCTGTCTGGGAACAATTTTTTCCTCATGTCCCGTCCATCCACACATCTGTGACATGGCAATAAAACCACTTCTCGCACCTTTGCCTTAAACAAACCATCTCAAGGCACTGGAGAGAAGCTCAGGGTATGGGAGGTGCGCGCACCTCACCCAGCTGGACTCCAGTCCTTGCTCCCCAAGCAGTGGTCTCAAAACCACTGTAACAAGACATAGCAGCAATAATGAGGACAAGGAGTTTAGAGCCTCACAACTCTGGATATTCTCAAAAGACACAGAAATAGGAGCTTTACATTTGCTTACATTTATTGCATTCCCTAAGGAATATTAAACAAATAATCAAAGAGAGGATGAACTTGGAGAACAACAATCTCTGCAAGCTTTGTGTATAAATACAGTGCAAAAAATCCCGCTGGTGTGGCTTGATTTGTGGGAAACCACCAAGCACCTAGGCTTGCACAACCCTAAAATAAATAAGCAATGTCTCAGTGTCTCTCCTGAGTGTGTGATTATTGACCTACTGCAGACCGGCGATGAATCCGCTTCTCAGACACCACCACCACGGCTGTGCCCAAGGGAAACAGCGCAGCGGCTAAATCAGGAGGGTGAGCTCACCTGCCACTGATACAGAGAAATGATTACTGGTTTTGAGACTTATTTACTTACAGAAAACTGCTTAGAAACTTATTTACTTACTTATAGCAAGTTATAGTATTACTTATAGTATTTTTAAATATTGCTAAGAATCCTACTTGCCCAGACTGTTCTGTGGAATTTTACCAAGGACTACTGTGTTCATAAAACAAAGCAGTTCACTGTGAAAATCTACCAAGAACTACAATGTTCAGCAAAATATTATGGTTTTGTCCTTGGCGAACAGGTGTGCTCTAACTAGTTGGAGTCTTGGTAATGCGTAAAGATAGCCACACAGGGATGGTAGAAGTTCTGTTGGTTCTCCTAGATAAGATAGAAGGAGTAAACTGGCTGAAAAACACTCTTGTTATTCAAGAAATTGGCCAAAGGAATCTGAGCGTGCTCCAGGAAAAAACAAGGTGAGAAAGACTACGAGCCTTCCTCCCAAAGGCCCCAGAGACGCCCCCCAGGAGGCAATGGGCCGGTGCAAAGAGAACATCAACTGCTGACACCAGCCTCTAGAGCTAACCCAGCCTCACTCATGCATATGGATAGGTGTGTTATGTAATCCAGTGAATATGGATATCCACACTCTGCAAGTTTTTGGTAAAATGTGCTGTTGGGGTGCAAGCTTTGTGGAGAAATCCCCTTGCACCCCGGTGCCGGAGTAAACTTACCTGCTGTGTAACTCTATTCAAGTTGTAGAGTCTTTTCCACGAATCACTATGTCCACTTCTACCTCTCAACAGAAACACCCCGGGGAAGTCCTGTTGGGGTGGGAAAGGGCACTGGCCCCGGCCCTGTCTAGTGACAAGAGTTGGGGGCCAGAGGGGAACTAGCATGGGCCAGGGCCCAGACCACACAATAGTGGGAAGTGTGAGTCAGCATCCCAGGCGGGGCCGCCATCGTAGTGCCTCAGGAAGCGTGAGGAGAGGAAACACTGGAACCATTCACACTGGATACCCGCTTATTTATATATTTAAAAAGGGACCAGAAATAGCCATCACTGTCCCTCAGAGAGTGTGATGGAGGATGTCTCTTCACTAGGAGGGTCAGTTGCAAAGAGGTTAACGCTTGGATTTGTCTACAGAAAAACCTCTCGGCACCTCTTGGCAGCTCCTCCTGCTTTTCAGGAGTATATTTAATATTGGTTTTATACAAAACGTGGTATTACATATTCAGGAGAAGTGAGGCCTGCCTGGGGACTGAAGAACATGCCAGGACATCTGGTGCACGGGACCGGAGCGTGCTGGGACAGGAAGGTGTTGCAAGGTTGCACGTCCCACCGAGAGCAGCTGCAGCTGAAACCCCCTCAGCCACTGCTGAGCCCTGGAGGGTGACCCAAGGCCCGGGTCTGACCGCTGGGCATGTGCTCCCCAGGGCTTGATTTAAGCCTTCCTCAGAAATAGCTTTTTCTTGAAATACTTCAGCTGGCAATTAGAAGGAAGATACGTACTGAGCCTTCCTGCAGCCTCCTACCCTGCCTGCCCATAGGTATGGCTCAGAGGAGCTGTTCTTGGCTGTCTCTGCATGAGCTGTCACTACAAAAGCAAGCTGGGAGAGCAGCCAGATGAGAGAGAAGTGAATGGGGATGGAAAGGGAAAAAAAAAAACAACAAAACACCACATCCAGACAGACATAAACAGCCAGCAGTGAAAGCTATTTTTTGAACATTTTGCTCAGCCCATTGTCCTGTGGTGAAAGTCTGGACGGCCTCAGAGCAGAGATGTTTATCTGCATTCACATGCTGCACCTCAAAGAGCAGGAAATGACACAGCAGCGCTGAAATCATCTCCTCCACAATCATCTCCTCCACGTTTCCCCTCGGTGTGTGGGTCCAGCTCCTGCATGGGATCCACAGGAGCCTGGCACCTCCACGGGCTGGGCTTGTCCCAGAAGGTCCCTCTCCTCCCCGTGGGAGAAGCTCAGCCTATGGAGGTGTCCAGGCCCCGAAGGGAGCCCGGATCCATCCACACCAGCTCCAAGTTACCAGCACCCAGCTGGGAGATCTCCTCGTGGTACAGAACCACCTTAGCAGGGCATCGGCCTTTGCTAATTAGCTCCAGGGCAGAAACAGCAATTTTTAGCGTGGATGCTTCAGCCAAGGAAGTAATAACCACCGCACGATGGCATTGTCTGCTGCAGCATGGCACAGAGGCCCATCCACCTCAGGAAACTCCACAGGAGCCTTCCCCGGGGGCAGCCCTGGTGTGGGGTCCTTGGGGCAAGCGGGACCCTTTCAAAGGGCACGAAAAGCCTTGCGGCTCCTGTCACCTTTGGGCTGGCTAGGGGCCTTGGTGGCAGGCCAGGAGCTGGGGGCACTCGGGGTGGGTTTGCTCTTTATCAGCCATCCGGTGGGTGTCCAGGGGAAGCGGCGCATTCCTTGCCGAGGGGGGTCCTTCCTCTCAGCGGATGCCTGTCGGTGGTGGCTGAGGGGCTCGCGGGGGCCGGCTGCACCACTGCCCTGCGCCCCTCCCAGACAGAGCCTTGGCTCAAGCACTTACCAGTGCTCCGCCATCCCCTCTGTCACAGCTCTGGGGGTCCTCGGGGGGGGTCCTGCTGCCACACTGCTGGCACAAAGAGGTAGAACCTGCAGTGCTCTGGTGGTGAGGCTGGATGTGGGAGACACCCCCAGGGAGGTGTCTGGACTGTGGTCTGGCTCAGGGAGAAGGGGCACCAGCCCACCAGGTGCTGCAGCAGGCAGTTTGTTTCAGCTGGGCACATAGGTGTGACCAGGACCGTCTTCCATCCCAAGCCCTGGTCTGAGATTGGGTCTGTCCTGGGGGGTATTTGTTCACCAGACAGCATCCTGAATCCCAGACAGGCCTCATTTCTGCTTTCTTCAGTTCTACCCATGCCTCTTCAGGTTGATCCAAGGAATCATGACCCAGGGCAGGGATCTCCCTTATCCTTACCTCCAGCAACCGTTTTTTTTAACTATCCCAAGCCAACACTGAAATGCTAATAGCCAGCACCTGTAGCCTGCTGCTCTTTTAGGGGGTGAGACAGCTGCAGTGACCCTAAAAAATACACCCCACAGCCAGTACAGCTAATTAGGAGTCCAAGGAGCCCTTGCACCAGATACTGGGGCAGGTGTGATACTCCCAGAAAAAAAGTTTGGGTAAGGCAAAAGCATGTTTCCCTGGGATCAAGCTGGTGAAGGAGCAAGTCGCTAGTGGAGTTATAGCTGAAATCCAGAGGGATTGTGGAGGCTCTGGGCAAAAGCGGGAGATACCCTGTTCCTGCAACATGGGGTACAGAAAAGCTGGGGTGGCAGAGGGAAGGGCTCTGGTGACTCCCTGGTCCCTCAGCTGAGCCAGCAAAGCTTGAAAAGGGTTAAGAGCTTGAGCAAAGAAATGTGTGTCTGGGTTTGTTTCCCTGCTCAGCCCTTGAGTTTATTGTGCTAGTTCAGGTAAAGGCTTGCTGTTGTTGGAAGCCTTGCAGGTTCCTGAGGCTGTTTGCTGCTGCTCATGTGTCCCTGGGCAGTCAGGGAGTTTGACACGTGCCTGTGGCTGAGGCTTGGCATAATAAGCTGCTCGTATGACAGCTCTGGTCTGGAGGGCTGTGATGTCCCATTTCTCTAGGAGGCTGGCTGGGATTTGAAAGTTTGTGGGATGGGAGGGCTCAGCTCAGACCAGGTGGTGCTACTGGCCCCAGCACAGCCATGTCCAACAGGTCTCAGCACTGCACATGGCACTCTTGCCCTCTGGGGCTGGCCCGCAGGTGCCACCAGCTCTGATGGAGAGGGGTCAGCCTCATCGGCGCCGCTGGAGAGGGGTTTTCTGGATCTCTCCTTCACCCACCATCACGGCTTAACGATAAGCTCATGTTAAACTCATCCCACAGAAACTGTTGGAAGGCACACATCCTTCTCCTGCCCTGAGGAGACAGGAAGAGGTGAGCCTTTCTGAGAAGGCAATAAACAGAGCTGCTTCTGGTAAGCTTCTTTCTTGGTGACTGGCAGGATTCATGTGCAAACATGTTGGATGGAGAAATGAGAAGTGGGGGTGTGGAGAGGTGATGATTGTGCTGGTCCATGCATGCTGTGGGATAGGGTTGAAGGGCTGAGCCTGCAGCACGTGGGATCTCCTGAGTCCCTGAGCACAGGGCTGTGGCCAGGACCTGGCCATTCCCGCCAGAGGAAGGACTCCCCCAAGACAGGGGGGTTGCTGGCACACGAACTTTCTGCTCCTGCTGCTTCAGGAGAGAGGGATGTTGCAGCAACTGGGGCTGCTGTGAAGAGTCACATGCCTTATCCTGCCCTGCAGCCAGGGCAGCAGGCACTAGACTGTCCCTGGGCTCTGGCAGAGGTGAAATAGCAGAGCCATGGCACTTTGCTGCTCCCCACCTTCTGCCTGTTCTCACAGTGGCCCTGGTAGGACCCTTTTCCAGGAAGCAAAGAAGGGGAGATGCCCCTCAACCACCCTGGGGTGAGGCACAGCACAGCCACTCTACACCAAGGGAAAGCCTGGCACCAGCTCCTGTGGCAACTGTGGTCTCCCGCAGCGCACTGAGGTTTCTGTCATGCCCATCCTGACCAGCCCTGCTGCCGCTCTCCCCTCTCTTCCCTGCAGTGCAGTGGTGAGAGACAGCCCTTTCAGGGATCATCTGGCACCTCCATGGAAATCTTGCCTTGGGGGCCTGCAGCGATGCAGAAAGATTGCCACATCAGGACGTCTTTCCAGTTCCGTAGGGACTTCACAGGATCCAGGGGCCTGATGTGCTCAGGCAAGCCGATTCTGGCAGGGTCCCAGCACGCTCCTTCCCCTCATCTCAACAGCTGCCTTGATTTTATCTGTGCCATCCAGCCACATCTCCCCAGAAGAGCCTCCTCCATCCCCTGTCCTAGGGAAGAGCTTGCGCCCGGTGGCTGCCTTGCTCTGTGGGGGACAAGTGACTCTTCTCTGTTTAAGAAGAGCTTAACCGTGTTGTGGACTAAAGAGCATTGTGTTTGTTTCTTTGCATGCAATATTTTCAACCGATTTAAATTTTTATTGCAGCAGCCTGTGGCAGACTCCATGGGACAGTCACAGAATGAGTTGTCCTCGGTTCTGGCTGCCGAGGAGAGGCACTGACTCCTGCTGCAGGTATGCACCTTTCCATGTAATGCCCCTCTGGGATCAGCCACCAGTCTGCAGCTCAGGTGTGATGCTACCAGGAGAAAGAGTCACGTCCTGCAGCCTAACTGGCTTGGGATGGTCACTGGTAGCTGTGGACTGCCTCACTGTATAAAAATTAGAGCATCAGCGTTTTGCACTGTGTGCCGGAGCCCAAATTTGTTCCTATTCACAAGGAAGGAGGAAGCCATTGTGTTCAGAGAAGTGAAAGCCTGTGTCATGTTCTCTGCTATTTTTGAAAACATTTTCTAAGTAAAGCAGTTTCTTAAAAACACAAGCCCTGCACTGGTCAATACTGCCCAGACAGGAGTCATTCCACCTCCAGTGGAGATGCTGGCTGCAGACAGCCCCAGACATCTGCTCCTCATTTCCTGCCTTTTGCTTTAATGTGAGAAAATTCAAAGTCGTGTAGTGCCAAACAGATTTTCTGGATCCCCTGTCATTTAATTCTCTCCCTTATTACAGTAACAGCTCAAGAGCTGTACGTTAAGCACAGGCTGAGAGCATTTCCAAAGTGGGAGGCTACATTTGGCTCTAAGGAACCATCTCCTATCTCCTGAGTCTGGCACTGGTTGCCTTGGCCAGGAGAGAGGAGGTTGTTAGGTCAGTTCTGGACTGCTCTGGGCCATACCACCCAGGGCCATGTCATTGGAAAGGCCATTGGAGTTTCTCCAGATTGAAGTCTGGGAACCTGGTCCCACATGTTGGGGACCAGCTGCATGCACTGGCCTCATCTGCAGTACAGGCACCACCAGCCCCCCTGTCCTGGTTCACAGACCTTACCTGCGTGTGTACTCCTCCATGGAAACTGGAGGAGCCCAGTTCTGGTGGGTGTGGAAGCTCTGCTGCAGTGGTGGTGCTTTTGCTTCCTTGAGTCTAATGCTCTTGGGCTGCAGGAAGGGGAATTGTATCAGAACTGTGGCTGAGCTGCCAACCCCGCTGAGGGGAGGTGGGTGTAGTGCAAGGAGCTGGGAGCATTAGCAGGGGAAAGGGAATCTCATCATATGTCAGAGCTGGAGTCTTGGGTCAGCCTGCCTCCTTTGCAGTGTCAAGATGGGATGAGTCTTCCCAAAAGCTAAGTGTTCCTGCTGCTTCTTTCCAGCAAGCCTCTGGGACAGAGATCATGGACAACATTGTGGACAGCAAAGGATGCTGTTGATACCTGCTACCAGGGGTGCTGGGCTTCCCTGCTCCAGGAGGACCAACTCCTGAGGTCTTGGGAGCTCCCGAACAGACCATGCAGTGGAAATCATCAGCACTCTCATCTGATCACCTCTGGCATCTCTTCCAGGGCACATACAGCCTCCTAGGTCTCACTGACTTTTCCTTTTTCTTCAGTCAGCACCTGATCTCCAGGAAGACAAACCTACCACAACAAACAATGCATAATCCTTCATGCATGAGGACGCAAGGGACACAAATTACTGTGGAAATCCCCCGAAGGAGACCAGCCATGTTCTGGTGACATTTCCTGTTTATTTAGGTATCAGCCCTTGTTGTCTTTGCATGTTGTTTTGCATAATGCTTTTGCATGGACAATTACTTTTTGAATTACTTCTTCCCCCAGCATTAGTCATATGTTCCCTTCACGTGTGAGGACTGTGACCTTGTGCACAGCTCGAGCACCTGCCTGTGCACAGCCCTGGCAAAGCTCATGGGTGTGAAATGTTGGAGCTGCTTTTATATCTCTCATGGCAAAGACAGAATCTGGCCCTTTGGCCCATGGTATCTGTGTTTTGGAGCAACAGACCAAGCTCCTGGCTAATGGTTACCCGTGAGCAACCAAAGGTTAGGGGTGTGGCATCAGATCAGGCTTCTGAGCACACCTGGAGCCATCACCAACATCCAATCCATACCAGACCTTGTTCTCCCTTTCTCCACAGCAGAGCCAGTGTTTAAGTAGCAGGATGTCCATCCTGGTATGAAACTGTACTTAGAGCAGAGCAGCAACAGAAGTTGGAGAGCCCAGAGCCAGCTTTGACACTGAAGTGTCAGGCATGAGCCATCGAGTCCTGTGAGTGTTGAGGATCAAACCTGGCGCTGTGTTCGGTGGCCCAGAGTGACAGTGCCAGCCCCTGTGCGTGGTCCCTCTGCCCACACTCGGCAGCAGGCACACACACCTATGTTTGCGCATGGTTTTCCTTGTCCGGTTTCAGATCAGCCCAAGGCCCTTCCTCATTCATACTACAGTTCAAGTTACATGGGGGGAAAAAAACAACCCTCTTCCTAGTATCTACTGCTTTTCTTTGGTGCTGTACCACCACTTCAGACAGCCTTTGGGTGCTAAGGGTAACCTCAAGAAGTTTCCTTCCAGTCCTCCTAAGGAAGAATGGGGAAGGGCTGTGGTGAGCTGCCCCAGCCTGTGGCCTCTACTGGATGTTCATGGTGAGCTTGCTTTCTCCTCAGCATTGGTCTGCTTGGTTTCATTTTCATGCATTTTCTTAGCACAGTCTGTGTTCTCTGGTTCCCAGTTACTCGTTTTTTCTGCTCTTTGTTTCCTTGCGATATGGTCGTCCCAGATTTAGAGGGTTGCATACTCCATTGCTTGGGTGCTGTGATTTGTGTTTATGGACTGGGATTGCCAGTGTCCTCTTGTGCCTGTCCTCATCCACATCACAATTTAATCTACAGGCCCAGACCCATGCTGCATAACTGCTTGCTATTCCTAGAAACTAAAGGAAAACTAAATCAAATTAAGACAACAACAGTTGCCTCGACAATTTCTGTTGTAACCAAAGAAGCTAAAATCAGCTGAAGCCAAGATGAGTCCAGGGAAGTCCTGAGATCCTTCAGTGTCAGATCAATACAATGCCTATGGTTTATCTCTAGTTACAGCAAAAAGGTCTACTGGGCTGTGGCAGGTCCTCTGACTTTGTTTTTTTTTTCAGTGCTGCAAGACCTAAAAGAAGAGCAGCAAGTGGCTGCACTGGTGTGCTGGAGGAGCAGATGTGCAATGGGGCAGGGAGGTGGTGTAGATAGTTTTCTGCCAGCTGAAACCCAGGTTTGTCACTTCTTATTGGAGCTGCCCACTCCCATCAGAGCTAGTTGCTGTGCCTCCATGTCTTGCTTTTGGTGGGAACTACATAGGGCTTGCTGGGGGCTTAGACCCACACGGCTACTGGCACTTGAAGGCTCGCTGTGTCCCACGGAGCTGCGCTGCGGCTGCAGCTGCCGTCTACCTCCTGCCGCGGGACCTTCTTGTGCAGACGCTGCCTCCAAATCCAGCTGCCGAGCTCACTGGGAGCAAAGGGAGGACTCTGAGGGTGTCCTGGAGGAGTCACCTGCCAGGTAAAACACCACCGGCCCCACCTGCGCAGGAAAAGCAGCTGTGTTACTCTGCCAAAGAGCTGTTTGTGCCTTGAAACAACAATGCCTGCGGCAAGTCGTGCCTTTGGCAAACAGAGCCCTCACCACCCCACTTTATGTGCATGCTGGATCCTTTCCTCAATCTTTTATCCGTAACTGGCAGTAAACTTTTTGCAGAAGAAGCAGAAGTTTCTTCAGGTGAGATGTGAGCACCTCTGGTCTGTGCCATTGCCTCCAGCAGCCAAGGTACCCGACAGCCTTGGGCAATGGCAGTTCCTGCAATAAAAGTTTCCTGTAAGGCTCTGCCCAACCTGAGAAAACACCATTTGGGGAAGGGGCCAGAAAACATCCCAACAAATGCAGCATGTTTTGTTCTGTCTGGATCCAACAGACTATTAATTTTTATTTTATTTCCTTGAAATGGCTTTTACTTCTATTAAATATAAAAAAAGGCTGAAGTTACAGCCTGGGAATTTCACCCAATGTTTTTAAAATGTATCATGTGGAAATCTAGGGGTTTTCACTCTTTAGGAATCAAATCCTAACTGGCAGTGTTGGAATTTCCCACAGCATGGAGAAGCCAGGTTTCCACCAGCCCTGAGGAAACAGAGGAAAAAAGATTCCAGGGGCTGTCTCTCATTTTTTTGTCTTGATCTTATCTTCATCCTTCAGTGGAGGCAGTTGGCAGGGCAAAATTCCAGTGGTATCTGAGATAAAACAGAAAGTAAAGTTGCAGGATGTGACCACTGTGTTGGTACATCTCCTTCAGACCTGGCTTCGAGCTGGTGCTGGGAAGGCCCCAGCCAGTCTGGGTGCTTGCAGATCTGGGGGTCTCATACTCCTGCTCTCAGTACCACCAAGACCCCGATGGCAGAGACCCTGCCGTATATTGAAAGGCAGGGCTGTAGTAACAAGCAGACAGCATGCCCAGGGAACAGGGACCTGCTTGGGGAGGCCACTGGGTCCCTGATCACCCCTCACTTTGGTGATGCAGCCTGGCACGAGCTCACCAGTCTAGCTGATGAATTTGTCATCCTGACTGGTCATTAGGCCAAAAGAGGCTAATGTGGCTATTATAAGATGGCTGCCAAAAAGGAAGGAAATAATTACTTTTGCATTTGGGGTAAATAATGAGCTTAATGTGCATCTGGGAGCTGTGAGTCAGAGGTGGGGAGAGCTCTGTGAGCCTAAGGACAGTAGTGCCTTAGTGCAGGCTGTTTGGCCAAGAGACACATCAGTGGGAGAGGAGGAGAGCTGACTCCTGAAAGTTCCTGCCTGAAGTTGCCAGGGAAGCTGGAGCTGCTCTGTGTGCATCAAGAAAGGATGATGTAAGTGCAGCTGGGGAATTCCAGGAGCAGGCGTCATTCCCTCCCCAGTCCCACTCTTTCCTCCGCCTCCTGTCGTCACCCTGAGACGTGTAGGGGAGCTGAATAAACAGCTGAAAACCGTCTCCAGGCTTCATAATCCTGGAATGAGCTGCAGCAGTTGTGTTGCTCCGGAGGATACAATAAGCAGTCAGGAGGGGGGAAATACTGCCCCTCCTGCAGCCGACCACGGGAACATGAATGCTGTTTCTTTCCGGGTGCTGTTTGTGCTGACGGTCTTGTGCCTGGCAACCCTGGCTGGAGGTGAGCCACAGCTCTGCTTGCCATCCCCTGGGCTCCCCGGGGGAGCAGCCAGGTTCACAGGGGCTGGTGAAGTGTGCATGAGGGGAAGGTGGCACTGGATCAGGCTATGGACATCATCAAGGGACCTGTGTGGGCTATGGGAGGTCTCGTAGCATGCTCAGGCTGGGTTTGGGAAGGGGTGGTGGGAGCCTACGGCAGCAATCCTGGCAGCAGGGAAGTCCAAGCAGCCCCGTAATAGCTTTTGTCACTCTGGAGGGTAGGCGGAGAGAGTGTTGGAGAGACTTTCTGATGATCCATATTAGAAAAGAAGCGTAATGCACTTCTTTTCCTCTTTTTTCATGTCCCCTAGGGACATGCCATGGGGGCAGGAGGCAGCCTGTCCAAGGGTAGATGTCTGTCTGGACAGGGTCCCTATCCTGAGGATGTTAGTGTTCCCATCGCTGTGAGGGGAGAACTTTGTAGAGTTGGGCTGATGGTTGGTCTTGATGATCCCAAGGGTCTTTTACAACCTGAATGATTCTGGGATTCTGAGTCCAGGGCGTGCTGTCAGCTGCAGCTCCAGTGCCTGTGCCGCATGTGTGCAGCATGAACATGTGTGTGTGCACAGGTGGGAAACACTCTCCTGTTTACTGGATAAAGATCTCTGCGTTCTCCAGTGTGGTGCTGAGCAGGGCTGGGGACCAGGAGGAGGTGAGCGCACCTCTACCTGGGCTGGTCTCGGTTTGAGGTGCCTGTAGCACAGATCAGTGATTGCTGCCCAAGGCAGCCATTAAGAAGGGTGTGTTGCCAGGCTGGCAGTCAGCTTCTTGGCAGCACAGGGAAAGCTGGACTTCGCCCAGGACAAAGGGATGATCTATTCCTACCATGGGAAGGGAGAGGGACAAAGAGCCCTCAAGACCTGTGCCGTGCTGCCACCAGACAGGAGAAGTGAGGACAGCAAGAAGGGCAGCTGGGGATGGAGTTCTCCTCACACTGCTGGGCAGGTTCTCCAGGGCTGGCTTGAGTAATGTGAGCAGTGGGAGTGCTGGGCACCTTACCCTGTCCTGGGAACACGCTGCCTAGCTCTGCTTGCCTGTGGCCAAGCATCCATCTCCTCTAAAGTGATGAAATCAGGCTGGGTCTGCAGCAAGAAAGGCTGGTGGTGCTCCCTGGAGAGGCTGAAAAGCAGGTGCCAATGGCTCCCAAGGGCAGTGCCTCCGAGGAGCAGTGATCCTGGGTGGATAAACTCTCAGATCCCACGTGTTCCTGAGGTCCCTTTTGCAAAGGCTCAGATGCAGCTTGGAGGAGCGGGGTTGTGTGCCCCAGGAGGAGGGGAACCACCAGGGCTGGCTTCATGCTCCCTGTGACACTGCTCTCTCCTTGGAAGGGGCTTTCCAAACTCCTCCACACTGGGAAAAAACCACCAGTAGTTCAGCTAATTGCAGACCATTTGCATTGGTGCCAATAACTGGAAAATCAGTTAACAGTTATGAGAAGGACCTTTGGGAGCAGTACCTGAGCACTCCCTGCCACACACCTCCCCGACTGTCCACAAGGACGGATATGGCCCTCTTGTTGCTGGGCCTGTTTTGTGGAACAGTGCTGCTGAAAGTGGAGGACACCAGCAGTATGTCCCTTGGCTAATGATAGTTAATTGGAAAGTAGGTCGCCCTTGAGCAGGTATTCTTGACCTTAAAAAGTGCCACAGAAGACATTCCTGTGTGAACAAAGAGCTTCGCTTTGACGTTACAAAGACCTAAAGGTTAAAATGTGCTTCTGTAGAGGGGCCACAGGAGTGTTTGCTTGGGATTTCTCTGCAACCATGGGTGTTCCCAGAAACTTGATCAAAAGAAGGTGCTTCTGCAGCCAGTGGCTGGATCATTCCCAACTGAACTGCATCAAATTCTCAAAATTCATTTGGGAATCTGAGACAATGTTTTGTAGAGGCTGCTTGATCTAAGCCAGATTCGATCTGCTTTCCTCACAGGGGGCCTCAGATAAATCATGGCTTGTTTTTCTAAGTCTTGCCCCTTTGATTGTCAGAAACAAATTGCCAGGCTGTGTTGCACAACCTCCTCTCACTTGGCGAACGCCTGTTGTTGGAGGCTGCAGGAATGATGGGCCCACAGTGCTGTAACTGGCTTTGCACCTTGAAGGGGTCAGGCAGGGTTTTATTTTTGCACGTTGCAAAATGAAACCCGTGTTTTCCAGTGGAGGTGGAAAATAGATGTTTGGTGAGAAACTGTGCCGTGAAGTTGGGCTGCTGAGGTATCTACTGGAGCAATGTGTTATTCTCCAAAAGGTTCTTTTTCTGCACCCTTCCTCTGAGTTCTAGTGGCATTTGGGGACTGCAGACCAGCAAACAGAGAGGCAGGATGCTCGCCTTCCCACAGGAGGAAGAGGTAGGACTAATCCAGATAAGGAGAGGACAAGCATCCTGCCCCCTGCACCAAGAGCCTTTTGGTGATGGTTGCAGCAGGTCTTTTGGGAACTGTGCTGAGAAGAAGTCTTCTTGTGACCCAAAGGGGAGAGGACCTGCAGGTCCAGGTGCTTGCACAAAGGACCTCCAGCCAGCACTTGAACATCCTATAAGGCAAGCTGCAACAGTGCCCCATGAGCCCTGCAATTTTCACAGTGCTTTTTTTTGCGGTCTTCTGGGTATCTTATCACCATCTTATCTTACGTGGGTGGTACAAACAATCCTGACCCTGACAGGATATGTCTTCATCTCATTTGAGCTTGAGCTCATAGGTCTTGATCTTACTGAGGGATTGGAAACTTCCATGGCAAGATTTGGACTCCGCTCCAGAGAAGGCAAAAAAGAAACTGCCATTTTCTATAGTAGCTAATAAAACGCCAGTGTTTAATATGTTGAAAACTTTATTTCAGGGCAACCCAAAGCACCTCTCAAGTGTTCAACAGAGTGCAACCGTTTTGGTTTTGCATCTCAGAGGGTGGAGCTAGTAGAGAAGCTGGTAAGGAGCTACCGCAGGACGGAACCCAGCTGCCGCAAACAAGCTGTCATGTAAGCACTGCCCCGCTGCCTGCCTCCCTTGCCGGGCTCCCTCCAACAACCTTGAAGCTTTGGCCTGTTCGCAAATGCTTTGGAGCAAGGAGCAGTCTGCAAACAGAGCAAACGCTGGTATTTATTTACTTGAAGGGTGGGTGGGGTTTTTTCCTTGTTTAAAGACCAACAGCCTCCAAGAGAGATCAGGGGCTCATGCACAGAGTGAGACAGCAGCAAAAGATGGGGAAAGGGACTGATGGACTGACTTGTTAGCAGAATGGGGCAGTGGAAGCAAGGCAAGAGCTTGTATGTTTCTGTGAAAGCAGGTTTTTTCTCTGGAGACAGATTCAGACTTGTGAGCTTGTCTGGAGATGAGACAAGCTAAGTTTTTTCCTCAGGATAATTGTTTCAACTACCCTAATGATGAGGCACCAAGACCACTTTGTTGCAGCCCAGGAGGTTGCTCCAAGTGAACCTGCTGGGCTGACCTTGGAAAGTCTCATCTCGGGAAATCAGAGGGTTTCAGCTTCATGTGTGCTTGCCCCGGGCAGGGGGTGCCTGCAGAGCTTCCTGCTCTGCACACTGGAGGAAAACACTGTGTCCAAACAGTAGGGCAATGTTTTCAAATGAGAAAACCTCTTAGGGGAAACCCCTTCACTCATGAGTCACATTCAGCTGCTCCTCACTAAATCAGATCTCAGAAGCACCTGCCCTTCCCAAAACAAATAATCCATCCAGCCTGGTGGTGTTTACTATGGGCTTGAGAGAGTCAGTGATGCTGTCTGCACGCCTTCCCCTTTACACTGATCATCTAAAGCAGTGTTTTCTTCATCCAGTAAGTGATCCCTTTTTATTTTTAGATTTATTACTCTGAAGTCCAGGGAGATTTGTGCAGATCCAGAGGCAGAGTGGGTGAATAAGATTATAGAGAAACTGGACCAGAAGAAGGCTGCAGCCTCCCCACTTCCACATGATGCCACCTCAGCAGTGGCACCAGAAGAGCCTGCTGTTTTTCAGAAACACGTTGGTCTTACAGTAACAGCTCCATCTCAAGCCACTGCTCCAACTAATTTCTTCCAAGGAACTGGCACAACAGTTTTGGAGAGAATACATGTTCCTTCTGCCAGGATGGAGGTGTCCAGCAAGTCCTCACCAGCCATGCAGGACACCACCCAGGTCCCTGCAGGAGTGTCTCCCATGACATGGGAAGTTGCTGCCCACTCTGAAGTCACTCCAGAAGCAAACAGAGATTCCTCAAAATCTCCTGCACCTTCAGCAACTTTTTCAGCAGGCATAGATTCCAGCCAGCCCACCCCATATCCCACGGCTCTTGCGCGTGGCTTTGACAGCACCGTAGGATCTACAGAACCTGCAGGACATACTGCAAATGCTATGGTTGATGTTCAAGACACGACTTCTAGATCAAATTCAGACCCCATGGCCATTACTAAAGGATCAGACCATCCTGTACTTTCTATAAATGAATCCCTAGACCCTACAAGCGCAAGAGCCAAAGCACCAGACACTGCTTCTAGCAGTTTTAGTTCAGATCTCCCCTCCATCCCAGACAGCACAGGGATCACCACAGCCCCATCCACACCAGTTCCACCAGCGACTACTTCAGTTTCTGCGCTAAACTCCACAACCGCCATAGACAAAGGTCCTTTTGTCCATACCAACAAGTTGGTCAGTTCCTTTGCAGATGCTTTTGGTACTAGAACATCTGATTATTCATCGCCTGTAGGAAAGCAAGAGTCTTCAGATACATTAATTTTTTCTAGTCAGGCATTCTCAGGCCAAGCCAGAGTGCAGATGACTACGGAAGGACCAAACGATCTGCCTCTTCCCAGCATGTCAAGATCAACAACACACTTTGTCATCCCAGTTTCTGTGGTAGGTGGTCTGATGGCTTGCAGTGTTACTGCTGCATGGCTATATTTAAAATTTGGAGTCAAACCGGAAGAAATGTCAAGAGAAATGGTAGAGGGCTTGCTCTACCAGAAGAAGGGACACCAAAACAATGTCTATCTAACGGAAGTAATCTGAATGCTTTATAGAATGGACATTTTTGGCCTAAACTATATGTGTGTCGCTGCAGGAAAGCTAAGTTTATGCTAAACTGGTGACCAGTAGGAAGCAAGGCAGGAAATAAAAAGACCAAGAAAACTGATTTTTTTGAAGAGCAGAATGTTCAAAAATATATCTAATTTGTCATTGACCAATGACGGCATTTTGGAAATCAATGAGATGCTTTTTTCTTCCTGCACTGTTACGTACAAAGGCTATCGCTGTTCTGGATCTGCTTGGTGGCTCTTTGCCAGGTGGTGGGCGGAAGTGAATTTCCAAACTGCTCTTGGGAATTTTTCTGTGCTTCATCATGGCCCAGCTGAGAAGCCGCCCACTCACCCATGATGCTGGACTTGGGCTCAGCCACCTTGAGCAATCTTAACACCAAAACCACACAATTTGCACTTAAACTCTGCTGCTTCATTCTTTGCATTTCAGGTTGCTGGTCTGTCAGACCAAGAGCAATGCTGGTGGTCAGCTGGGTGCTGGCTCTCCTTGGGCTGATTGAGTACCCCACTTACTCTTGCTGGAGACACAAGGCATAGTCTGGCTTTTCAGACAGAGATGACAAAAACTATGTCTGATTGGGGGACTGAAGGTCAGTGCTACTGATCTCATGTTCAGAGGAGATGGCAACCCACAACCTCCTTGAAATTAGGCCAACTTGCTCTCCAACAGCTATGGGTACTTCTAGCAGATTTAGTCTGAGACCTGGTTCTTGGCAAATCGAACACAATAAAACCCTTCTGCCAGCTGATGCACCCCGTGTCTGGCTGCATCCAACACCAGAACAGGATAATCTGGATGAGCCTTTGCAAATGGGAGAAATCAAGATGTCACCCTACAGTTTTGCTTTTCCTGTGACAAATTGGAGGGGTTTTGCTGTTCTCTACACGCACAAAACCGAGGAGATACTCTCTTGGAGGAGTTAAATGCAGTGCTGGGTTTAGTCATACAGGAATCACTCCACCACAGCAGACATAACATCCTTCTGATTCCATATTCTCTCTAGAAATAAGCACATTTGTTGATCCACGAAAAAGCACAAAATCCCTGTTCACGGTCCTACACCTCAGCCGCATTTTAGCTTTTCTTTTGTTGTATAGCACTGATCACCAGGCTGTTAAAGCACCATAGAAGTACCAGGCGCTTTTTTTTTTAACCCAAACTGGTTTTTATTTTTACACATCTAGACACTGCTGTATGTAAACTTTATCTTTTATCTGTGGCCAATTCCTGAAAGCCCTTACTGAACATTGCCTCCAGTATGAATTTTGCTGGGGCATGCAGCAAATGATGCACTTCACTATATGATGCTTTGTAGATAGAGATACATGTCAAGGGTCGGATCCTTCTCTAAATAACCTCAGTGGATCAGATCCCAGAGTAAAAATATGCATGTAGAAAAAAGAGAGAAAAACCACATCATAAGCAAGATAACGAAAGCAAAAATGATTGGCCAGCTGTAAAGCAGAGCTAGAGGAAGGCGGCCTATTAGATCCATCAGATCACACCTTCAGGGCATCCATCCAGCCCTGGAGGTGGAGAGGATGGACTGTGATGGTGTTTGTTTTCGGCCATCTTTCCTCCTTTTTGTTGACTTGAGAGAGGGGAGCCAGGGGTTCTTCTCAGGTTTTGCAAGTACAGAATGCCATCAGATTAATTGTAATTAGGAATTTAGGGTGAAACCCCTTCTTGTACAGCAGCACTCCTGTGCAGACCAGCTGTGTAACTCTGTCTGGGGTTGACTTACTGGGAGTGTAAACTGGGGGTGGTAAGTGCCACCTCCCCATCTGCCCCACTTGTTCATGGCTGGGGTTCATGACCTCGCAGTTCATGAGGCAGCGTACTGTGGCATTGTTTTATTTGAAACACTAGAAAAGTTATTTTTGTAGTAAACTTTTGTAGCCATTTGAATGTATGTAATGTCTTGTTCTTGTCTCTACTGAAGCACTGTGGAGTCGAGACTTTCCTGGGAACACTGGAAACCACTGTGCCTAGTCTATTTTCTTGCTGGTCTTGGATGGCTTGTGCATATCCGTGGGAGCTGGGTTGCTCTACAGGCATTACAGGGGAAATGGAGTGGACACTTGTCTGGCTATGGGTGAAGCCCTTGGCTTGGAGTAATGCTGGGGAGATGAATGTGCACCAGGCAAATCTGACCACTTTGAGTCCCACCGCGCTATTTGTAAGGACACTGGTTTCAGCTCCATGGCCAGCTCCCACCATCTTCCAGCTGTGATGGTCACACTGACACTCATCAGGAGGAGCTGCTCTTCCAGCCTGACCCTGTCCTTGTGCTCGCCTTGCTCCCCTCTCCTGTTCCCAGGCTGTTAGCAGGTGGGGCTCTGGCAGCCCTCATGGGGGACAGCTAAAACCCAGGGCAGGGGGGACCCCGCTGTTCCCCCTTGCTTTATGCTGTGCAATGGGCAGTCTGGGAGGTGAATGCTGGTGCAGAAGGACAGAGCCTATGGGTGTCTCCAGCTCCTGGGGCTTAAATGTCATTTGCTGTAGAGTGCAGCAAGTGTTCCAAGTCACTGATTCATTCGTGTATCGAGTATATATGAGTGTGTGCATATGATATATGTTCTGTACCTTTTCTTAGAGTATTAAAGTCCTTATGTTAAAAATTCTTGTCCTCAGGGGATTCATTCCAGGGCTGGGTGACCAAGCCTGGTCCCTGCAGAGGTACAGAGATGAATGCGTGTGATTAAGCACCATGGGGGGAATCCCAGCATCGCTGATAGCAAAACTGGTGCAGCTGGTGTGGCTGGGCTATTGCTCCACCTTTTGACTGTTTAAGGGCTTTGGTCGTGCCAAAAATTTGCCGGGAATATATTTTCTCACGGGCAGTCACATTTCCTATCCTCCTAAGACAATACTGAGAAATCAGCTGGGTTTACAACCAAACAACAACTCACAGAAAACAAATGTTATGCTCCAAGTCTGTTCTGTGAGGGGGCAAGCAGCCAAGGGCTGAGCTAGGACCTCTACCACCCCATCTAGGGCTTGGGCTGCCCTTGTGTGCTCCTCTCTAGTGTTGGAGAGGGGAGGTGGGAAAGGCAATGCAATACGAGAGTCAGTGCCCAGGGACTTGCCTGGAGTGGGGAGCTGAAAAGAACAAGAGGGTGAGGAACGAGCATCTCCCCTGCATCCAGGAGCCCTCATCCTGGCCGTGTCCCAGCCCCGTGCTGTGCAGCCACCTTGCCCCATACTCCAGCACCACTGGCATGCTGGGAAGATGGTGAAGTCTGTGAAAATTTTCTCCAGATTAATCATCAGGCTAGAAAGGTCATTTGGGGTATAAGAAGTTATGTGGAAAGAAAAACACTTTTTTTTCTCCTCGCTGTTATGGGGAGAGGGTGGGCAACGGAGGGGGAGGCTGTGTAAACAAGTCAGCCCGGACAGTGATGAATCATTTCCGACATGCAGGTGCTGGCGTGGGGCCATTCGGGGCTGGGGCCATTCGGGGCTGCAGCTCCGGAGCACTGAGGGAGCTTTTGGACACCCAGTCCCTTGGCTGGCTGGTGGCACACACTTTCTGGCTTTGCTGCTGCTCCCTGGCTTCTCTATGTCTGACGGTGCAGGGAAAGACCTTGTGCAAAGATTGTCCAACCGTGCACCTTCCTGTGCTCCTCCTGGAGGTTCATGGGCTGCCTCAGGTGTAGAATTTGGCCCAGGTGATAGCTAATGCCAAGTCTGTCATGCTGAGGTGGGCCAAGGTGTGACTTCTGCACCTCGTGTGCAAGACATGCTTCTACCTCGAGGTTTCCCCCCAACCCACAGGAGATGGGGGCCCAATGGTCATGGTGTGCCCCTTCCTGACCTACATCTTTGGTTTCCAACCTCACATCAGTGCAAACCCTCTCCATCATTTTGTCAGACAGTTGCTTTAATTGACCTCAAGATGGAGTCCCTACAAAGAGACTCTCCTGTTAAGAGAACAAAGAGTCACTGGAAGTCCACGCAGGCTCACCCCCATGCCTACACAGCCCCACAGAATCCATCAGATGGCATGGTGGCAGCCCTTGAGGGCACTAATTGGCCTTAATCACCCTGACCAGCCTTATCTGTGGATGGACTCACCCCCACACCCCCCCACCCTCTGCCCAAAGCCCAGAAGCCCCATTTAAGCTCAGGCTTGAGCCTCTAATGTGTTGTAAGAGTGCTGGTGTTATGTCCTGGCTCTGGCCTTGTCTCTAGCATAGACCTTGGACTTGTGCTGTCAGTGTCTTGTTTCCTGGCTGGCTGGACCCTTTGGTGATGTAGCCCTGTCTCTCTCCTCATTTCCTGCTGCTGACTGGGAGCCCCTTAACCCTCTCAAACGGGTGCTGGACCTAGTTCCTTATGTTGGTGTGTCTGGGAGGGTGTATCTACCCTTGGCTCCAGGCTTGTTCCCTCTCGCTGGCCCCTGCAGCCTGGCCCTGGCAGTGAGACACCTCTGCTGTTGTTTTCTCCAAGCCCTGACTTCTCTCCAGAGTGATGCATGAGGAGCACAGTTATTCCTGTGAAGCAGACACCCCGCAGTCTCCAGCCTCTCTGGTTTGGGACTGGGATTGTGACTTATGAAATGTCTGTCCCTGCTCAGTGTGGTGGTTTTTCTATGAAATGTTGCGTAAGCACTCTTATGCTTAGGGCAGCCTCTGGTCAAGCTGACATACCACCACCTTCATAATGCTGGTTTAGCAGAATGCCGGCTGTCCCCTTAGCTGCTTTGGCTCTCTGGTTGCACAACTGTGGTTCTGCTGTGTGGCTGTGGTTTTTCCATGCTTTGTGTTTGCTTAATCTTCACTTTTATGAGGATCATGTCCCTGTTCACATCACTGCAAGGGCTGCTCTTGTAGCTGAAGTCCTCCTTGGGTAAACATGGAGGTTGTCACCATTCTCCAGGGTCACACCTCGTCACGGAGAATCTTGGGTGACAGACCAAGCTTCATTTCTGAAGCACCCTTGAATTCTGCCAGTTGAGCTACAAGGTCACAAAGCAAATAATTTAAAATAATAATAGAAAGAAGTGAGAGGAGCCCTCTAAGGAAGTATGTGATGTCAGCTTGCCAACTCAGACCATGGTTGGCACAGTGTTATTACAATATCTAGGGACCTTAATCACATTCTTTCAACTGAATTTATTATTCTGATTGCTGGGGTTTATTCTAATCAAAAACTAAGGAACAAATAAATTCCTAACTTCTTCTACTGCCTCCTTGGAATTATCAGGACTAATTCTGTTCAGAATAATGTCACTAAAAATTAGGCTGAACTTGCTTCCATGTCCTATTCTTTTTCTGTTATCAGAGCTTTGCTTTAAAAGCTGAGCTGAAGCAGTTCTCCACTGCTGTCTTTAACTCTAGGAGCTCAAAAAAAGGTCAGGGTTGAAAAAAAGAGGCTGGAGTCCTCACCAAGCATCATTTCCCCTGATTGCTACCTGACATAGAAGCCTCTCCCACGCAGTGTCCCTTGGGAGCAGCAGCTCCTCCTGACACCCCCAGATCCATCTTTCACTTAAGCTTGAAGCAGTTGATCAACCTCACAGGAGAAAAATGGAAAAATGTCTCCTTTGCAGTGCATTTGAGAAAACTGGCATCACATACTTTTTTTTCCTCTTCCTTAGAGAAGTGGCTACTTCCAGTTTCTGGTCCAGGCACATCCACCCCTGCCTCTCTGCTTGGCTGTCGTGGTGAGAGTTCTCTGCCCGGCTGCAGTGAGTTTCTGCCCCATCCCCTGCGCCAGTGGGTGAGCTTGCCCAGTGACTCAGTGAAGATGATCCCCTGGGGAAGGGCTCCTGGATATATCCTTCCTGCAGCCTCCGTGTCTCGTGATGCTGGGCAGGACTTACCGCGCAGGATCTGGCTTGGATCACCAGCTTCCAGTAGTTGGTGGTCCCCAGTGTCCAGCTGTAGGAAGCAGTCTTTGGAAGAGACTCTCATTTTCCTCTTTTTAAAGTGTCTTTCCAGGCTGTAGGACCTGGCAGGGTTGTACGTGGAGTCACAGGGTGAGCGCTGGCTCCAGGAAGGAACGAGAGCATCGCCTTTGGTTTGTGTTGTACCCTGAGTCAACCAGAGCTTCAAAATGGAGCTGGGCAGACCCTTGAGTGAGCACCCCAAAGAAATGCAGAGGGGCTTTACACTCAGAAAGCTAAAGTCTTAATAGAAGAAAAACTAGAATGTTACATATTGTGAATGGAGAAGACTCAGTGACTGGGTATCCCAGAAGATAATAGGGAACAGCTTATTCCTACCCTCCCATCGCCTCCTTGGGGACAGGTTTTGGTGAAGCCCAGGTGATGCTCAGCCACCTCTCTCCCGCCTTGGCAGCCCAGCTGCTTTTGCAGTGCAGAGCCTGTGTTTTCCTGAGCACTGTGATGACCATGTGATTGTGTTTTCCAGCACAGCTGGGTATGCTCAGTTATCTGCTGAGACCCCATTTCCAAGCATGGGGGCTTGTTCTGCCCAGCTCCTTCCTCCCCACACTGGCACCATTTCTAGCAAAGGCGGCACCTGAGGTGTCCTGCAAGCTTCCCTCCTCCTCCTCTTGCAGAATCAAGAAGATGCTGTTTATTTTTTTATGTAAACAAGCAAATTCTCCAGAGCCCATTCAAATGAAAAGGGAACTTGGGCCAGTAGTGGGGCTTTCCAGCACTCATCAGTTAATGACTGCACATTAGCATTTCCCTTCCCAAAAAGTAAAAGAATAAACATCAAAAGGTCTCCAGGGAGTCGTGAATCCTTTTGCTGTAATAGCAATGGCTTGAAAACCTGAGAAAGGGGAAGCAGAGCATCCCAGGCCACATCTTCTGCCAGATAAGCAAGAACAATGCTGCAGAAGCAGGCCCTCACTAGTAGTTTTACTTCTCAAGGCCCTCTCCATCCAGAGCAGTCTCTCCCCTGACCCTGGCTGCTGGGTGCCCCTGTACTTGTTCAGCCACCAGCACTGTGTGCTGCCCTGGCCACCCACTCGAAGCATCCCCCCCAGCTGAGAAGTGGTCAGCTGAAGCCCCGGGCCATGGGGAGACATGCCATGGGCTTGCAGCAAGACCATGATCATGCATCCCCAAAATCCTTCTGCACTGATCAGGGCCCAGCCCTGGGATGGTGGCGTTGCCCCAGGCATGGTCAGGGCAGGCTGTGCGCTCCCTTGGTCCCTGTGTTCCCCCAGCTTGAGGACATCTGCCATGGCTGTGGCATCATCATGCCACCTGTGCTTGGTGGCCCTGCTCCTGCACACACCACAGGCAAGACAAAAATGCATCGTGAGCAACAATATGGCCCAAGTCCCCAGCTCAGTAGTGCCAATTCGGCTGCAGCTCACAGAGCGTTGTGGTCTCCAGAAGGCTGCCTGATGGGACAGTCTCCATGGGATGGGAGGCTACTTTAGTCCCAGCAACCATGGCCCAGGTGTGGGGAGAGGTTCCTGGAGAGGCACACGAGTCTGCCAGAAGGGGTCCTGGGGCAGAGGTGCGGAGGTGGCTGAGAAGGGAAGGGAGCACCCGCAAAACTGTGGTAGAAAGGAAAGCTGCTTTCAGGGATCAGCAGGAAGGTAGAAGATGTTTATCACAGCCCAGGGAAAACACTGAATCACTGGGTTGAACACATGCAGGAAGGAATGGCACTGTCCTTAGGGGTTGTGGGACCTGTTTATAAAGGCTTTATTTGTAGTCATCTGGTGGCTACACAGCATGAGTGGCCTCATGCCAGGTCCTCCTGGGCCAAGTCATGCTTTGAGACAAAGGGACTTCATCTCTCCACAAGAGCTGAGGCAAAGCACAGCAGCTACAGGGCTCTGAGTATGTATTTTAATAATTTCTACTAGGTTGGGGAGAGCCTTGGCATACCCCACTTGGGGTCCTTGAGCCTTCATCAGCAGGAGATGTGTCTCCTACTGCAGCTGAGGTGGAGGAGACCTCGACATGACCAGATCAGTTCTCACCATTGGGTAGTTTTCTCCCAAGTTTCTGTGATTCTGTGATTCTGTGAAGTTTTTTAAAAGGCAAACTTAGGGATGACACAGTCCCAGGCATAATGGCCTTCTGTGAAGGGGGAGAGGGTGGCTTGGGGGTGCCAATGTGAAGAAGGGCTTGAGGTGTCCCCTTGGGCAGTTCACAGTGAATGAGGGGGGACTGTGGTGCTCCAGGGATCTGCATGGGACCCTGCTGCTCTGTGCATCAACTTACAGCCTGGAAAAAAAAAAAGGGGAATGGGGAAACAAGCTTCAAAGCAGGGACTATGCATGACTGACAAGGACCTGCAGAAGGGTCTGGTGGTCTGTGCAGCCGGATGAGGAAGGGAGAGTTGAGCATTGTGGGGAGAAGCTGTCCCCAGGTTAGCACAGAGAGGCTGATCCCCTTTCTGCAGGTCCCTGCAGGGTCTGGGAGACTTCGAGGCTGCAAAGGGGAGGAGATGTTGGAACACCACCCAAGAACTTTGAACACCAACTTTTCCTTCCACCTCCATCAGCCTAGTTCAGCCTCCTGCCCTGCCCTGAAGCCAAGGGACTAAGCCAGTCTCATCTGGAGGGGAGGGCTTGGCTGCACGCCCTTCTCTTTTCACCCCACACTTCCCAGCTATAAACATGGATTTTTGGTGGAAAACTTGTTTTTATCTCCATAGAAACAGCATGGAATGTGATGCAGTTTCTGGCAGTATTTGACGTCTTGCAGCTTTTGAGCCGCAGAGGTCTGGTGGCAGCAGAGGTCACTGTGTTTCTGCTTCATGCTTCCGGGGGAGTTCAGGAGACATCCAACCATCTCCAGCATGTTTATGTTGGCTCTGGGGCTGAAATGCCATGGAAACCCAGGCTTTGCCTTTCCTATCACCATGAATCCCCTCTCCATGGGTTTGGGAGCCCTTGTGTTTATGTCTCTGCGGAGGAGACTTTCATTTCCCTCATGGACCCTGTGGCTTTCCCTCAAACCCATCTCAGTGAAAGCAGAAGTTGCTGAAGTCTGTTCAGTCTTTCTAGGTATTGTCTGGGTCAGTAACTCTGAAGATCCCACACAGCATGGAAATCCCCTCAGCCAGGGCTTTTGCTTGAATTTGGTCGAAATTCTTTGGAAAAGGGTTAATGTGGGGAGGGGATGGAGAGGAGAAATCGCAGCACCTCCTTGCCTGAGCTCATGGTTGAGCTTCTCTGAAGAGGCAGAACAGTGACCTGCGAGGAACAGCCCTCACACAGCCACGATGTGTGGTGCAAGGATGGTCCTGGTGCTCATGATGTTACTCTCCCCATGCTGTGATGCTGGTAAGGCACCTCACGGGCCACCGTTGTGGATCAGAACTCAGGGTCATCCCGTTGGGGAGATCAGGCAAGAAACCTCGGTGTGGAGTGTGGATGGTGCTGCTGGCAGGAGGAGCAACCCCCTGGCTGGGGCATGGCTACACATCCCAGGAGGCAGGGAAGGATGGAGACTGCTCCTGGGGTAAAGCTGGCTGCAGGTCTGTTGGTGCTGAACAGTAACCTGGAGCATCCTCCTGCCCCGGGAAGGAAGGACAGCACCTGGGGCTCTCAGGGCAGAATCTGCACAACTCGGGGGATGTTGTGTGCATCAGCCGTGTCATGGAGGAAGGTCCTTCAGACTGCTTTCCAAAGCCAGTGTTTAATGTCTCTCTTTGTCTTCTCCACCCCTTTACTCACAGCTCAAGTACTGCTACAAGTTACATAAAATTATCTCTCTGGCTGGCTAACCTGAAGGCTAATCCCTGATTAGAGAGAGAACCCCCCTCTCCTTCCCGGCTGCCCCTCCTTCCTACACTGAGCATGACATTACATTCCACTGGCTAACTTGGGTTGGTGCTCTGGCTGTGCCCCCTCCCAGCTTCTTGTACACCTGTGCATGGATGGGATGGGGGGGTGGAGAGACCTCGACCTCTTAACAACAACCGTAACCATCGGTGCGTTATCAATCAGCGTTCTTCTCACACCCCATCCCACACTGAATCCAAAACACAGCACTGTTCTAGCTGCTAAGAAGAAAAATTAACTCTATCTCAGCTGAAATCAGGACAGGCCTGCAGAGGTCCCTGATGCTGAGGGATGGCCCTGACTCCCCAGAGCCCTGCACCACATTAACCAGTTGGGCACCAGCTCCCCATCAGCACCTACCCATTGAGCACAGCCACAAAATAAAGGTTTACTTTATGTGGTATTGGAGAGTGGTGTCCTTCCTTCTCCCATCTCTAAGAACTGTGCTGCTGCTGGCTGTTCAAGGCATGGAGCTGCCCAAGGGGCTGGGGGCTCTTCCTACCACCTCCCACAACCTCATGGGTCTCACTGGGGCAGGCAGGGAGGGGGACAGAAGGGTGCTGCATGGACGCTCTAGGCATTTGGGTACTCTCTTCAAGGGGACCCAAAAGGGGCTGAAGACTCCTCTGAGGGCTTTTAGGTGCACAACTGCCATTGGTTTGGGGCTTAGAGCTTTCAGCTTGTCCCTTGCATTGCCCCATGTATACCATGAGCACAGCCTGGCTGCCACCTCTTCCCCGGGGCTTTAGTACGTCTCTGAGCTGTGCTGCAGAGGAAGGATTTCTCTGCAGAGCTCCCTGGGCAGGTAGCACGGACAGGGGATGCTGAAGCAGACAAGGGAATAACACACATACAGCCATGGACATCCCCTCCATGACAGGGCCACAGGGAGCTCACCAGTGATCCCTGACAGGGTTTTGGAATGGGGAGGAGAAGTGGAACGGAAAAAGTGAGAAAACTTGTGGGTTGAGATAGTTTAATAGGTAAAGCAAAAGCTGCGCACACAAGCAAAGCAAAATAAGGGGGGAAGGTGCTCATCCATTGCCAGCAGAACATGGCTCCACCCTGTGTAATGGTGACTTGGGAAGACAAATGCTATAACTTCAAACATCCTCCCATTTCCTCCTTCTTTCCCCAGGACAGTTTAATAAGGAGGAAAAAAAAAAAAAGAAAACCAACCAACCAAAAAATGAAAATGAACCAAAAAGCCCCACCAAGTCATGCAAAAGCCATCACTCACCACCAGACAGATGGTGCCCAGCGAGACCCCAAGCAACAGCCACCCTGGCAGCCCTGCTGCTGGTGCTTCCAGCTCCTGGGAACAGGATTTTGGCTGCAGAACCTCCAGGGGTGTTTTCACAGCAGAGACAAAAACCCATCCGGAGCTGAGGGATGACCCTGACACGCTGCGGTTCTGGGAACCAGAGGTCTCACGGGAACCAGGAGGCAGGTGGAGATCTCTGGGGTGCGCCAGGAGGTGCTGCAGCTTGAGGAACCTTTTAAAGCTGTTTCCTTCCCTCTTCAGGAGCCTTCAGAGGATGGAGACACCCTGTTTGCTTGGTCTGGGTGCCCTCTCCTGACAGCTGTGGCATGGATGCAGCACAGACCCCAGGGCTCTGGCTGGCTGGAGAGGTGCAACCCAGCACGATGCAGGGGATGAGCAGAGCGTGCCTGGGAGCCCAGAGCAGAGTGAGGAGGAGCATCTCCTCACCTGGAGGAGCCATCACAGGGGTCAAGCAGGGCCTCACCTCTATCCTGGTCCTTCATCCACCTTCCTCAGCGTTGGCTCCTGGCAGAGACTTGTCGGCACAGAACAAGCATCACTGTGACCTCAGCCCCATTTGAGCCCATCCAATGGCCTCTTGCCCCATCCCATGTACATGTGAGTCCCACCAGCCCCTGCCCCATGGTGTATGTGGGTCCCCACCAGCTCCCTGGGAAGGTCTGGCCCAGACCACCTTTCCTACCCAGTGGCATGTGCTGGCCGTGCTGTGCCAGCAGTGCAGGGCAGTCTGGGCCACCAGGAGCTGAAGGAAGCTGGGGCTGAGGAATAGGAGGCAGCTAGTGCCCCTGAGCAGGGGGAGCCAGCTGTGGGCATCCAGCATGGTGGGGTGGGGGCCAGGGGCTTGGGCCATCCTTTGGAGCTGCTTTCTCTGACCAGCACAATCCTCTGTGACTGCTGTCACCTGGGATGGGGACAGGACTGGGGCTGCGAGGCCACTGCCAGTGCTGCAACGGCATCAGGACCCCCCGGCAAGCGGGTCCTGCACAGCTGTCAGGAGAGGGCACCAAGACCAAGCAAACTGGGCGTCTCCATGGTCTGAAGGCTCCTGAAGAGCAAAGGCAAGAGTTAAAAAGCCTTCATCAAGCTGCAGCACCTCCTGGTGCACCCCAGACATCTCCACCTGCCTCTTGGTGCCCGTGAGACCTCTGGGTCCCACACCCAGACACCCACCTCTGATGGTCCAAACAGGGTCCATGGAACCCAAGAACAGACACAGGAGGGACACTTGGAACTCCAGGGCAGCCTTTATACCTGTATATTAAAAGTTGGTTTTCTTCTGCTTTAATTTTTTTTTCTCTCCCATGCATTTGCATTACATCAGCTTTATCCCCTGCTGAGTAATTGCCCACTGCTTAAACACACAATGTTACCACAACCAATAATTAATTGAACAGACATGTAGGTTACTATTATAGCCATTAGCACTAAACATATAGATTTGAACAACATCTTAAGTACATTTCCAAACCATCCGCCAATATCTGGTGTCCAATCCCACGCATCAAAAGGGCGTGGGGTTTTTTTTTGTCTTCATTTTATGAAAAACCTTTAGGTGGCTTTGGATTGTCACTACACAGGTGGCTACTTGCCTAACAGGCAAATCTGGGGGATGTTCTGGAGCTCCACACCTGGAGAAGAGGCTATGCCACTGGTGGGGATGGCCTGGGAGGTCTCTGGGAGCACCCCAGGCACAGCAGGTTGGAAGGGGCTGGAGAAGATTAAAGCCAAGTCCAAAGGTCCACTGCAGGGACAGGGACACGGAGGAAAGCCCAGTCCTCCAGAGAGCCTCATGGAGCCTCTCCAGGCCTCCAAATACCTGACATGCACTGATTTCCTTTATGAAGAGCAGATAGTGGAGACATCTAATGCTTTTGATGGGACTGAGAACAGGATTAATTAGCTAAGGGGAAGGAGGAGGCATGTATTAACACATCTGATGGGACTGGGGACAGGCTTAATTAGCTAGGACAAGGACTGTGTGCCTCGGACAAGCCTGAAGAGGAAGCTCAGAACTTGGCAAATGAGGTTTCTGTGTGAGATGTTGGCTGGAAAAAGCCATTAGCTCAGTTATCCCTTAACTACAGCCCTTCACTTTTAACCAGTGTCCAGGAGGTGGCTTGTGAGACTTGAGGATCTGTACATCGCGGACAGGTAGGAGCTGCAAAAGGAAAGGTGGGAGAGCCAGGGAGGATGCAGAGACTGTAGAAGGGGGCTCAGCGGCTGTGTATTGGGTGTCTTCCTGCAGAACCCTCTTCTGGAGAAAGTGGCATTAGAAACCAGCAGTATCGTGCCCACCTCTCCGCATGATCACCAGACCTGAAGTCCTACAGAACACATCTTCCAAACCAGAGTTGTCAGCACATTTAATTTGTTTCCTTCTCCTTTCTTCTTCCAGACAAGTCGTGCAAACATGAGATAATCTTCAGAAAAGTCCATTTCAACCTTTCTTTTCCTCCAAGCCCTGACTTGCCTCATTTCCAAGCCACAGCCAGGTCCCTTCCCATGCTCCTACTCACCTTCATGCCACATGGGTTCCCACCAGGTCCTCACCCCCTTCTTGCACACAGACCACAGCTGCATCCCGCCTTCTGGGGAGCAGACCTCTGCATGGAAGTTGGGCTGATGTTCACCAGTGCTCCATGGTGCTGCTGTTGTGGTCTGTGCCACCTGCCCTTCCTGCACTCAGGTTCCTCTCTGGGGCCTGGGCTGACTCTCTGGGGGTTGTGGTAGGGTTTGTCCCATCTCCCTGCAGAAATGACCTGACGACCACAAGCCCTCATCCCTCTGACCTGACCTTCTTATTTAGATCCCATCACCAGTGTGGGAGGCAGAGGCAGTGTTTGGAAAGATTTGGGAACAGCCTGACTCTCCTCAGACACTCTGTGACTGTTGCCTCATTTCTTCCCTTTCTATAAAATCTCCTGAACACATCAAAATAATTTCTGCTACCTCCTGCTCTGGGGTCTCTCATAGTTCAGTCCAGAGTGGCTTTTTCTGCCTGACATCCCATCCCATCCCATCCCATCCCATCCCATCCCATCCCATCCCATCCCATCCCATCCCATCCCATCCCATCCCATCCCATCCCATGTGCTTCACTGCCAAACCCAGTGCCCTCGATAAGGCCAGGGTGGTTGCCAATGCTGGTTTGGAGGGGACTCATTAGTCACTTGCCTTTGATGACTTAGTCAAACCACCTAAACCTGTCAATGACCTTTTACTGCTCAGATTTTGGTTGTGTCTCCTGTTAGAAATAAACATGCAAGCATTAGAGGATGTCTTGCCTTCACAGAAAGTTGGTTTTAATCTGATTTCCTGGGTAAATTTCAGTTCCTCCAACACCTCCTTGGAAGTCCCTTGCAGCCTTTTCTGCAGAAAGCAGAAGTGGCTGCCCAGCTCCTTGGCCTCTTCGCCACTGGATGTGACCCCAAAATAAACAGTGACAGAAATCCCCTTGTCCCTGGGAAGAGACTTCTTAGAACATGTCCGCAATCTTTGGAAAAGTGGTTAAAGTGGGTGACATGCAGAGTATAAATTGTGGTGCAGCAAGAGCCAAAGCCACAGACACCGGCAAAGGCAGCACAAAGCGGGACAGAGGAAGAGCCCTCACACATCCACCATGCTTGCTGCAAGGACGGTCCTGCTGCTTGTGCTGCTCCTCACCTCCCTGTACCCCGCCACAGGTAAGGCACCTCGTGGGCCACCACTGGGGTCAGGGCACAGGTTCCTCACTGGGGATTCCCGTTGGGGAGGTCAGGCAAGAGACCCCAGCAGGCAGCAAGGACGGTGCTGCTGGCAGGAGGAGAAACCCCCTGGCCGGGGCAGGGCAGCATGTCGTGGAGTGCAGGGAGGATGGAGAGGGTGCTGGGTGGCCTCAGCAAAGGCAGCCCAGGGGAGATGCTGCGGGAACTTGGAGGAGACTCTGGCAGCATTTCCCCAGGTCTCAGCTGGGTGAGCAAGTGGTTGGAAGAGTAGGGGGGATCATGTGCAGCTGAAATCCCCAGAACACCGTCCTCATACCGAGCACCCTGACCGCACTGTGCACTTTGGCAGCTGCAGCAATGTGGGCTGCGGGGTCCCACGCTGTTCCCCTCCCCACCGTTGTCCTCGTTTCCCAGTCCTGTGCCTGCTGCCATGAAGGGAAACAAATCCCTGCCATGGGATGGGGTGGGAGCTGCTGAGAAGCTCCATGGCCTCCAACCTGTGTCCTGGGGTGTCATTGTCCGGTGGTACAATTAGTTGCAAAATGCTGCCAAGGGTGCTCAGTCTCTCTCTTCTTTTCCAGCCCACTTCTCACCCACTGAATGCTGCTTTAAGCATGTGCAGAAACCCATCCGAAACATAGAGAGTTTCTACCACACGCCCAGAGACTGCTCCATGCCTGCAGTTGTGTGAGTATCTGGGGGGTTTGTCTCCTACTCCTGGCACACTGTCACAGGTGGGAGCTACAGCAGCTCCCCTGTCCTGTCCCACCAGCAGACAGCCCAGTCCCAGCTGGTAGTGTGTGCCTGGGGGGGGGGCTGTGGGAGGAAAGTAGCTCTATAGGGTGGGCAGAGGGGAAAAAACCTAGGTTTTGGTGCTTTCTGCTAACACCAGTGGTCTGGAATGATTCCAAAATGCACTATCAACCCAAGGAGGGCACAGGCTGCTGGAGATGGCTCCAAGCCTCGATTCAGGATGGGGCACAGGGAGGGGAGAAGTGGCGTATGGGGAGGGAACAACTCACAGTTCACATTTTCACTCTCTTTCCTCACTTTCTTGCTGCAGGTTTGTGACTGCCAGCGGTGCTGAGATCTGTGCTGACCCCCAGAAATCCTGGGTGAAGAGAGTCGTGAAAAGAATTCAGAAGAAAAAATGAAATCCTCCTTCTGCTGTCCACCATCCAACTCACCCATCCAGCCTGCCCACCACTGGAGGGAGGAGATGGTGCTCAGGGAGCCTCTCCCAAGGCTCCCAAGGTGATGGGTGCTGTCACTGCAGGCTGAGCCAGGCGTGCCCTGGCAGGAGCGGGTGTCACAGCAGCATGGACCAGCTGGCTGCCACATCCCTCCCACTGCCACTGCCCTCCAAGGATGTGCCCAGTAGAGCAAGTATTTGTAATAAAGACTCATTACCACAAATTGCTCTTTGAGTTTTTCCTGATCCTTCAGCCCAAGGAGTGGATCCTACAAGCCCAGGGCACAGTGCAACTGAAAAACCCCTTGGCCTCAGGCATGTGTTTCTCCAGGCTTGGAGCAAGCTGTGCCTGGTCACGGCATGCTTCACTGGGTATGTGATCGTTGGGGCTGGCTCTCAGCCCTGAGGTGAGGTTACCCTTACCCCTAGGTAAGGCTGGGGAGGGGTGGGAGCAGCACAGGACCCCAGCTCTTAACAACAGGCCCATTGACCATCCTTTTGTGTCAGGGGTGCAAAGTGTACATGGGAAAACCTCAGAAAGGTGAAGGCAAGAAATGTGGTGTGTGCCATGAACTGATCCTCAACCCAAAGCCTCATCAGTGTTTCACACTCAGGATTCGAAATCAGGGCAGGGCTGTATTTTCTAGAATATTGAATGTAAGCAGGGGACAGGAAAAAAGATCCTGAATGGCATTTCTGCCCACAAATCATAAGCACTGGTGAAAAATTAAAGCTGAAGTAGAATCAGATTCTGGGGAACAAACGTCTTATGGGTTGCGCTCAGCTGTTAGACACAAAGTTTCCAGGTTACACCGTCACAGCACGTAACAGTGAAGGCTGGGATGGTCATGCTGCCTCTGAAGGAAAAAAGTGATGTGTAAGGAGCTGTGCAAGGTAGTAAGCTTGTGGACAGACACCCCCAGTCTGCATTTCATAAATTCTTTAAACACTTTACTTATGAAACTAAGCAGCCTTCTCGAAGATTTAAATCTGAGGGTTACAAAGATTATTTCCCCCCTTTCTTGTTAAACACCACTGAAAAACAGAATTACAGAATCATTCAGGTTGGAAAAGACCCTTGGGATCATCGAGTCCAACCATCAGCCCGACTCTACAAGTTCTGTCCACAACCAGAATATTACAAGTGGACAACACAATGCTCAAGGGGAAATTCTTGCCATGGGACACAGCTAATCCAGAAGTTTTTGACCTGCAAAAAGAGTGGTGTTGAACAAGATGTGAAAGGTGTCACAAGATGCTATTGCCAACATGAGGTGAGGAAAGCCAGCAAATTATCTAAAAATATTAGGAGGATGACACATCACACCCTCTATGAGAAAGGTGGTGATGGAAAAGTGGAACAAATACTGTCTGCCCATATTACAGAGCTGCCCCTGATGAAAAAAAAAAAAAAAAAGATTTCACTAGTTTCTATCCCTTCCTTAACAAACAAAAGTGACACTCCACAGGGCACACCAACATTATTCCTGAGGATTTTACCACCCTGACAGCCTGTTTTGGGCAACAGGAACTGTGGTGACGTTCAGGACTCATCCAGACCCCAAGGACCACCCTGCTCTGGGACCACTCCTGAGCGAAGCTCAGGGATCACTCGTAAGCTGACACGCTGCCAGGCAGGAACGGCACCGAACGCGTGGTGCCATCAGGACCCAAGATGCAGGAAGTAGCCCTGAATAATTTCCAGGGTCTGCCCCAGGGGTTTGAACACAAGCATGTGCTGGAAGTGCCCCGTGTCCACTATTTCTGGCAGGACTTAGCAACCATAGGAGAAGCAATTTTTAAGAAGGTTTTGGAGAACAGTCATCACGTGCTTCAACATGCCAAAATCTTATATCAGAAATACACAGATGTTGGCAGCTGCTGCATCATGAACTGCTCCATAGATACCTGTTATCAAAGCTGGGCAGGGCTTACCTGAAAGCCTTAGCAATAATTGCGTATTTCCCTCTAATAATTGTATGTGAAGCAGCAACGCCCGAATCAAATGCGTGCCCTGAGCACCAAGGGACCTGCCTGATGACAGGGACCCGCTTCTGCTGGCATCTGCTCACCCTTGGACAGGGAAAACTCATTCTGGAGCCAGCTCATCCTTGTCAGGCACAGCTCCATCCACAGAGCCCCACTCGCCATAGCCAGACCCATCCCACCTCGGGGGGGGACACAAGCTGCCCTGCCTTCCGCCTGCCCTCCCAGCGAGCAGAGACTGACAAAGCACACGGCTCCACACTAGCTCTTGCACATGGATGTGTATTTTAATAAAAATAATTCTGTCAATATACAGCAGAACGTTGATTTCTTTACCATATTTCCAGTATATTTTCATAGGCTTTTTTCTCAGTTAAAATCCCCCCCCCCCCCCCCCTCCCATTTTGGAAGTTTTCATGCGAAGCATCAGATAACTTAATTCACAAATACTAAGCTTAGACTGAACCAATGTGCACAATTTGTGTAATGTCCATTTAGCCAATGTTGTACCAAAGAGGAGAAACCCCCTCCAAAGGCGATGAGAAGTCTGGAGCCGCAGAGGGAGATCTGCTCTGTCACAGCCCAATGGTGGCCATTCCTTCAGGGCTGGCTGGAAACCTGCAAAGACCTCGCACCCCGTGCTCCAGCTGAGCATTTCATACCTGAGTTTTGAACAACCAGCAGAAGAGTTAACTGCATGGTGGGCAGGTCCTGGGGCTCACACCGCCAAACAGGTTGTGTGCAAGAGCTTCAGGTACCAGCAGGCTCCTCCTGCCTCTCCTGGCTGGAGAGCTGTGAAGAGTGTGCACAGGTAGGACCGAGAGACAATCCCAATCAAACGCCTGCGCAGAGTCCTTGGTCTGGAAGAGTCACCACATTTGTATTTTTAAAATTTTCTTTAAAATCCTGATTATCCCCAGAGCCGCTGCTGCTTCTCCTTTCTACAAGTTTGAGCCTGTGAGAAAGAGGCCCAGCCTGCAACACCCTGCGGGGCCCCCTCCTGGAGGAAGGATGCAGCTAAAGCCCTCCCGAGCAAAGGGGTCAGAGCACACGCCTGGACCCGAGCGGAGTGACCAGAGAGAAGGTGTCTGCCTGACCAGAGGAAGTTCAACAAGGAGCAGGGGTTTGAACGGCCTCGAGGAATGTTTCTGCAGCAACACGAGTGTAAATCCCACACCGGACTCAGCTTCCTGTGAGCAGAAGAGAGTTAAGCCTCCCTCTTGGAAATAAACCAGCTGGCAGGACAAGTGCTCCTCAAGCCTGGATGAACCCTCGATTTGCCGGGCACTGCTACAGCTCAGGGCTGCAGGCTCTGAGCTCTGGTGTGGGACACAGTTGAGAAGGACACACACACCATGTTCACTCATCCATCACCTGCCACCTCTTGCTGCAGGGAAGGATGGTGGAGAGCAGCTAGTGCTTCCTCTGCAAGAGGCCTCCAAGGCTCTCAACTGCCCCCCTTCCCTCCCCAGATGTCCTGTAGCTCCTCCCACACAACCCACCAACATCTCCTCCAGCTCTTGGACCTACACAGCAGGTGGGACACGGCTCACAGCCAGCTTTTGGCTCTGAGTAAGAGCTGCTGGACTGCATTCCCTCCATCACTCATTCGTCCGGGGCAGAAGGGTCCCAGCAGCACATAACACACATCCTCTGTTGTGCCCCCCCCTTTTGCAGAAACACCCAGGGACAGAGATATACAGCTGCAGTCCCACCACCAGCTCTCTACAAGAGACCTCAGGATCCACCACTCAGGCTGCGCTACCACGGGCAGGGTTGGAAGGAAGTTGCTCCTTCTGCAAAGGGGACTTGCGGGTGGAGCAGACCCACCTTTTCAAGGAACGTGTTCCTTCTCTCATGCCATGGCCAGCTCCTCACTGAGTCCAGGACCTCTCTGCCTGCTGCCCCGTGGGGCAGTTGAAGTCTGCACACTGCGTGTTCACAGGAAAAACTTCCCAACACCGTGTTGTGCACCACGCAGCCCTGTGTCATTTACAAGCTGCTATACAGCCTGGCTACTAAGGTTCACCTTCTCAATCAACCCCATGATGGCAGAAGGAGCTTTACGGTTCCTTCAGCATCTAAGCAACACGTGCTATGTGAGGATTAAGAAAGACAGGTACCAAAGCACCACAGCATCACAGCAATTCAACAGGGCTTGCTTTGCTAGAAAAGGAGGCAGTTCGTCGTCCCTGATGCCTAAGGAGGAAAATGATAAATTCAGTCCCCAGAGCTAGTTACACCACCTCTGGTTATTCTAGTTGTTCAAGGGAGCCTCAAGAACAAAGCTATTTAAAGAATGGTAAAGATGCCTTAATAAGACTACATGAAAAATAAGGACACAGCTTGAGGACAGGTTGAGATGTCACTGTAAAAACCAGAAGGAATAAGGAGGCAGATGGGAAAATCCTAGATGTATGCAATCACAAGGAACGATACTCCCAAAGTGGCCCGTTCTCCACACCAGTCCCAGCTGCATCTCCTGGTGTCCAAATCAGGTTGGCAGCAGCACAGCAAGAACCACCAGGATGCTGGAAATAGGAAGAGGCTCTAGCACCAATAACCACACATCTTCCACGTGTCCCACAGCGACCAGCTATGGGTCTGGTACACATGGGGGGCAGGAAGGGAGGGAAGGCAGCCACTGGACAACCTCCCCCCAACAGCTGGATGCTGGGGTGCTTCACTTTGGAGGTCCCTCTCCATTTTGCTGGCCACACGCAAAGGCTCCATTTCTAACCAGACTCCAAAAGAATGTCAGAAGTGCTACAGCCAGCCCAGCTGCAGGCTGATGGGATCCTGTACGATGACAAGAAGGGATTGTCATACACAAATCTGCCCTTCAGGCCAGCCCAGTGGAAGCAATCCCAGCAGTTGGAGTTGCCATGACTATGCTCGACAAATGTGTTGTTGGAACAAGCCACAGAGCTGACCCTTGTCCCAAAGCAGCTCACACAGTGCCAAACATTGCAGACACCACTTCCGGATGGTGACACAGGTGGGGAAGTGCTGGGATTGTGGGAGGCAAAGGAGAAGGAAGGGAGGCCTGGCAGGAGTAAGAAGTGCTCCCAAAACAAGCTGGCTCTGAGAGCACATCTAAGGATGCAGAGGAAATAGACTGCTGCCCCCTCTGCTCACATGAGAGCTTGGCTGAGAGCTCACTCGACCCTGTAAGCCTTGAACCAGCTTTTGTTAAACACCTGCTAGGATAGGATCATGGAGCAGCAAGAGGAATCATCTGGAACAAGATGGCTCCAAGAGGAACAAGATTTGGCTCCCTTGGTACAGGAGAGATGTCCACAAACTGGAACGCATCCAGCAGAGGTCACTAAGATGGTCAGAGGCTGGAGTACAAAGTTTATGAGGTGGATACACCTCCCAGAAACACTTATCCTAGATAGTCCAATGCTTCCAACTCCCAAATAATCCTTCATCCCACTCCAAAGTTTGCCCATGTTACTGCTGATGTGACTGCTTTCACTCATTGCTTGTGGGGCAGCATGAACCCTTGTCCATGGGGAGAAAAGCCTGGTAAGGCAATTCAGCTCCATGAAGCTCTCTCCACAGAATGCCTCAAGCACTTTAACCAAAGCTCCAGGTCTGGAGTTCCCAAAATGTTGTTCTCAAAGAGCCACCTAACAGACAGGGCATTAGGCTCAAAACCAAAGCCCATGATGTGCAGGGCTGCAATTTACCACCCCTGAAAACAGGTTTTTACCAGGTCCCTGGGAAGTGTTATCCTTGTGAGAGGCCCTAGCTGCAACACTGGGTTTGAGGAAGGCAGGTGGATTTGGTGTCCAGAGCTGGAGTGTGCTTGTCACTCTGTAGATCACAGCTCTTTGGTGGTGGCTCTGGACTGATCAGTGGAGAGCTGAGACCCTCCGAGTGTGCAGACACAGCAGAGCTGGAAGAGGTTCATTGTTACAGCCACGGCATTTCACGTGTCATGGGAAGGAGACCACAGCTAGAAAGCCTCAGTTGAAGCTGTATGGTGAGAAAAGTTGCCTGTAAGAAGTGTCTGGCTGTGGTCTGGGAAACCTTTTTCTAGGATGTGAAGTCAGCCCAACAGAGAGGAACCCTATGTGTCAACCTCATGTGATGGAAGTGCTACATCCAGTGCCATCACCACTGTAACACAGGGCGATAGCGGAGACCTTGTCACCCTCACCAAAAAATGGGAAGCCAACAGTTTTTACTACAGGCTACACAATCATTTACAGGGCTTCAATGAAGGACTCTTGGGAGAACAGACACTGTGAGGGATTTCCCCCATGAAGCTGAGTTTCAGTTGGGGTGTTCTTAGTTCATCTGTTTCTGAGCAAAAAATGAGGCATTTGGAATAACAAATCCCAACTAATTTTTAAACGGCATGTGGCCTCTGCTTAGGTGTACAGCCACGTTCAAAGTTAAAGACCTCAATACGGTTTGGTTCTGTTTGTTCTTTAAAATGACCACAACAATTCAAACCAAGTCTCAGCTGTCATGAACTAGAAGGGAGTAGCCAGGGACACTCAAAGATCAACAGACTTTGAAAAATAACCTGGGAAAACCAAGTCAGAAATCTCACCCAGGAACCAGTGGTAGGTTGATGCCTACACTGCCATCACAAACATATTTCTCTTCCCCACACTGAATCATGGCCATATTAGTCAGAATCTGAGCACAATAAGCAGAAACCACTAGCGAAACTGCAAGAACACTCGAAATTAAGAAAAATAAGCAATGGGCATGGGACAGATATGTCACAGCAAAGAAGCATTACCCCCCCCCCCCCCCCCCCCCCAAAAATCAGAACACCGGGTACAAGAGCTGGTGAGAAGCTGGCACCAGCGATGTGTGTTGGTTACAGCTGTGCAACCGCAGCAAGGTAAGGACTGCAGGCTGGGGTAATATCCATTGCTATGACAACGAGCAGAGTTGAGAATCAACAGATGGGCTTTCTGTTCCCCAGAATTGAACCAGAACCCCTGGATTGCAAGTTAAATTCTTCTGCTTAGTGCGGTCCTCTGCTCCCATCTGCCTACTAGAAGAATGGCTTTTGTACACAGAGCTCCTTCTGTTTTTTTAACTATGTGAGTTGATCTAATAAAAAATAAAAATATCTCCTCCATCTCTAAAACTCGTGTTGCTTGGTCTCTTAGACTACCACAGCTCTAGCATTGCTCCAAAACCTTCACCAAAAGGTAGCGCTAGACACTGCCAACCACCTCCACCACCATCCGCACATTCACTGCCACCATCTTCTCCTGCAGCGCAGGGGACACCTGCCCCCTGCTCTGCCTTGATTTCAGGCCTCATGTTCCAGCTGCAAATCAAGCCTGCAAATGCAGAAAATCCTTAAAGCCCTAGGGTATTCCACAGAGGTCACACACCACCTTCCTTTCTTCAGTGGCACACAAGCTCTCTTGCTGCCTGAAGCCTGGTACAGGCTAACCTCCATTTTAAGGTCAAACTTCAACACAATTTGTTCACCTTCCATTGAGCTTTCTAAAAATAAATAAATTTCAAGAACAGCAGTAAAGTACATGTTGGGTCTGAGCTCCCCAGGGTCCTCTTTACAGCTACAGACCTAAAATTCATTTGGTGCAGAACTACAATTCCTCCCGTGCAGGCAGACTGAACCTGAAGCCTCCTAATGGCCCACCAGATGATGCAAAGCACGCAGCCCTGCTACATGGCCTCGCCAGTTAAAATTACACACTCAGAAACACACACAGGCAGGTGGTTTGAATGCCCAAGGCTTTAGCAGGACTTGAGTCCCTGGGCCTGATACATACCGCAGCAGAGACACATCAGTCCATCTTACTTGGAGGTTACTCACCCACAGATCCTTGCTGGTCAATTTTGGGCCTGAAACTGAAATAATTTTCTTAGTAATCCTTAAAGAAACATTGCTGCTCCTTCTGACCAGCTCAGACCTTACAAAGCTGACCCTAACCTGCAACCTGACCATGGCATGTGCAACCTGCAAGGGTAAACACAGTTCCCACTAGTGTTCTCAAGATACTTCCAAGATTTAGAAGCGCTCATTTAGATCTGTGTTACACGGAGGGGTCAGTAAATACTATTATTTTTGAGTCTTAGTGACAGAGCCCTCCTAAATGGAGAAAAAGGGAGATTTAACACAAAAACTGACAGCCTGACTGGGCAGCACCCACAGACGTTTCTTGCAGGCTAACATGACCTGCTTCTACCAAGACAGTGGTAGATGACTTCCTATTTGTCAGTCCTGTCCCTCCAGCTGCCGAGAGCTGGATTTACCCGTTTCTCAGAGCTGTGAGATGCTTCTATGATCCAGCCACTAACATAAGCAATGTCAGGTCCTCTACTCTTTCCACTCACAAAGACAAGCGTTTGAGAGCCTTGTGCTATTAAGAGAGACATGCACCAGGAAACTCCTCCAATTCCCATCATTAGCACTGACAGGACCTACCTCACCAGGTCTCCTGCAGGGTTGTATGATGTGTATGGCTGGGACCGAGTCTGTGGGCAATAAATACATCAGTGACTTTGTGGAGGTGGAAGAGACCTTTTTAATAAACAGGATTCAAATAAAATTTAAAAAAACCCTCTGAACTGCCACTGCAAGAAGAGTTCAGATAACTAGCACAGAAGATGGTGCTGTATGTGCACGATGGAGGGAGAAGGGAAGAAAACAAGCTGTCACCAACTTGATGAGCTTCCTCAGTAAATCAGCAGAAACCAGCTCAGCAAAACTCTCCAGATAAAATATTGGTGGATCCATGAGAAACAACTCAAATCAAAATAAAGAGAAATCCCTACATCGGAAGGCGCTACATTAGAATAACCAGCGAAATACTGAGTGCTGCTGGAGCCGCAGCAATGGCAGGGAGACAGGTAAGATCTGCCAGTCATTCCTGGGGTCAGGAATAGCCACACAGTGAGGGACTCAATCCTTTCACAGGCAGTGTGTGTGTGTGTGCTAGAGGGGGTGTTGGTGGCAGGGAGGTCAGGCTATCGAACGAGGTGGTGGTGTAGAGTGGCAGCAACGGAGGGTGAAGGGCAGCACTCAACGATGCAACTCCATCTTGCTCTGGTGGCTAGTGCAAATAGTCGTCTACTCTGGCAAAGGAGCAGGAGCCCAAGCCCACACGAGCCATGAGCCGCAAACACTCCGAGGCCTGGCCCAGGGCAAGCATCAGCGGGGGCTGCTTTGGCAGGTTCTGAGATTCTGTGGGGGCAAAAAAAGAAATCTGTTTAGAAGAGGTGCCCTGGCTGCGTAGTGGCTCCCCTTGCACTTGAGTCCCTCTCTTCAGTCCCACCTGGGCACCAAGCCCAGCCCCCCTGGCAGAAGGCACTGGCTTTGGAAAGAAGCTATTCCCGAGTACCACTGGCTCTGCACCGCTGCTCTGCTGCACACCCCACCACCCGTGACATGTCCCACGCGGGGCAACAGCTCATCAGGGCCTTTGAGAAGTGCTGCTGTGGTGGCCAGGGCAAGAAAAAGGCAGCAGAGCTCCTGCTGCTTCACTGTCTGTCAGAAAACCCTCAAAGCATGAGAGATCAAAGCGTGGAAGAATAAGGAAAGGCAGAAGAAATTGGCACCAAGCGAGAGACAACCTCTCTATCTCTCCCACTTTTGCAAGTCTACACTGAAGTCCAAACCCCAAACAAACTCACTCACTGGTTACTGCTTCTGTTCAACTGCATGTTTGCCGGGTGTGTAAGAGAGAATCCTCAACTCAGCTAGACATGGTATCTTGTGACCTGTTTAATGAAGTACATCCAGACACCATCTTTCATGTCTCCCTGGTGACACCCCTCAGCAACTTGTTCATGCTCCTCTAGCACTGGACAAACAACAGCTAGAACCAAGCCACTCTGCTGAACACTTGCCCATCCTGATTGTCTCCCTTTCCCAAACCATGTAATTTCTGTTCCTTTACTCAAACAGAACAGGAGCCCTCACGGGTTTGTCCATCAAGCTGTTCTTTCCCCCAGAATAAAATCTCTAAATCTCCTTCTGACACACTCAACGTGAGGTGCACAGGAGTCAAGCGTGGACTCCTGAGACAGAAGCTGTCAGTGCTCAGCCCACTGTGGATGGACTGAGCTAAACCAGACTGGGGAGTGTACCGTGAAGTTACCTGAGCAATGACACAGCACATGCACATCTGATGACAGGATCAAGGGCCCTGCCTAGAATGAATCAACCTCTTTCTTGCAGACTGGTGGCAGGCTGTAACCTCATTATCACTATATTTCTCTACCATGGGATTTTTCTGTAGCTGAAGATGCCAGGAGTGTCAGCAATGACATGGCAATTCATCGACTGCAAGCACAAGACTTCCATCAGGGAAGCTGCTGCATTTACTATGCCAGGTTCAAGACAGGAGAGTAAATGACAACAAGCTGCTGGGCCAAGATACAGGCTTGTCTAAGGAAAATGGAGGAGCAGGCATAAATGTTCAGCTCTGAGGACACAGAGGAGGGCACGAGGCTGCTCATACCTGGATCCAGCCATGATCCATCCTGCTGACACAAACAGCAAAGCTCATCAGAAAAAGGGGAGCTGTCTGTCTTCCTAGCTGAAGAAAACCAATGTATAACCAGGTGTCTACACAGACGGGGCTCCTCTTAGCTTAAGATCAGAAGGGAAAGAGCAATAGGGCTGGACCATTACCACAGCCCCAATTCCTGCAGGCAGCCAGGCTCCCTGGGCTCCAGCAGCCATAGCACATGATGGGAACATGCAGAGGCAATGCCTAAAGGGAAGACAGACCCGTTTAACTCTGCATGCCCAAACATGAGATCAGAGGGAACTGCTTTAGAGCCAACACTATGGAAACCTGCTTCACTCATGAGCTGCTGCAGCAGAGCAACTGCATTCCCTACCAGAAAGCAGGATGATGCCAGGACAAAACTGCCGACCCAAACAGCGGATTTGCTGCTAATGCTAGTGAACTGATTCAGTTGGGTTTGAAGCGAGAAGGAAGAGGGGCGGGAAATGCACTGAAGAGATCTTGGTTTCCTCAGTAAGCAGGGGAGGAAAATCCTGAGGAGCATCCTTGGAAGCAGCACTGAGGAAGACCCAAGGAAGGGAACCAAAAGATGAGTTCAAGTGGATCTGTCCTCTGCAGGCTTCCCTCCTGCCTACCTTCCTGCATCAACACCCTGTCAGTCCCCAGGAACAGAAAAGAGAGGCAAAAGTTAAACACAAGTATTTATGAACTTTTCCTAATGCTCACAGGCTTGCCTGCCATAGGGCAGCCTCTGAGAGCAGGTATGTTCAGTGGGTAGAGCTCACATAGGAACCGGGCCTTACCCAATATAGCACTATTAAGAGCAGCACACACAGGTTCCCTCTGGATTGGGTCCAGCTGTTGACCGACGGGGCAGTTCCAAGGGTCTGAGTAAGCTAACAAGCTAAATGCGTCCTGTATGAGAGAACAGAAAGGCACAGTAAGGTCATGCATGGCTGAAAAGGCACAGGAAAACTGCCAAGTCCATCAGCTGGGGCACCTCCTGCCATCGCCAAGGTGACAGGTGCCTACCTCCTGAAAAGAAACGGCCCTTTTCTTCTTGGCAGCAAGGGACCACACTGGGCCATCAAGATAGTAGATTAAAGAGGGTGCCCCCTCCATCTGGCAGGGGAGCCAGCACGGGAAGGCAGGTAGAGTGTCACCTGGAGAGAAGAAGAGCGAAGGCAGGCAGGAGCTGTATTGCTTCTCTCCTGTGCCAAGAACTGGGTCTAGATGCTCTATGTTCACTGAGTTTCAACCTCTGATCCCCATGCAGGCCCCCTCTTCCTCACCAGGTGCAGAAGTGGGGGCCACCCAGAGCTCTGCAAGAGAACCCGCAACCCCACTCCTGACTCAGACAACTGCTGCGATGCAGCACAAGGCCCAGGCTTACCTGAAGCATCTTTTTGTGCATTGTGTTCTTCCCATATTCTCTGCAAAGCTGCTCGCTCAGCATCTGCAGCTCCCGTCCAAACTGGATCATTCGCTCCGTGGCAGCGTGGTTCCCTCCACAGAGCTGCCTCTGGGGGCAGCTGTCTTCTAGAGGGAAGGCAGTGGAGAAGTAACAATCATCTTTTATTCCTCACCACTGCCCACTCTGTGTCATGCTACCCATAAACTCCTTTCCTTTCTGGCACAGGTAGCTGGGCCCTGCTCTAGGTTTATCCCAGTGGAAGGTTTTTGTGATCCCTACACTGCAACAGCCAGTACTGGCTTTTTCATAGCACCTGTTAGGAACAGGGAAAACTTGAGCTCAGTTTGTTTAATGCCTGAGAATGACCTACAAAATCAAGTCTTCTGGTAAAATCATGGGAGCCTGCAACTCCAGCTGTTACCCCTTCATGTGTGTAATACAGCACACACAACACGGAAACCCCTGGCCTAAAAAATCCTTGGCACAGAAAACTTTCAGTCAGAGATGTTAACACCAACTTCCCAGTATTAAGTGGCCACAAGACCCGTTGTAACTGGAGGAACTCCCAGTTTCGGAGGTAGTGTAGTTGATTCATCCTCTCTCTCCTGGCTAAAGCATCCACAAACAAGACAGTTGTAGCTGACCACACTGTGCTGAGGGCATGCTGTGGCCAGGCATCAAGTCAGCCTTTCACAGCTTGGTTCAGTTCCTCAGTTGGCAGAAGTGCCAGGACTGCTCTGAGCCAGAATTCAGGACCAGTGCTCAACAGACCTTTAACTCCTATTGCTTTCCCTGCTTCACAACATCACCAGCGCTGCTGCAAGACTACGAAAAACCAGATCTAGTTTTAGTTCTGGGACAGATTCATTTTCCCCATGAAAGAGGCATCCTGAGAACTTCATCCACTAGGGTGGGGAAAGAAACCCAAAGTTCATGTTTTTTCCCCACAGTCCAATCAGTCTTAACTCTCAATGCCAGCTCTTTCTATTTCCCTTTACCCCTCCTGCCTCTGAGGCCCTACCCATGCTGGATTCATCTGTCTGCAAGATCTCTTCATGTTTGTAGGTGCCATTCATTATCCTGGTGGATGAATTTTCCAGGACTCCATTGGGGTAATGTTCAGCCTCCATTTCCATCTCGCTGTCACTAAAGTGAAAGGAGGAAAGAAAGGTCATGTATCTTAATTAGAAAGGGAAGAAATTAAGAACTCAGATGCCAAAACACAGAATCCAGGAATCATTCAAGTGGGAAAAGACCCTTGGGATAATTGAGTCCAACCCTCAGCCCGACTCTACAAAGTCCTCCCCTACCCCACATCCCCTCACAGCTCATCCAAACGGCCCTTAAACACACCCAGGGATGGGGACTCCACCCCCTCCCTGGGCAGCCTATTCCACTCTCTGACCACTCTGTCTGGGAACAATTTTTTCCTCACGTCCAGTCTGACCCTCCCCTGTTGCAGTTTAAAGCCGTTCCCCCTTGTTCTGTCACTAATCACCTGTGAGCAGAGCCCAGCACCAACCTCTCTACAGTGGTGCCCAGCAATGGTCAGTAGACCAGAAAAAGTGCCAGCTGGGCTACAGAGGGCCAGATGGGCTAATTCAGCGTAGCAAAAATTGTTGCAGGTTTCTGAAGACAATTTATGAAACAGGTTTCTGTTCCAAGAGTACCTGTCATTATTACAGGTGCAGACTGCTTACCATTTTCCGTTCAGGAAGCAGTTATATCTGAGACAGTGAACAACAGCTAGACAACAGGTAACATACTAACACACTAAACATGAGGGAAATGTTGGCTATGGTAAGCCATCAACCCTTGCAAAAAGTGCAATACAGAACACAGGGGCTCTAGGCTTAAGTGTTTGAGGCAGCAGTGTGAATGAGATTGCTGATTAACTAAAATGATGATAAAATCTTGTTGGGACTTGGGCTCTACATTTAAAAAAAGAATCATAAATCCAGCATTATCAAACGATTCTGGTAAATTGAGTTTGAACAAGTGTTTCTCACACAGTTACGTGCTGAGGGTAAGAAGGATGATCCAGGAAATTACAGGCCTGTCAGCTTGATTTCAGTGCCCAGGAAGCTGATGGAGCAGCTCATCCTGAGTGCCAGCATACAACACATGTAGGACAAACAGATGCTCAGGCCCAGTCAGCATGGGTTTATGGAAGGCAGGTCCTGGTTGACAAACCTGATCTCCTTCTACGACAGGGCGACATGCTTATTGGATGAGGGAAAGGCTGTGGATGTTGTCTATCTTGACAACAAGGCCTTTGACACCGTTTCCCACAGCATTCTCCTGGCAAAACTGGCTACTCGTGGCTGGGCACACGCTTTCCTGGGTAAAACTGGATGGACGGCCAGGCCCAAAGAGTGGTGGAGTTAAATCCAGTTGGGGGCCGGTCACAAGTGGTGTCCCCCAGGGCTGGGCGTTGGGGCCACTCCTGTGCGAACTTTACTGATGATCTAGAGGAGGAGATCGAGTGCCCCCTGTCAGTTTGCAGATGACACCCAGTTGGGTGGGAGTGTTGATCTGCTCGAGGGTAGGGAGGCTCTGCAGAGAGACCTGGACAGGCTGGAGCCATGGGCTGAGCCCAACTGCATGAGCTTCAATAAGGGCAAATGACGGGAGCTGCCCTTGGGCCACAACAACCCCCAGCAGCGCTACAGGCTTGGGGAGGAGTGGCTGGAGAGCTGCCAGTCAGAGAGGGACCTGGGGGTGTTGACTGACAGCCGGCTGAACAGGAGTGCTCAGGTGGCCAAGAAGGCCAATGGCATCCTGGCTTGTGTCAGCAATAGCGTGGCCAGCAGGGGCAGGGGAGGGATCTCACCCCTGTACTCGGCACTGGTGAGGCCACACACCGATTCCTGGGTTCAGTTTTGGGCCCCTCACTACAAAAAGGACATTGAATGACTTGAGTGTGTCCCGAGAAGGGCAACGGAGCTGGGGCAGGGTCTGGAGCACAGGTCTGATGGGGAGCGGCTGAGGGAACTGGGGGGGTTTAGTCTGGAGAAGAGGAGGCTGAGGGGAGACCTCCTGGCCCTCTACAGCTCCCTGAAAGGAGGGTGCAGAGAGGGGGGATGAGTCTCTTGAGCCAAGGAACCAGCGCCAGGACAGGAGGGAATGGCCTCAAGCTGCACCAGGGCAGGGTCAGGCTGGCTCTGAGGAAGGATTTCTGTGCAGAAGGGGTTGTTGGGCGTTGGAATGGGCTGCCCAGGGCGGGGGGGAGTCCCCATCCCTCGAGTTGTTTAAGAGTAGGGTTGACCCAGTGCTGAGGGATCTGGTGGAGATGGGAACTGTTAATGTTAGGTTGATGGTTGGACTGGATGATCTTCAAGGTCTTTTCCAACCTAGAAAATTCTGTGATTCTGTATGGCTCTCAAGAGGTCACGATAGAGGCTACAAACTGTCCTGCAAACTGTGCTCAGCACAGTACTCAGAGGCTGAGTGTCAGCTGCAATTAGCAAGAGTTTCTACTAACCACAAGGATACCCTCTTCTCCAGCAGGGCCTCGCACAGCCTTGCAACACCAGCCTGGGAAGTGAGCCCAAAGGCAGCTCAGTTTTCACTACGGCTCAATATGCTCCGAACTCCAGTAAATGCAGCAATAACTACATCGCTCTCCTGGACCACCTATGGCTTCTTGGAGAAGGGAGGGTTTCTAAAGGTCTGACTTGCTGTCGTAAGTATGAAACAAATTATTGCTGATTCAGAGGCTCATCTGGAAGGAACTGGGCAACAGGTAGAGGCAGACCAAGAAAATTACTCAAGAGGGCACTGCGCAAACCCAGTAATGAGTTGAGCTGCTGCCTCACCCACTAAAGAGCAGGCAAGCTGCTTAGCAGCAGTAATTGACTGGCTGAGGCAGTAGCAACAAAACCAGGCTCAAGAGGAGAGCTTCTATGCCAACAATCGTGTTGGGCTCTGACAGCATCAGTTTAATGGGACAGCTTGGTGCCTGAATACAAGAGCATCATAATATTCTTTATGAGATGAGCCTCCAAGACTGAGCCAGAGCAGGGGAACTGTAACAGACTTGTGTCTGCTGGGAACAGTAATGACCTTGTAGATATAAAGAGTTATTCTGTTGTTCAAAAGAGCAGGACAGGTGTCTTTCTGGCTCCTCAGAAAGCAGACTGAGCCCTCTTCCACCATCTCACTCTCCTCAGGCATCTACAAAGGAAAAAAAATACCTGGTTTCTTGGTTACTCGTACTACTGTGCTGCTGAGATTTGGTAGAATCTGTAGAATTGGACTCAGAGTAGTTCACAGATGAGGGGGAGGAGGAGGAGGAAGATGAAGATGATGAACTCAGTGTTGGATATTTACTGTGACTCTGTTTGCTTTTTGTGGACATGACTCCATTGCTACAGGTCGGACTATCTGCTCCTGAAAGTCAAGAAGAAACGGAAAAATGAGACCATACAGACAATATCACTCTATTGTGAAGTAAACAATTTAGCAAGAGAGCAGGCCCCAAAGGAAGAAAGCAAAATAAGACTGAAGATCTTAAATTATGATTCATAGTTCTTAAATTCAATGGGGTTTAGAGAAAACACAAATTAATATGGAAAGAACCCCACTGCTCACCAGCAACATCTAAGCTTAAGGAAGTTTGAAAAATGAGCTGTAAATAATTGGCAGATTGGCAGAAACAGCTCACACAAGTACAAAAAATATTGTTGAAATATGAAGCATGGGTGGTTCGTAAAGAAGTTTACAAACTCTCTCCTCACAAATATTTCTCATAAATCCTTTACCCAGGAAAACAATGAAAACACAGGTGAAAACTGGGCCACCACAAGTATTTTTGCAAGCAGAACTTCCCAGGCATTCCACAACCTATCTTACATTAGGGATATACCTGATTCACACAACACTTTGCAGCTCTTAATCACAAGCTAACCTTCCTCATTTAGGAGAACTGAAAGGAGACTCAGGCTTGAAATCTCATCCACACACAAAAGGTGCCTATCAAGCTGTGGAACTTACTCACTGACACAGGACACAAACCTTTGGTCACTACCCACAGGTTTTATACAGCTTCAGAAATGACTGGATAAACTCACAGGGGCTCTTTAATACCAAGACAACTGCAAATCATTACGGGCTTAAATAATATTTTGGAAAAACCTCACTATGGGCTTGCCTTCTTCATATATTCTTCCCTAGGCAACCAATATTGACTACAGGACCTTGCTTAGATGATGCGACCTGGCATGGCTGTTCCTCCAGAAGTGATGGTGATATAGCCAAATTCATCAGCTGATCCCATGATTGTATTTATAGCTAGGGAATTTATTCATATTTTTATCACAACAACACATTCAAACAACATCTTTGTTGGTTTTCTACATTTTAATGACAAAGATGCAGTAGACTGTGCACAACAGTTCTGCTTAATCTTTGAAACATGCACTGATGAAATGATCATTATTTTGAAAGTACAAGGTCTGACAGAGGTGCAAGGAGATGTCCCATGTACAGAGACAAATATATATGAATACTGCCTTGCATCACAGTTTTTTTTTTTAATGTAGGCATCTCCTGGTTGACAACAGGAATTACCAAGAGCTTTTATGGACTGATGGGATCATTCTGACTATTTAGCCAGAGAAACATACTCAGGGTTTCTCACAACACAATACAGGAAACAAAGATCCTAGCTTGGGAAGGTGAGTGACAGCTTGAAGGCATTCAAGTAATTGTCTTCCCTTCCCTTAAATGTTTGCCTGCCCACAGTTTGTCACAAGCAGCAGTGGGAATACCGAAACAAAATACACTCGGATGGCTGTGAGCAGCTCAAGGAAGCAGCCCAGATTGTTTTCAGGGGCTCTGCATGTCATACTCCCTGGCCCATTCCATCTACAAAGCCATAGTCACAAATTATCTAGGGAAGGTATCGTAGGTGTCCTGCTTTATCTTGTTCTTTCCACTTCAAATCCTAAAGTTTAATTTCCCAAACTGCAAGGAGTTGATACTCCAGAGATGGGTTTTGCAGGTACAGAACTGTTCCCTTCTCAAATGTTTAGAGTTTGCAAGGTAAAGTCCATGGGAGAGGGAGAAGCTTTCATGCAAGGCATCCCTCTAATCTTTCGCTCAGCTGGCCGGAAAGGTGTATTTTCTGCTTGGCTCCTACTGGAAAGGAATTCTTTTGCAGACTCCAAGGTAAAGGAAACAGGTTTTGTTTTTCGCTTATAGCTCGGTCAGTGAAACACTGAATCACTAGTGGCTGCACTAAAAGGCCACCTTCAAAAGCTTCTTCACTCTGGAAAAAAAACTGCTCTGCAGACAATTGTCTATGGAAAATGACTAATGCAAACTCAACTCTGTAACAGTACAGAGACACCCATGATACCAGTATGTACTCTCAGCTGGGTATCAGAAAAGAAAGAAGAATTTCACAGAATCATTCAGGCTGGAAAAGCCCCTCGGGATCATCGAGTCCAACGATCAGTCCTACTCTAGTTCTCCCCTACCCCACATCCCCCACAGCTCACCCAAACGACCCTTAAACACACCCAGGGATGGGGACTCCACCCCCTCCCTGGGCAGCCTATTCCACTCTCTGACCACTCTGTCTGGGAACAATTTCATAGAATAATGCATGGAAAGGAGCAGGTAATGTAATACACAACCATGTCCACCTTTGACATTTACTCTAGGGAGACAGAGAAAACACACTTACCGGTACTATGAACGTGTGAGTTGCTTGATCCATGTCTAGGACTTAAGCTGGGGGACCCGGGGTAACTGTCCTGGGATCTGGGGCTGCGGGCACTGAAACAACGTACTTCGCTGTCTGTCCCATTCACCATCTCCACAAACTGCCGACACCTGATTTCATAGGAGGGAAGAAGGAGAAAAGGGTGCGTGACAGCCAGGATGCTCTGCATTGAGGTTTCCTTAGTTACTGAGTGGAGAAGTCCTAGAAACTGCATAAGAGTTAGATTTCTTGGCTTTCAAAAGTACATTTCAGACTCCTGGTACCTTTGTATTGCAAGTGATCTGATCGTGCTACAGGAGGAAGAAGTTCAAAAACGGCAACTTTGATGCTAGTGAACATTGAGACATTCCCCAAAAGTAAGTATATTTCCACTGTGCTAAGAAGAAACTCTTCACTTCATCTCCACCACCTCTTCGGGTACTCCAAAATTCAATTGTGAGGGTTTTTTTCAGGGAGAAAATACTAAATACGCTGAACATTATAGCTCCCCTGCTACTCCATCAACTTTGAAATACTGATGGCCAATGGAAAATAGAGAAGGAAGGGTAATAAATGCAATATCCACAGTGACAATGAGGATAGCTCCTCATTTAGCTTTACTGGGATTTATCCTTATATGTCTCAGGAGGCCGGGGAGAGACACTCTGTACAGCTGGGAGAACTAGGCCACATAAGCACTTTTTTCCTTTAGTCTCTACCCCAGATAGCCTTTTCCATACATCTGCCTTTCTAGGAACCTTCACAGCAACTGCTACATGCTCCAGTGTTGCAAGATCTCCACAAGATTTCATCTACCTCTGCTTGACCTCATGAGGCAAAGCCATACTAGGTCTGAGCAGCAACAAAAGGGCTACATTTACATTGCTACAAGCACTGTGCAAAGGACTGAACCTATGTCCTCTCCCACTTGCTCCTGAAGGGCTATCAAGCAGTTTGAATTCAGGCCAAGGTGTGCAGCCAGACTGGATGGCTGGACAGCCTCTTTCCTCTCTCCTTCATCTACACATTTCAGCACTAGGGAGTATAAAGCTATTCATACTTACTTTAACATGAAGAGTAGGTTGGGGTTATGTTCTAGGAGGCCAGGATAGAGCTGCTGGGTGGCTTCTATAGCCTCTCCCACTCTGCCTGCTAATACTAGCTTCTGTATTCCTGAAAGCAAAAGGAGACCTATTGACACACAGGACCAGCCAACAAGAATGGCCAGAAGAGTTGTCTCATGTACACCACACAGCTCCCCACTACCACCTTGTACAAGGGCTAGGGAGAACTGGGGACCACATTTTGTTTATTATGGATTAGGGTGAAGAAAAGCCTGTGAAAATGAGGGAGAATTTGTTAGTAGCTCAGAAACACCAAGAGAAGAAAGATCTGAAGGATGAGGTAGGCGCACTGGGGTGGGGAGCTCTGGGACTTTAGTCACAGAGCTATGAAGCAATGGAAAAGAAAGCAAGACATGAGAGCTGGTTGGGAGCAAGGAGTCTGCTGGGGAAATTACAGTTTCAGAGGAGAAGCCCTTAGATCACCCCCCACATCACATCTGCTGGCTGGTTCACACTTGGAAGCATATGTATGGGTGAGCATCAGATAAGCAGAGTATTCTTAGGGGGTCTGTGGGCTTAAACCATAGCACAGTACGGTTTTCCCAATACCCCTAGCTCTAAGCAGAAGCAATTTTACTGACAAAACTGGGTTCCTGCAAGTCCCACCTCAATATATTCCCAGAGAAGTAACCTGAGCTTGGCCTGCAATGAGAATGTGGCACCTCTAAGTTAGCTCCAAAAATCAGCTATTGACTAAGCTAGAAAGAGTTCAACAAGTTGTACACTTCTAGGAGGTGCAAAGACACAAGGCAGAAGCCATCTATCATCCTGGGTGTTCATGTCCCACATAGGCTTCTTCAGTGGGTCGGAAGACACAAGTGCAAGACTTGAGATCCCATCCCTGAACACTCGGAGAAGCTGCTGCTCTACAGAGGTTCACATTTTACTTTTTTTTCTAAGTGTACTTAAAACTAAACCTAAATGTACTTAAAACTAAAAATGCATTGCATTTCCCTCTGTTTTTCCAGGATTCCTTACAAACAACAGAGAGAAGGTTTTGGATTGCCTGTGAGGTGCTTTGCAAGCAGAAGCTGTAATAACAACCAGCTGTGACTTCTGCAAATCATGAGCAGTTCAAAGACCAGGCTAGTAATCCTCATTAGCAAACCCCGGTAACAATCTGCAATGACTTGTCTTGGCTCCCACTTCTCAGTGCTTGTTTACTTGTTTTGTAGCTGAAAGATAAAACCAAAGTCATGGCTCTCACACCAATGTGTGTTGCACAGTCTCCTTCATTTCACTGTTTCTTCTACTTACTTGCATGTCCGTTTTCATGTCTCGCTGCTTCTGACAGCTCTCTTTGCCTTGTTTGGCAACTCTCACAGATGTCGTTGTCTTTTATATTTTCCTCTCTTTTTGTTTTCCCATCTGTGTTTTCCTCACACCTTTTATTTAAGCCCCAACTTCACAGCTCTATATTCCTTCCCTCCATCTGCATTGTCACCTGTCCTCAGACAAACGAGACTGCACTGTCTTGCGTGCCTCCCATACGCCTTTACCAATTAAACCCACACCAGCAAGAACAGTCGCTGGGGTCAGGGTTGCATAATGCATGACCTGGAAAGCAAAAAGCCCATCAGCACTAATGGGCAGCAACTACAAGTTATTTTGGGTACTAAGCAGAGTCCCCAAATGAACCTGAATGCTGGCTAAGCGTATGTAATGTATGGAAAGCGAGCAACAAAGGGGCACGATGCTCCTGATACGAAACAGTCACATGAGAAACAGTTCACAAAGGGAAGGGAAATGTACAGAGCGGGGTGTAGCCTGCATTCAACAGCCACGAGAATGCAGAAAACACACCAATGTTCTGTGACTCTGCAGTCTGAGCCTCTGAATAGAAAAGCTAAAAAAAAAAAAGTACAGCAGGAGAAAGCTGCAAGCCTTATTCTGCAGGAACAAAAAGCACTTACAGCCTTACCAGCTGAGAGATGAGCCACTTCAGAGGAAACAGCAGTAACCAAAACAGACACAGAATATAAATTCTTCACCTACTGTGAGCTAAACATTTTGCCTATGAATTTGCAAACCCCTTAGGTATGCAAAAAATTCACCTGAAGACAAGAAGTGCAAAGGGATTGGAAGACTCATTAACTCTGGGAGCTGTAGTTAAAACAGATTGATGTGTCTGGGTCCTTGCGACCATGCTAATGAAAGTGACCCTGCTGCAACAGACTGCATCAAAGAACCCAAATCCAAAGGGATCTCTGGTGCACAGTGATCTCAGTTCAGGTAAAGTCCAAGGTAATCATTCCATTCTCCACTGATTTAGCACTATCTCCCAGAAAGCACCTTTTTTCCTAGATATTATGTTTAGCCTGATGTGTGAAACTGCTGGACTCAAAGCTAAGAATTACCTCTCTTCCAGGATTCAGCTATTCATTTTCAACAAGACTGAGTAAAATTAACGAAGTTGATCAGAAGACTTATACTCAACACTAACAGGCATGCAGGTCACTTCTCAGAGCAGACGGACAAAGAAAAGAATAGGGCAGTTCTTGAGGCAGAGATGACAGAGGGTGGAGAGGACACAGTGATGACGGGAAAAGTGCTTCCAGCAGTGGTTCCCAAGCTCTACTGACCCACAGGCAGCAACACTAAGTCAGCAGTGTGCTATGGACAGCTTTGTACTGTCATGGAGTAACTTTTCTACTTCCACAGCACTTCATTCCTCTGCAGAGTCTTCAAGACAACACATGGCCAGCAGGCCACATTTTGGGAACAACTACCCAAGAGACTTACTTTGTCTATTCTTTATTGAGGTCTGTTCTTCCTGGATCGTGGTGTCTGTGACTCCGGCAAAGGCAGTTGCTGTTGAACAGTACCCATGATGAACCAAATATGATGAAACCATACTAGAAAATACAAACAGATTAAGAGACATTGGTAAAACGGGGTAATCACACTGGAGAAAAAAAATCAACATGACAGAAGCGGCAATTTCAGTGACCAAACTCAGCTTGCTTAGGACATAACCAGGGTCCTACTTCTGGGTCCAGACAGTGTAAATTTACAAGATAGGCACCTCGTCCTCAGCAGACAGCAGGGAGGCTCTAAATTCACCTTACAGGGGAAAAAAAAATAAATTAAGACTTCAAATGCATATACTGTTTTTTATTTATTTTATGATTGCTGTCCAGGGGTCACTTGGAAGAGCTCAGTACTGCGTTACTGCCAGTGACATCCTATACAGACATAAAATCTGAACTTCAGAGAGGCTCATGGCTTTCAAGTAGATGTCAAAAAAAAAGATTCTGGTCAGGAGTTTCTTCCATCATTTATTTTGCCAGCAACTATATCTTTGAATCTCCTTATGAATTCTACAAATTCAGATACTTTTATGTGCTGATTTACAAAGAGTAGACTGTCAGCACCGATTTTACAAACATTAACACAGTTTTAAGTTGTACTTTAAAAAAAGGTTGGGGAGGGCTTAGTATCACTGTCAAAACAAACACAACAAAAATGTCTTTCTGAACAGACCATTTCTAAAGCACTTGTGCCTTCCCAGGATGTGGCAGGCAGATGTTAATGTTTGCTGGGTTTTAACAAAACCTGAAAATTCAGCACAGGATTTCAAAGCTTCTAGTGATGAATCTCAAAACAGGCTTCTCGTGATGAAGCTGGTATTGATCTGATCAAGTCACAGCTCAAAACACACATTCAACTTGGCTACTTTCAGTACAGGAAAGAAGTAGTTTATGAGTCAACAATAATTTTCAGGCATAACATTGTAAGCAGGTGTGTAATTTTTAAAACTTGTTTTAAAAACAAGGGCTTCTGTCCACTGTTGGTACAAGACATGCCCTTTGCCCTTGGTATGGCACAGACAGGCATAATAAAGTGTAGCCCTCTCTGTCAAACAGCAGCCAGGTCACCCTGGCTCAGCCAGGCTGAAACACTGCACACAGTGATCCAAGCTGGCAGGAACAGAGGGGAAGAGCCAGCTCTTGCTTCAGTGTATTTCAGTAGCCAGAGTCAGAGGCTGCAAAGATTTAAATGCTCTACAAAACTGCACAAAACCTGAGCTCCTCCCTATGCCACTTCTGCCCATGGTATCACAGAAGTGTCCCTGCATGGGTACACAGCACTATTACATCCTGGTCACTACGCCAGGCTGATTTTCAGCAATGAGTTACCAGTTGTGTCTCAGCTACTTACTACTGCAGTGCTGCACACCCTCAAACATTCAGCAGCATGTTTGCATCCCAGGGTACCTCTCCTGAAGTTCTGGGGGAACGTTATCGCACTCCACTGTGACCTATGTGACACGTGCATGCAAACAACAAAAACCTTTCAGAATCCCAGGTTCTTCAAGGCAATAGCTTTTACTGCTTGGAAGCCTTGGTTGGAACTTGTTGAGAGCACAAGTGCTCAAATCACCCAAGCAGTAATCTCTGTTGCTGCATTTAGAGGTGCTTCTCTCACCTAGAGTGGTCATGGTGGTGGTAGAGAGGCCTGTATTGCTTGTGGATTTTCTTCTTTGAAACAGAAGTCAGCTGCACACTTCCCTACAAATTACACAAAGTTCTCCTCCTTTTGCTTGGTACCACTTAGATTCTGTAGAGTAGGGCTGATGGTTGGACTCGATAATCCCAAGGGTCTTTTCCAACCTGAATGATTCCATGTAATGCCGAGTCCTCCTGCTTTATCAGAAATAGGGACCTATACCATTCCTTCTCCCACAATCAACCACACCAGCCGATCCCAAGACTCAGATGACTCCTACTCAACATTCCTCAGAGCAAGAGCTAGAAATATCAGAGATCCTATAAGGCTGTAACAACACACAAGAAGAGTTATCCATGTTTCAGGCACTTGAAAACCTTGTCAGATCAGCCTCTCCGGTGACAGCATATCCAGGAGTGCAACACAGATGGAAAATTCTGCCAGGCTAATTCTTCCTCTGCTTTCCAGGGAGGCACTCCCTATAGCAAACCTTCCCCAGTGAGAGCCTCTCTAAGACTATGCCTCTCAGGATCTGTCAGGGAGGAGAGTCTTTGAAGGGAAGGAAATGATTAGCTGCCCAGTTGGAGATTAAGTAAGATACAAATCCTAACAAAGCCACAGGATGAGTAAACATTGGTCCAAGAGCTTGAAGATCCAACGTGAAACAGCTGGATGACTAACGTGATGTACAAGCCCTGACTTAAACCTACCTACTGAAAGAAGATGGGAAACGTGAAGCTGATTCTTAAAAAGAAGTCTAAATGAGATATGAGGAACTCCAGACTGTTGACCCTGACACCTCCATCATGCACATCAGAAGATACAATTCTGGAGAACACAAGGAACAAATGCAGGGATAAACTGGTCCTACTCCAGAAGAATCAACAGGTTTTGTAAAGGGAATTCATAGGTTATTTGGTGACATTTTTGGCGGGCATCTGGAACAGGCAGAGAAGAGATACTTTTGCAGTCCACCTGGTTGTCCAAAGACACTTCACTGTCTTTCAACAAAGCTTCTCAAAGAAATTGTGTTACCATGTGATAAAAGGAAGGTCCAACATGGCTAAATATTCAGTTTAACAATGGGATGTCTAAAAATGGTCAGTTTTACCAGGGAAAGGAAAAAACACTTTAGTGTTAAGTGCTGCAGGAACCTGTGCTATTAGCATATTCATAAAACTAAGCTTGAAAGGTCAGTGCTCTCACGCAATGCAGGTGCTTTTATGTTCAAAGATGCAGTGCGCACACTTTTTTCTGAACAAGTTGCCTTTTGAGCACTAGGAACTAAGTATTTCCATTTAAATATCAGTGAACCTCTTCATTCTCTTTGGCTGCTACGCAAATGTTCCAAAAGCAGATCCTGTCTTTCCACAGCCTGACAAGATGCGCTCCAGAGAGTGAAATGACCCCATAAACTCAACAATCCAGCATATCAGAATAAAAATTAACATTAAGGTCAATGCCGGTTGTTACATCTCATTCATGCTGTGTCAGACCAAACACCCAGTTAGTCCAGTACTTGTACCTCCTAACTGGCAAAAGCAAACACCTAGAAAAAAAATAAAGGAACAAAACACATATGAAAGGATACTTTTCCCCATAACCCTTCCAGCTTCCAGTGATCGGTCAGATACTTCCTGTCCTAGAGGTTTTATCTCTCTACATTGTAGCTCTGATAGATTTTTCTTTCTAATAATGTGTCCAGCCACTTTCTGAATCCATGCTGTTTTCAGGGTACCTTATGAGGACCTGGACCTGAGCCCTGTTCAATCTCATACAATTGGCCTCAGCCCATCGCTCCAGCCTCTCCAGGTCTCTCTGCAGAGCCTCCCTACCCTCAGCCAGATCAACACTCCTGCCCAATCTGGTGTCAGTCTGCAAACTTACTGAGGGTGCACTCAATCCCCTCATACAGACCATTGATAAAGATATTAAACAGAACTGACCCCAGTACTGTGTCCTGGGGAACATCACTTGTGACCAGCCATCAAATGGACTGAACTCCATTCAACACAGCAAGTTTTTTACCTAGAGAAGAGTACGCCTGTCCAAGCCGTGAGCAGCCAGCTTCTCCAGGAGAATGCTGTGGGGAACGGTGTCAAAGGCCTTACTAAAGTCTAGACAGACAACATTCTCATCCACTAAGTGGGTCCCCTTGTCACAGAAGGTCACTTGATGCCCTTTAATTCTTGCAGTACAATTGTTCCATCACCACTTTCTCAAGGCTATTCAGGATACTTTTTTCACACTTCTGCCTTACCCCTCACAATCATATCCTTCAACGCTGTGGGTCTGTATATTTGTTCCCTGCCTTACACCCCCCCCATATCTTTGCACATCCTGCCTTGTTTTCTTCCCATGTTTTTCTCACTTCTACTACACACTTTTGGAGAGAAAGAACAGAAACATCACATGGTATTCACATTAAGGGTGCACCACATATTCACACAGTGACAGAATTATTTGTCCTCTGTTTTTTCCCTAACAAATTCTAGCTTTTTTTTTTTTTCTGCTTGCTATCAAAAATTGAGCTGACCTTTCCATGCAATGATTAATCATAACCCAAAGATCTCATTCCTTCCTGAAGGGTCCCTTCTTCCCAGCCATTTCTGAACACCCTCAACACCACACACACTACCAGCATGCATCCAAGTCCTCCTCCCAAAGTGACAATCCCTTACCCACTCATTCCCTCTCTTGTCTCTCTTTTAAACAACTCATAATCCACATTGGACACGTGCCCTCAAACACTGGCTGCACAGTCCCCCCTTAAGTTTGCAGCAAGGGAACTTCTCAAAATCCTTTTGGACTTCAAGGCAAAGACAGCAGCCCAAGAACCATATCCATGTGTCTGCTGGCTCCTCTTTGCAAAACCCATGTCCTATTTCTCCACATGCCTAGTGCATTTACCCCTCAGTAGTGCTTCTACGGATTTGTGCAAGCCAGACATCAAGGTTGTTTCAGTCTGTCGCTGCCTGACTTTTCTGAAACCCTTCCTGAAATATGGCACCATCCTTCCCTTCTCTTGACTCAAGGCAGTTTGAAAATTTGTTCTACAGCCACAAGCTCACCTGTCTTCTCCTTGAGTCCTGTTAGGAGGTGAGAAATAGATGAGGGAAGTGGAGAAAGTCTCTGGGATTAGATACTTACTCCGCTTCCCCTCACCTATTTCTTCCAGTGCTTTTTTTTGACAGACACTTCAATCCCAGACACAGCCTCTGCCAAGCCCCTCACAAAGAAGCATCCTAGCATGACAACCTACCTGATTTCTGGACACAAAGTCAAAGAATTCAGTTGGATATGGTTTTATATTCCCCAAGGTCTCTTTTAATATTGCAATCCTCTACAGGCCCTACAAACTCTCTGGCAGACCTCCCGCTCCTTATTTTCTTGAAGAAGGATATTATTGTTATAATTATTATTTTCAAGAGCTTCTGTTAGTTGCTTTTCAAAGGCTTTGCTGGTTGCCCTTAATTATGTACAGATAACTAAATACAAGACTAGCAGAAAACAAGAACGATCACATGGATACAATCATTGCTGTAGTGACCAGTGTCAGGTGTTCAGGGAAAGAATATAATAAAAAGGTGAAACACAGAGCTATCTGTAACCAGAGATATAAACAACAAGAGATAGAAGCAATAGCCATAGACTTGGGGGGTTCAAATATAACTATGGAATTGGCCACCATGAATTACTGTGAATATTTAAATGTGTATCTCTTAAAATCCACTTACACTTAAATCACCACAACTTCTTGCAGCAGCAATTCCCCCAGTTTTACATACTTAGTGAAAAGAATATTTTGTTTCTAAGCTGGAAGGTTCTTTTTCTCCAATTCTTGTGCTTTGAAAAACTGAATAATCACTTTCTAGTTATGCTCTTCACAGTGTAAATGACTGACAGACAACTACCATCCACCTCCCTCAATTACCTGTTTCCAAGCTGTGAAGACTTAAGTCAACTCTGTCTTTCTTCAGGCAGAAGATACTCCTGACCTCTGACAACTCTTGTCAGTTGTTCTCATCAAGTTCCACTCAACCGTTTTTGCAATGAGAAAGGCACTCAATATTCACAAATTTATAAAATGCCATAATTGCGTTTTCATTTAGGTTGGCTTTGGAAGCCTTTGGTGTAAGCTATTTCTTGCTTTTTCATTTCTGAATTCAGCTGATTTACACACTGGCTTTTCTCCTATGTTAAGAGCTTTTATGGTGTCCTCTCCATCCCCTTCCCCCAGTGCATCATCTCAAAGTGTATGTTTTTCCATTCCTACAAGCTTTCATGCAGTCTTTGGCTGAAAACTTCTCTCATATCTTTTACATTTGAAACAGCAGCAATCTACACAGGAAAGACTATCAAACAACAAAACAGAGGGTAAAACAATTTGAGCAAAATGCACTGACTGACAGTTTTTGCCATAAGAAAGCATAAATTAGCATTAAAAAAGTATTTAAAGCCTAACAGAATGAAAGAAGCTGAACACCAGAACAGAGACTTACTTCTGCAGCATGGCTTGCCACTCGCCTAGTCTGTCTCCTATGGGAAACCGCTTAATGGTGCTCTGAATCTTCGCTCGCCACTCCCTCATGTAGTCCTCAATGTCGAAAACAAATGGCTGCTGCCCAAAGTTGGCATCGACTATCTCTCCTGGAGTCTGGAGACCCACTGTAGGGTAGAGATTTGACTGGGAAGGAAGAAAAAGAAACCTGTATTAAACCCAGCTTTCTCTTTCTGGTTCTACTTACATGGTTTGGTAAGACAAGAGCTGCTCTTTAAACTGAAAAATGTACTGAAGGGGGAACAGCCCTTTAGGTACCTCTCAAGGAACCACATGACTTACTGTGCAGTTATTAAAAGTTATTGCATACAAGCAGAACAATGGGTTCAAACCCCAGCAGTCTGATTGATGCCATGACTGCTGTCTATGGCATGTCCACTTTCTGGCTTAGTTTTCTGCAATTTCTACCAAAGTTCAAGAGCCAGCAAATAATAATAACAAAAAATGAAAGGGGCATCATCTCAATCAACAGATCTATGCGTTTTCCAATGTTTCAGCTGAAGTCTCTTATTCCTTAGAAGTTGCTGTCTGAGTATTTTACATCTCTGATGAAAAGAGAATGGATGGTAGTGGAGCTCAGGTTAGGTCTTTCAAGATCCCATGACAGCAAGCCATCCACACAAGAAATTCCACTACTGATAGATTAATTTCATTTTAAGAAGCAGCATATGGATCCAAATGGAAGCTTTGACCCCCCACCAGAACATGGGGAAAAGAAAAAGGTTACCACCATGAAAACTCCTCTAAAATTAAGACAATAATTGAGCTTCCAAATATGATCTGATTGAAAATAGGTGGTCAAAGCCTATCTAGAAGTTCCCTGAATTCTGGCTATTTTAAGAATAAGCTTATGGATGCAAACTGAATCTCTGAGCTGACTTAAATGTGGGAAAAAGAGAAATGGCATCAGAAAAGATACAACGGTGCCTGGTTCTCATTACTCTGGATCACATTTTTTTTTAAGAGCATGTTCCATTCACTGTCATGTTACTTTTCTGCAGCACAAATTACTTTCCTGTTTACAACAAAAACTTCACTAATCCTCCGCTTCAGAGGATGTGCTGATAGCCTGTGGGGTTTAGGAAGAAATCTGTTTGAACTGTTTGGTGTTGGGTTTTTTCACTTTGCTCTAACACACTGGAGACTGACACAGCCAGAAAGCAGACACTGGGCAACGCACACAGATGCACGTAGTGAAACTGAAGTTCTGGTGTCTTGCTCACAGTTGAACCCATGTCAAATGTTAGATCAGTGAAGACCTCTCTTTCTATGTCAAACCAGCAAGAACTACTACTGGTGGTTATCCTAAAGAAAGCTAGAACGGTTCTCTCCTCCTCTATAGCAAAGGGCATGAGCTTGCCTACAACTATTTGCAGAGACCTGAGACAACGTCAGTGATCTCCCCTTGAGACGTACTGTAGTTGTGGATTTTACTCTTTACTAAAGGTGTTAAGATTGTTACAAAGCAGAACTCAGCAGAATCCTAATCACACTGGCGGAAACGGAGCCAGCGTGTCATGGGAAATGGTTATTTCTCTCTGCTTTCACTGGTCTGGCTACATCTGCAGTACTGTACTTGGTTCCCTGCTTCCACAACCACATCCCCAAGACAAGAAAGACATTCACAAACGGGGTCCAGCAGAATTCTGCTAAGATGGTCAGAGGGCTGGAGTGCATGGCATACATGGAGAGGCTGAGGGAATTAGCTTGGAGAAGAGAAGACAAAAGGGAAAATCTAACTGAAAGTCTTCCACTCCCAAAAGGGAGGTAATAAAAATGTGGGGACAGATTCCTCTCAAGGGTGTTCAATGGGCACAAGCTGCAGCCAGGGAAATTCTGATGGGACATAAGGAAGAAATTCTTCCTTCTGAGGATGATTAAGGACTGGAACAGGTTCCCGAGAGACTGCAGCATCTCTGTCCTCAGAGATATTAAAAATTCAACTGGAGAAGGTCCTGGCCAACCTGCTCTACCTTTGAAATTATCAAATCTCAAAAAAAAAAAAAAAAAAAAAAATTTCAGGCTGGAAATCAAAAATCAGGATGATTGCATCATTGTTGACTCGGCACACCTCCTCCTTTCCTACTCTCACCCCAAGGAAGTCACTGGGTTAGAGAGGTGTGCAGAGAAAATGCAGCACGATACAGGAAGTGCTACCAGAAGAAAACATTGTATTTAAAGTCAGTCTCTCCTTTCTTTCAAACCTAGCTGATAAAGAAATACCTCTAATGAGGGATCAGATCTTTTCCACAGTCCATACTTTAGACTTTTTCATTAACTTAACTTTTTAGTATGATGAACCCAAGGACTTCCAAAGCCAGGAATCAGACACCCAAAATATTTGGAAGTTAGAAGGAAAATACCACAATTTAAAACCTATAATGTATTTTTCAGCTACTTTTACATATGTTCATCTCTGAGGGGAAGTTGCTAATCCCCATCTTCTCTCAAATAATCTCCAAGTTAAAATTCCATTTTTCACATGTGGGATGTATCCTCTCTGTTCAGCAACTGTTGGGAATCACACGTATCTCCACCACCCTGCCAGATGCAGGGAGACATCATCCCAGAGCCCACTGACCAGGCAGATGCTTCTCTTGCCAAGTTCTTGAGGCACACCTTCCCTATGACATTTGGACCATCTCCTGCCTCTGATGTTGCTGGCCAGTTGCTCACAACCCCTTAGTTCACCTTGACTTGTTTTTTAATCCTCTTGTCCCTTGCACCCCTGCAATCCCATCCTGGGCTCTTTCACATTCTGTTTTCTTACATTTCCTATTGTTTTAGCAAACTGACAAGCAGGATAAACCTGATACAGGCTTGTGTCAATAAGAGAGTTAGGCCTAAGCATTGACTTAAATTGGTAAAAAGGGGAAAAACTCCCTCTGTGGGATATTCACTTCTATTTGCAAGCAGTTATTTCTGTATTAACTTCAGCCTGTGCTAAGCCAAAAGGCAATTTTTTCCCTCACTGTATTTTCATACAAATGCAAACACTCTTTAGAGGGAACTGAAACAAGGTGAAACAAATACGCTTCACTGTGTGTGAGACATCACAATAAAATGTGGTTTTCAACAGAAAGTGTCCATTTCAACTTCCTAACGTGAATATTGCAAAATATTTTCTACATCATTTGCCTCTGAAAGGGGAATTTTGCAATAAGCACTTTAAGGAAACAATTTCTAGACTAGTAACATTTTGAAGGGTCAAATTAATTCTTTGTGTAATCTCACTGACATGCCAACCCTAAAAGTTATTTAAGCTTGAAAGGTATAAAAGTAACGGGGTCTACTGGCCAAGCTTCTCACTGATGTGTGTTACCATCATCACAAACTGTAATGCAAGAAAAAGTTTTCAACCCACAGCCCCTCGCAGGGGGAATTCAGTAATTAGGTAAGGAACAGAGCCAGAGCCAAAAAGTGTGTGTCAAGCTGCTCAAACCAGAGAACCTCAAGGGTCACTCAGGTAAGATGCCTGTTCCCGTTCTTGTTTGCAGTTAAATTTTTAGACTGCAGCTTTAGCAGGTGAAGAACATAGATTACATTCTGTATCTTTCATACGGTGGATATTTTCTGTTCTTTACCTTATAATGAATGGATATTGTGTTCGAGCCAGGATCATGCTGCTGTAATAAATGAAAAATACCAGTTGCACGTTCTATCAATTTCAAATTCCCTACTACCTCAAGACTTCTACAATCTCTCACAATAGGCGTAATATTTAAACCAAAAGTCTATCTTGGGTTTAGCATCCCCTTCTTCAGGAAAGGGCAGTAACCTCAACTGTTTGGGAGACCAACTAAAGAGCCATGGACCAAGGGAGCAAAAAGGGCATGGAATACAGAGGTGAAGAGGGAAAGAAGGCAGAGGGAAGAAGGCAGTAATTCATGGGAAGGATATTGGAACAGGAGTATGGGAATGATGGAAGTGGGGTATAGGTATCCTTCAGAAGAAGCTGCCAGCAGACACAGCAACTGAGCCATTTAGCACATGGAGACAGATGTCCAAAATCCACATGGAGGCAGAAGTCTCCTGTTCTTGCTTGCTCCAGTTAGGGGGTGAAATGACCCAGTCAAGCTTCTCTTGCCCTCTTTTTAAAGATAAATTCTCTCAGGGAGAATAATTCTCGACAGTAGGAGTCCTATAGGGTATCCACTGTTCTCCTTCCTGGCCCAGAAAAACACTGTTATGGACTAGTTGATGCTGTAAAAGCCAGAAGGGGATTTCCATGGAAAACAAGCCAGCAAACTGGCTGGTAAAAGGCACAGAGATACCATTCAAGCATTGGAACTCCTCCACAAGGCATCTGAATAGCTGATCCCAAGAAACACCTGACCAGATCTTCCTCCAGTTTTAGCACTAAAACAAAATCTCCTCTGCACAGGACACAGACAAACGAGCATGAAATCCTGTAAGGATTATCTGATGAAATCAAGAAACAGCAGGATGGGGGGATGTCCTGGGCTCAGGAGAGTTTTGAATTCAATTTTTGCGGCACTGTGAGACCTCAGTGCTGCAAGAGCCCTTCTGTCTGGGCTGCTCCCATGCATCTTCCTCAGCTGTTCATCCTCTGTAACAGAGACTCAACACTGGTGTGAACAGCCTACAAGTGCACATTAAATGTATATACATCAGCTCACTCTGCACTCCTGGGTCAAAAGGATGCAAGTTAAGCTAAGCAGGACAGTAATTTCAGCCTGCCAAATCTGTGCTGCAAAGCCCAACAGCAACACTTTGGCTGTAAATGACAAAACAATGGTGTGTGTGTTGGATAGCTATTTTTGATTAGTAAGAGCCTGAACAGTAAATATCTATCCCAACATGAAGACTGCTCTCATCTCAGAAAGAAAAGCAGTCTAGCCAAACAAGAAGACAAAGCAGTGAAAAAATTAGGACTATAGTAAAACTGATTCCTAATGTAATATATATCCAGAGGGAAAACAAAGAGCACCTAAAACAAGGGGTATATCACAGAAGTGTCTTCTTGCCATGGATGCACGGTTGTCACAAGACCTCACACCAAAAGGTTAATATTCATGGACAGGTAAAACACTCTTTTACTTTAATAAACTGTACTTGAATCAAATCAATAAACTACTGTGGAACAACCCACATAAAAAGGGTTTCTGGTTTAGAATATACTGCAACATTACCAAGTTCAAAGAGCCTGGGAACAAAAGAAAAAAAAAAGGCTGTATTGACAGGCCAATGAAATAACTGGAACATCCTTCAGCGCAGACACTGGCTGGGATATGGGAGACAGTTGTAAAGCCATAAATCCCATTGGGAAGGTGAACAGGGAGTGCTAGTCATTATTTCTTACACACAAAAAATTAGAGGAACAAAATAAATTTTTTGGCAAGAGGTACAAAATAAAGAGAAGCAAGCTTTCTTCCACACAACATGGAAGTCAGCCATGAAAATCAATCACTTTGGAGGTCTAAACAAGTTACGGAAACTAAGAAATTCCTCAGAGGAAATTCATTTGGGGTTATTAAGTACAAAGACTGGAGTGCAACCTCAAGGACAAGAAGTTCTATGTATGACAGAAATGGATGCAGTGGATGTACTGGTTTATGCCTGACCTGGTTTTATCTTCTTTTCCTAAACACCTGCTCCTTGTCTAGGAACATTTTTTTGTTCATGACCCACTGGGAAAGTCATGCTTTTCTAAGACCCAACTAGACGTTACTGCCTGGTGTAACTCAGCAGGTGTCACTGCCCTCAAGAGAACTCAGTATCAGGGCTGGTGAAGCAGAGGAGTAACTATCAGCCCCACATGGATGCCAAATACATTCCGTGAGCAATTCCAGGGGCTGGTTACTCATCATGGGTGGAGGCTTCTCAAAAACCCATGCAATGAGCACACATGCTACAGCCAGCTAAGCCTGACCTTCATTTCCAGAAATACCCTTCCTTAACCACACCATGGAAAGGGAACAACTCCACCAGGGCTGCAAGACTTGTATGAGACAGGAAGAAGCTGAGAATAGTATCTTTAGGCATTTTTTGGCTCTCTGATGATGGGACATGAGGGGCTACTCAGTGACGTTGCAAATATACTCCCCACAGTTGAAGCTGCATTTGGAAGACAGTGACCTGTAATGGAGTTTGAATCCTTGCTTTAATTCCAGCAGGAGCAACATATTCTTAGAAGTGGTGAGGGATGACAGAAGGCATGTGAGTAGCCCACAAACCCAGCCACAGGATTACGAAGTTTCAGAAAAAGGAGAATCCACATCATTCATCAATGTGCGTTGCCATTTTTTAACAGGGCATCAAACAGAAAAAAAAAATAAAAATCACCCCCCCCACACTCTTCCCCCTCCCTTCTGTTTACATCCTTAGTTAAAACACTGAAAATAGGTGTACTTACAGGGAGGTCTGTAAAGGCTATACCTGTGGGGGGAAAAATATTAGAATTAAAAAGACAAAGGATTTTTTTCCCTGTTTGGCTACATCCTTAACATTCTACAAAATGTTACTACATTTGAACAAATCCTAGCTCTGACCCTGCATTTCACCACCTGTCATATTTAGAAGTAACTTCCCTCCCCAGACCCCTCCTCTGCAAGGTTTTGCATCTGGAGAAAGGTTCAGGGAAAAGTCTAAATGTTCCAGACATCTCTCCCAAAAATCTGATTTTCTAAAAAGCAGCTCCTCTTTTCTTAGCTTCTCCCTTTATTACTACAAAGGAGTTGGTTTTCAAGATTCACTTCAACTTTAGGAAGTTTTACTACAATGCTGCTTCGGTTTAGACTGTAACTACTTCTCCTTACCAGCCAGAGACAGGAATGAACATCCAACACTTAGCATTACAGCTGGGAACAGCCTTGCAACACGACCAGTCTGCAGCCAGGAGCACCTCAGAAATACTGTACAAAGAACAGCTTCATCCTTAAGTACGCTGCTACAGCTCCAAATACGAGAGATGGGAAAAAGTGTATGGTTTCCCTTTTTATTTATATGTGGTATGTCAGAAGAGAGGTATTTAAGCAGAGGCAGCCCTAGGCTGGCTAACAGAGCTGCAGCCAGAGACTATGCTCAGCTACAAAGTCAGGCTACCCGCAGGCACATCTCTGCAACGCTCTGCATCTGGTTTAGGTGTGAAGTACCGCTCAGAAGCAGGGTGCCTCTGCTCCCTCTCCTGGGCAGTGTGTCCCTCCATCTGCCATGGGTGAGATCCAGCAGCGAGGCAGGAGCACAGAGAGACGATCAGCCAGTGACAGCAGCTCTAACCCATGGATTTTGGGTCACCCTCACCAACAGCACAGGGGAAACTGCTGCCACTGTTCACCTTATCAGGCTGAGCTTAATTCATGTTTTAAGCTAACACTTCCAGAGTCAATCTAGAAGCTGAAGTCTTGCCCCATGTGTGTTCCCAGCAAAGCTTTCTGTCCCCAGCCAGAGGAAGGCTGGTACCCACACCAGTATGCCCAGTTCTCCCATACATCCCACCTCTCAGCCATGCAGCAGTCCCTTTCTAGGTAGCAGTGAAACAGCTGCACAGAAGCAAGAGCACATTATTCTGTTTTTAACATTGGGACTATTTTAAACAAGAGCTGCAATGTAATTGTGACCAGATCAGCTTGAAATGGAAATTTAAAGCAGTTATAGGAATCAACATAGGAAACAAGTAATTACTATTCAAAACAGCACAGATCCAAAATCAAATGCTTGGAAAAAAAATCCTATTTTACTAAATAAATGGCCTGTAAGGTTTAATTAACACCCTGGCAGATAATCAGTACGGTTTAATTAACATCATGGCATGTTTGGACCTTGTCTGTTGAGTATCCTCACTACAACCCAACCAAAAATTGTGTTTACAAGTGACACTGAATACCTGTCTGAGAAAAACAGTCAGTCAGCACTTGTCTCACCCCAGCACTGTTGTTCCTCACTCAAACCTGTTTTTCACTTTGCACTTGTATTGGTCATCTTGATGAAAGCTTGTTTCTACCCTTACACTAGAATGAGACAAACCTGCTTGAGTCTGCTGCCCATGGAGTCTTCTTCTGCCACCCAGGAGCACTCAGAGCCAAAGACGGCCCATGACAACTCGTGTAGCTGCACAGCTGGGAGCTGCATCCAGCACACGGGCAAGCATATGATTTCTGAGTGGACTACAAGGCAAGTGGAAAATTGGCAGGACTGTCAGGACCGAAGGGTTGTGATCAGCAGCTCAAAGTCCACATGTCTCTCAGGGATTGATGGTAGGGCCAATAAAGTTTAATGTCTTTACTAATGACCTGGTCAATGGAACGCATGCAGTCTCAGCAGGCTCACAGATGTTACCAAGCAGGAGAGTGGACAACACGCTGGAGGGCATCCTTCTATTCAGAAGGACCTCAACAGGCTGGAAGAATAATCCAGCACGAACCTCATAAAACTCAACAAAACAACTGAAGAGCCCGTCCACCAGGTTGTAATGTTCCCAGAAAACAGGACAGGCTGGGGCTGATTGGAGAGAAAGCAGATCTGCAGAAAAGGACGCAGGGGGTCCTGCTAGGCAACAAGTAGAGCAGGAGTCAGCAGTGGGTCCTTGCAATAAAGCAGGTCAACTGCATCCTGAGCTGTATTAGTAAGAGTGTAGCTGGAGCTGTCTTAACAATGTGGAGTGCATTAGTAAGAGTGTAGGTTAAAGGAAGGGATTGCTCCCTTCTCTTCAACACTTGTGAGCCTAAACTTGGATTATGATGTCCAACTTTGGGCTCCCCAATAAAAAACAGCGAGACTGGAGTGAGTCCAGCAGAGGCCAACAAAATGAGGAAAAGTTAAGGGAAAAGGGGTTGTTCAGTTTTAAGAACATTAAGGAACACACTTATTGCTGCCTACAACTACCTTATGAGAGAGCACAGAAAAGACAGAGATAGACCTTTTCCAGAGATGCATGGTGACAGGAGACAGGAGGCAACAGAGACAAGTTGCAACATGGGAAATTCTGATTAGATATTAGGTGGAAAAAATTCAGTATGAATGTGGTCAAACACTGAGTCAGGGGACCAAAAAAGCTCCTTGGGGAATCTTCAGTCTTGGAGACAGTAAAAAATTAATGTGTTTGAGTAACATGATCTAGTTGGTCCTGCTTTCAGCTGGGCATTGGAAGCATCCTTCCCAACAAAAATTACTCTATAATTCTATAAATAAACTTATCACATTGCCTTTAAATTAAGGCATTTGTATGTTTTGCACCCTCTATTACGTAACTAAGACCAATGAAATGTTTTATGAGTACAGAACTATATCTGTTGCACAAATATGTCTGCTTAGAGAGTTCATCCCGAATCTGCACTGCCGCACACCTACATCTAACAAAGTCAACAACAGAAAGCAAAAGAATCATAGCTCTAACCAGGCAGCTGAATTTGAAACTGCATTCTTTCTCTGCATCACCTCCAAAGCTTGGATCCAATTTAAAATAACAAACTTCATAAATTTAAAGACATAAAAGCTGGACAACTCAGGAGGTCAGGAAACAAGAGCGAGTGTGTGAAGAGCCTCTCCTGTAAATCCACGATGTTAACGTGATCATCAGGACAGTGACATAAAGACATAAAATGAAGGCTCAGTGCTAGAGGACAGGGTGAGCGACACCTTCACCTGCCACCTAATCAAAGGATTTCCACCTTCCCGGGACTAGTGCGCCCTTATGCCCATCCCCATGCATACAACATGCTTGTGCGCCTTCTAGCCAAGCTCTACTCTCCACCCAGCAGGAACCATCCTGTCTGCCTCAGTTGGCCATTTTCTTCACAATACATTTCAGATTGCACAAGAAAACATATATTTGGGTGATGAGTCACAGCACCCCATTTCCTATATGGCAGGGTTTAGGTAATCCAGAGAATGCATAAACAGTGCTGACGGACTGCAATAAGCAACAACACATTCAGCAAGATGGGCATCCTAAAGAGTAGACTAGGAAATGTCAGCCCATGAAATACTGGAATACTTCTACAACTTGCTGCTGTGGAGAAGCACTATTAAAGCCACACAGCTCTACATGCTCTTAGAAACAGGTACCCTCCAATCAAGCCACTTGTGTAAAACTGTTCTTGCAGAAAAACAAGGCTGTAGGCAAGTCTGATATTTTCCATTCATTTTAAATTTTGTTCATCTAAATTCTTCTTTTAAACCTACCAATGCTCTTGCTCTCTGCAAACTTAGTTTGAAGGTTTTGGGGCAAAACTGTTAAGCCTGGGATGGACATCTGTGGATCTCTATGACAAGCAGACTTTTTCATTATCCCTAATGTTCCTGTCAGTTTCTAAACTGGCTGCAGAATGGACATTTCACTTTAGAAGTTAACCTGGTCTTTCCAAGTGCCTGCACTAGAACTCAGACTACAGGAAGTTTTCTATGCCAAGACTTCAGAGGGTTGCATGCTCTTTTTATAGTCCTGCTGCTCCATTTACCTGGGTCTGCTGTCAAAGTCTGAGATCTGAAACGCTCCTACATTAGTCCCTGACTCATCCCACCTAATCCCAGAGACCTGAAGCAGTCACATTGTTTCACCGTGTCCTGTGTCCAAGACTCACTGCTTAACGGCTGGAGCCCCAACATTTCTCACATTTCTCTCTTTCTCTCCTAATTCACCGTCACCGCACTCCTAGACACATCTCACCATGTTTTTCACTGCCAGGACTCTGCATCAGCAGCCAGAAGACATACAAGGCATCTTCCAGAACAAAGACTACATACAACGTCAAACCGCTTTCATGTGATGTCTCCAAACAAAGTTCAAGACTTAGCTCTAACCAGAACATCCAGAATTTTTGATGGCCAACAAAAAAGTTTTTTGTACAGTGCTCCTGGTGGATCTGATTAAATGGAAAAGTATGGAGACAATGGAAGATCATAGTTAAGCAATAGGAGAAACTGCACAGAAAATAAAGGGGAGGGGGTGTCTAACGTATGAAAGAGAGAGGATTGAAATGGTGAAGAGAGAAATGGCAAAGAGAGAATATCATCTTTAAGGAAAGACAAAACTACAGTAATTCCATTAAAAGTGAGACAAATTAAAATGCCCAGAGGCAGAGCCCTGAAACCCTGCTCTCAACCTAGTGGCATCACAAAGGGGCTGATGAGTCTCATGAATATTTTTGGTATCTGCAGCAGGATTACACAATAACCTCATTTCCTAAGGGGAGACATATACAGCTTTAGCAGCTTTTATGTCAGGGAACATCAAGAAAAAGCATGTCCATTGCCTTCCTAGTAAACCCTGGTTTTACACAACACAGAAATGAGATTCCCAGGTTAGCATTAAGTATCATGAAACGTTCAAGATCTTCAACGAGATGCTTCCACCAGCACAGAAATCATTCTGCCTTTTAAATAAATCATTGCTCCTACCTTCATCTGGTCTTAGTTCCTCTCTGACACCTGCCTCACATCTGTCTGTTCTGTGCCCGTGAGAAGCTGTATAACAGACAGATCACAGAATCAACAGAATCATTCAGGCTGGAAAAGCCCCTCGGGATCATCGACTCCAACCATCAGCCTGACTCTACAAAGTTCTCCCCTACACCACATCCTCCAACAGCTCATCCAAACGACCCTTAAACACATCAAGAGACGGGGACTACATTACCTCCCTGGGCAGCCTGTAGTCTACAGGACTCCTCCCCTCAGCATTCAATGGCAAACACTTCTCTTGAATGCTGTCTTTCTTTATCAGTGCCACAAATAGATACTACCGGCCCTCTTCCCTGCTGAGGTTTTCATTTTACTTTTGTAAAAAGACAGTAAAATGTCCCAGCAGCTTTTGTGGTGGTCAGCCCAGCAATGACTGTTAGTCTGCTAACCCCTACTCTGTCTCCTCTAACTGTACCATCTCTCCTCTTTGAGTACACCATTACGCTACTATTAGCTCAAAGAGAAGCTGGTATACAAATGAGCCAGTTGTGAATGCTCAGGAGTCTCCTACCTGTAATTTTTTCATACATCTCAGGTCTTGTAATATCTGAAGAGCCCAAGAGGGGGATACCCAGGAGACAACAATGCTTATATCTAATGCTGTTCTCTAACCATGGTGTAATTTAATTCCCTTCCTTTTCCTGTTTCTTCCCACTGGCATTGTTCACTCCTGGGGTAGGCTGCTCCCCAAGAGATCATTCAATATCAAATTAGAAAACACAAGCTTTCCACCCAAAAAACCCATCTTTGAAGGAAAAGGAGTGCTAAAAATCAAGAAAGGAAGACCAGGTAACTTCACTGTTGTAAAGACCTCCAAATGTCCCAAACAAATCTCTGAGCAGGACATGAGGCAAAGAATCAGAGGACAGTAATGACAAAATGAAATACAGATGTTACTGAGCTGTGCTTTTTGTTTGGCTTCATCTGTCCAGACACCCAGGCACAACACAGTCCTGGGAACAGAACAGACGATGGAGCAAGGGACAACTTTTTAACTGACACCTCTTCTACTCTGCAGACTCCTGGTCACTAAAAGGAAATTAAATTTCAAATGAACAAATTTGTATTCATTACATAGAAGACCTGGCCTCTTCCTGACTGTTATGCTGTCGTGATGAAAAGTTAACAGTGCTGTCAGGCTGAAAAACAGTGAAGCTGAAAAACCACCCACTCAAACAAAGTAAAACAGCCAGAGGGGCACAGCACAAACCAATCTGTGTAAATACACACTAAAAATCAAGGACAGCAAGTAAAATGAGAGATTTTGTGAAATCTTTTTAACTATCTCAGCACCTCAGAAGTTGTGTATGGTGAAATTGTCTCATTGCTAAGCAACAGCTCCTGCTCTACACCATCAGCTGTTGCTTTCATACCTCTATTTGTCTTCCCAGTACAGGGTTGACTCTGGGTGTCATCTGGTCCAATACCTATGCTCAGTCACCCAGAGATGGCTGCCCAGAGCTGTGTCCAGGTGACTTCTGAACACCTCCATGGATGGAGACTCCACAACCTCCCTGGGCAACAGGGCTCAGTCACCCTCACACTGAAAAAGTGTTTCCTGATGTACAGAGGGAACCTCCTGGGTTTCAGTTTGTCCCAACCCTCTGGGTTTCAGTATGTTCCCACTGCTTCTGGTCCTGGCACTGGGCACTACTGAGAAGAGCCTGGCTCCATCTTCTTTGCCGTCTCCCTTCAGGTATTTATATGCATTGATGAGATCTTCCCTGACCCTTCTCTTCTCAAGGCTGAAGAGTACCAGCTCCCTCAGCCTTCCCTCCTAGGAAAGATACTCCAGTCCCCTAACCATCAGCCCTTTGCTGGACTCTCTCCAGTATGTCCATCTCTCTCTTGTACGGGGGAGCCCAGTACTTTTCCCAAGAGCTCACCAGAAATTATGCACTCTCCAGATACACACTGCACTCCAATCCCACTCCGTCCTTCAGCCCAGACAGAAACTCAAAACAACTTTTGTTCTGATTAATGTTTTGAGTGAGGTGTTTTTCTACCAGCTTCATCTTGAATTCAACAAAGTAGAATTGACACAGCAAGGAGAAGCAAAAGAAAGGAGTGCCTGTTCCTACCAAACCAAATGAATTCCAGTGCAAAAAGACGAACTTATAAAAATTTACTGCATATCTTATGTGACAAAAAAAACCCAAAAGACAAGAATTTATCCAAGGTGGAGAATATGTCATCCAAGGTGAAAATGGCTACAACTTTCTATTCCAGACAAATCAGATGCAATGGATGCCTGAAAAACATCTGTGAGATATTCCTTTGGGCAAAATTTTGAAGACCTTAACTTTAGAGGTGAAACAACTGTGTAATGAACCAAATTACAGGTCAATGCTCAAGTAAGACCTCCTACGCTGAATTAGTGTCTAGCTTTGGGAATGCTTGGACCAATGTGTTAAGGCTTACAGATGGACAAGTCCCTTTCAAAAGTGAACACAGTGGCTTTGTAGTCAGTTGAATAATACACTAAGTAAACTTCCCACTACTTTATTTCCCTGTTGTCCAGCCATTAGCCATCTTATTCAACCTCCCAGAGGCCGTGCAGTAGCAGAGAAAAGGAGCAGAAGCTGGGGATGCAATCTTAACCTACTTAAACAAATGGAGCGGCACAGAAATCATTTTATGTGCTAGAAGTATTTATGTCTTGGAGTCAATTTACATCTCCTGACTGCTGCTTAGTGCTCTTTTTCTCTCCCATTTCTTATATCTTACCCACAAATGTGGGACAAGAGTTACAACACATGCAAAGTATTAAACAGCACCAGTGAGAACAGGGCAGGAGGATCCCGTTCCTGAGAACATCTTTCTTTACTTACCTAAACTGTGGCCATTTTTTGTGTAGAAGCAGGTGTTGTTGATAAGGTTGACACAGCAGCCGATCACATCTCCAGTGGTGAATGTAGGGCCATAGGGCTGTCCTGTCCCTGAAGAACAGAAGGAGTGCCCATCGTCACCGTGGTACCCATAAGAATGTTTATCCCATCCTGCAGAAGACAAGACAAAAGCACAGGTCAGCAATGAAATCAGTTTAGCAGAACAACATGGTAACTACAGCTCTCAGGACACAATCTTCTGGTAGGAAATTTGAATTTTTGATTCCCACTCCTGATTCATCCCAGTATTAATTTTCACATACCAGTAACTGAAATTATTGGTTATCAATCGCAACACATCATTTGTGTTTCAACCTCATTTGTCCCTCATGAAAACTAATAAAAAGAAGAGATTGCCAAAAGTCACTTTGACAACGACTTTTTGTTTTAAAAAAACATTAAAACCCTGTTTCTGTTTTATCTTGCCTGCGGTGAAACGAGCTCCTCTTTGTAAAACATCTGTGCTTCCCACTAGGACAATCTTCCAGCAAAAGCATTTAATAAAATAACTCTCAGCCAATTGCAGTTTTGACCATAAGGGCTGCTCACAGGCACAACCAAATGGCTACAAGCAATTTTTACATTCTCACATTTACATTTCCCTTCTAACAGTTGATTAGGATATCTGTGTTCCCCTTTGGCAACATCATCTCCCACTCTGTGGACAGCTTAAAACACAACCCTTAAACATCAATAGGTAATTTTCAAAGTGTTCGATTCTAACACTACTATCTTTTATTTCTTCTGCCGTTAACACTGTACATAGGGTTAAAGCTAGGCTCAGGGATTGCACCCTGCACACTTGCTCTTTTCTTCACCTTGAAGCAACTCTATTATTCCGAGTTCCTGATTTTGCTCTGTTCTACTCCAATTCTGTTGTAAATTATTTTCTGAATTTCTTACATGTAGAAATGCCAGATATAAGTGGTAACTTTCAAGAAGAGAGATTAATCCATACTTTAAAAGCTGAAGTGTTCTTCAGGCAACACAATGGTCTTCTTGCCAAAGAAGGGCAATGGAGCTAGTGTAGGGTCTGGAGCACAGGTCTGATGGGTAACGGCTGGGGGAACTGGGGGGGTTCAGTCTGGAGAAGAGGAGGCTGAGGGGAGACCTCACGGCCCTCTACAGCTCCCTGACAGGAGGGTGCAGAGAGGGGGGATGAGTCTCTTGAGCCAAGGAACCAGCGCCAGGACAAGAAGGAATGGCCTCAAGCTGCGCCAGGGCAGGGTCAGGCTGGCTCTGAGGAAGGATTTCTGTGCAGAAGGGGCTGTTGGGCGTTGGAATGGGCTGCCCAGGGCAGGGGGGGAGTCCCCATCCCTGGGGGGGTTGAAGAGTCGGGCTGAGCCAGCGCTGAGGGATCTGGTGGAGTTGGGAATGGTAAGGGTGAGGTTCATGGTTGGACTGGAGGAGCTTCAGGGGCTTTTCCAACCGAGATGATTCTGGGATTCTCTTTTCAGGACTCTCATCTCCCTCTTGCAGAGGAGAGGACAGTGCTCCCATGGTTGTGGCCACAGAGTGATTCAGCAAATGCCACCTGAATCTACGAACCCGTGACCACCAACTACAGTTGCCACTAGTGCTCAAGATGGCTTATCCTTGCCTCTCTTAGGAGACCAGCTATGGCAAGTAGGGAGTCATGGGGAACAGTCCTCTTACCAGAGACCTTAAAGTAAGCATGACATATTCTGTCTTATTATAAGACTTCAAGAAGAATAAGGATTTCCTCCATCTCTTTGGAGCATTCCTATGAATTACACAATCAAAACCACATCTCACAGAGAGATGTACTTCTATCAAAAGCCTGAGATAAACACAACATTAATAACAACCACCTGGGTTTTAAACAGATATGGTTGGATCCTTAGGCAGACTGTGCCAACTGAAGCAGAAGCAAAAGAAGGTACATTCACCATCTACTGACCTTATACTACTATGGGCAATGTAGAATCTGTTAAATGTGGAGCAACAATTTGGGCAAAAGGACTACAGAAGAAATGCAAAGACCGTAAGAGAAGAAGGATTAAAAAGTAGAAAGTGCACATCCTGCAATAAGGCAAAAAAAGACTGAACACACTGCAAACCACAGAGAGGAACCCTGCAAAGGTGGGATGGAGCACTTCTGCAAGCCATGATTTTCCTACAAACCCAACAACATGAGCATACTAGAAATTGAATCCCATAAAAATGGTGCTCAGCTACATGCAGTCAGGTGTTTTATCATCAGTGGACCCACATGCTCAGTTTCTCAGAAAAGCATGAAACATTTGATGCATGACCAATGCCCTCCATTTATTGCACCACACCACATGAATGCCAACAGGAAAGTCAGGGAATGAAGCAAGACTAAAACATGCCATGGTCCAAGATTTTGGACCTCAGGGCAAAGTTTGGGAGTGAAAGGCGTGAAGGACTCCTAGAAAATCCTAGTCCAGAAATGGTGAATAATTTTCTCTGTTAAGTCCCTCACACCCACAGGAACAGACTGAGAAGTCCCAAGAGTCAGCTCCGTCTTCCCTCAGACCATCTCCAAACAAGTTGCTGACAGTAGCACCAGTCCTGTTTAATATCTTCCTGAAACACAACAGCACAGACAGCACCCTCAGCAAGCTCAAAAATCGATGCCAAATCGGGTTGCTAAAAACAAAGAAGGGAATGATAGGAGCTCTAGAGTCTGTTGTAAATTTACCACTCCTAACTCTATCCAGTAAAAATGTCACTGAAATATTGAGTTTTTAACACTATGCCTCTTTTCTACTATCCCTTTTATGTTCTCTGCTGCTGGCCTGTGAAAGGCTGTCATCGCTGATCTATCGTTTCAGCCTCCCCAAAACCAGGCCTGTTACATGTGTGTCAGTTCAGAACTTCTCTAATGAAGCTGTTGGTAACTTCAGATGACAACTCTAATTTATCTCCTAAACTCCTTAATAATACAATCCAAATACAAACTTCTAGCTCTTCTGCATACAAAACATTCCTGGCATTACACAGCATTTAATAAGAACTTGTCATCAGTCACATCTAAGCAGTCAGATGCTTACACATCATGCACCAGGAAAGGCTGCCATGAGAAATGCAACAGCACGTCCAACTGTGAGGACAATTTCACAAAATACTTGTGCCAGTGCAGACACTACAGGTTCTGTAGTATTAAAAAAAAAGTTTTCATTACCTACAGATAAGAACTGATTCTACTGAAAAAAAAACGCCTCTCGCTCCTGTAAGACTTGTGCTTCACAGTACTGGTATTTGTTGTATCACCGAAGGTGGTGATGTATGCATTGATGAGATGAACTCCAATGAGAAGTGACCGAATAAAGGCTTTGAGAACAGAGTCAAATTTGGTATGTATTGCAACAGTGCCTGGAAAAAGCTTGATTTGAATCTTACTCTCCACAGACAGCCACATATCACCAGTTAAGGAAATCTCACTCACCCAGCACTTTGCTAGTGATATACAGAGTTAACTTCAACTCAAATGTTGTGTAGTGCTGAATCTGGACCTGACACAACACTAAGTGTTTAAATCGAGACTGTCAGCCTTATCAAATCACCATGGTCATCTTAACAAAACAAGCCAGATTTGTTTGAAAGAACTTACTGTACTCACCATAAACATAAGCTGAGTAGTGTTAATTATATGCCCAACCTTTAGTTATTTATTAATCAAACAATGTATCAGTATTTCTGAAATCCTGCCCAGAATAAACACGAGGGCAACGGCATATGGGTCATTCCAGCACCAGCCAACTTCAGCCAGTCTTCTGAAATTTTCTAATAATTTCAATTAAAAATAACCAGCATTTCTAAATGCCTGTAGGAGAAAGTTATCCAGGTCTATTGATTTAAATAGGATATCCCTACCTAAAGTGTGTGGCATTATCTTGGATTACCAGCAGGGTGGGGAGTAACTTATCACATGTATTTTGCAAATACATCCTCCAACTTCTCCAAATACAAAAATACTTGCTGAAAACTTGTGACTTTTCTGCATCATTAACAATTTACTATCGCCACCTAGTAACAGGTCTATGATATTACAACTTTTTCTTTGACTCCTATGACACTAGTCATGCCTCCAGTTACTCTGCAGCTTCCTCCTCTACAAAATCTAACACTGCTTTAATAAGGGCTGAATCAGACTTCCCATATGCCTTCCCCACACTTACATCTGCAAATTCTCTGGATATTTTAACTTTTGTACCACTTAGTACTCAAGTAGTTCCAGAAGCCACTGTTGTGACCCAGAAGGCAGAGATGAGACGTTATCTGCGTGTTCTTAAAAAGGCTGGCCATATGGGGGTATGGGGTCAACCCAGATAAGGATCCTCTTCAAGAAGTGAGACAGCATAAGCATCAGACATGCATGTATCATGCTCTTACTGAAGAGCATTATTACTTTCCAGCCACCTGTAGCAGAGACCCACTGAGCCAGATGGGAAATTCTGTTTGTGTAGTACTCCTCAAAGGATTTTCTTTCCATTAAATTGTCCAATCCTCCTTTAAATGCATCTAAACCATCCACTGTATCATGCAACAAGGAGCTTCACAGCATAATTGAAAGCTGCATGAAAACATGCCACCTACTACTTGTATTTGATACCCTGTAGTTCTTGCACTGGAGAAGATGGCAAACTGCATTCAGTCTCTCCAGAACATACATCATTATATAGACCTCTACAAAATCCCCCATAATCATCCCTTTTCTAGACTGATGACTCCTGGCTTATTTAGCTATTCCTTGCATTTCTGACCATCACCTGAACCTTTTCTGGATTTACAATGTTGCTTTTGGGAACAGAGGTGAAGGTGCACGATGGAGAAGGGAAGCAGGCTGTAGTTGTTCTCTGTACTGTTCCCTAGCCCTCTGTGAGTTAATCCTAGCATTTTCCCCTTTATTATCCTTTTTACTACTGAACTGATGTTTCCATTAAGCTATTGTAATCACTCCAAAATGCATCATCACTCTTGTGACAAAGCTCTCTCTGCGCAGATTCTCATCTGCCATCTCATCACCAGTGCTCTCAGCCCCAGCTAACTCCCACAGCTCCTCTCTAGAAGCTTTCATTACCCTTCACCCTCAGTAGTCTACCATCCTCAACAGCTAGACCAGTCCATCCTGGGCTAGAGAGGTAAAGGCAGCCGCTTCTAAAAAAAACCTGGGAGTACCCATGCACAAACAGTTTCTGACCAGCAACTCATTCCAACAAGGCTGTAAGGTTTAAATAACATCCCATTTCAATCTCTTGGTGATAGCTGACATCTGAGCAACGGACATTTCACACTTATGTGCAGCTGACCAAGTCTAAAAATTCTCAAATGCAAGTGCAGATTCCTTACAAAATTTCAAAAATCTGGACAAGATTGGAGAACATGATTTTTTTCTACATAAAGTAGATCACGGACCCCCAAAGGACCATATTCTACAGACTGAAATCTAGTGAAATAGAGTGGCTGGAGGGCCTGGGTAGCACTGTTCTCTCATTCCTTTATTTTCCTTCCCCATCCTCTTTTCAAAAGCACAAAATCATTTTAAAGAGAGACAGGCAGAGAACAAAAGGATGTGGCCACCTGACCCATGGCAGTGGTCAAAGCAGAACCTAAACATCCTGCCTCCTAAGTCTCCTGTTTTCACTAGAGCTCATCTTGAAGACAACTGCACTTTGAACATGCAAATCCACAGCAAGAACCAATTTGCAGGTAGGACCTCGGCAGCTAATGAACAAAAAGTTAAAATGATATCCCTTTGAATTGAACACTTCAACCCCCTAACCCAAAATATATATAGTATTTATTAAAAATTAGACAGATGAAGAATATCTCAGACTGTGCAATCAGAGAATTGGAAAAAAGAAAAACAGAAACCATGAGTAGGGCTTGGGAGGGCATTTTTATATGTTCAGTACCAAACTGAAGTTGTGTTTAGCCTGCTAACAAGAAAAAGCAGATATGTTGATCCTCCTAGATAACTATCTTGATCCCAACACACATCAAAAAAACCAAAAAAGAACAGCAAGTTCTATTGCTGCTGCTTGATAAACAGGCCAAAATTACGCAATGCCAGACCATGTGGCAGAAAAGACTTGAGTTACTTCAGGACACAGTTACAGGATCAACTTAACTCACTTAAGAGTGAGCACTGGAGTTAAATGAAGCGTGCTGCTAGTACCCCTAATTGTCCTACATCCATTCCTGCTCAATCCCACCTCGCCCATTCAATGTCAGCCCTGCTTCAATCTTGACTTTTGGGGCAGATCATGTGATGGGCTTAACTTCCATAGCTGAGATCAGGCTCTGCTTCACAAAGCAGCAACTGCGAAGTGGCACTATTGGGCTGGGACACCATTTACCTCTTAGCACTGTAGAAATAACACTGCCTTTCAGCTTTCCACTTCAAGAGAGCCAGCAATGTACACAGAACTACTGGTAGGCACTGGGTAAAACTGGCATCAGAGCTACGTCCCACATCTAGGGACACCAAGGCCTGAATATGCTGCTCAAACATGGAAGTGTGTAGCATCAGCCCACATACACCACAGAGGAAACGCAGCACAGGATGCCCTAAGTACCAAGAGCAGTATCTTCATCTTGTCTTTGCTGGCCTTTGCTCCTTCCACAGCATGTGGAGAAGAAAGCAAACTGATGACATCCCCTTGCACATCAAGGTTCAAACATGCCAGAATTGCCCATGGGCACAGGAGGAGGGCAACACTCACAGGGATCCATACTGAGCTCTGCTGTGACAGCATGCCAAAGACAGATGTGCAAGGCCCCAGTGATCATGGAAAAGATGGTGGTTCCAGTAAATTACAGCCTCACACCTCACACTCTTCCTGCTCTGCCACTTGCAGGCCTTAAAACAATGGCAGACAGATGGACTTTATCACTGACACATGGACCATTCCCTACCCGTACACATTCCAGGGAAGAAGCATGTTCCACCGGAGCCCACTGCTCTATGCAGAACCCTTTGCAGTGTCTGCATCTTTCCAGCTTTCACCTGTACCTACTTTCTCTCCTGTATTTTGAAACACTTTTCATTTTTCTCCTCTCCCTCTTCTTTGTCCAGCATTTTGCCTGTGGCATTCCTCTTCTCACTCCTCTGGCCAGCAACTCTAGCTTCCCACAGCTGCCCATGCCAGGGCAAGTAGTGTGCAAACACTAACTGCAGACAGACAAGAACTTGTGTCAACACACTGAAATAAACCAAACAAGATAATTTTAATAAGATTTATTGAATCCAAAGTCCAGCAGAAACAGATGTACAAACTTTGCTTGTATGGTGCTTGGGGAATAGGCTGTTGAGGGTGGAGCCAGCTGCAGAGCCCAGAGTCACTGCTGGACCATGTTCTGGCTGGAGACATGGCCATTTCCCTGCACAGCATACGCAGGCTGCTCTTGCTCAGCCAGCTATGGGTCTTTGGCAGCAGCAGAGCATGATGTCAGTGGATGGGAAGGTTCATTAAACAGAGGCTGGACAGATTAATATGGTGCAAGGAGAAGTAGGATGTTGCTGTTCAGAGCTGCTTCCACAGTGTTCTGGGCAGAGCAGTCCCAGGCAGGGACTAGTGGCTGAAGGGACAGGACAAAAATAAATATGAGGAATAAACCATTACCAGAGCTGGACAGGACCCCCTCTATTCTACCATCATTATTGCTCTACCATCCTGCAGTGGACTTGCCACTTGATGTGCCATTGGTATGTTAGCTCAGAGCAGTGAGAGCATGCCTTTGTCCCCAGCAAAGGGAAAGCAAAGCAAGCCCCTGTGCTCCTACAGCCTTAGAAGCTAAATGCCTGGTCAAGAAAAGCCCATTGCCCCGAGAAGCATTTGGGGTGCTGCAGTATCTCAGCTGTAGTTCAGTCTTACAGCATTTATGGCAAACCACATGAAGTTGCATAAACATCAGATGCTTGGGTGAGAGCAGGGAGGTAGCTTTGGTTTTCTTCATTCAAACGTGCTTCAGAATCAGATCAACTATTAATGTTGCAACACATCTTTGTTTCCATAAGCAGCCTACAAAAATAGGTTGCTGTGGCCACTGAGCAGCTATGCTGTAGATTTGGGGTGGTGGGAATAGGAGAGGCATGGTCCTGGCACAGAACAACTGTCTAGGTACAGTCACAACACCCGTGGCAGGACAGGAATAGGACCAGGGAACAGCATGTTTAGCATATTACAGCATCTTCCTGGCAGAACTTCAAATGGCCTGGACATCTGCCCAGAACATGTCAAGGGAAAAAAAAAAAAAATAAAGAAAAAAATCCCTAAAACTCACTTACCTAGGTACGTCAGGAAATGAAGAGTCCTAACTAGTAATGCCCCAACTTTCTCCTAACTTCTGCAAGGTGGCAAAATGACTTTGAATGGAGTAGAAGCCCAGACAGTGCACTACAGCACCAATGCACATACAGAAAATAAAACCACTTTACCCCCCAGAGGACAAACTTCCTAAAGTAGGGGCTGGATGTGCTCAGGTCTCAGTCTTTGTAGCATCACACTAAATTGCGTACAAGGCAATGGTGCAGCGCACCACAGCACAGCACACATCCCAGTGAGGGGCTGCTGTATGGTGGCCTCCCTCTCACCCCAGCTCCCAGCAGATCAAGCAGATTCATCCAAGGTCAGTTTGGCCCCTGCAGAACAACACCAGATGATGCTAATCAAAGAGCACTGGACTCTTGGCAGGCCTGGCTGTAGGTTTGGCTCAAAAGCTATTTCATGTTTTTGAACTTCCAACTGTAAAAGAGACAAAGCTCAGACCAAATCCTCACGGCAGAAGGACTTAAGTGTGGCAAGCATCCAAAGGAGAGGAAAAAAGATTAAAAAAAAAATCACAGCATCTCTCATATTAACAGAGAACAAGAACAAAAGGACACAGTGATCCAAAGATCAAAAAGACTACTAGATAAACAGCTAAAAAGCCCTGCAAAAGTCTGGGAGATCCAGCAGAATGTGGGTGCTAACAAGCACTACCTGATCCACCACAGAGACTATAAGCGGAACATAACACTAAGATTTCCTTTTTAACAATATTGATCTGGCATGGCAATTTTTAGACCAGGTCAGCAACTCCTGCCATTTGATAGCTACTGCACGTTAACTAGCCTTCAAAACAATATCAAACCAGAGTCTACACTTAATTATATGAAGTGATGCTACCCATTGACTCAATGAGAAAAAACAAAACCCGAAGGCTCTGGATGGCTGCAAAATGGGTAATACCTTGTCAAAAGGAATGGTCTGTTCCACCTGCCCCAGAGAACTGTTAATGAACCCATTTCATTACTACTTAGCATGCACCTCGCCACAGAATACAGTAATCAAGATAAAAATCCTACTCCTTTGAAAGAATAAAGATGGCAAGCCCTCCTAACTTACAAGCTTGATGCATCATCTTCTGCCAGACTCAGAACATGATCCGGTCTTCCCAACACCAGAGAGGTCAAGATGTGCTACAAGCCATACACAGCCTCATACATACAGACCACAACATGGTTAAAGAACAATTACAAAACAGGTTGGCTCTATCTACAAAGGCAAGGCTCAAAAAGCACTCTAGCATGATCAGGTCACCACTGTACTATTATCTATTATATTCCCTGACACACTACACTGGAGGGGGTGGGGAGAAGAGCAGGGGTGCAAAACAATGTAGGACAGGGATTAAAAAGCCAGATGAGGAGTTTTGCCATTTATCTATTAAGTAGCAGGGCCAAAGAACAAGTTGGATACAAAAGCTTATCACACACCCAGGCTTCAAATCTCATCATACTAAATAATTCATGTGTTCATTTATAGGCCAACTTTTCAACTTTTAGCTGATGAGCAAGAACACCTTTATAAAATATTAAGTCACCTTCAGGAACATCTTGCAAGGTAATGGGCAAGAGTCATTTGATAGAGACACCAAGGCAGAGCAGTTGACTCAGCCAAAAGTGATATTAGAGCTCACTGTATAATGCAGGGGGCCAGCATCCAGCTACTATTAAAAACAATCCTTAAAATGGTATTTAATGAGGTAAGAAAATCATTAACAAAAAATATTTATATAAACATGAGACTTTACGAAGAGAGAAGTCTTCCAGAAGAAGTGCATCTCATGATGCTAAGTGATTACAACAAGGCCCTCTAGATTCTAAACCGAGGTTCCTTAAATAGTTTCCACATCAATTAAAGCAAAGCAACAGGGTTTTCTAAAGAGTATCACGTTTATCCATCAGTAAAAATTGCTGCTATCCATCACTTTGAGTTGTAGTGAAATTTAGCTTTGTGTTGATGTTGCTTTTTATCCGAAAGGGTCAAGTAATAGGTTCAGCCTCTCTAAAGAATTTTTTTTTAAATCTGAAAAACAAGCAGTGTTGATTACAACTCCTGTTGACAGCTCAATTGATGTCTCTAATTTGCTAGTCAACTCTTAACTGTCACTAAAATTATCTGGATCATCCATAACCTGTGCTACAGCTGGAGATGCAAGCTGGGATATTGGTAAAGACCAAATCACAAACTCCACTATGCAATGCTGTCTACGCTCTGCTTTGGAAACTTTGGTTTTACATGGTACAAAACCAACACAACCTGCTGGATGACAGAGAGCTCTGCGCAAAGGCAAGCTCCAGTGTACCCACATCATACATTCCTGGGAACATGTTGCATGAGAAAAGAGTGCCGAACTTCCGTGAGGAGCCAGCCCATCTCCAAAAGAGTTACAGCACAGAAATCAGGACACGGAAAAGCACAAGGACAGCCATACCTCCTGAGTAAGAATCACTTACCCACACTGATGCCTGAACACTTAACAGCTGGTGGAAACACTTTCTTTGATTAGTCTTCCAAGGCCAGGGTTATTGCCTTGAAATACCAATTCACAGTTTTGTTCAGCTTGAATGATGTGGCTAAGCACTCTCCCAAGTATTCCAGGGTGAAGCATGGTTACTGAAAGCTCAGCTTTTGGTCCGTCTCCTCCATTCAAACCTGTAGTCTGTGTGCCCAAAAGCTAGTCTAATCAAAAAGACTAAAAGAAAAAAGAAGAAAAAAAAAATAAAACCACCACCTCCCTAAAAACCTGACCAAATGGCTGGCAGCAGTTTTTCTGGCTGCAGACAGGGCAATCAATGTAATAAATACAAGCAAACAAGTGAACTGAAGCGGGTCTGAAGGGGAAAAAAGTTCTACTTTATAGAATCCTAATTTTCACATAGCTAGCCATAAATAAAACATGACATTAAATTTAACCTTAATTCAGAAGGTTATTCACTTCAATTCTGTGGTTCAGGAGCTGGTTTTGTTAGTCAGATGTGTTCAGAGCTGGACAAAGTATCAGATCTGACCCCATTTGAAGACCTGATCACCACCACCTTGGTGTCACTCTTCATCAAGTATCACACAACGTACTAAGACATCTATCCAACTCCTCCAAGCCATGCCAGCTCAGCCAGTATCAGCTCTTAACAGAAGGCTCATGTTTTAAAACATGTCCCACCTAAACAATTTGTATCCAGCTATGTGCAAGATAATCTAATGAGGGGAGGCACACCTAATGAGCAGAGCACAGGAGTGCATGAGGACGGCCGCTTTGGCAGCCATGAGGGTAAAGAAAGAAATTACACATGCTTCCAGGTACAAACAAAACAGCCAGTTCAGCATTTCTTGGTTTGCTTGTTCTTGACAGCTTACAGAAACTGTGAGAGTCCATCCACTATAAACTTCAGATCCTAGACACCACACGCGCACCACGACTCCAAAAACCAAGACATTTTGGGAAGAAAAAGGGATCCATACATAAACTAACATACAAATTTGTGCATTTCTTGCAATTCCTGCACAGTATGTTCATAGTGAAAATTGGTTAAGGATCTACCCAATAGGATAGCTCAAGCTTCCTAAGCTAGACTCATTCATGCCCTTATGACTTCCCTTCTGCAGGTGGTGTAGATATCAGGCTCTTCTTCCAGTGCTGATTATGGGTAAACAAGACATAAGCTGACCACCTTTGCCAGCTTCTATATAAAAGTTGTTTCCTCAGATGAGGCCAACCACATGCAAGACACCACGCCCAGACAAAGGAGAGGAAGCAAAGATAAATGCTACTACATGCCTGAAGACCAATAATCTTTGCTTGCAACTACCGATGTCAAGAGAATATATGCATTTTAAAAGAATGGCTGATCTGAATTCAAGTTATTCAAACACCCTAACAACATAACCTAATTTAAAATACCAATTCACATAACTCAACCTATATTTTATAATACAACCATCCTTGTACACAAATTCAGTCCACAACCTTCCCCTCCTGTACCACAATGCACCCACACACAATACACCTAGTTAATTCTTTTAATTGTATATTGGCAAGTTTTAACTTTAAATGTCTCCAAAATTTAGATCTTGTAAATCCAAACCTTATCAGAAAGCCCACTATTGATATGGGAAAAATTGAAGAATGTGGAAGAATGAACTTCCGGTTCTTCTAGGAGCTGAATATGTGATATTAATGAATTCAGAGCAAATGCACCAAATCCATTTCGATATTCAAGGTGGAATTTTCACACAAGTTCAGGCAAGCTGAGCACATATAGTAGGATCTGAGAAAGCTGACCTGAAAGTGAGAAAGCTTACATGAGATGAAGACAACTGAAAAATTAGGTGGAGCTTGGCAAACCTTGATTATTAGTAGATAGGTCAATTAAAACACGAGATTTATAAAGATATGTAGAACTTTTTTTAAAAAAATAAAAATCATACAATTTTGAGAAAGAACAACCTTTTTAAAGGGTGTTTACTGATCTTCAGAGAGTAGGAGCAGGAACAGAAAACAACATGAGGATGAGTTAAGTAATGCCATGGTGCATTTAAAATTTGGTCAGGCATTGCATACACATAGAACTAAGAAAGAAAATGAAAAAAGAAACAATATAAATGAACCAGAGATGCCCAGAATAAACCCAAAATGAGTATTTCTCAGATTACTTTCCTATGATGAAATTTTACATACACTGAACACATGATATTGATTCCATATGGGAAAAATTCTTACACTAAAAATATGAAAGCTTAAGTTCAACGGAAATCCTTTTGTTTTAATATAAGAAGCCCAAATTTTTTACAATTTCTTTAGTATTACCTTCATTTCAACTTAAATTTTTAAAAATTATCAGAAGCTATTTTGAAAATAGCATATGGTGCAGCACAGTAAGAGCAGATTCGAGAATAAAACAACCAGTTTCAAGACACTTTCTCCAGTATTTTTCATTACTTTTTTTTTTTTTTTAAATGGGGATGGGTACCTTGTATTAATTAGCCTTGTTCCATGGACTGAATAGTTACTAGTGGCTGGAGTGCACTTAACTGTGATCCTGGAGCGCATCTTTCAGTTTTGTTTAGAAGGAACAAGGGTAGCACAACTGCAGATGTAAACAGAAGTACATCAAGTGGTGATAACCAGGAGATTCACTTAAAAAAATACACCCCACTTTCAAAAATAAGAGACTCATGTAGACAAACCCAAAACACTGACTTACAAAGGCCAAAAGTCTTAACCCTATTGTAATATGTATCTTTTTCTTGGCAGTATATGTTTATTATCAACCACTATTCCAAGCTCCACAATAACCTTCAACACCCAGATGAGCTCTTGAGAGGGCAGGAATTCCTCTAAAAATCCATTCTGCACAAATGGATCACTAACTCCAGAGCTGAACCAACACACTGACTCACTTTGCTCTCATTTCTTCCATTATACAGCACTAAAACTTGCAATTACTGAACATACCAATAACCTCTCAGGATGCTGAAGACAGATACAAATTACATTTTCATGTCAAAACCTAGTTAAGTCAGCAACAACAAGGCTACCCAAGTAAAGTTATTGGAGCAGTTCTCAGACTGCTTTGTCCCCTCAGATCCTACTGAACATCAGATTTTTCGCATCACTGACTGCTCCCAAGTAACCTGCATTTAAGCAACAGGACACTTCCCTAGATGCTCCAGTGCATCTTGCTCAGAATACGTTTGTAGGGTTCACTCTGCCTGGGGAGGCAGAGAAAGCAGTGGTGGGATCGCAGCCCACCTCCTGCTGCCACCCCAGGTCAGAGGCTCTTTCTGCTTTGATCTTTCACATCCCTTTGTATTTTGGGATGATTAACAGCATCACCCTTGATTTATTGTGAATGAGCTTCTGGTGGCCTCTACTTCAGACTACCACTGGACTGCTCTACAATACACTTTCTTTAGAAGAAGTCACTTGCCTTTGATTTCAGGTAACTTTCTCCACTACCACCAAGACAACTTCTGTAGATGTTCTCATCCCATCATATTCCAGGGTGTTAATAACCACAGCACACACATCACAGCCTCTTTAACATATCACTGCAACAAACCAGACACAGCCAGAAGGCATCTGACTCAGAAATTTCCCAAGATAGGATTCTCCTGCATCAACCATGTTTCACTTTTCCTCATCACACCCTTCCATAGCCCAGACACTGACACTACTAGCATACAGTCCTTCCAGTAATAGCTAATAATCCTTCTGAGTCCAGGTCCCTTTGGTCCCTTCACCACGTGGACTATAAGGTACAGAAAGGTAACAGCAAAAACAAGCATATGCTTTCATCAACGTCTGTTTTCAGTGCTTTACTATGTGACTAAATGAAACAAAGCTCAGTGCAAAAAAAAAAAAATCCAGTCAAGTTCCAATATCATCTGACTCATCACCAAAATAAATGTTATCCAGCCATCATCTTCAAGCAATTTGAAAAAAAGGTAGAGACAGATAAAAAAACTAGAGACACAGCCAGCCAAGCTAGCTTCAGACCAGTATGCCCTAGCAAGATGCATCTTCATAAAAAACAGTCTCCATGATCAGCTGTGTAACTGTTTATTGGAGGGAATGATCAGTCTTTAATTAAGGTTTTCAGCACATATCTTAGGTGAGAGTACTTTTGATAGAAACAAAAATTAATCTCAGACCACTGTTACCCACACCTTTCTGCAGAATAAAGTTTCACAGAGGAGTTGTTTCAACCTGCACTGTCTGATCAACTGGGCAACAGAACAGATCCAAGTTAATAACAACCCCAAAATCAGGCAGTGCCCCCCACCCATTATTACTAGCTCAATTACATGACCCAGTTCACATGCAGCCCCACAAACTGGTTTGCTAGGATAAATGAGAGGGTACCAGAAGTGTAAGCAAGTTTGTGGACAGGAACTGGCACAGCCAGCTGAAGGACTGCATGTCTAACGAAGTCCTGGGGGTGTTTCTGTTTTGGGGCAATGCACATTTATTCATTAAAAAAAACCCAAAACAAACCAGTATCAACCCTCTATTTTCCTTAACCTGACACACAAAAATTAATTGCCATCCTCTGTAATCTATGCAGGCGCTAAGTGATGTGTTTATGAAATTCGTCATGGGTACCACAATTACCTATACACAAATCACACACCAAAATGAAGATTTGGGTACTATTCAATCTGGGTTATACTTACTGCACAAATAAAATCAAATTCCTGACAAGTCAAATCTCCTGGCTAGCAAGGGGAAAGGCTTAAATGTGGAGTGGCAAAGTTGGGTCATATCTCTTCACTAAACTCCAGTAGGACATGGTATAGGTGGTATTGCCACTACTGGTCTAGCAGAAGTAACATTAACAGATCCAAACTGCCATTAAGAGTATTAAATGTTGAACCAAGTATACATTTTGGTACCACTTTGATTAAATTACTCAAGTAACCACTTTTATCCCAAAACTCCATCAAACAGTACTCAAAAGTTTCTATGGTGCTTAACCCTGAAGAGGACCCAACAAAATGCAAAAAGAAAATACAAGGAAAACTGGCAAAAAGAAGGACTATAAGCAATGATCATGTAAAAGCAAGTACTCAAATCTCTAAGAAAATCACAAGGCTTCCTTCAGCCATTCTTGACCAATTTGAGTCGTTTAACTAGAAACCTTAGTGGCCTCAAGTTCTCCATGAAGAGCCACAACAACACTAAGAAAAAAACAGGGGTCAAGCAGAAGGTAAATTGAATGTTTCCATGCTTCTTTACAGCATTAAACCTTCCTTATGGATAATAACAGAGGTAGGAACAGAATTCAGGTTTCTTTATGGCGCTCCAAGGTTTCCTACACACTCCACAGGCACTGACCATGAGCAGCTTTCCTTCAACCTAGCACTCACTGAGCACAACATCCTGCCCTGTACCCTGATGTCAGCTCGCTCAGCCTTAACAAATTAAACCTATACTGTCAGTAGCTTGGACTGCCACTGCTTTCTTGTCTGTTTTTCCACCCATCTGCCTTCCTAATGTGTCAACAAGTTGCAATAAGGATAGACTACATAATTAAAATTACATCTAAACCAAAAGCAAAACTCTGATTTGCTCTATTTCCTCAACACAGCAAAGAGTAGAAGAAAAGTTACATCTAAGGTATATTTACTAAAGAGACAAGAAAGTGCAAGTACCATTGTGTAAAACTTTACTAAGACACTATATGAAAATCCCATGTGTCATTTTGGTCAACTATTTTTAAGGATAGTTCTAGAAGAGCTTTGCAGACGGACAAATACTATAAGGTATTTTAAGACAGCCTGATAAATAGACATAGTAAAAAATACTTCTAAAGATATAAAAATCAAGTTGGGTGTCCAAAAAGCTGATTTAGCTGGGAGTATTTGAAAGCAAACTGAATTACTATTTGTTTGCCACATACTGTTCATATATTTAATCCCATACCTCAGGACTTTTGCTGGTTGCTCCAGAAGCCAAGGGGGAAGGCCCTTTTCCCACTTAACCACCTAGCTTCTACCCTTTCTGCTTAAGCCTTAGAAATTGTGAAAGCCTGGCAAGGATTTTCCTTTGCCCTTGTTCGCAATGTGGGATAAGAGCCACTCCCTGGACTTACTCTGAATTCTAATGTTTTCTTTTACGATAGGGAGTAAGACACTGGTGCTTGTGATGCATCCAGTGGTTAGAGTTCAGAAAAGATCAGGAAGAATTGTCACAAATCAAGAAAACATGACAAACAGGAACAGGGTAAAGAGCCAGGGATGTTTGGTCTAGAGAGAAGACCACAAAACTGATAAAAGTCTTTGTGTACACTGCTGCAAATAGAAAGAAAGTAATTATTCTCCACCTCCATGTGATCCAAGAGTAATGGACTTCGACTACATGGAATATTCAACTTAGTCATCAGGAAAAGTTTCCAACACAAGGACAGTGTTGGAGGAAGTTGCCAGAAAGATAATGAAAGACTGGTTTAGACACACACCTGTCAGGCAGGACTGATGCATAATTGAATTAGATCAGATCAGATGATTTGGTGAGGTCACATCTTCTATAATTATTATATTTGCCACTGGGACTAAATCCTTTAGCACAGGTCCTTCATTTGCCATTGGAGCCATAGAAAGCAACAACCCAAAGCATAAGCTGATACATGGAAATGAAGTTCTTTAAACACATGTGAAGTAGAAAGATCCCCTAAGCAATCACAGAAAAAAACCATCACCAAAAAAGACCCCAAAACTGGCTTGAAGGAACATCTGGAGGTCTCTAACCAAACTTCCCACTCCTAGCAGGGTTAACTTAAAAGTTAGATCAGACCTCCTAGAGCCTTATCCAATTGAGATTTGACAATCTCTGAGGATAGAGCCTCCGTAGTAATACATCCCCAAGTCTGAAAATGATATCTTATTTTCCATGATAACTTTGTCACAACTAGGGCCCACTGCCTCTCTTCCTTGTACTGTGCACCTCTGAGAAAAGTCTGGGTCCATGATCTCTGCAAGCTCCTTTAGATAGTGAAAGGCTGCTAGTAGATCCCTTCTTTGCCTCCTGTAGGCTGAACAAGCCCAGTTCCTCTAGTTTCTCACTGGTTCCTACAAGACAACATCTATCCAGCCTCCCTGCTCTAGTCACCCCTGGAAGGGAGCATGCCTGCCTGAAAAACCCATGTGAACATCCGTAAGGGAGAAACCAGTATCTTTTTCTTCTCAAAAGAACAGGCAGACAGATTCCTCAATAGCTTGCTCCCCTGTTTGCATCTCCTCTGATAACATGCAAGACAAACTAAGAAGAAATAAAGTCCTATCTACAAATGTCAACAGAAACCTATCACCAAGAGAATGCAAAGGAAAGGAAGGGATCTCCAAACAAAGCTAAAATGGAAAGCCTGTTCATTGTGTTGATGGCTTATGGAAGAGGATGGATGGCTTTCACAGAGCAGAGGGGTATGCAGAAGTCTTCATTCCCAGTGCTCATTTTTATTTTACCTACATGTCTACAGAAACAGATCACTCACAAGGACCTTTGCTGAACAGACACAGGTCAGTTAGACAAACTGTTTCTGTTTTTGCTGACCTGGCTTAAAGCATTACAGTCCCAGAAGCCAAACCCCAACACAGAGCACGTTTCTTACACCAAATTCTGTGGTTTATCTGGCCACACTTTAATTCAAGTCCATAAAACATTCTTAAATTTGAAAGCTTGTTCTTTTCACAAGGAATTTGAAGCAGATAGTGAATAAGCCAAGCAGTATCTTTTCATCTGAAAAGTAAGGTGAAAAAAATAATCAAAGTTTCATAAAACAAAACAATGGTGAGTGAAAGCTGGCACACCATTTAACATGTGCAATGCTGCATAGCAGGGCAAGTCAGTTATTAACCAGAGGGTGTTTAAAGTCTCTAAAAGTGATTGGTCAGATCCTATCTATGCTGTTTCAGAAACTGAAGCAGGGTATGCCTAAGGGTATGGTTTCACAACATTTTAGGTTGAATTAAGACCTTGCTGCTACCACAGAGAATCACCCCTCCTTCCCTCTCTGCCTGGCTGTACGTTCCTGCTGGATTACCCTCAAAGACGTAGAATAAATGAAACGTTATCTCTCAACAGCATGAAGGACTTGAACCAATGCAGAACATCACATGCGGGAAGAATCATCTCCAGCAGGCACATCTCATCCATATTAAAGAGAGGAACAGCAATCTGCTCCATTTTATGAAGGTTTAGGTGAAAACTGTAGCAAACCACCAATGCATTTTCAGCTGAGCTCAGAAAAATGTACTGGATTAAAGGCTAAACAATAATGTAAAAAAAAAAAGTTTCCGATGTTACACTCAAGATGCAAAGGTAAGAGCATTACACCATAAGTACTGAAGGAACCAGCCTGCCAAAACCCCAACACAGCAGAAAAACAGTCAGGTGCCTGCCAGGCCTGGCCAGGGAGGTGACAAGTGCCAGAGCCAGGGGCTTGCACAAGGGAAGAAGAGGGACTGTGAAGCTGTAGGTGTGGGGGAGGAAGGGTCAGGTTTCTCTCCTTTGATGACAGTGATTTAGACCAGTTCAGTTAACATGTAATTTCATCCTCAGATACCAAAATACCGAGCACACATGAAAAGAAGTTGTATCTGGGGAAAAAAGTGAACAGCCATTTCAATAAAATGTTGGTGAAGTGAGCAGACATTTCAATAAAAGCCACTAGTTTAAAGCAGAATGTTTATTAGTGTTCAAAATGTCTTTAAAAATTTTAAAAATAATAATTAAAAAAATCATCAAGGCACATTAGGGTTACAGAAGTTGGTACTCCGATAAAAAACCCACAATAATTCCAGGCCTGCTGATTGAATTTCAAAGCACAGCCCACAGAAGCCTTGAGTTGAACAGACAGGGCGCTCTCCTTTCAAAAGCAATCTCTCTTTGCAGTGCAGAAAGGGGTAGTTTAACAAAATGCTCAGGTTCCTCCAACCACACTTCCAGTCTTCAGAGAAAGCTCAGCACTACCCCACAGTCAACACCGAGCTGGGCTGAAGCCAAAATAATTTTGGCATAAAGCAGAAATGCCCCAACTTTGAACTGGATATGCCCAAAGCATTTGTTCGAGGGGGGGGGGGGGGGGGGGGGGAACAGTCAGAGACAGAACCCAGCAGCAAAATTGTTCTTTGAATGAGGTACCAAGGACCCTCACTGAAAGTGGGAACAAGAAAGGGACCAACTTGGGCTCCCATACCAGGCTTTGGGCTCCCAAGCCACTACTTGTAGTGGGTCACATACTGTCCTGACAGCACACTTAGCAAAAATTGATCTGTTAAAGCAGAAGTAACTTAGAAATGGTCTAAAGAGACTGATTTGGCAGGGTTTCAGGTCACAAAGTTAAAATTACATTTTGATGTGAAGCCAAGTCAAGACTCCAAGGTCTGTCACTTCTTTGTGAGCTCTTGCTTACTCTGTGCCGTGAAGGACCTGCTAACAGTTAAGCCTGATATATGTTTCTCACTTCAGTTACTTGACCAATATACTATAAAAAAAATAAATCTGACTCATTCTCCAAAAGCCGGGAAGATAATTACTGAGCTGTAATACAGAGCCATTCAGTTCACTTCACACTGATGATGGGAGGTTGACCTAACCATGCCTGCAGAATCATTCTTGGCAGCATAATCTGCACATGATCAAACAAACAGGTTCATGGGATCAAATTTGTACAATTCCTTGCTAAATAAGCATTAGCTGAAGTATCAAGTTCAGTTTATGTTTTATTTCACTCAAAAAATAATTCCACATTCGCCACATACAGTCTAGAAATAACAGTAATATACAGGCACTTTGATTCAAACTGGCCACAAAATACTGCCGATGTAGCTCTTGGCCTTTAAAGTCATTTATCAGAAGTGGTTTGGTTAGTTTTTAGTCTCTAAAGGGAAAAAAAAAAAAGAAATTATGTTGGCTGTTTAATTTCAGGACAGCACACCTGTGACATTCAGTACGTATCATCTCAGGTTAGTATTCAGCTGTGGTTATTATATATATACATATCTCTGTATCTGTCTGTGCTGTAATCCCAGGAGAATCTTAGCTTAAGCATAATCCAACGAACAGTCTACAGGCCAAGTCTACAAGACAATCCCATCCATCTTTCCACTGCACAAGCCAGAGAGCCATTTCCTGAACAGAACATGCTCCCTTTAACAGCCAAACAACTCCTCTTCCAAATAGCCAAACCCTTCAATCTTGGGAAGAGATGATGGGCCTAGACCCATGTGTAGTCTTGCACATGCACACAAGTCACCTGGGTTGGGAAGACTGGGGGCAGAGGGAGTGCAGAGGGAGGAGAAGTCTGAAAACTCATCTTGATCCAGACATTCCCTACATTTTTGCAACCAACTATCACTTGAGAAAACTGGTAGTGTCCTGCCTTCCTCCTTCCCTGATCTAGTTCTGAGTGGATAAAAACCTGTGACCTTAATTCTCTCTCCGATGTGTATATGCTGTAGTTGTCATAACAATTATTAAGTTTGCAGTAAGATGCAAATTCTTTAAAACATGGGTGTTACTGAAACTCTTCTCCCAAAAACAGAGTTATTGTAGAAGTACAGAATAACTAAAGAGGGAAAGGACCTCTAGAAGTCACCTAGTCCAACCCCTGCTCAAAGGTCTAATTAGATCAGGTGGGTCAACACCATGTCCAGCCGACTCCTAAATATCTCAAAAAGTTAGAGGTTCCACAAGTTCTCTGAGCAGATCTGAAATTACTAGAGAAAAATAGATGCAAGGAAGGTTACGCCCTCATGAGACCAAGCGATCTTAGGACTTGCTTCTGACGGTGGCCAAAAGATGACTCAAACAAACATGATCAAAGTGGTACCTGGAAAGGCTGCCTGCAACTGTTAACCATGGTTGTGATTTAAGAACAGCCCACACAGTGCTGACATTGTCACTAAAACAATATTTGTTGTTTCACTGGTGAAATTTTAATTGAACTAATTAACTAATGCAATTAGCCTACAATTCCAAGTTTCTTCTTTATCAATGCAAAAGGTCCCAAATGCTCCATCATGCATTTTAAGATCTCCACACTTCTCTTCAGTAACAAGACAAAGCAGTTGTTCCACTGCAAAATTCAGCAGCTGCTTTACAATTAAAAGAATGGGCACCAGAAAGTTGGTTATTTTCTGAAATCATCCAAGGCCAGTGGCTGTCTTGGTGTCCTTTTAATTTTCTTGCTGAGACTCCATATGCAGTCTTAGCAGAATTTCAGAAACATAGCTATAGAAATACACATTTCAGAAATTTATAACAGAGCTACAGAATCCCAGATTTTGCTCCCAGAACAGTCAAGGATTTTGCTCCTATGCTACATCATTTTCACTTGAAGGTTATAAGGAGGAAAACAAGCATGTTCCACTCTCTGAACATGCAAGTTACTAGTAAAGATGAAAGCAAAATCCTCACTGAGAAGTAAATTCACAAGGGTCTTATTGGAAGCCCTACAGAAGCTTCTCCTTTTGTTAGGACATTCACAAAACATTCTCCTTTGGGAATACCAAGATGCATAATAAAGGTTGAACTCATATTTCGGCTTTAAAACAACTCCACCAGAAGTAAGTCACACCCAAGACCAAAAAAAGCCCCCACCACTGGGAACCAGCTGTCATCCACTCTTGCACTTGAACATTTACTTTCCACCAAACACAGACAATTCTAATTTCAAATCCAGCTGAAAGAATTCCTGCTACAGAAGTCACTATGTTAATCCAAATCTAGAAATCGTAATTTGACCTAATAAATTGGATATTGTTAAAGAAATATTACTATTACTTTTTAAAAAGGAGCTACTTAACCAACTTAGAAGCTAACCTAAACCCAAACATTTCAAACAAAAGAAACAATATTATCTGGAAATACCACTCCATTACATTTTCTAGATTTTGGCGTGGAGAGGGGAAGAATAGAGGAGAGACAATATGACAGGCCAATTTTCCTGTCATTTTCAGATTCTTCCATGCGAATTTGTCAAGTGAGATACACAGATTAAATGTCAAATTATTTTGCTACTTATTTTTCAGATGCAAAGAAGAGCTTGCACGTCTGAAAGCTCATCATCTTAGTCATTACTTTAATATTAATTTCTATTATCTGCTAAAATCATCATGGCTACATTAACAATACTAGTAACTCAGTTTAGGAAAATAATAGTTTGAAACTTCCAAACATAAGACACAGTGACAACACTTTATTAATAGAAACACATTAATTCATATTACATACATTAAAATCTTTGACACAGAAAGCCAAAACAAACCTTAACAGTGACTTACCAGGAAGCCTGTTCATGTTGACCCCTTGAGCAGAAAGTCCTATTCCCATGTACCTTCAAAAAAAACCCCAAACAAAATATCAGTCAAGCACAGAATAGCCAAGCCACAAGATTAACTGCAGCAGAAATATAGCAGTAAAAAAAAAACACCACACAAAAAAAGAGAAACCAAAAACCCCCTCACCAATTCATAATTGTTGAAGGTAAGAATGTTGAAATCACTAAAGATTTTCTGTTACATTTTTAGTTTTTTCTTTATTCCAAGATAAAACGTCAGTCTGCTTTAGTGACTGACAGCCTTCCAATACACAACTACAGCTATTCTTTAGCTCTTAATTGGTAGGAAAAAGACTGGAAAACACTCAGCAATTAAATTTCTGGGTTGTGGGTTGTTTGGGTTTTTTTTCAATATGTCAGAAAAAAAATGTATAGGTGATTAACAAGAGAGTAAAAAAAAAAATACTTAAATGCAGATATAGTATATGAGAACAAATGTTTATCCAGCCTAACGTATTGTCTCCAGGAATAGCTGATAATGGATGCACAGGACAGGGCAAACAATTGTACTTTCCAAAAACATTATTTCATTGTCCAACATATGTTTTACACAATTTCCTAAGCAAAAGGTGGTCTTTCTGTAGTTCACACTCCAACAGATTTTCCTCCATTAATCCGATCACTTCAGGACATCTGTAAGCTCTCTGAAAAGGCAACATACTGCAGCTCCACCATTCAATTACTGTCCAAACTAGTTTGGTACTCACATTTTTAGAATTAGAAGAGAGAGTACTAGCATTTCTCTGTTACCTTTCTCAAGGGTTTTAAAGTCCTGATTCATACCCCACTCTCCAATGGTTTCTTCTCAAGGTTGGCTACTTACAGTCTATTCAGTGTTCCTATTATGGAAGCTCATCTACACTTTAATACTCTTGTTACACTTCCAGTTCTGTATCTTCTGAGAAGCAGGGGAAAACCAGAACCACAAGCATCATTCACAATACAAACGCATGGTGATTGTTACCGACAACAGCATAATTATGTTCTCTGGTTTGGGTTGTATTCCTGCCCATCTCAGTCTCTCTTATTCCCCTTATTTTTTGACTGCAGATGAGAATGAGCTGATTTTTCCATGGAACCAGGACACAGAGAACTTGTCCCTGCACTGTAAGAGGCAACTCAGAGAACATTTTTTGAGTCGTTTGGATTGCTTATTCTCTCCCCATGAGAATCATTTTACATCTATTCAACCTAAACCACATTTTTCATTTTATCATCCATAGTCAGCCCTAGATTTTACAACTCTAGTTAGATTCATATCATCAGCATAAAATATCATCTTACTATTAAATTCACTTCCAGGTCATTTATTACAGTAGTGAACATCAGAGGTGTAGTACACACCTCCACTGAAATCCACTGAACATCCTCAGCTGCAGGGAGGAAGGGGACATGACATGCACATATGGGCCATTCATGCCTCTGCCCCACTTCCTACCTGTTAGCTAATCATCTAACCCACCATTCAATCACACCAGCTCCTTCACTTTAACCCACATTGCCTTGACTTTCCTCAAGAATTTTTGAGACTGAACCTTGCCAAATGGCTTTTGAAAATCCAGGCAGACTGATCTTTATCTGCTTCTGCGTTCAAGAGGACTGCAAGACATAGCCAGCCTTTGCAAAGGCTCTTCTTCACTGCAATATTTATGCACATACCCATTTTGTTTGTTCTATTTCTGTTAATTTGCATGGTCTGTAATTCTCTTAATATGCCCTGGAACCACAGAAACAGCTGCCCTGCTCAGTTTGTTTTTAACAAGCTTCCATATTTTTAGGTTACTACGTTTGGAAATTAACAGTTACTGATGAGCTCTTGTTCATGTAAAGGTATAAATCCAAAAAGGTTACAGCCAGTGTCCTGCTATTCTTTCACAGTATCAGTGTTCTTCCTGTGGCTTCCTCAGCCACCTGCTCCATAAAACATTAACTATGTCTAAAAATACTATTTCAGAATTTGACCCCAAAGTTACATTTCTCCAAGCAACGTGGGTTAAGTCTCCCACAGCAACTGTTCCCTGCCTTTGATTTCTCCATCTCAATCATTGTCACCACCCTAATCAAATACCACAGAAATGGTAATAACTGATTTTTTTTCTTGTTTACAGAGAAATGTTAATCTTTATAGCTCTCTAAGTTTATCAGTCTATGACATCTTTAATAAACAGCACAACATCTTCACAAACATGGCCTACTTCATTGTACACTTCACATCTTGGTAGCATGATCTTCCAGATTTTAAACACGAAAACCAGTTTTACCGTGCTTTAGATTAAGTCAGTTCCTTCTTTAAAAAACACATTTTATTTCAGAAGTGCTCCAGCTTCCAGAGGATCCAAACCCCTCCTCCTCAGACCAATTCCTCATCAACATGGCAGAGCTGTTCCTCCTCACCTCTCTTCCTGGTAGTGAGCAAAGTACAATACTGCAAAAAGGTGCAGAGAAGTATTTTGGAGACTGGCACAACGGAGGTCCTGGTTTTCAGCTTCCTACATAATGGTTAAGAGTTTTACACAGAGAATCTTTTCTGCTCTTCCACCACAGAGACCACAACGATCACTTCATGCTCAACAAGTGGTACAATACCCAGATGCCCTAGGAGAGCTGTGTAATTTGTGTCTACCAGTCACGATATCATTCTCCCTAGAGTCACAAACCCAGTTATCTATATACCTGATCACTCAATTGCTAACCATTATATGGTCTGCCTTTTAGTTGGCTCCTGGCCTCTTAGAGTTATCTTCAGAGGAAAGTAATACATGATCATCATATGGAGAACTTGCTGCTGGATTTGTAATTTCCCTTCACCCAGCTCAGTGTTTTTCTGCTCTTCAAGTTTTCCTGGGATGACAAACAGGGCCATGCCAATGGAACAGCCAGCTACAAGGCCAGCCCAGGTCCTTCAGCTCTCACCATAAATCACATTATGTATAAGTTACATAACTACACAAGCACCAGGAAAGCATTAGTGTTTGATAAAGGAAATAATAAGATCACTGAACTTAGAAAAATACCCAAAAGAGACTTTGACAGAAGCCAGTTCAGGAGCAAAAGATTTGAACCTCCTGATAGCATTTAAGGCAAAAAAGTTTATCTCAGAAACTCTCCAGTCAGAGTACAGCTTCCAGGACATTTGGCTGGATTTCCTATTTCTCATTTTGAAGGATAAAGAGAGATTTGTGAGGGTTTCCTAGTATGTACATTATTACATAGCAAATCTGATATTCTCTGCAGAAGTGCTAAATGCCTGCAGCCTGTCTACAAAAAGAAGAGCTCAAGGCACTCTGTTGAGACAAGACTGTGAACACTCCAGTGCAATACAGCTTGCACACAGAAACACAAATGCCTTGAATGTATTTTACACTGCTCCAAGTCCCAGGACACAAGTGAAGTGACTACTTCCTGCAGACAGTAACCCTAAACTTTAGATCTGACTGGCCCCATCCTGGAGATAAGGAGGATTATCTAGCTTGGTCATGATGGAAGGAGCTCAAGGGCATTCCCTTCCCTACCACAGGCTAACCAGCACCTCCAGCACAAACAGGGATTCTTTCACCCGCATTCAGAGAACTGTCAGCCAAAGGTCAGCTCTGCCTGGGCATGCACTCCCTCCAAGGAGGGATTAGAAGCTGCCAAGACAGAGCCCAGCAAGAGACACCCCAAACATTTCTGTGCCACATGCCAAAGAGTAGCCAGGCAAGACATAACAGAAGAGTGGCATGTGGAGGATTCACACTAAATTGAGCCCTGCATAGTCTACAGTATGTCCTGAAACAGAGAGCTATATGGTAAAGACCAGCATTGCTTCAAATGATACATGAACTGAGCAGAGACAAGGCAAGACTTCTGGGCATTCACCCCAAAACCTAAACTCGTAAAGAACTATAGAGATGACAGAACCTGTTCTCTGGACTATCTACTCCTCAGTAACTCTGTATAAACTGCAAAAACCACCTCGTTTCATCTGAGGAGGGACAGAGGTGCTAGCAACACCTTTGTTGTACAGAGTCCAGAGGGGAAGATGTTGTTTTGTCTTTGGCCTAGGAACTCCTTGGAAATGCACCTGAATGAAGGACAACATCAATTATCAGCTAAGACAAGAGCAGTTAGTCACTATTCTGATCTTACCTATCAGTGAAAGTGTTCAGCTTTTTATGAACAGGTATCAACTGCTGGTCTCCACTTCCCTACTAAGATAGAAAATATGACCCACAAAACACCCCCACCCAAGGCCATCCAGCATCAACAACCACTGTGAAAAAGGACAAGGAAAAATTTTGGAGCACCACAAGCAAATTAACACTGCTGAAACACAGACAGATTTTGATAAAGGTCCTTCACCAGAAGATCTTAAAGAAATTATCTTAGTATAAAAAGAAAGCTGCCTCACAAACTAGTAACCAATTTAAGTGATAAGAGACCAAGGCTAAGAGAAATGCTTGAAGGAACACAGACATGAGAGAAAGGCATCATATTGCAGGCTCAGGTCAAACACCTGTGACTTGAGATTTGGGAAAGCCAAGAAAAAGAAGGCGGGAGGGGTAGGGGGAGCAGAAGAAAGAATTGGGAGGAAGACCACCATAATTAAACAACACAGTAAAAAAGAACTACTCCCACCAACCACATTCTATGAGTGCTGGCAGCAGGTCAAGGGAAGGGATTTGGTCCTTTCTATTCAGCACCTGTGAGTATCCTATTTGGTTTTGGGATCTCCAACACAAGGAAGAGTAACAAGCTGGAGTGAGTGCAGCAAGACAGGGGACTCAAACCACATGATGTATGAGGATACACTGAGGGAAAGGTGTTTAGTCTTAATAACAAAAGACAAAGCAGGGATCTCGGTGTTGTCTACAGCTACCTAATGGGAGAGTACAGGGAAGGTGGAACAAGATTTCAGATACACACCGCACCCCTCCACATCATCATAAACAGACAAGTTGTAACAACAAAGATTCCAAATAGACATTACTAAAAATATTTTAACCATTAGGGTGATCAAACACTGGGAGAAGGGCCCAGAAATGCTACTGCATCTCCACTCTGAGGCAGTAAAAACTTGACTGCACCTTGTCCTGAGGAACCTGATTAACTTTGAAGTTGGCCCTGCTTTGAGTGGGGAACTGAAATGGATGACCTACAGAGACCCTTTTCAACTTAAATTATTCAATGATACCTCAACTTCAGGATTGTTTTGCTGACAGGCAGAAAACTCTTGACTAGCAGTGCATAAAGCAGGGTACCAACCAAGTTGAGAAAAGACAGAACTTCCTGAGGCACACACATATAGCACGAGTGAAGTCCTGATCTGATCCTAACAACTGAATGCAGCTTTCTTCCTAGCCATCAAGGATCATCCAGGAAAGACTGGCTCCTGATCTGCAGAACACACCACAATGACTGCTGCCTGGTACGTCACCAGGAGCTCTTTAGCTCTTCAGTTGAAGGGCTCCTGAACCTGGTGTCCACTTGAAAAGCAACAAGGAAGGTTCAGCTCTGATGTAGAGATCTCAAGGATAGAAGGGACTAGAATAAAGTACTATGTGATTCATTCCTTTGGATCCCTTAAAAAAAGCCACACACATATCTCTAATCAAGTCTTTTTAAACATCACACACCACAGTTAATAGCTCAGCTGTTTCATTCTTCCCTGTGTCTTATGAATAATTAACACTGTTGTATTAACCCTTCAACAGGAACCAGATAATTTAAAAACAAAGAGTGGCATGTGTTTTATTGACAAATTACATTGTTGTTGTATTAACTCTGATTTACGCCAGATAATCCTGGCTGAAACACAAACACTTGCATTTGGGAGCCTCTAAACTTTCCTACCTTTTCATAGCCCTTCATAAAAGTTTCTCCTGAATCACCTCTTGGTTTTACAGACTTTCCAGCTTGTTTCTCATCCCTGATGCTTTGGGAGGGAAAAATACTCTTTTAACATTTCAGACCTTGAGCCAGATGTCCCTCAAGTCATTTTGTTCAACCTTGAGGTATTTTTAAACTTAAGTTTGTTCTTTCCATTTTTCTCATCTAATAAAATTTCAACTTTTGGAGGGTGAATCTCTACACTCTCTCACCCTCATGTCTAGTTATGTCAACTGTCAGATCATTTTGAGTCTCTTCATTAGTTCATACACTTTTACTCTGATCCTCCAATACCTTATCTCCTTAAATAGTCTTCATACCATCTGAAAGCATTTCTCTTTCCGTTTGAATCTTTTTATTAACTCTTCTTGAACAAGCTTCTTCAATCTATATAGGGTTTTTTTCTGGCTTTTTTGTTGCTGGGTAGTGGGTTTTTTTATGAACACTGAAGTGGTAGGCTTTGAGGGCCTCTTTATAGTGTTTCTCAAAGGATGCTAAACATGAGTGCTTATGGTCAGTGATGCAGAGAAACTTAAAACCAAATGGTTTTTGTAAACATTTTCTGCACTGCTCAGAGCATGAGTCAGAAGTTACATCCCTTCTCATGAGTTCCCTGACTAGCCTCTTCAAAGCTCTTGGTGATAAAAGGAAGACTCAGGAAAATGTAGGCCCTCTCTGGAAGGAAAAGGGAGACTTGGTCACCTGGGACATGCAGAAGGCTGAGGTACTCAATGACTTTGCCTTTCTTCACTGGCAAGTGCTCCGGCCACACCCCCCAAAATACAGAAGGCAAAAGGTGGAAATTGGGAGAATGGAGCACCCCCCACGGTAGAAGATCAAGTTCAAGACCATCTGAGGAACATGAAGGTGCAAGTCCATAGAACCTGATGAGATGCATCCACAGGTCCTAAGTGACCTGGCAGATGAAGTGGCTGTGCCACTAACCATATTTGAGAAGTCACAGCAGTCTGAGAAAGTTCCTGCTGACTGGAAAAGAGTAACATAACCCCATTTTCAAAAAGGGAAATAAGAAGGACCCAGGGAAGTCTCAGTCTCACCTCTGTGCCCAGCAAGATCATGGAGGGGATCCTCCTGGAAACTATGCTAGATCACATGGAAGATAAGGAGGTGACTGGTGACAGCCAACATGGCTTCACTAAGGGCAAATTGTGCCTGATGAATTTGGTGGCCTTCTACAGTGGACTTACAGTGCTGACAGATAAGGGAAGAGCAACTGACATCATCTACCTGGATATGAGCAAAGCATTTGATGCTGTCCCACATGACATCCTTGACTCTAAATTGGAGAGACGTAAATTTGATGGGTGGACCACTCAGTGGATAAGGAATTGGCTGGATAGTTGCACTCAAAGACTTGCGGTCAACAGTTCAATGTCCAGGTGGAAAGCAGTGATGTGTGGCATTCCTCAGTAGTCAGTGTTGGAGTGTTGGGACTGATGCTGTTTAACATCTTTGTTAGCAACACAACAGTGGGACTGAGGCACCCTCACCAAGTTTGCTGACAGCACCAAGCTGTGTGGTGCAGTCAACATGCTGGAGGGAAGGTATGCGCCATCCAGAGGGACCTGGACAGGCTGGAGAGGTGGGATCATGCAAACCTCATGAAGTACAGGAAGGCCAAGTGCAAGGTCCTTCACGTGGGCTGGGACAATCCCATGCACAAATAGAGGCTGGGCAAAAAGAGGATTGAAAGCAGTCCTCTGGAGGAGGACTTGGGAGTGGATGGAAAAATTAGTATGAGGCAGCAATGTGTGCCTGCAGCCCAGAAAGCCAACAGCATCCTGGGCTGCATCAAGAGAAGTGTGGCCAGTGAGGTGAGGGAGGTGGTCTGCTCTGCTCTTGTGAGACCCCCCCTAGAGTACTGCATCCAGCCCTGGAGCCCCCAACATAAGGAAGCATAGATCTTCAAGAGGGTCCAGACAAGGCTTGAAGATGATCAGGGCACCTCCCCTGTGAGGACAGGTTGAGAGAGTTGGGGGTGTTCCCCTCAGAGAAGAGAAGGCTCCAGGAAGACCTTACCATGGCCTTCCAGTACTTAAAGGGGGCTACAGGAAAGTTGGGTAGGGACCCTTTATTGGGGGGTGTAGGGATAGGACAAGGGGTAATGGCTTTAAACTGAAAGAGGGTAGATATTAGATATAAGGAAAGAAAATTCTTCACTGTGAGGGTGGTGAGACACTGGCACAGGTTGCCCAGAGAAGCTGTGGCTGCCCCCTCCCTGGAAGGGTTCAAGACCAGGTTGGACGGGGCTTTGGGCAACCTGGGCTGGCGGAAGGTGTCCCTGCCTGTGGCAGGGGGGTGGGACTAGATTGTCTTCCAGACCCAAACCAGTCTATGATTCATGGCATCTAAAAATTTACTCACACGGTCATATGACATAAACACATCTATAAAGATTAAACTGAATTTTAAGGATATGTTCACAGCCTTCCAGGCACTGGAATATTCCAGGCAATATGGAAGATTTGTCCCTCTATCTGCAGGGAGTGCTCCAGCTTTTCCTCACCACCTTTCTGGCACACTGGTAGATAAGACAGCATGCTTGTTCGCATTTCTATTTTCTTATTCCTGTTGAGTCTGGAACACTGTGCAGCTACAGAGTTTTCCTTGCTACATGTTGGGTTTTGCCACGTTGATTTTTTTTTCAGCTATGTGCATAAGCAGTCAGGATCACAGTCCACAGCTAGAACTACATTCCCAGTCTATATTGCTTCAGAGAGCAGCGAGAAGTGCCACCTCTGCCAATTGTTCAAGCCACAGGAGAGCTGTGATTCAAGGTCCCCAATTGTTTGAACATACAATAAAGGCACCATCTAAGCCTGGTGCAATAATACCAGAGTGCTTAGTCATGATACTGGCAGGCTCAAAAACACTGAGCAAAAATCTGTCAAGGAGTAGACCATTCAACCACAATGGCAGAACCATCCCCACCACCTTCTGCTCATGTTAGCAAGTCCAAGACATCTTGGATTTGCTGGCAGCTGCCAAATTTTGTTCAATGAGCAGGACATGCCTCTTGACATAGGAGATGTTTCTTATGTCCTGATCTAGTTGGCAGAGCTGAAAGGTGAAACACCATAAAACTGCAGCCACTTTGCCTCCGCTATGCAGCTTCATCATGTGGTGGTGTCAGCTTCTTTCAGGGTCATACAGCACAGCTCCACAGGCCAACTCTGTCCCTCTCTACTGCCCAGGGGTGCTTGCCTGTTCCTCTGCCTCTACTGCTGCTGATCTTAACACACCTGGAATTTAACGGAGAGCAGACACTGCTTCTGCACACATCCTTGATGCACAGCTCCATCAGAATCATGGCAGCAGCATTTTGATGGCTTCCTTTCTGTCCCCACCTCTTGTGTCATTGCACTGCATTGCCACCGTAAAGGTGGCAATACTAAGCAAACTGTTGGAAATTACAAGAAACAACATAATTGCTGAACTCAGATAAAATAGGTCACCTCCCACTTCAGCTTATCCTGCTTAATTCTATTATTTTCTATGCAGATTCATCCTCAATCTTCTGCGTACTGCAGCAAATCCCATGCAGATAACCAAGGGCAAACACACATACAATAGTGTCTTTCCATTTTCAGACAACACAGCTTTGAATTAGGGCTAGAAGCTTGTATTTTTATAAAAAGAAGTACTACAAATCCAGAAATTCTAAATTTAAGATTACACTTCAATCTAGATACACAACACTTTGGAAATGTGTCACTGAAGAAACAAAACAACCCACTAACATGACCACAAGCCTTCCCAGTTCACAAAATTTCACTCTTCAACTAAATGCTCCTATTTAAAGCTTAAGACAAACTTTACAAATAAAGGCCATAATGACTGTGGAACTATACACAGAATTTGTAGACAACCTAAAATAAGACTCTCACCATGTTGGGTTTCAACTCCACAGTCTACAGCTTATATCCAGAATTCTAAGTTGTCACATACTTGAATGCTGGCTATTGTTTTAGCAGATACTAACTATTTTGCTCTTCCCATCTACTATCAATTAACATATTAGAAGTGATGGATGAAATGAGCTTTGAGACCTACAAAGCCTCAGATTAAAACTCACTCTATTCTCTTGGAAATTGAGAGAAAAAAAAAAAATTCATCTTCAACGCCACCACCACAAGCATCAGCTGCTTTCTGAACTTACTGATGCAGAATAGCTTCTCACTTGCTTGATTCCAGATCTTCCAAACCAGTTTTGTGTATACAACAAATTCAAAACTAGTTAAACAGTATTTATGGACATCATTAAGCACAATCTACTGCTTTTTAAAAATTATTATAATATTCAGTATCATTCAACATAAACCTCTATAGAGTCTGCCTGTCTGTATCATCCCTGGTTTTACACATTTCAGACATGGACAGACTCCATATGGGGTATCCATGAACTGCAGTCCCTTTTTAACGGATTCAAATTGCCTCTTAGAAGATGATGCAGATAAACATTAGTATCCTCTTTCAAACAGGAAAAAAAATAAAGAGGGTTTTGGGTAACATTATATTCCTTGAGTTATATTCCTTAACTAAAGCCAGGCAAAAGTGACCTCCTAAACCATCTTCTCAGCAGTGAACACTGAGTACTTGGAACTGTCCCCCACACCCGATCAGAAGCTTCAAAAATGCTGCATCAGTAGATCAATTCCAAATAGAGCAGACAGACAAAAATAAATGCAGACACATGCTAGTGATTCAGTCAGAAGAACAGTCTTGTTTCCACTTACCAGCAGCCTCGGCAGTTACCATAGCACCAAAATTTTCCAGACTTCTCGTGCACCTCAGCCCTGCCCAGTTAATACTGGTGGTTTTTTAAAATTTGAATAGACTGAATCAGCCACCCTTAACATCACCCAGCCATAACATCAGCTCTGCCTCTTTCATCCATGCACTGGCTCTCCTTGGCCACAGCAGATGAATGAAGGACCCTCATGCCAAAAGATGCTGGCTCCACACACACACAACCACCAGCAGGATTGCCAGTATTTTTCCCTCTAGATCATACAGCTCTGTGGCAAGATTAAGTTCAAAGAGAAGGAAGGCATTTTGGTTCCCTCCCCCAGTTTCCAAGTACTTCAGCAGTAAACATTGGTATGTATGCTACTCCAGCACAGTGACATTTGAATAGGACAGCATTCATTTCTGGCTCCTAAAAGAACTTGTGTGATGGATTCTGCAGCGCAGATATTTTCAAAATTGCAATTTAAATTTGTATATTTAAAAATATATAAAATTTTATTTACTTCTGCCAATAAAAATTTCCCTGAAAGAGATGGAAAGAGGCAAAATGGTGACTGTACTTCTAAATTAAAATTTAACTCTTAAAGACACAAAAGATCTGATTTACCAACTCAGCCAGGAAGCATTATATATTGTCACTGGGCAGAAATAATCCAAAAAGCTACAAGAAAAGTTATTTCACAGAAGTGACAATATTTGACTAACCTTAATTCAAAGGGATCTCTTAAAGAAGCTGTTCTAAGTGTTACAGTCATACAAGTTGAGGAGTACACTGATGGCTGCAACAAATTTGTCTCCGAAGAGGAATCTACCCTTGTGACAAGCAATTCAAGTCAAAAGATGTTTCTTTGGAGCAAACATAATATCCAGAGTCTGCCAAAAAGTCAATGTAAGAAATGTTTTTTGGCTACTCTGAAGTTACTCTGTGTGAGCAACCCACAAAAATCCTCATGAACTCAGCAGAAAAACTTAAAACAGACCTGTCCTTTGACAGCAAGTAGCTAATGCTGAAATTCCAGTACTTGCATCTATTTGGCTTTTCAAGTGCAGACATGAACTCCTTGGATAGAGCAGAGAACACAGCAACAGAACTGATATACACCCATCCTTTACATTTTTCAGTTTCAAGGATCCCAGAAGCAAAGAGCATCTCCCTTTGAATGCCTGGAAAGCACTCAGCACTTGGGAGGCATTGTGATATGCAAAATAAAGGTGGGGCCGAAGAAGGGAGAAAGCAATTAGTCCATGGTTGTAACTGGACCAGAACAGTATACAAAGAAGGAGGCATTTCTTTACCCCCCAAAAAATCTACGAGACTTCCTCCAAGAAATTTGGGAAGAGTACTCATCTCAAATGCTAGTTCTGACAATTAGCAGAGCAGATTTATTGTGGCTCTGCCATAAAAGGAAAGATGTGGTTCCCCTTTATTTATTTCTTAACCTGTTGAAAAGGTACCAAGTGAGGGTGGGGAAACAACTCATGCAGCTCCTCTTCCAAGTGCCTGTGAAGGTTACCTAGAAGGCAGACAAAATTCATCCCCATCTGAAAGCTGGGGAAAAAAAGATGAAAGCCAACCAATGCTAAACTGATGTGGTTTATCTAATGCTCACAAGCCTAGAACTCTTCTTTACTGTACCAGTAACTGACGCAGTAGTCTCTCCTTAGAGCACACTTTACTATATATGCCAAGGTACACAAAGGCCCACACTTAAAGGAGTTAAAACCAGAGAGACATTAAATAATTTGTTTTGTAGGCCATGACTTCCTGTAAAGCAGTCAGTTGTTCCCTGCTCTGTTAGTGAGCTAACAATATCACTAACACATGTAGGAACTCCTGGGATTGGCCTTTATTACATGGCTCAGCCAAGACCAAGCAACCCAGCTGAGCCATGAGTTCAACATGGGATGTTCCTCTTTTCCAAAGGTGAGTTTGTGATTCAAAGGCTTCCTGCATCCTGCAATTTTTTCTAATAACCACATCTATCTGGTAGGAATCCTGTCCTCCCAGCTATCATGCACCCCACTTTTTCAACACACAGAGCTAAGTCTAAGATAATCAAGTTAAATTACTAAGTTAGAGACTAATAATACACCCCATCATGCTGATGACATTTCAGACTTTCATAGTCTCTTGTGCAAAGCTCTGAACTATCATTCTTCTTGTCTGAGATAGGCCCTAACTTCATGCCAGGTTTGAAGAGTGGCAAGAAACGATAACCCATATCAATTTACCACCTGAAACCACATTGTCGCAGTTATGGTGGGGGATGGGGCATGTTATTTTTAAGGCAGTGAAAAAACAAGTTACATCTGTCTAAAAAAATTACCTATGGCACATAGAATACTGGATTCCAACTGTCTGACTCCTCAGTTTAACAGTAAATATTTTGGAACTACTTTGTAATAGAATATAATGAATCTCTAAAGTGGAAGAGGTTCTGGTTTTATTCGAGGATATTGCGCTGTTCTGTAATGCTGCTTCAGAAATAGCACTGACGGGTTCTAGAAAGAATCCCAATTCCCCAAGTAGAGGTCAGAAAGACAAATAATGCAAGGCTGAAAAAAGTAGATAAAGGCAAGAAAATAAAATGCTTAAGAGTTTGTAAACAACAACTACAAGTATCCTAAGGCATGGAGGAATTCACTGCACATCAGCCCTTAGAAAGGCAAAGAAGCTCTAAAAGCCAAAGAGCATGGAAGAGAATTCTGTTCTGCTCACTCACTTTAAGAGGCAGCAGTCTGGTTACAACCCATCTTCTCAGTCTGTTTATGGCTTAATACAAAACTAGAGGAAGAATAAAAAATTATTTTTGCTAGACCAGAGTATCAGATTCCCAGCTGCCTTGCAATTTTAGGATCATGTTCAACTGATGAGCTGTAGGAAGGATCAAATCTCAGCTTCTGAGTTACCTTCAAGAAGGGAAAAGACTGATGACGTAGATTAGCAATATATGTAGGAATACTGAAAGACAGAAAAATACAATCACAGATGAAGACTTGACTTGGGCACCATTTAAGAAAGAAAAGGCACAATACAAGCCTCACCAGTCTAAAATCACCACTTGGATCTGGCCAGAATAATCAACTCCTCCATCTGCTACCTCAGTCACCACCACATCCAACAGGACCCCAAACCCTCCAAATATACTGTGGTTGAAACCAACCCTGCCTGAAGCTAAGGTGTCCCACCAGCTGAGTTTTCCAACGCTTTTCTCCTTTCACTCTTGACAGCTGACTTAAACAAGCCAGCTGGTATTCAACAAAGTTCACATAAACCATGTCAATGGTAAATGGTACATTCAATCTGGGAACAGCATAAAGCATTACTGATATTAATTCTTTGATTAATTATTCTGGTTTCATCCAATTGATTAAGTAGAATTTTTGTTCAGTTTGTCCTGCTGATTAATAAACCTCATTTTCAAATGCACTGTTCAGAGCTGCTGAAAATTTTTATCCAATATATTAGGGAAGTTAAAAGGTTTCCACAAGTGGATGGACTTAAGAGTGTTTTACTGCCAGTCTAAGCAACAGGACATTTTTCCTGGCATGAACAAAGTAATGAAAACAGTAAAGATAGGTATTTGTGGTACCTCCAGTGTCTAACAAAAGCATCCAAAAGTGCGCAAGTCATGTAAAGACTACAAGTTTCACACTGAAATCTTGCATTTCAGTCCATTATAACAGACAGTCAGCTTCAAACAGCAGCTTCAAGCTGTTTTCTGCACTAAAAAATAGAGGGAACAATATAAATGCAATACCCAAGCCAGAAGAAAACACTCCACTATCAGGTAGCAGGTTCTCTTAAGAGTTATTCTTCCATCCTTACATGCTAATTTGCTCTGGTTTAGGCTTCAATCAGGAAATGGATGGTAACAATTCTTATGAAAGGAGGATTTACCTAACACAAGTGTTCATGAAATTATAGAAAGAAATAACTGCAATATTTACAGAAGATCTATTTTTGTTAATTATGTGGAAAACACACAGAAAAAGTAACACAAAGTTTTGCTAGATGTATTTATGAAATAAGAATACTTTCTCTTCAAAACAGTGACAGCCAGTCAGGATGAGCACCAGGAAAGCAACACACACTGAACTCGCCTATCTTTACACACTGACAGCTCCACAACAAGGAACAAAGGCTAGATGTGGAGATCATAAATTCAAAGAACTTGTAAACAAAAAAAAAGATTATTGCTCTAGGATTGAAACTGCAGTGTGGAAGTAAAGATCCAGTCTTATACCACAGGTACAATGTAAGTCCCATTCTGAGAAAAGCAGTTAAGAAAATGAATCTGGTGGTGCAGTTTATTTAACACATAGTTAACACAATTCAGCTTTACAGGTCCAGTGGCAGAGCTGAAAAGGAGTCAAGCCTTCACAGTAGATAAACTACTAAAGAATTTATCATCATCCCAGAGCTTCATGAGTGCGAAAAAAAAAAAGTTATGCAGCTTGTACAATTATTAGAGAATTGCTTAGATCTGTAAGCCTGAAACAAATAATTAGTTCCCATTATTCTATGATTTATTAACTGTAAACATTCTGAGGAACTGAAGCATAATGTCTTACACATTCTAAAGATGTTCAGTTGATTTTACTAAAGTTTACTGTTGCCATATTTCCACTATTTCTATGACAGATACACAGAAATAGCAGGAGGGGGAGGAGAAAGAAGGCAAAAAAAATCAAAACTTTTTCTGAAGTTTTTCTTCTTTACTGTGCAAAAACCTCATAACTCTAACTGGACCAAAAAAAGAAAAATTAACAGAAAGAAGTTCACAGCCTGAGATCTAAGAGATTTCAGACACAGACCTAAATGCACATGACCACCACTATTTCCATTTCATTTCCTAGTTCCACAAGTTATTGTCATGAGAAACTGACATTCTACCATTACAATAGACAGGCCCATGATACTGCTATAAAGCATTGAGTTTCACTTTCCACTTCATTGATTTAAAAAAAAGGCAATTAAAAAACAGTTATCAACTGCAAATCAGATATTCCAATATCACAACTTGCTTTACAATGAAAAAGCTGCTCTCAGTATCACTCTTGCAAGAGTTTAGCAGAACAACAAAATAACAACTCATATGAAATGTCATCAACTGACATGAAGCCTCCACAGAAAATGAGAGTGCCTCTACACCTCAGAGCACCAAAACTCAATCTGTCAGTAGCTGAGCAAGCAAGACTTGATTGGGCAAGACTGACTGCAAATGGAAACAAGGTGAGAACTGTTTACTGAATCTACTTGGGGGGATTTATTTATGTGTTGTTTTGTTTAAATGAATGTCTGCAGAACAGCATAAATTCAAGTAAGCAGACATACCTGCAAACAGAAGAACAACGCCCTCTCTGTGCTGGTTTTGGATTCTCAGAAACCAGGATGGGCAAAATAAAAAGGGGGAGGAAATCAATTATTTACAGGCTTATCAGATACAAATAAGGGATCACACAGCATGTACAGACACTAGAAATCCTCAGTTCCCACAGAATATCCCTTAGCCTTCCCTACAGCCACATCCAGACATGCGTGACATAAGGTATCAGCAGCATAACCAGCCGATGGATGCACACAGACAACCGTGCCATTAAAGCCATCGACGTCATAGCACTTGTCTGTGGCAGGCCTTCTATCAGCAGCATCTGGAAACCATTAGAGCACATGAGCAAAAGGCTTTTCAAAGAGCAATCACACTCCCCATATGCTGAAGAGTAATGGAAAGTTGGCAAGGAGAAATGTAAGCAAGGAATAGAGGGATAGATTACTTGATACTAACGTAAAGATCGCTAAACAACCAATACATCTGACTTATTTTTCTTTTTCAGTCAGAGAGAAACCAAGCTATTTTTAAGTCTGGGATATAGTGTGCTTGTGTATGAAAGCAAAAGGAAAACTTTAAATAAACTATGGTATGGACTAAGCTAGATTAGCTCTTCAGCCACTCTTTCCTCCCTCTCTCAGAAAAATGCCCACAACATAAGTTAGTGTTGACCGACATCTCCAGACTGCACATCTCAAAGCAACTCCAAAATGGTGCTGGGAGAAGGATACCAACACACCCTGTTGCCCTTGTCTTCCCACCCTCCCTCTTCTGCCCTTCTGGGTCTCCCCTTCATCACTCATTGCACAGAAAGCACTGTACCAAGGACTGATCCAGCAAAAGGACAGTTAATGTCATACAGCCCATTACACAGTCACTACTGCTGGCACAAAGGAAAAGGGTTTAAAAAGAAAAACACAAGAGACATAAAACATGGCAAGAAGAAAAGCTAGACTGACTCTTTCGGCAGCCTTCCTGAGACAGCTACATGTCCTCAAGAAACTGCCTGGCTCCCCTGGCACAGAGGCTGTGCCACTTGGCACCTCCTCTGCCCACAGACCATACTTGTCTGTTCGCACAGAGCCTGTAGAGCTGCCGTGGACAGGGAGAGGAGAGGTCAGACTCGCTGCAGAATGCCAGCACTCCAAAGTATCTGTGAGTAAGCTGCTATCCCAAACTAAACAATTATAAGCAAAGACAGCTGCTGAGAGCAAACTGCCATTGCAAAGGCAATACCCAGGCTGCTGGACTGTCTCTCCCAGGAGCAGCTCTGAAACAGAAGAGGCTGCAGGACAGGTGACTTTTGTTAGAATCAGGAATCTGTGCACACTCAGGGTCAGCCTCTGGGATGTTCTCCCCAGCCACACTCCATCACAACCCACCACGTGGCTAGGGGAGGTAAAACAGGTCAAGAAACCGAAATGGTTGTCAGGAACAAGCACCAGCACTCATGAGACAGTGACACCTTGTCCCAGCATAAAGAGGACAACAGAGATGAACTGTCCTCCTGAGTCACAACCACCTGCAAGTTGTGGGTTGACTGCCCTACCCTGATGAGTCTTACACTGTTCCTGTTTACCAAGCAGAGATCATCTAATGGGGAAACAGAAGCTGTGAGATGTGCTGACAAATCAACAGCAGACACAAACATGTATTTGAGAGAGAAAGAGAGGATAAGAGTCTGGTGCTTCAAATATAGTTAAGGTTGAACTGTTATAAACACCACCATGATAAAAGCATGAGTTATTTCTGGCAGCTCAGAAACAGGAGAGTCACATACATTTCTGCCAGTCTGCTCATCTGAGGAATGCTGGAAGCACTCCACCCACAGAACTATGGAGAGGTTTGGACTGCAAAGGACCCTGGGATCTTCCTTCTTCATCCTTCTGCCCAAAGCATAAGTAACTCTGAAAGTTATATCAGGCAGCCTGGGGCCTTGCCCAAGCAAATTTGAAGATGGGAGATGCACAGCCTCTCTGGGCATCCTGTTCTGCTGCTTAACTATTTTCACAAGGAAAATGCTTTCTTACATCCAGTCAGCATTTCCCTTTCCACAACCTGTGACCCACTGCCTCTTGCCCTTTTGTTCCAGTTGACAACACTCAGGAGACATACACACAATGGCTCAGGAATTAAGTACACAGCAAGTCTTAAGACAAAACTGTTCAGCAATACTTTGAATGAAACTGAGTATTGTGGCAATTCTACCCCTCCCTCTCGCAGCTCAGTCCATCCCTTTATAGACTCACCTTCAACACATGTCAGGGTGAACCCTGAAAAACAGTCCTCAACTGAAAAAAAAGGCAATTTCTGACTGTGATGCCAATAGGTTAAAATCATAATTATTTTGATGTGGCCAGCTTTAAGCCAGTTATCTCCTTGAACCAGCTCACCATAGGAACAGGTAGCAGACTGTCAGCATGAGGGGAGGCACATAAACATACAGCAAATGGAAGGGCAGAATCCCACTGTCTTGACTTCTATCATCTTAAAGTGTTGTGGAACCACTCCCTGTGTGTTCAGCACAGACAAGGACGTAAGAGGAGGGCTGGAACTAAAGCCTGTAAACTGAATTCTCCTCCCCCCTCTGAGGATAAAAACCATCTCCCCCGAACAGAGTAACACAAACAACAGATCAGATCTGATCTGGTGTGACAGATCCGATTTGTGGTGTGTTACCTAGCCTCCTCAGTGGTAGCCAGGCAGCCTCCACTCTTCCAGATGAAGAAAAAAAACCCAACCCATACGTCACTAAAAACCCACAAAACAAACCCTGTAAATAAACATGACCTCTTATCAATAAAGACTAAAACTACCAGAATGAGAAATGACCACCTTTCAGCTAAAAGTAAGTCTGAATCATGTTTCTTTAACTCAGATGATTGTGGTTACATGTCAGTGCATGAGCAGTGGAAGATCCAAAGTTAAGAAAAGCTGAGAGATCTTAAAAGTATAAGTGCACCAAATGGATTTTTTGCATGCTGTAGTTACTTTGAAATATCTGCCAGTAAACTCTAGATTTTACTGATGCAGAAAAGACTAGTTATGGTAAAGGGAGAGTTTTCATAAATCATTTCATTTGCTTATTTAACAAAAAAACCTTTACAGACCAGGTGCATTAAAAGGCTGGGGAGAAAGCGCAAAAGAGGAAGCTTTTCTGCCAGCTACTGGTGCTGTGCTGTGGCAGTCTAAAGCAACTTGTGTCTGTGCTGTTGCAGTACCTCCCTCTGCCCTTGCACTGGGGTTTGCAAAACTGAGCAGAGAAGTAATCTGCCCAAAAAATGAAGGGAGGGGAGGGTGTGTGTTTTTACTGCTAGGATACAATGTGGTGGGAAGAAACAAAAGGAGAGAACCACAGCATACTGGATTTAAATCACCTCAGCCCAATGAAAGTAACAGAAGGGAGAAGTTAGAAATGTGGTACCGATACCTCAGTTGTCTCTATAGCTCAGGTTTCTCTACCACAGTGACACCGCCAATCTGGAACTGGCACTGTCTGATGCCAATTCAAGAACTCTTACCACAGCATATCATATACAGGCAACATCTCTTGTCAGGCTGCAGAAAGTCATCATGTGAGCTCCAGGATTCTTACAGCTCCAGTAGAAGGCACTGGAAGCTTCCACCCCATTTCTTACCTGCAACTTTAGTTTCTGTCGTTCATTAGAATCTGTCAGCATCTAATCAGAGTGTAGAGCGCTACACTAATAACTGTTAGCACAGAAAGACGATAGCTTTGAGCTATTGAGCAAAATCATTCAGAACTTCTCAAAGCACAATTCCTGAAATTCATTCCACCAAAGTATTTTTTGAGTAAGTCTTGTTTTGAAACAGTCACTCAGGTTTTCACATTTAGGTTTAAAAATATCACAGCTGCAGCAAGAGAGACACAGTAAGTAATAACACACAGTCCTTACCTCACTACTCCATACAGCATAAATAAAATAAGCTATGGAGCAGAGACCTTACACCCAAAGTGCCCATTCCGGAAATGAGCTCAGAAAAGATTCTTCTTCCTCTCCCCCTTGCTAAAGGGCTTCCAGCTGAGTTCCTAGGGTTGTGCTTTGCCACTTAAAAACTTCCCTTTCATTTCTCCAATTGCTTCTTTAGCTTTCTGGTCTTCTATTCTTTTAAACTGAAGCCACCATGGTGTAATAAACACTGGAGAGCTGCCCAAGAAAAGACATCTCTGCTGCAGTTCACTAGTACAACATACCAAGCCTCCAATGGGCAGACCTCAAACTATGGAAGTTGAGACACACAGGAGTACCTTCTTAAGTGACAGACAGGCAGCAGCTACAATACAAGTTCACATTTACAAATCCCCAGCACCACAGTGTGCAAAATAAAAATTGGCGCTTTCTCCAGAAGCAAGAGAAAAACCAAGGCATAGGAATAGCTGAGACATCAAACAAGCTCTCAAAGGCTCACCACACCCATGACTTCAGATCATTGCTATCAGCACCTCATGTTTGTATTGGTAGGATGTTAATACACACAGTTCCCTATCTTTGAAAGTATTCCTGGCAAGTAACTGTAATTCCAGAACAACAATAAAAAACAAAATGAACTATTAATATAGAAAGCTCTGATCTTGGGAAACAAGCAGCAAATTCCATTATCTCCCTGTAAGATTGATCTAGAACATGGTAAGGATTAAGTGCTGCTCAGTGACCTTTCGTAATGTGATTTCTTTGGAAAATTGTCTTGAAGTTCACCATAAATTGTTTTAATTTTAGCAGTTACATAAACTAATCAAGTGCAGGGTTTCAAAAACAGACAAGCAGTTAATCACCAAGGCACTGAAGTGAAAGTATAAAAGATTTTTTTTTCCCCCCTGCTTTGTAAAGCATTCAGCCCAGCATCCAGCTCTGCACAGATAACCTAATAATTATTACAGGCCAAAATGCAGCACAACTCAAGGTTCTTTATAAGTAGGCCACTTCTCAATTCAACAATGACAGCAAAAAATTTCAACAGTAAGAAGTTGTGACTTTAATTTGGATTTTAGTAGGAATGTTCCCTGAACTTCCCCAAGACCCCTAAACTGGCCAGAGTCCAAATGTTATTCTTGAAGAACTGGATTAATTACACTCAATACCTTCTCCTGTGTGGCTTTCCCTTCTGGATAGTTGTATCTGTGATATTCATCCTTTAGCAATGAAAAACACCACACAGAGAGAACAGGCTAATACCATCATAACGATTAAAAAATTTACACTAGCAGTAGAAATGCCCCTTTAATGCTTTCCCACATTTCCCAACATCCTGAATAATGCTTTAAAGCAACTCCACATACATCCTGGTTCAGTGACATCTTGGATCAAAATACTACCCAATACAGTGACCACAAGACTGGATGAGATCCAAAATCTGATCAGTTCACTGAGGTGCCACCTAGTAAGGGACAGCACTTCTAATGCTACCGATAGCATTTGCTGCTTTTGCAGTTCTTCCACTTGCTACTGCTCAAAGTAGCACAGACTGATAGGGCAAATGCAGCCTCAGCAATAGCCTACCATATTAAATATTACCACAAAAAACATGATCATGTCAGGGAAAAGTGTTCTCATGTTTAGCATTCTGGTTCCAGCACAGTCTCCCAAGCTTCCACAGTTAACTGTCACAACACTCTGTGGTACAATCTATCCTGAGGTCATGACTTGAGTTCAAGTTCAGGTCTTAGACTAGAGACAACAGAAGTAGCGCAGATTCCAGCTTATATTCAAAATCATCCTATTTCCCTCTCTTTGAACATCTTTTCCTTAATTAGGCAAATAGGGTTTCTAAAAAATGGTCTCAGAAGTTCTCCTTCCACTGCTCAAGAACTGCTATGCTACTCTTCACCATGCAAACATGTCTCTCAAAGTACAAAATTAAGTTAAAGGTTCCTCCCTTCTATTTCACTCCACTTCTGAGGCATCATAATTCCAGAAATCTGAGTGAGCAGACCTAGCTAACAAGAGGAAAAACTTTCAAACTGTACCAAAAGACCCAAAGTTTCCTAGATTTTTAAAACTGCTCATATCAAACAGCACAGAAAGCAGCTATGTAAGTGCCTCTGCTTCCAGTGCATTCTACCACATTTACATCTATTAACCTCCCCGTGATGTACCTGCCTGTTACACCCAGCAGCCATGGGACCTCTAACCCTTCCAGAAAGGGAGGTCAGAGTATAGCAGAACTGCTAAACACACATCACCAACCAGGAAACTGGAATAAGGCACTTACCCATCTCTACCTTTACTGACGATCTTCACTTCAAAGTAATAAATGCCACAGGCTGCAGGTATAGGGTGTGTAGCCCTGACTGAGGCAGCATCCTTGTGATTTTTACCATGACCTGGGAAAGAACAGAAATAAAAAGTACTGATGGGGTTTGATCTCTCAAACATTTGGATCTAAAACACCACTATTTGAATACAGAAGGGATCTGTTTCTACATACATGCAACAATTTAAAGTACGCTTTTCAGAGAGCTAGAATATACAATCCTGCACTGCCACGATGAACAACCCCTACACTACAAGCACTGTAGTTTTTTTGGTTTTACTGTGAAGTTACTGAAGGAGACTCACAACACTAACTCTCCCCCTCCCCATATATATATATAATTTGAAGACCAAGGTACACAAACAGGACAAAAAATGATTACACAAGAGGGGAATGACATCAGTGTTTACTAACCAGGCAGGAAAAGGAATAATCAGTTCTCCACTGGGTGGGTAGGGAGAACAGCCTCCAATAGCGAGCGAGAAAAACATCAGTGTGATTCCCCAAGTCCTAGAAGTCTGCAAGCATCTATTTTGTGTAAACTCAAGGAGCCAAAGCCCCAGTTATGCAGCGTGACGATGCCATCCGACCCCTTGGCCGAGTTTAAAGCAGGATGACAGAGTAAACAGGCGATCTGGCTACACAGACGCACTCGGGCCCGAGCTGGTGACACTGCAAAGCGTTATATAAGGCAGCACACTCCACCGGGAAGCGAGTCCTCGGCTCCAGCCCACCTCCGCCTCACGAGCGCAGGAAAACCCCACGCCGGGCTGGAGGCCAGCCACAGCACCCACGAGGAGCATCCCGCCCCGCCGCGGGAGCTCGGCAGCACCCCCCGCCCCCGCGCTGCTCCCCAGCCGAGGCGCCGCTTCCCCCGGGGCTGCGAGACCCGCGGGCCGCCCCAGCGGAGACCCAGGCTGCTGGCCGAACGGAGCGACCGGGCCAAGGGCCGCCCCCCTCCAGGCTGAAGCCGAACCCGGCGCCGCCGCCCCAGCCCGGCACCTTTGTAGTGGACGCGCAGGTTGCCCTGCGAGAGGCCGATGTAGTTGTACTTGTCCTTGGGACTCCAGGACCGCGGCAGCGGCGTCTCCTCCTGGTTGACGGCGGGGTAAAGGCGGCGGAGGCGCTGGCTCAGCTCCTGCTCCTCGGGTGGGCACGGCAGCGCCGCGTCCCCCCCGTGCAGGCTCCCCGCGCCCGCATCCGCCATCTTGGATTCGCTTTGTGTCACCGGGCGGGGAGCGAGGCCCGGCTCCGGCCGCCAGCCAATGGGCTGCGAGCGTGGCCACAATGGGGCCGCGCTGCCCGACGGGAAGCGGAGTCCGTGCTGCCGGCGCCCGCACGCGCTCCGCGCCCGCCGAGACTGCGGCTCCCGAAAGGCTTCGCGCCCAGGCCTCTCCCCGCCCCTCGGAGCGCTGTACGCTGGGAAATGCGTCGCCCCCTCCGCCCGGCCCCGGTGAGCGCCGCAGGCAGCGGGACTCCCGTTCCCAGCGTGCTCCGCGGCAGCGCGGTGCCCCAGGGCCGCCCTGAGCCTGCCGGCGTCCGCCACCCGCCTCCGCTCAGGACTCGGCTTCGGTTGCCTCGCCAGGAAGGGGGCGGGCAGCGCCGTTTCGGCGACCTCCCCCCGGGCCCGGTCGCCCCGCAGTGCCCGCCTCCCGCCGGGGCGGGGCTGGGCCGGGCCGCGCCGGGGCTGCTGCGGGCTGGCGAGCGGCACCAGTGCATCAGGCGCTGCTGGGGCAGCTGCGGCGGCACGCGTGAGGGTCCTGGGGGCAGGGGGGAAGCGTCTCCAAGGCGACGGGTGTAAACAGCGTGGGCGGTGCAGGACATGGCGGCGCGCTGCGCTCCGCGGGGCGAGTAAGGGCCAGGCCGGAGGAAGGAAGGAATGGAGGGAGGTATCAGCGCCCGGGCCCGACAGGGATAGCCGAGCGGAGCCCTTCCCTTCCCGCGGGGCCATGGTGCCTCCCCGGCCCTGCCACACGTACGGGCTGGGATGCCGCGGGCGCTGCTCGCCCCGCCTGCCGAGAGCCGGCGTCAGAGCAGACCGGGGGCGGCAGGACACGGTTTCCCATAGCACCCTGTCTGGAAGCGCAAATAAACGGCGGGGAAGGCTTTCAAGAACTGCCCTTGGCACTTCAGGACACGGAGTTTCTCTAGCAAGGGCCACACAACGGAATAAAGACCTTGTTCAGCGACTCCTGTAGTCTTTGTATTGTTACTATTTATAGTTAGTTTATAGGTTGGAAAGCAGTGCCTCTCCTTACTAGTTGTTTTCCATACCATTCTTTTACCAAAGCATCTGCCCCTGCCATTGATACCTTGTTCTAGTTAGTCTGAATAGTTCAGAATAATTATAAAAGTGGAGGGGTTTCCTTTCTTTTCCTTTCCTAGAAGGGGATGGTGTTTTCTGCCACATGGGTCTTTGTTCTGCTGGTCATCCCTTACCTGCCTTCTAAGAGCATAGGGCTTCTCCCCAGGGGAGGGCAGGATGGCTGCCAAAGGTGACTACAGCACAGGCAAGACCCTCCCCACCAGCACTTACCTCTGGTCCTACACAAGGCCAAGTGATGAATCAGGTCCAGAACAAGCAGCTTAGAGACAGGACTAGAGATAAGGCTTTAGTGAAGAACTGAGGTACACCCAGGAGAGCAGGTTGGAGGTAGTCACAACTACAAAGTAGCACAGGCAAGTTATGAAGTCACAGGCCTGAGCTTAAATGGAGCTCCTGGGCCAACTGGCAAGGGGGTGCATGAGTGAGGGGCTCAGCTGAGGCTGGTCAGGGTAATTGAGGCCTGTTGGAAGCCCTGACATCTGCCTGGGCTGCCTCAAAAGGAAAATTCTGTAATGTTTATGGTCAAGCCTACTTTTCTCTGTATGTTTTGAGCCTACCCCTGGCACAGTGAAGGCCTAATTTATACCCATGGGTAGTTTTTATCTTCAGATCTCATAGCTGTATGATGCAGGTAGTCTAAAAGCACGCTATCACTGCCTTTTCTCCTTGAGAGCTCCAATATGGACAACAATGTCTACATCCATTCAAGAAAGTTTACATATAGTAAAACCAACTTTGATTACACTGAAGTTTTATGTTTTGTGCTCCTGAGAAGTACATTTCATAAAAAAGCAAGTTTTCCTTGCTTCAATTTTGATGGTTTTCACAATGCTATAAAAGCCATTGGTTCCAAATCCAGGCTGTCTGTACCACAGTCCAAGTAACAATCACTTTTGCTCATGTGAAAAGTTTCAGGCACTTCTTTTTTTCACTTAATATGGTTACCTAGGAACAGGCACATTTCAATTGCCAAACCTGGGGTCTTGTAGTCAGAGACCTTGCTCTTGCCAGGTAAGTGAAAAGCTGTCATGGCTGGTAGCTAGCATACTGACTGCCTAGCTGACTGATATGGCTGTAAAAATTGCCATTATCTTAAGATCCTAACCTGCAAGAAAAAGACATATACTCTTGGGTGGTAAGGGCACTCAGCTTTTATGAAAGCAAATGGAAGCAGAGTGCTCAGTACTTTGAGTATCAAACTGGTCACAAGTTTAGCTGCAGATAAGAAGATGCATTTCTGGGTAGCTAGGGACCTTATTTTGTTTAAATGCAAGAAAAGTGCCCTTCAGATTCGAAAACATGAGTTACTATATGTTTAATGGTCTGTTATATACTGAAGACTTTCAAAACACTCTGCAGTTGCGACCATAGGCCACTTCATATTTATCCTCCTCTTTGGTCTTGGAGTGTCCCTGGCCAGCAGAGTCTGATCTTCTCAGACATGCCTCCCAGTTGCCACTGCTTTTCTGTGCCTCCCTGTAGCCAGGCACACAGTACAAGTTTCCATGGCTTCCTTCTTGTGCTGGTGGAAGTGTGTCATGAAAGGATATTGTGCCGGGTACAAACTTCTCTATGTCACTGTGCTGATCACTAGACAAAATTAAAAAATGAACGTGTGTTAGTTTTCTGCTGAAGTGATGACCTAAATCGCTGGCTGAACAGGAGCCAGCAGTGTGCCCAGGTGGCCAAGAAGGCCAATGGCATCCTGGCTTGTGTCAGCAATAGCATGGCCAGCAGCGGCAGGGGAGGGATCTCACCCCTGTACTTGGCGCTGGTGAGGCCGCACCTCGATTCCTGGGTTCAGTTTGGGGCCCCTCACTACAAAAAGGCCATTGAATGACTCGAGCGTGTCCAGAGAAGGGCAACGGAGCTGGTGCAGTGTCTGGAGCACAGGTCTGATGGGGAGCGGCTGAGGGAACTGGGGGTGTTTAGTCTGGAGAAGAGGAGGCTGAGGGGAGACCTCCTGGCCCTCTACAGCTCCCTGACAGGAGGGTGCAGAGAGGGGGGATGAGTCTCTTGAGCCAAGGAACCAGCGCCAGGCCCAGAAGGAATGGCCTCAAGCTGCGCCAGGGCAGGGTCAGGCTGGCTCTGAGGAAGGATTTCTGTGCAGAAGGGGCTGTTGGGCGTTGGAATGGGCTGCCCAGGGCAGGGGGGGAGTCCCCATCCCTGGAGGGGTTGAAGAGTCGGGCTGACCCAGCGCTGAGGGATCTGGGGGAGTTGGGAACGGTCAGTGTGAGGTTCATGGTTGGACTGGAGGAGCTTCAAGGGCTTTTCCAACTGAGATGATTCTGTGATTCTGTAAATCAGCTTATGAAGGGGTATGATGAGACGTGGCAGCAACACAAGGTAAACAGCAGGAGGATATGGCTAGGAGGAGGAGAGGGTATGGCTTTTCTAGAGCAGTAATCTTCTAGATCAGCTCACAGTGTCTCAGGGAATCTCACCCCAAGGTTCCTTGGTTGAGCTGACCCAACTTCCTGGGGTTTCTGTCTCCACCCTCACTGCCAGCTGCAGAATCGCTCCCCCACTGAGGGGTGAACTTGCATGTTATGTCTTTAGTTGGTCTAAACTGGGTAACTGCAGGTTTTCCCTTGGGTTAACAAACTAAAACAGCTCAGAATGTTGCCCAGCATGTGGTAGAGCTGACATTACCTAGACATCAGGAGCCTGTTGTGCTGGGGCAGAAACACTACCTCCCCTTTCAGCAGTGCTGAGCTGTTACCACATTTCATAGAGCTGCAGCTTGAGGCTGCCATTTTATACGCTAGGGTGGGAGATCCAACAGCTCACCCGATACAATCTCCCACCCCAACGCTGTTCTGGCCCTTGGTGGACTCCTGAAAGTTAGTCCAGCTCACTCTATGCACACCTCCCCTGGAAAGCGGATGGTTGGAGAGGTAGATCTGCTAAAGATATAACAGTTTCCTACCACCTGAGCATAAAGCTAGGCTGGCAGTTGAAGCCAGTGCTCAGATACCAAGCTGAGTGTGTGGTCATGTTGTGCCAGTGCCTGCAAATTCACTGGGATCTCTGCATTGCTTTACCAGATCATGGCCACCCAGATTTTCCCTAAAATAGACATGCAACTGTATGTTTGCTTCATAAAAGGCCTTTCACCTATACATGCAGGTTCTAGTCTAGGAAAGAGAGTTCCAGATTAGATTTGTTCCATGGTTTTCCAGTTCTACTGGCTGTCAGACCATCTGTTCCATGGCACTACTGGCTTTGCAGGCACTTTTGGGAGCCCAAATCCTGGTTCTTGACCTCTGAGTAACAGGTTTTCTAGCTCTGTCTCTAATCTCTCCTCATCAGAAGACCAGTTTGTTTCAGGCTCCCCCAGCTGCAGGTTGTTCAGCTTGGTTGTTCTCTTTGGGATAGTGAGGAAGGTACCAAATGTTGTGCCAGTTACCAAATGGCAAACCCTGGAGTTCAGCTGCACCACAAATCTTTCCATCAGTCCCTCCCTGTACATTATCCTATTGGATATTTTCATCCATCAGGTACTTCATAATTGGCTGCTTACCTTAAGTACGCATGAGACGGACTCTGAATCTCCACTGTATATTTAGTTAATTCTGTATGTTGTGAAAAGTTTCTTTCTTGCCATTGCACAGGACTGCTCCTGAATCGTCCTCTGAGACTCCAGATTGCCAAACATGTATCAATGGTCTGAAATACATCCTGTCCAAGAAACAGAAGACTCCGGTGAGTTGAAGAATTCCAGTGAAACATCCAAACTTTAGCTAACTTGGTCAACTTTGAATCTTAGTGGCAGCCCAGGGACTATTAGGAAGTCTAGCAAGTTCTAATAATTTTAATCTTTCTTAAATATATATATAAAAAATCTATACATTGCTGCTAACTCTTGAACTTCAGCTTCAGATGTCATCTTTGTGAATTAATTACTGCATTTTTAAGGGTGGAGGAAAGAGGAATATGAATGTTGTTCTTGGCTGCAACTTTATGAGTGGACATATATGCCAAATACTGAAGCCAGAATTTGAACCATGTAGTTTAAAGAAAAAAAAAACAAAACAAAACCAAAACCATGTGCTGTTTAATCATAGGCTAAGAGCATTCTGCAGGAACATCTGCTCCCTAGTATTTATCAGTCTTAGTAAATAAAATAAACTAGCATGAGGAAAATCGATATCCAAATTATGAGAAAATAAATTCCAGGAACATGTATACAACAAACTAATGGGAGGTTAAGACCTATAAAAGTCATACGTTATATATTTTTGGGTTTCCTTTTTCATTAACATTTTGGTTGTATTTCAGAATGTGCGCTTCTATGACAAGCTGTGTGTGCTACATTAGCACAAGAACTTAAAGTATTGTTTTGTCCCTAGAGCTTGGACATTCTGTAAGCACTTTCCTCATTGTAGAAAAGATTTTCAGCTCTCAGTAAATTGGAATCTTAGTGTTTCTCCAATGTAATCTTCCTGCTTCTTGAACTGAAATTAGGACACTTAAACTTCTACGGCTTTAGATTTAACTGTTTCAAGGCTTGGTCAATCTGAAGTTTGGGTTTTGAAAGTCAAACCTTCCTGTTTGCCTATGATTAATTTTTGGTAAATTTTACAGACAGATTAGGGAGGGATTTGTATTGGACAATCGCATAACAATTATTTGGTTGTAATAATGAAGATAAAGTAGAGCAATCCAGCATAGTCGGCTTTTTTCCACCCAGAGAAACACTGAGAAAGTTCCAAGGTAGAAGAGACTCTTAAAATTAACTAGATTTTGCTCTCGTAAGAGCTTCTGAAGAAAAATTAATTCATCACATTCTTTTTACTGTTCCCCAGACCTTATCTTCACTACATTCTACACTGATGCAAATTCAGCTGAGGGTCACCAACTTGCATTTAAAGCTCGTAATCATTACAAATTAACCTAGCTTGGTGTGCCCTTACTGTGGGGGACACACCGCAGTGCGAATCTCCCTAGAGGAAACAAGACCTAATTGAAACCTGTTATTTTGGGTTAATGCAAAATTCTGATTGTTTTTGTGATGCTTTATTTTCCAGTGGTCCCAGTGTAGACGAAGAAATCATTTTTTCACCCAAGGATGTGAACACTTTCCCACAATCATGTAATCTCGGCAGCATGAACAATGGCTACCAGGAGATTGTTAGAGGTGTTTAACAAATGGTGCTAGTCTGGGAAGATGATTTCTTCAAAGAACACAAAAAGTTTACTTGGTTTTCAGGTGTGGTCAGTCCTGGCTGAGAAGAGTTTCAGTGTATAGCCCTTGTTTTCCATAGGCAGTTGTATGTACTGATTCTGGATTTTGGCCCTTTGTTGTGAGTTTGTAGTGCTCAGATACAGCAAAGGGATTCTCTCCTTTCAATCTCTTCAGCTTTCTGCTAGAGGCCATTGGTCCACATGGCCTGCATTTGCATCTGGGCAGACAGTCCTCAGGAGCCACAAACCCTGCTGTGCCCCAGAGGAGAGACAGTCTAGGTAAGCTCAGCCTGTACTACTGGTTAAGTCACCAGGACTGCTGGAAGCGTTTTTTGAAAACTAAGACCTTACAGAGCAGAACCTCTTCCAGTGTTAGTGAGAACAATGGTGTTGGGTTAGCCCCCAGGAGTTCAGCATGACAGAGAAGGCATTGTTAGTTCTGAGTAGTAGCTCTGTAGGAGATATCAAGTATTTATGTGAGTCATACTTGGTATAAAAGTTACCACCGAATGCTATCATTTAATGATTCATTGACTGACATTATATATAATCCTGCCAGGGCCCCAAGTGCACCAACAGGCTCTGCAAGCTCTTCTCCAGTCCTAGGAGTTTGGGTGCCTGGGCTCAAGGCCGTTTTTGATACGGCACAGCTGGTTAACCTGTGATCAGGTGCTGTGCAAAGAGCTGTGTGAGACAGAGATGTGAGAAGCCTTCACTGAGGCTCACTCACCTTTGCTTCCTGCTGGAGCTATGCTATAACCACATCTGCCTTGCATCTCACTGACCCCAGCCTGCTGACTTGACATCCCGGCTTGACACTGGACCTTCCTCTTCACATTGTGGACTTGCCTGACCATCACTAAACTATGGGTGACCCTGGCTACCATCGAGAGACCTGCTCTGCTATTCTTGTTCAGGTCCCGTGACACTGTGTCCTGCTGGGCAGGTCACTGTCGCCCATTTCCTTGCTGTCACCCTGTGGGGTCCCAGCTGCCCTTGAACACAGACACCCAAACCTCTGGGTGTAGGGGAAGAGGTTGCAGAGCCTGTTGGTGCACTTGGGGCTCTGACAGACTGCACAACGCGTTTGTGAATGATACAATAAGGGTAGTTGGGCTTTTTAATTCTAGCTGGTTTTAATATGAAATAGGGATGATAACATCCAGCAAAGGGACATTGGGCCTAGGACCTGCTGAGGAACCTAGAACCTCAGGAGATGAAACCATGTTATGAGTTCTTTTTTTCAAATGGCTGTTTTCCTTGACCCATTTCAAATAACATATGTAGAACCCACTCACCTGGCTTTTTATACCAAAAAGCATTATGAAGTTCTTAAACTGAAAAGTAATAATAGCAGAATGTCTTGAATAGATTCCTGCTCCATCAAGGAATTTTAAATCATCCATTGTATGCTTTGAGAGAATATGTATGTACAATGTGTGGTGGTGCAATTCCTACCCCTCCCTGCCCTCCTTGTTGGGCCGCTTGGTGCCAGGTGTGATTCCATCCACATTTCCCCGAGCCATACACCAATCTGTGGAGATAAGGACTAATAACCTTGAGGAGCCTGGCTCCTGCCCCTCCCAATTGCTTGGAAAAGGTTATACTGGCCCATCATCTCCTGATGGCCTGACACCCCTGTGCCTGGGATGTGGTCAGATGGAACAATAACAGGGTTGCATGTTATTCAAATTCTTGTGCAACTGCCGGAAGGCACCAGATAGTATTTGACAAAAGTCAGTTATCTTGGGTCCTATAAACTGCGACCACCAGGGAGACCCTTTGAGCTCTCCTGGATCGCAGCGGCCTGTGACCAGCATCTCCCCTGAGCTGGGAGCCTCTCAGGTGTCGTCTGCTCCAGACGGAAGGCCAGGGCGAAGTCCCCCTGCTCGAGTCTCAATTATCGCCCGCTGAGGAATGCCAAGGCATTGTGAGTATTTGCTCTGAACTCGAGAGGGAAATTTTCTTTGAGCTAGCTTCTATTTCACCTGTTTATTGGGGGGGGGGTGTGGGTACGTACACTTGCCCTTGTTCCTGTGTGTTTGTCCCTTTTGTGTTCATTTTACCGAATCCAAACCCCTTTGTTTTTGTATGTATATGTCTGGTTTGTGTATGTGCATGTACATATGTGTATAAATTAAGGTACCGTTAAGTAAGTTAGAGTGAATATTGTCATTTTAGAACCTGAATAAGTCGCTTTTCTTTCCGAGTTATTTTGTATTGACAAATAGTTGTTAGTTATTAATAAATCTAGATTATTTTTATAAATCATTACCTTGTCAATACTTTCATCCGCGACACAATGGTAAAGATAAAGTCCTGCTGTGATGCAGTGGGCAGTAGAAAGAACACCAAGATCCTTGAGCTGATTTATTACAACACACATAAGTCTATGTGTCCGTTCTTTTCCTGTGTCTCTGCAGCAATAAACAGGCCCTTCTCACCATTCCAAAGCCACGATACTTGAAGCAACTGGAGTCCTACTTAAGGAAAGAGCTGCAGTCTCTTGATCTGACTGAAAAGAGCTCCCAGGAACTGAAGTTACAGGTCTGATACAAGGTTCTCTTGACTTGAAACTAGGTGCTGAGATGGATTACTTAAATTTACCATCCAAAGGGAGAAATAGATGAGTAGAGGAGGCACCTATGGGTAGTATTGAATAAGTGGGTTTGCAGCTCACATTAGAGAACTTGCACAGAAAGCAGTTTATTTATATGTTGGGTTTCTATTGTTTGCATGTTGTTGGGTTCACATCTTCTTATGTATTCCACATCTTCTATAAGTTTCCATTTTCAAATCAAAGACCAAGTCTTCAAAAAGACATGATAATTTAAAGTGGATGTGAAACAGAATTTACACACTAAACTGAAGATTTCTGCCTAAACCCGTAAAACAGCAAGCATGTAGATTTCTAGATTTTCACTGCAAAACCTCTCATTTCTGAAGTCAGGTTTCTGCATGTGACACAAAGTAGCTTTCAAATCTAGCCCTTGCCTGAGCCTAATCAGGATCCCCAAAATTCTTAGTTTCTAATGGGTCTGCTCCTGGGGGGCTTGTTGTGAGTGTCTGAGGACACACCTCATGGAGATATTGAGAATAAACTTTACTTTAAAGCAGAGACAGAGGAGGAGTGGGTACTCATGTTTTTGTAATATCCTGCAATTAGAGCATTTATGCAGACCACAGAAAGTTTGGATTTTATTTTCTCTGCACTAATTAATTCAAATTCTCATTCCCAAAGGAAGCCTGTAGTGATGGGGAAGGAAAGTGCTAGATAGAACAGAGGGAAACAAAAAGTGACTAAAGGCAAGAGAAAATAGAGGTTTCATAAATGTGTTTATGCTTTGGAAATATTTTTTACTGTCTTACATGACATGTTTTATTTAATAGAGAGGTACACTCAGTGAGAACATTCCTTATTGCTAGTAAAGTCTTCCCATGGCCCACATACACCCTGGGAGTTTGACTATCCTCTCTGAACAAGTTTTATCCTGCTGAGAAGGACATCTGCAGAGAGTGCCTAATAAAATAGGCAACAAAAGCAGGTTATCATCTTGTTACATATCTTTAACATCCATATTGTTACATCTTTGAGTTCTAGTCAGCTCCATCTGTCACGACCCAGACTGGAAGCCCAGACAGTCGCGATGGTTCTGTGATCCCCTTGGGTTAAATTAAGGTGAAACTACACCAGACAACTGGTTAAACTGTTTTACTTGTGGTAGAAAACAATTTAAACTTGGAAAAGGATAAGCAGCAATGTGGCTTCTTATAAATCTATAGGAAAGGGAAAGTGTCAAAGCAATCTAGATCCACACCCCTGGATCCAGGGTTGTCTCAGGTCCAGTAATCTTGGGTGGTGGGTGCACCACCAGCAAAGTTTCTGTTGTCTTTTAAATTCATCTTATCAACTGATTAGCATTAGCAGTCATCAGGCTCCTGGGGCAGAAATGCTCACCTCTTCTCAGTTCTTGTCACCTCTTCAATGGCAAAGGCATGAAGTCATCAGCAAGGCATACATTGTGTCTGGTTTACACAATAGAGCCACAAAGTATCAGGCTTATACAGTGGAGCCAGTGATTAGTGGCACTTGTGCTTGAGAGGAAACTTCCGGTTACACTCATTCCACTTTCCCCCTCTTTGAGGCTTATCTAAGGAATTTGTCAATACAACTGCAAGGGAGTGGGGGGTGCATCCTTTGATACATTCTGTGCTTCCTTGAGTGACATTCCTTAGATTAATCACAAAGGCCATAGTTTGTCCTTGAGGTTTTCTGTGTGGATGAATGTTTGAGGCATTCCTTCCTTCCTTCCTTCCTTCCTTCCTTCCTTCCTTCCTTCCTTCCTTCCTTCCTTCCTTCCTTCCTTCGGTTCCTTACACCACCCTGTGACTCATTCAGTGAAATATTGGGGCAGTCATCAGCGAGGGTGGTAATCCAGACGTACCAAACAGAGGGAGAAAGAGAGGAAACAATATGAGAGATCATACACTTCGCTATAGCAATACCTATAATAATTGCAAAAAATACTGACAGAATTGTAAATCCAATGTTTCTAAGTCATGTCCTAGCCATCCTCAACGTATTTCTTTTCCAGTTTCACAGCTTTTGTAACAACGCTTTCTGCTAACACATACATTCCATTTCATGAACAAGTTAATTTTTACTTTAAAGTCACAAAAGCACCCAAATACAGTACTTCATGCCATTTTCCTTCATGTTTACAAAAAAAAATCTTAGTTGTAATATAGTGTTATATTTTAAAGATCCATTTTCAGACAATTATTCCCCAATAAGATTACAAGCACTACTCGGTTCCACCCATTTTTCCATTCCCAACACTCACTTTTCCATAAGTCACCAGATTCAAGTTTTCCTCCTCGGGGAAGATGAAAAATTTCTGAAACAGTAGAAGGAGTTTTTAGAGCTGTGAAAGATCCCCTGAAGGTGTTGTTCCAGGAGCAACTTGGTGTGCATGAAATATTATCAGTCAGATTAATAAGGCCAAATTGAAATTCTTCGTAAACAGATTTTGGTAATACTATACAAATACTTTGATTGGTAGTATCCCAGATGTGCATGAAACCTCAAATTAAATTCCAGGCTAAATTTGGAGAATCCTTTCCCTGTCCTCCAATGGAAAGAATGAAGACAAGGGAGAAGGCTCTCCAAAACACCATCTGAACAGTATATTTTGGAGGTTTACCCTGGCAGACTTGATCAAAGCTTCTCTTTGGCTGCTAATAGCTTTGTTTGCTCTCCATCATGCTGTGGTGCCTGTCAACAGGGGGGAGAACTCCACCTTCATCTGATGTATTTGGGATGGCAAGCCAGAGGTGGAAAGACAAAAGAAAATGTGGTGGCAGTATTTTCATACTTATTCTCACTGTCATTAGATGGCATTTGTGTTGGACAAGACAGCTACCTCTGAATTCTGCAAAATGTGCCACTGAATGTTTTCTCAAGCTTGCTCTCTTCTCTCAGCCCTACAGAGAGATCTTTGAATCCTTCATAGAGGACTTCAAGACCTACAAACCCTTGCTGACAGCTATAAAGAATGAATATGAAGTTACCTTGGGTAAGCTGTTGGCGTTTGACCTGTGGGGAGAAAAATGCTAATAGAGACATGTTCTCACAGAGCTTAGTTGTGTTGGATACATATATAGGATGAACAGCCTAAATAGGTGTCAACTGGTAAAACCATCCTTCTGGTCCGTTGGGTCTATTTCCTTCATACATAAGGTGAAGTTGGCGGAGGGTTTTTTTCCTATAACATTTTGAATTTTTAGATCTAGATTTAAGACCTGTAAGTTTTTAAAATGTTTATCAGATACACAGTTCAGGCAACAGCAGTGTTGCAAGTTTTTTCTGGGACAATCACGTTTATAGTGGATGCACTCGCACTGGTAACTTGAAGCTTGAATGACTCCTGAAGCAAGGCAGGGCAGAGACCTGAACTGGCTGTTCCCTGGCCATTCTTAGTGTGCTTTAAACTTTGCTTGGCATTCAGATGCCACAGTGATACCAGTACTTTGTAAACAATCACAGAAGGCTAGAAATAGACTGTAACCAGGAGCTCATTTCACACTGGGCACTGAGCAGCTATCAAATGTCAACAGTTATCCACTGGGACAGTCTCTTAAAGGATATATATTGTTTATCTCAGTACCTGTTACCTGGGGTACCGAATCATAGTCCTTCATTATAGACAAAAATCTTTCTTTGCACAGTATCTTTCAACCAGGTGAATAGGTAAAGTTTATTCACTATATAAATTATTTTACATATATATATATTTTTTTTTTTTTTTACATTGGTTTCCTTTCAGAACATTTTAGTAGACATTTCCTTGCTTCAGCTCCTAGGGAGATTACTGGTGTCCATGCTGTAGCTGATATTGTACTGCTCTCTGAAGCTTTTATTTTTTTTAAAAGTATTCATTTACTGACTCCTCCGTATTTCTTGGATGTGATATTTCCCCTTTTTTCTTTGAAGTTTCTGGAGACTTCAGAGCAAAACATATCTTTTGTGATAGCTTTATTTCTGGAAATCAGCTGAATGACAAGGAACTAATATGCCATGGTAGCAAATGCACTTGAAGCTCTAAGAATAAAAGAAATGGAATTAATTTTTTTATTTTTTTTAATTGGGATTTGGATTCTCCCACCTTTCTGTATATTGAGGACTCATTTTTCCAATTATAGATTTTACCTTGCTAATGAGACCTGCATGACATCCATCCCCTTTTAGCTAAGGGTATTGGATGGGGTTATCAGGAAGTGATTTCCAGGCCTCTTTCTCCCTACCTAGCACAGACAGCAGTTTACCCACCCAGCCAAGGGAGCAGTGATGATCTAAGCCAACCACTCATGGCCATGGAAAGAAGGTCCCACATCCCCAGTCCTGATGGTGCACTCCCACTGCTTAGAACACACCAGCTCTGCCACTCACTGGGCACCTCCTCAAGCTGAGTCAACTCACCCAGCAGGAAAGACAAAGACCAAGAGCCGCAAAGTTTCCTGTTGGTTTAGTGAGTTAAATTGCTCAAGAAAGTGCCTGTGCTAGGGCAGAGAGAAAAGCAAATGCCTGAGAGCAGGAAGAGTACAAAAGAGAGAGAAAAGGAAGGAAATTTGAAGGAAATTTACTCATTTTTAGAACTGCACTTCTAAGTATTTATTCTTAAAATATGTCTGACTGTGCTTAACAAAAACAACTTCGCAAAAATATGTGAGATTTTTTTCCTGTTTATAGTCCCTCACTACAGTGCTTGGAGTCTTTAAGGTGCAGTTTTGGAGCTGATAAATGGGACAGTTTGCTTGGAGAGATGTCCCATCACTCCACCTAACATGCATACTCCATCTGTAGCACTTCAGATCCCTTTGAAACTGAAACTAAACCTACTTTAAACTACAGCATTTTATCTTTGTAGTCTGTTTTAGCAGCTTTGTCTTACTCTGTTTTTTCTGCCCTAGTCATACAGCCTGTACTAGCTTAGACTATGTGACTTTCAAGGTGCTCACCACTGCACCCGCTGCCAGGGTGGGTTCTCACCTTAAATCTGCAAGTATTACAACATATTCCCTGTTCAGTCAGAATAATCTGGTTTAAAAAAAATGAAAAAATTGTATTATTAAATGTTGTCCTAAAACTGTACTGCTTACACTATATATTTAGCTGCATCACTTTGGCAGCAGGGTGTTTGAAGCAGCTAGCACACACGTACCTGAGCACGCAGACCACAGAAGGCAGCTGCCTCTGAGGGCTACAGGGATGTGCAGCCTGTACTGGCTGCTTGCAACTATTCATCCTAGGCCAGACCTGGACACACCACTGTAGCTCCTTTGGGTGTTAAGGTTGTGCTGAGCCAGCACTGAGGCTCTATGGCATTGTTTCTGGAGTAAATCCACATGAATGTGAAGGTACTAAGCAGAATTTGGGAAATATCATCATGGAGGAGAGTGACACCAAGTCCTTACAGCTGTTAGCCTGACCCAAGATGAAGGTTATGTTGTTGGGAGCTCCTCTAAGGCAAAGCTCAATGACAGGGCAGGTCTTTGCTTCAGAGTGACATTATCCACAGCTGAATCAATTTCTTGATTAAAATCAAGAAAAGTTGATTTTTTCAGGTTTCTATGTCTACAGGGCCTTCACACTGACCCCATTGTGGTGCTGAGACTTCTGGGACCATCCAGCAATTCTGTATGTGCAATGAGCTGCACCACAGCCTGAATTCTTTCCAAGACGGAAAATGTCTGTCCTTTCTTGGCATGGGGAGAGTTATGAGAGGTCATCAGGGAGCTAATGTTCTCAGATGGCGCTGGCCAGTGTCCACACTACAAAATAATCACTTTGGCAGCCAAACTGTGCTCTAACTTCTGACATACTAGACAGCTACAATTAAAAATACTGTTGCACTTAAAGGGGTTTGCTTGTGGTCATGAGTCAGTTGTGAAACACTCAAACTACACTTCAAAACAAGTTTGCTGAAGTTTCAACATGGTCACACTGAGAAACCAGAGAGTCTAGTGGCAGAATTCCTGTGCTAATGCTCTAATTTTTGCCATCACTTGCCCTGACACAACTATCATAGCAAAACAGTTCTGTAAAACCTTTGATACAGTTATAGCATGGGAAGGAAATTCACACCTAAGTATAATAAGTAGTTCCTGTTCTTAGATTTATGTGCGCTTTTTATCTTTCAAAATGCAAAATCTGTTGTATAGTATTTGTACATAAGTACTAACACCAGGCTTTACTGAGGAGGAAAAAAACCTCCAAATCGTATTATTCAGCATCCACCAGGATTTCTATCCTTCTGTTCAGCAGAAGGAGTGAACAGTTTTGACTGCTGAATAATGCAGTTATTCACAAACAAAATGAGGCTTGCTCACAGCCTCATTTGAATCATACCATATCCTGTCTTTGATCATTTTATTCTCCCAGTGGAATTCAATCTAGTCGTAAAAACAAGCCTCTGCACCAAGGAGGTGACATCAGACCGAATTCTATCATGTAACTGTAAGTAGGATGTGGGACCCGTCAAGTACTGTCACTAGCTTCCTCATGTAAATATCTTCAAGAAAAATTTTCAAGTCAAAGGGGAAAAAGCTGAGAGCAAAAAGCACACATTACAGCAGAGAAAGGCAAGAAGAGCACATGAGTTCTTTACTAAATGTACTGAAGAAAAAGGCAAAAGAAGAGAGGTCAAGGCATACTTTAAAAGAGAGGAGAGTGGGTAGACAACAAATTCGTATACAAAAGGTTGCATGAGACCATGCATTTGGAGACAAGAAAGCAGACTGAAGTTCATGTAGAATGGGCCTTCACAAAAAAGGATATTTTGCTAATTACCAGCTGTCTTCAGCCCCATATGCTGCCTGTGCTTAAATGGTGACACCTTCCCACCTAGTGAAACGTGACAAAGCCATCAGTGCTCATTATATCTTATCAAAACCTGAAGTACTCAAGAAAACAAGATAAAATACTGTTCATCCTTTGTTTTCTAAACGAGGATAAATAGCATGAGCTGAAATCAGAAATCCTTATGAAGTTCATATGCACAGCTGGATAAACAATGGGATATAATCCCAAAAGATTAAGGGCTCCTCCTAGTCCTTAGGCGCTCACCAGGCCAAGCAGTAAAAGCTCCGTGTTCAGTCCCACTTCCCACCAGCACTGTTTGGTGTTGAATATCCAACAGCCCAGCTGAGTGAAATTCAGGCTTTGTTGCTCATTGTGAGACCCCCACCTCTGCTTTCTTTAGCTCATCAGAAGAAGACAGTTCGTGCCCTAGAACCCCTGAAGGCTATGGTCACAACTGTCTCTGAGGAGTGCTCCTGGCAGATACTGGCAATTCAGGAAAAGGAGAAAGATTAAATAAATATGTTGAAGCAAGAGAAGCAACATTTATTAAAGATCATTGACAACATGAAGGAAGAAAATAATTCTCTTCAGACTCAGGTAAATTAGACAATGACAAGTTGAATGTTTCCCAACTGCAGTTGGATGCATTTTACACATCCGATCTCTTACCTCCCAGCCTCTCATCCTTTGGTGCCAGTAGAAGTTCTGGAGCAGGCACTAAACATCTGGCATGGTAATGATGCTGGATCTTGGCCAGCTCCAGAGAATATCCTGTTCTCTTGGGACAGGCTGTGATGCCACTGTCAGAAGTTTTCACTTGTATCTGTTGTCCCATCTGGCTCTTCCAGTGTCACATTTGAAGGGGGGAAGGAAATAAATATCTCCCTGGTACTAATGTTGTAGGTTTACCTGGTGAACCTCAGAGGCTTTGATTTCACTAGCTAGACCAAAATTCTCATAAATAGTTAAAATAATTATAAATAATATCCCACTCTCTGCTCCTTAGTTTCTGCTCTAGACCCACCAAACCAGTCCAAGAGCTCCCACTGATGCTGTGGGTCCCGATCTGTTCAAGCCTCTGTTTCCTGCAGGTGGAGCATCTGCAGACAAGTGTGGCTGAGGAGTACACTCGCTACCTCAATGAACACGGTGCCCGAAAACTGCTTCTGGCAAAACTGAACGATCTACATAATGAACAGCTGGACAAGACGCGTCGCCAAGTCCAAGGTAGGGAGAGTGGATCTCTGTAAGAACCTGTCCAGTGCAGAGACCCAAATGCACACACATGGGTGCAACATTGCATGAAAAATTCAGAATATCTCTGATATATCTTCAGATATGCTTTGATTCTTGAAAGAAGTTAGACAAACTCATGGACAAAAAGCCCATAAACAAGTAGGAGAGGGAATAGGCAGGGAGGTACCTACTACTCTGATCTGATTCACCAAATCATTGCTGGTGTTCCTGTACACTTGCTTAACACAACAGGTAAATTGAAGGCAGGAGCTGCCCAGTGCAAAAATTCCTCATGTTTTTTTGACTCCATTGCATATTGTTAGCACATCTTACCCAGCCACAGATGGCAGCTTTGTGCCTGTTCACAATTCAAGTGTCACAAATACCCAGTACAGAGGTTACTCATGGTGGGACCCTTTCATACATCATCTCTGTTGATCCACAGTCAGGTTACAGGCACCCATAGTGCTGCTGCTTCTTACTCACTGGCTGTAGCTACTGCATCCACATAAGGGTCTCCCTGCCTGTGAGCCTTTCTGTTAATCAAAACCAAGCTTGAGCCTTTGAATATGTAAGCGTGCATGGGAGAGGAGGCAGGACTGTGGGTGGGAATGTGAACACTGCAGTATACTCCTGGACTTGCAGTTCTTTAATAATAAGACATCTATGCCCGTTCAGCTCTTGCTGACACTTTGTAGGGCTACATGGTTGAAAAGTTTAATAGATGATTTAGAAAATGACTGCAATTTTACTGTCATGGTCTTTCATCAATGGCTGTTGTTTAAAGATGTCAAGGGTGAAGATGTGGTGAAGTTAACTTTGGCATTAAAGATAGCTCGACAGGACCTCACAAAAGCCCAGCTGAAGATGAACATGGTAATAGCAGACTACGGAGATGTTGTGCCCAGGAAACATTTTGAATCACTGGAAAAAAAATACTCTGATTTACTTCAGGAGGTGAGCATAAACTCCTAATTTTCAAGCTTACCACATAAATACAGACGTAACATGATGCTTCAGTATTCAGGCTGGGATAGGGACAGTAAACCTAGAGCTCACAGAAGGGCATTTCTTTGTTCTTTGTATATAAAATACATGAAAAGCCACTGTCTTCTAATCCCCAAATCTCTGTGTCTACTGGAACCACAGTCTGCCTGAGAACTCAAAATAAGGATACCATCACAAATCCTTAACATCAGGTTTAACTGAGTTGATACCATTAAAGCAACAATGGCCCACAGACCACCAAGAGCCCACAGATTACAATTTAGGAACTACTGTCTGAAGTCATCATATATAGAAGTAAATGAACTGGGTTCACCTCACATACATTGCAGAGCTTTGCCCAAAACAGCTAACAAACTACTGCTGGCTTCTCTGTCTAGCTGGGTTTTTGCCTTTTCCAGTACTATAAATGGCTTCTTTAGCCCACTGGATCTCCAAGATTCCCAACTACGGAGCTGGTCAATGCATTTTCCAGCTGTGAAAGAACTGGACTAGGTTCTTCATGTTATATCTTATTGATGCCTTTTTAGAATAAATGTTTGACAGCTTATCTTGCATTGGAGATGCACAGGAGCAGTGTCATTTCACATGCAGGATATCCAAGGGATGACGCACACCAGTGGTTAGGATGGGGTCTGCTTCCAACCCCACAGTGCCAGAGTGGCAGTGACCTGATCTCTAGGAGGATGAAAACACATCGGTTCCCACCATACAGTTAATGTACAGCTGTCCGGAGGGATGGATGAAAAGCTCCGTTGAGGCAAAAAAGTGCTACCTGTCTTTGTGCTTCAGAAAAGCAGTGCTGGGCTGTTCAAGATTTGTTTGAGCCATTGGCAGCTTTGTTCCAGCCCTGACCATCAGCACAGCTTCATCCACTGTTCATGTCCCTGTGTCATGGCAGAATCACAGAGTCCCAGAATCATTCAGGTTGGAAAAGCCCCTCGGGATTATCGAGTCCAACCCTCAGCCCGACTCTACAAAGTTCTCCCCTACCCCACATCCCCCACAGCTCACCCAAACGACCCTTAAACACACCCAGGGATGGGGACTCCACCCCCTCCCTGGGCAGCCTATTCCACTCTCTGACCACTCTTTCTGGGAACAGTTTTTTCCTCATGTCCAGTCTGACCCTCCCCTGTTGCAGTTTAAAGCCGTTCCCCCTTGTTCTGTCACTAATCACCTGTGAGCAGAGCCCAGCACCAGCCTCTCTGCAATGTCCTGTCAGGAGCTGCAGAGAGGGATGAGGTCTCCCCTCAGCCTCCTCCTCCTCACACTGAACACTCCCAGCTCCTTCCCTGGCTCCTCACAGGATTTACTCTCCAGGCCCTTCCCCAGCCTCGTTGCCCTCCTCTGCCCTCACTCCAGCCCCTCGAGATCTCTCTTGTATTGAGGTGCCCAAAACTGGACACAATAAACACAGACACAGCCCTCAAAACCCAGACTAGAGCTGTGGTTACCTATGAGTGCACCTCTGTAGTAGTAGAGCATAGGTAAATCACACAAAAAAGAAACACTTTCTAAATAAAGTATAGTGGTTCTGAAGGGGACACACGTAAAAATTTCTAGAACAGAAGCCTATGTTTCTCTTGCTCTCTCCCAGTGGATTAAGATCTATTTTTAAACACAAAAACAGGTATAAAAGGATCATTGACATGTTTTGTTGGAAGTTTTTGTAAATGGTAACAATAAAATTTAATAAATTATTAATTTTTCTTCCGATCTAGAATCAATTATCCTGGGACAGCTCTCCTTAAGTTCATGGACTGCACCGACTGCTCACCTGAGCTGTTTGACAACAGAAAATTTCCTTTACTCTGGTTAGTTTGTTACACTCCTCCTTTCTGTATCCTTTAGATGAAGACTCTGCAGAAGGATTTTGATCAGCTCCATAAGGAATATGAAATTCTGCTGGACATCCACCGAGAGACTGCAGAAGAGCTGGACAACTTCTGCGCTGAGCTCCAGCGAGTTCAGCACAACTGCACACCCTGGCCAAACTGGGCCAAGTGTTCAGGTGCCAAATGTATTCAGCAGTGGTTTGCTTAAGGCAGCTCATTTTTTAAACACTTTTCTATGGTGCATTTCTTATCTGCAATGCCCCATTTTCTCCTAGGCTTTTGGGAGTGGCCTGAGAGAGAGGAAATTGCAGGGTATTCCATTCTGCCTTAGACATCTTAGGAGGCAGACTAGATGTCTAGAGATCTGTATCTATAATAAGGCTCCTACTGGTATTCATACAAAACCAGAATGTGTGGGCACATTCTCCACAGCTCAGCGTGTTTTTGCTGTTGCAGAGGTGATTCCTGGTGGAGCTGAGCAGTGGGGCTCTCTGGCTGAGAGGAAAACCAGCGATGAGCTGGTGAATGTGCTTCTGGAAGAGATAGGAACAGGATTGCTCAAACAGATAAATGCCTTCCCTGGATGGGTATGTGTAAGCTTTCTTCTCTGCTTGTTTCCACTGAAATTAATTGCCATAATAACCATTAGAAGGGTGGGAAAATTGCTTTCATGGCTGGTGTGTTCAACATTCACTTTCCCATTGGTGTAACCACCAAAAACTTTAAAACTGGGAAAAGTCAACAATAGAAAACCTGAAACTGAGTGTGAACATATTGAAGATGCAGCTGAAGTAGCCACTCTACACTGAATCGTCAGACATGGAGGTAGTACTCGTGGGCTAGAGCCCCTTACTGATGCTGCACTATGTGGCTGAGACAAATTAGCAGCTTCCTGCTGCTGAAAAACCTTGTCCTTTTCCCCCATCCCTACATCTGGTACTGGCTGCGGTGACAGGAACTTGTCCAGCAGAGAAATAATGATTTTTAACCAGATTAGTTCTCTGCTGATGAGACAAATTCAGACAAAGCACTAGAATGACTAAGAGCCAGTAGCAAGACTACATAGTCATTCCCATAGACATGCTCATTCTGTGGCATCAGGAAGTGAATTCAGCTCACACTGTCCCATTGCACTGCACCCTGGCACGTGGGGGAATCAGGAAATGACACAGAGACAGAGAAATTTTACACAGATTCTTGACATCATACGATTCATAACTGTATCCAAAGATTTTCTCAGAGACAGAGTAGCATTTCTTTAGTCCTTGAACATCTCTTCCTCAGCCTTTCCAGACACTTCAACTGCTTGTCCTGCCCTTCCTAGAAGATATTTCCAAGGAAGATCTTTCACCTTCTGTTTTTTCTGGGCAGAACCTCTCACATGGTTCCACTTTGTCCACCCTGAATCCCCTGAGACACACTGCAGAGGTGCTGACAGATGTGGTTTATAGTACTGGGAAGGAGACCCACACAAATTATTCCTTTTGATGGCTTCAGATGCTGAGAATGTGGCTTTGCTGCTGCATTTCAGCCAGCGAGGCGAATGCCTTACCTCTCTCTGTATTTCTTTTCCATTACTTAAGGCAAAGGTGACAACGTTCCTGTGTACCTGAGGCATGAAGGTGAAGTCAAGAACAAAAAGCTGACTAAGAAGGATATGGTGAACATCCTAAAGGATGTCTGGAAGGAGAAAATTGCACTAGAACAGCAGGTTGGTCCCATTTTTCCTCTCCACAAACAGCTCTGACAGTCAGTCCAGTTTGGGAAGCCAGGGTCTTGCCCATGTCCCGCTTAGTGTTTCATCTGGATCAAGCTGCGTGAAACATTGTAAGAACAAACTGCCCCAGCTGGCAGTAACCCTGCACCTGGCAGGGCTCTGACTCACCATTAGGATAGTGTCACGTGGATAACTGGAGTAGCTCCATCCCAGGCCGAAGAGGCTTCTTCTGCAGCTCCCTCTCCCAAGAGAGCTGAGTGCTCACGAAGCAGCTGATGCCCAGCCACCACTGCAAACTCAGAGGCATTCAGGAAACCAGAAGTCAGCGCTGGTTGCTTTGATGTCCAGAGCTGTAAACTGCAGCAGTCCAGCAGCTGCTGCAAGAGCAGCTGAGCTGTCAGTGAGGGCAGGGTGCCCAGGGGAGGAACCCCTGCAGTCACCCTCAGCTAAATCAGCCCCACTCATGAGTCCGAGGCCTCAGCTGGATGGACTGCTGTTATTCTGGGCTATGATGGGGCTCTGTACCCCGCCACACCATCATGACTCTGCAGCATCTGTTCTCAGGTGGTGGAAAACTTGGCAACCTCTGTGCAGCCACAGCAGGGCCAGGGTTGATTTTAACCCACACCAATCAGTTATTAAGCTCCATGGTGTTTGTGCCCATGCGAGAGAGGAACAGGTGGCACTACAGGAAAAATGAGGAGCAGGGGGAAAAAAAAAATAAATTATATTGATAAATAAATTAATATTTTGTTACACAAACCCCAAATAATTTCCCTTTCTTTGTCCAGGGTGGGTTGGAGTGACAACTGGAGGTCAGGGGGATGAGGTGTGTGTTCTCTGCCAAGGCAGATATTATGGGTTGCCTGTCTGGGGTGACATAAGAGTCTATAAGAGTATAAAAGTGGCTGTTTAATTCTTCCCATGTTAGGGACAGGTATGATACCATCTCCCCAGATACCGGACAAACCCTATTACTGTGCCTTAGTCATATGAGAGTAACCTTGAGAGACGCAGAATCACTTTACAGATTTCTTCTCTTGAGGTAGAAGCCTAGAAACAGCTCTGAGACCAACCCTAAATGGCTTAATATTTTCTATGGCAGCTGTCTTTTACTTTCAGCTTTGTTTCCTGGGGAAATAGGGTTGCTGCAATCACTGCCTGGCTCTACTTTTCTTCAGTAACTGCTTCCATATCTCAACCCATGAGCCAACCTAAATCAGCTAAATCTAGCAGAGGGGTAGCACCTTACAGATAGCAAGTTCCTACATATTTCACAAAAATAGGTAGAAGAGAGACTTTATCAGTGATCTTAGCAACAGAAGAGCTTCACTGTGAACTTGCCCACAGTTAGAGGACAAACCTGGGAGAAACATTTTGAACAACCCAATAACAGAGAAGACTCCAGCCAGCACTGGCACTGTGTGAGATCCCCAGAAGACAGACATCTAGACACAAAACAGCTGGAATCAAATAGGCAGATTTGATTTAGTGCTGGAAGTTACTCACTTACTACCTGCAGACGGGGATGTGATCCAATCTTCCCGAGTTCTTTCTCAGCTACCTCCAGAGGAAGCACGGCGATGCCGCTTTCCAGTGGTCTTACACCCTCCACGAGAACATGCGGCTCTGTCAGTCGAACCACGTCCTAAGTTCATTCTATGACGTCCTCACCGGGAAGGTAGGCAACCCGCAGCCCAGACTCTGCCCACACACCTTTGCTGGGACAGGGAAGCATTCCTCTGCAAAGCACCTTCACTTCCCATTCTCCCCCTGGGAAGCTGCATCTTCCCATGAGAATAAAAGTAAACACTGACGCTTCCCAGAGAAGGGAACCCTGTACGTGCAAGACATGGCAGGCTCTTACTGCTCCCAACAGAGCTTCTACAAGACCCCATTTTTTTCAGTCACATCCTATCTGCACTCTCCAATGAGAGGCTTCTGTTTGCAAGACTTAGAATCATAGAACAGCTCAGGTTGGAAGAGACCTTGAAAGATCATCTGGTTCAACCTTCTGTGGAGAAGGAAGGCATGGTGACATTATCTAGCACCCTGTCCAATTGCACCGTGAAAATCTCCAGTGATGGGGACTCCATCACATCCCTGTGGAGGTTGTTACAGGGATTAATTGTTCTCACTGTGAAAGATTTCTTATACCAAGATGAAACCTCTCCCAATGTAACTTGTACCTGTTGCCCCTCATCCTCTCCACGTGGCTCTTCCAAAGAGAGAGCCTCCGTTCTCTTTGTAGGTGCTGTTGAACTGTGATGAGGTCCTCCTAAGCCTTACATACGTGCCTCCTTCTCTCAGTAGTCTTTCCCGAAACAGCTCATGGTCTGTCCCTGGGCAGTGTTTGTGAAGTTCAGGGGACAGTCTCTGAACTGCAGCACTGTGCAGGCCCCGGCAGCCTGGCTGTCTGCTCCTCAGCACCGTGTCAGAGCTGGAGAGCTCCAGCTACATGGCCACGTCTTTCCCTCTCCTGTAACACAGACATGTGCCACCCCCCAGGTCCTCTGATACTTGCCCTACTTATGTCTTGTTTGGAAATGGAAAAGTGGCTGGGACTAAGTGCCACCATCTGAGCAGGGAGGCTGCTGCCATTCTGGGGAGCAACTGCACCTGAGGGTTTAACAGTTTAAGTTGTTCAACAAGAAGTGTCCTGGTTCAGCTAGGATAGGGTTAAGAGAGAGAGGGGGAAGGGATCTCCAGCCGGGTTATTCCTAGCATGCTGATGTCAGGTCCGGGTGAGGGAGCGCGGGAACTTTTTCCTTTGTGGCTTTGGTCGCAGGGAGCATCGCGAGCGAGCTGTCTGTATCCATTGCGGTATTTCTCTGTATATCTTTTGTCTTGTTCACTGTTATTGCTGTTTATGGTTGTTATCATTGCTACTGTTGTTGTTCAGATTGTTTATTACACTGTTGTATTAAATTTCTTCTTATTTTAACCCGGGGTTTGTGCCCTACTTGTGTCCAAGGGTGGGGGAGGGACATCGGCAACATGTTCAACAAGAAGTCACTGTGTTGCTTGCTTAATTATTTGTAAATTGCTAAAAGTTGCTTTAGAAGCAAGCACAATCCTTTCGCAGTTTTGCTCCCCTCTTGAAGGTAATCCGAGGGACAGATGAGGTGGTTACTGACGGGTGAACCTGCCCTGTTTCACAGGTGGGTGAAGAACAGTACCATGGCCAGAATGAGCTGGTTTCCAACCTGCGGAAGGAGCTGGCTGCCTGCGACAGCTTGCACAGCAGATCCCTGACCAGCGAGCGGTTCAGGCAGGAGGCTGACTGTTGCCCATTGAGCTCTGCCCACGTCTGGCACACGTCAGATGTTGTGATCTGCTGAGTCTGTCTGCTTTGCTTATCAGCCAGCACAGCCAGGGGAGGAGGGTTTTTCTCTCTTTCATATTCCTGTGTGGACAGCTGTAGCAAGTCTATACTTGTTAAGCTCTGCATTAGGTTTAGAATAATGTGAATACTGCAGGTTTTAAATAGTGCAACCGGAGGCCTGAGAGCAGACATGGGGGGTTTCACACATGCAGGGGGACAGGCTGGCAGCTCCTGTGCCCTGCCCTGCTCCCTGAGGGGACAGGAGACCCTGAATGGTGCTCCCGCGAGCTCCTGGTAAAGGTCACAAAGCATTTCTGTGAATTTTGTAGCGGTGCAAGGTTTGTCAATCTTCTACAAGTTGATCAATCAGCTGTGCCTTAAGTGAAACTCTAAATACAGCATTTCTTTGGGCTATGGCATGGGAGAGAAGCAGCAGCCATTTCCAGCACTTTGCTAGGAACATGGATCCAGTACAGACACGCTAACCAGTTTGGTCTGGGCTTACAGAAAACCAATACAGCTGCATTCAGAGTGTCCCACATGGCTCAGCATCCAACACTCACCTGAGCCCTAAAGCTCTGCTGAAAGCTTTGCCCTTGTTTTGGTGTCTGAAGGTACACATGCTTCTTGAAATGCATCTCCTGTGAAAGCAATGAATTTTTGAAGACCTGGCCCCATAGAATACTTGCACAACCTGACAGCCTGAAAACCAGCCAGCCACGCTGGCCATTGTTAAGTGCAGGTACTGCAAACAGCATACACGCTTCTGTCTGGATTGCCTGTCTCCACACAGCATGGCCCTGAGGGAAGCTTTTCCCCTGAAAAGGCAAGAGTCAATCCAAGAACTAGTTGATGCAAGCAGGTACCAGCTGGACAGCACTGAAGACCTCATTGACTACATATCCTTATTCAAAGAAGTAAGACAATGTTACTTAAGTTCTCCTTTTGATTCGGATTGAGCCTAATTTAGGGATTAAATTAGTTTTATCAGACTAACTAGGTTTATCAGACTAACAAATCTGCAGTGCCAACAAGCTCTAAGACCTGAAGGCCATCTGCAGACAACAGCAATGCAAGCTGGTGCCTTTTCCATATTCTTTCTCTTTATTTCCACTTTTCACATTGAAATTCCATTTCTAGGAGAGCTGAGTTATTTTAATACACACCAGGGGGCAGCTCCTGTCCAGACTGGAACCCATGTTCAGTGCTAACACACCTGTAATTTCTTTCAGGATGAGGAGGGGAACGCTGAACCTTTTGTTGCAAAGCTGAGGAGCCAATATGTCAGGGAGAAGCAGGAGTATCTGAGCCAACTGAAGACCAAGCTGGGAGATTTAATCTAAGTCTGGAGGGAAGGGGCTGATGGGGACAGTAGAACAGGATAGCATGTGCAGAGGGAACCCCGCTGGGGGCACAGGAGTGCGTGGCCAGCACAGGGCCCCCTGCACTACAGAGAGCCCCAGCTGTCAATATTACAGTAAATACCCAAACCTGGCTGAGCCCTGCTCTACAAAACACTGCACAGAGTCAGCTCCTGACCCAAACGACTTGGATACAGCAGACAGAGAGTAGAGAATGTTGGTTGTACCAATAATCCCCTTCAGTACCTGAAGTCTCATGCCTCAACACTCCTCAGCTCTCCAAAAATAGCAGTAAAGTCCTGCACATCCTCAGAGATCGGTTCTGAGGAGGGAAGAGTGAATAGGACTGACAACTGCACATTTAAAGGTGCAAATGTGAGAAATAATTCCACCTCAAAAAAAGAGGCATAAAAAAAAAAGCCTGGTGCCGAGCACGGAGGAGAAGACCAAAGGTGGGGTAGATGCCCATGAAGTTAAGTACTGTCCAATGTAGGCAATGAATGAGCAAGGAAAAACTATATTTCTCTAACAAATGATATCACAATGCACAACAGAGTGAAATTAAGGTCTCCCAGGTTATCACAAATCTATTCCTAACTTCCATTCAGTTTGAAATTTAGTTCTTAGTAGTCTTTATTTGATGTGTATTTAAAACAGAGGGATGCTAGTAGAGGCAGAGATAACAGCATCAGAAGACATTTCTGCTCTGCAGTGCTCTGCACTTAAGCAACGTGGATTCTTACTGTGACACAAATAAGTAAATATTCCTTTCCCATACCACCACATAGCAGTGACTGAGTTGTTTTTGCACAGAGAGGTGAGGGCAGATGATCTGAAGAGTGCCTTCTGCGCGATCGATCCGGGTATCAATGATCAGATGCTGGATACCTACCTAGACCTGGCTTATCAGGGTGGAAGAGAATGGCCAGACCAAGAAGCCCTGCCTGTGGAAACTGCACTCGAGAGACTGCTCGCTGGAGACGTGAGATGAGCAGGGCCCCCACCCAGGGAGGGAGGCACGCCTGGCTGTGAAGGAGAGTGAGCAGCCTTCTGTTATTGAGAATAAAGGGACTGTTTGATGTACACATTGTGATACCAAGCTGGGAGTCAGAGTTACTGCACTAAATACTTCTTCCCAGGCATACCAAGATACATCCAGTAGCTAACAGTTGCAAGGATAGGCTAGCTTGAACTATCAGGAGCACATTCAGTTTAAGCAGCAAAGCACTCCAGTACCATTTTGCAGCCTCTGCAGAGTCATTTCAGCTCAGCAAGACATGCAGTAGGAGGTTGCTGGACCCCCAGACAGGCTTCATACCCCCACGGCACTGGGACACCACAGTGTTGGTGACAGAACAACTATGCTCCAGTAGCCATTACTGAGAAGCCACCATCAAACTCCAGGCTGTAATGTGGCTGCTTTAGACCTTGGGCCTTAATAGCTCCTTGACTCAAAAGAGGCCAGGTTGCAAAGATACATTTGCAAAATGATGTTAACCAGCAGATTTGGTGTGCATGTGAAAGATCAGTTCAGCCTACACCAGGTTTGCTACCATGTCCCTAAGGATGCTTTTATCTTGGTGTAGCTGATGTTATCCAGTATGAAGTCACTTTGAAAGAAATTCAAGAGCTGCTACATGAGTAGACTGAACCAAACTTTGAGCTGGAAAAGTAATCCAAGCACAGAAACACTGAAATCTGTCCCTTGCTTCAAGGAACACACCACATGCTTTTTGGAAGCTGCTTTTCCAACCACTGGCATTAACTGTTTGTTAGTGTCCTCTCTATCCAGCACAGAGCCCTCTCCAGGGAGGGGAATAAGGGTTCTTGAAAAACAAATAAACAAACAAACAAAAAAATCCTGTAGGAAAACAGCTCTGCTATGGTTGTGCCTCAATTGTCAAGTGGAGCAAACCCGAGAAGGCAAACCTGTTCTTTTCCTCACGCATAGTTTGAAAAGTAGAAAGCTGGAATCAGAAGTAATCTTCCTAAAACCTCTGCTATTTTTGTGAGCATTTGAAAAAACTGATTGCATTTGTAAACTGGAAAGGCATCACAGCCTGCGTGCCAGGGTAAGGACCACCCAGAGGCACGAGGCCCCCAGGGTCTCTGCCTTTGGTACTGAAGTTGGTGCCAGGCACTTCCACCACGAATCACAAAATACCAGGGAAGGAACTATAAAAGGATAGAAAAGGGAGATGCTAGAACCCAAATATCCTAACTGCAGGTATCTCTAAAGGGTATTCTGAAAGCAGGGGTTGGAGTATGGCAAAAGTCAGTATATCTAAAAAGGACAGGGAACTTAAGCACCAACAAAGTGTTTGGTAAATGAACATCAAATTTGCAAAGTTTTGCAAGAAAACCCCTAAAGGGAGGTAGAGAAAGCAGTGGGCTACAGAGAGCAGGAATCACTCTGTCTGCTTCACCCTGAGGACTTTAGATCCCCCAAAGTTAACAGCTCTTCACAGCGCCAGGTATCTCTTTCTTTTTCTCTTCCCATTACATTGTTAGGACTTGAAAAATATGTCTCCAAAAGTCTTGAATTTAGTTAGCCCTCACTTTACTGCAATAAAACGTTCAACACATCTCACCAGAAGAGGGAGATTGGATGGGGAATCTTGCCTCTCCCTCTCACAATGCTCCCAACCATCCAAGCCCCATGGCCTCCTGCCCTCAGATGGAAGCTGCTCGGGGCAGAACCCAGCAGTGGAGGACGCTGGTTGCAGATGGCTACAGGAGGAGGCAACACAATGGAAAGAAAGAGGAGCCAGCAGCTTCTCCTTGGGAGATTCTCTCCATAGGAAAAGGGGGTTCTCACCATGAGAAGAAAAGGAGAGGAGTTGAAAACTTCACTACTACTTCAGATTAAAATTTTCAAACTGGTGTTTGTAAAGCCTTGAGAACACACTTGAAAAGCCCCATAATGGCAGAAAATGTGGTTTTATAAGGGCAAGTTTTGTTCAAACAACAAACTGTTTACTTTTGAATATTGAAAAAAAATCCACTTTGTTGTATTAATGGAATTATATTTAAAAAAACCAAACAACCCAAACTTGAAAAATGACTAACCTTTGTATTGTTACTGCCTGCCAGATATTTTAACTGTATCACTCTTTTCCTTTAGCCTTGTGCAAAACCTGTTAACTTGCAAGTGTTGCTGCCAAGAGCTGGGTTGGATTTCCATGAGTCATTATGAACTGTGCCACTGAGCTGTAGTTTTAGGAAACAACACTGTGCACACAGCTTAATCCAGAGACAAGGATCTATACTTGCATTGGGATTTAGGACACGTTTAGGATGGGGAGAAATAACTAGAGGGTGGCAAGCATCCAGCGTGACCATCAGACTGGCTGCACTGGTGCAACCAGAGCCTGTCCCGCCCCAAGAGCGCCAGAAGAGCCACCAGTAAGATGATGCTGCAAAGCAGCAGCCTCAAGCCATCCGTTCTTCGCAGACACCTCGAACTTAACTGATTGATTGAAAGACTCAAGTCTAAGTCAAATGAATCCATTTTAAGGCTCAAAGTTTTCAAGTTCAAGATAGAGATGCTAAGAATTAAAGAGGAAAAATAAAATCTATTCATTTTTCTCAGAAATAAGCACCATGTCTTACCTTGGGAATTACAGAAAGGCTAAATAAAAGGAAAGCATACTAGTGTGTCACTGACCCCCCTGGGAATACACTGAAGACCATGCTGATGAAAAACATGCATGAGAAAATCTGATATCCATATCCATCCCTCTGAAACTGGCGTATGTGACAGGCATCATTCTTGCCCAGCTTCTGAGTTGCTTTACAAAGTCACAGTTGCTCCTGAAATCCTTTGCTGTGGCTGACCTCATTCCTGGCGTGGTTTAGGTTCGCTGTCAGCAGTAAAACCATATCCAAGAATTGTGCTTTTTTATTGTCTCACTGCTTGAGGAACACAAGGGAGCGCAGTGCAGACCAGCTCCTCTGTGCAGCAACCACCCATATGAAACAGCGGGGAGATTTAGCCACAGCTGGGTGCCAGTCACCCACCCAGCCCCTCCCTCGCTCGCCCTCCTCAGCAGGATGGGGGAGGAAATAAAATGGAAAAGCTCACAGGTCAGGATAAAGACAAGGGCGTCACTCACCAACTACTGGCACGGTCAAAACAGACTTCACTTGGGGAAGATATTTTTAACTAGCAATGAATTAAATTAAAGAGGAGAGTGAGAAACAAAGACCAAACTGAAAAGATCTTCCCCCGCACCCCTCCTTCTTCCCAGTCTCCTCCCTACCAAGCAGCGCAGAGGGACGTGGAGCTCAGGGTTTCAGTCAATCCCTAACACTTTTTCTGTGCCGCCCCTTCCTCACGCTTCCCCCTGACCCAGCGTGGGGTCCCTCCCATGGGGTACAGTCCCTCAGGAACTGTGGGTCCCCCACAGGTCCCTGCCAGTGAACCTGCTCCTGCACAGGCTCCTCCCTCAGTGCTGGGTCTGTTTTGGGGGCCCAAAGGCCACTCCTGGAGCCACCCCTCCCCACCACCACACAAACCCAGTGCACACAGTTAACTCCACCTGAGTCAGTCTCCCCCAGTCTCCCTACCCTGTGTGCATTAGAAAAATTCATCTCTCAAACAGTCTTAAATTATTGCCTGCTAATTCCCTGTGAGATTCAGCCATATATAAAGTGTACATTCCCACTCCAATGTACAGCAGCAAACAGCCGTGGTCACGGGCAGATGACGACCTACTCTTGACACAGACAAGAGTCTGTCCCTCCTTACAAAAGGGGACAGAGCCCAGCTTTGAAAGCCCCCGCTCTAGAAAAATACACAGCTGTAACAAGGGTCTGCTGCTTTTTGGAAGGCTGTACACAACTAGTTAGTGTGAAGAGCATCAATACAGCTAAATGCCTGTTAGGAACATTTTGAACAACGCAATGCAGTAGCCTATCAGCTCACTGGAATGAGCAGCATTTGCATCACACAGAATACATACAATATTTTATTTATCAGAGATGTACAAGTATTCAAAAGTAACAAAAAATTCAGGATAGTCTAATTACATGTAGTAACAGTTGGTGACATCCAGCAGGCTGGTGTGACAGCCACAGCACAACCGGCATCAGTTCAAGAGAACATAAACTGTTTATTGCCCCACTGGTTAGTTGTGGAAACCCACCCTGGGGGGCAGTTCCAGGGAACCACCCAGAGCCCAGATCTGCAGGCAGGCACCTTCCCCCACTCCCAGGGCCATCGCTGCCGGAGAGGCACGTTCATGGGCAGGGGACCACTCTATTTCCACTCATGGCAACCGGAATCAGGAGCTTCCTGTACTCCAGAGGCAGGTAACGCTCTATCAGCACATGCAGCGGCATCTTGTCTGTCACCAGCCCTTGCCTTTGTTTAAAAAGAAGAGAGCAGAGAAGAAACAGAGGAGTTAGTGAAAAGTGTTTCCACTCAGTATCAGAGCAGTTTTCTTGCGGTGACATTTTTGCATTTAACAGCGGCTTGTGACAGAAGAGCTCCAGACTCCTACTTGCGGTGCCCCAGGTCCCGCGGCCGGCGCGGACGCCAGCCTTGCCCACATGTGGAAGCAGACTGAGAGGGTCACTGCAGAGCAGCTTCCCACCCAGCTATGTGTTTATCACAGCGATATTGATTTTTACCAAAGCATAACTATGCTCATTACTTTTTAAATTCACGATCCACCTGCCATGGGATTAATTTTACCATTTAAAGACACACACAGAATGATGGAACAGAAGCAAATGGCTCATTACCCAGCAGATTTTTTATGTTCCCAATTAGAGGTGGTTGGCAGTTTGAAACTGTATAAAGCCATGGAGTTTTCTGGTACACCATTTAGCTGATTGGCCTGAAAAATCAGGATCTCCCAGTCTTGTAGAAAGGGAAAAAAAAAGCACAGCATTTCTTCATGCTTTCCTTGTGGAAGGAACAGAAATACTGTTCTTATTCATGAACTAGCAACAGCTCCTGATCTCTTTATGAAGCAGTGGAAAGGCATAAAGACATCTAGAAAAAGGTAAAATAACAAGAAGACAGAATCCTCAGACCTGGCCAGCTGAACAACCACACCTCTCAGCCTGTCCATACTAACTTCAGCACACACCTGTCAGGTGGAAAAATTAAGATCTCTGGACCAGGATGGCAACAGATTATTCTTTAGCAACACCAGCTCCACCTGACAGAGGTGCCTTCAATCAGATGTGCCCCATAAAATCCCCCAGATGACCTTACAGCGCATCTGAAAACTCTTCCAGTTGGAGACAAATGAGTAACAACCTGCAGTAATGAACTTAAATGAGCAGAGATTAATTTCTTTTGGGCCCCACAGAGTTTTATGGAGGGCTCCCAAGCCAAGAACAAACCCCTTGAGTTTTGGTCACAGGACAAAAATAAATTCAAGCCTGAGATGGGGTAGCTGAGGGAGCCCAGAGGGAAGAGCAGAGTGGAGAGGCTCTGAGAACAGCTCAGCCAGGCTGTTGGCCAGCCTGCTCCTCTCCAGGCTCGCCGAGTGGCAGCACAGAGCAGAACACAGTCGTTAGGAGCAGCCAGCCCTGGCCTGCCAGGCTGGAGGCTCGTTCTTCTGCTCTGGAGAAGAACTGTTACCTTGAACCCTAAGTATTAGCTTTTGCAGAAGCAGGAACTACCTGAAAGGAGGTTGTAGTGAGATGGGTGTTGGACTCTTCTCCCAAGTGACAGGATGAGAGGAAATGGCCTCAAATTGTGCCAGGGGAGATTTAGATTGGATATTAGGATAAAATCCTTTACCGAAAGTGTTGTCAAGCACGGGAACAGGCTGCCCAGGGAAGTAGTGGAGTTACCAGCCCAGGAGGTATTTAAGAGTTGTGTAGATGTGATGCTTAGGGAGATGGCTTAGCAGCGGACTTAGTGCTGGGTTAAGGGTTGGACTCAATGATCTTAAAGGTCTTTTCCTATGTAAATGGTTCTATGATTTTGTCTGGAAGGATAAGTCCTCAAAACAGCCAGCAGGGCAGGTGAAAGTGCTCACGCTATTCCAGTCACAAGCACTGAGCAAAGAGATTGCTCAGCGGTGCGAATGGTGCAGCCCAGCCTCACACTTACTGTTCCTCTGCCTCTTCTACCGACACTGTTCACTTCTCAGCCCTAACTGCTTTGCCCTTGCACACATGCCCCTCCTCTTGCTACACGTTCCTCAGATGGCTCCTGCACTCCCGGCCACTCACTCCTTCCTCTTGCCTCTTCACCACCACCACCGTGGAGTATAAAACCCCAAATCCACAAATTCCCTCTTGGGACAGAGGGCCGAAGGGCATCACATAGAGTCAATCAGAAGATACCACACAGACTCTGCAAATACTGCTAGTGCACACCCTGGCAATAACAGTCTTACTGGACTACCAAAGCACCACCAAACACTACTGCAGGTTAGTAACAACCCTCCCTTTACCTTCTCATAAGGACTTCCAGGTCAGCCTTCTCCACCGTCTTCCTCCTGGCATGGTTGGTGTAAGCTTCCAGATCGTTGCACACCTGCTTGAAGTATCTCTCACAGCTGAAGGAGGATTGAGGAGGGAAAAAAAATTGGGCTGTGGAGTGTGTGAACACCAACTACTCACCCACTTCCGTAGGGCAAGCTGCACTAGTGCTGCTCGCCTGCCAGGGAAAACTGCAGGAGGAGAAGCACTGCAGATCCACCCCACTCCCTAACAGCGCGTGCTAATGGTATTCGTGTGCTCTTAGCTAGAGAATAGTGGGAATGGTGAAATTTGTACTGGTTGGGACAAAACCCAGAAGCTTCTGCATGGCAGCATTGGTCACAGATACCCCCACAGCAGCCAAAAGCACCCAGCACTCTTCTGTCCTCATTCTAACCAGCCCTCCCGTGACTCTCCCCAGCTGAACAGGGAGGGCTGTCAGCTTGCCATCAGCACTCCTGACAGGTTTGTTATTTCGGGGGAGAAAAGAAAGAAAGAAAAAAAAAAAAAAAGACTAAGAAGAGTGGGAGGAGGAGCAGTTTGCTGTTTCTTACCATTTTTCAACAATTTTGAACGCATCTCTGGTCACCGGCATTTTCGCATAATGGCTAAATATCTTCTTTATCAAACTACTTGCTATTTCAGGCTCTCTTGTTTTCCTCTGTGGCACTCCCGACCTCTTTGGAACTGGCTTAGCCCCCAGCGGCTGGAGGGGAGACCTTTGGGGGAAACTGAAAATTCACACATCAAATGAACAAACACAGGGGAGAGGCAGAGAACACCAGGCTGAGTTTGAGCAAACATTATGCTGAATTTAGAGGGATAAGAACTACATCCAGCTCTTAATTCTTTCCCCCTCCCAATTCTACAAAACCCTCATGTCTACGAAGTACAGTTTGGAAACAGTTCATGTGGCATTATGATCTTGAGAGAAGGAATCCAGGCTCGCATTTCCTCAGATAAGCATGTTAACACAATAAACAGGCAGCAAGCCGTAGTTCCTTCCAACACAGAAATGCAGTTTTCACTGCATCCCTGAGTTTTAACTGTCCAGGAGTGCACAATGTTTGATGAATCCACAGTCCACCTCTGCACCTGCAGACAGGAGAGTCTGCTCTCCAGTGTACACCTTTAGACCATGACAAACATTCTCTTTAGTGGGATTTGTGGACTTTGGGGTTGGTTGGGTTTTCTTCTTAAAAGACTAAGTACCAAAGGAAATTACAGCTGGTTTCCATTCTAAAAAAGGAAAAATTGTAACATGAAAAAGAGAAGTGAAATCCCCGGATTCACTCAGTAGACAAGTGGAAAACAACAGAAAAGCCCTGGAATCTCAGACTAACACACACAAAACCCACAGAGGTGGCATGTGTATCACTGATTCTCTCTCCAGCCGACCTGCATGTTCTTCTCTCAGAGAACTTCAGGGGCAGGTGGAAGAGATCAGCCCCAGAGATAACATATGTGTAGTCATGAGAAAAAAACCCAGTCATGATTTAAGCCATCTTGTTTACTGCTTCTGTGCCTCATTTTATCCATTTACAAATGATCATACATGAATATTCGGTTCACAGGATCAGGGAAAAATTGAAGTTTAGTGATTGTATGACAATTTGGTGTTTCTAAATGAAACATTCTGTGGCCCTAATCTAATATAGTTGATCACAGCAGAATTGTACCAGTATAAAGAGATTATTTTACAGCAAAATGTCTTTAAGCATGGCTGTCACATGGTTACTGCTCCACTACATAACCTAGAGTATTCCTCAGGCTTTCAGTGTGAGCACTGCTCTCAGGAAGTGAGCAGGTAAACTCTGGGTCAGACTGATTACATAAAGTGCAAACAAACTGTGTGTTACAGCTTCCTGTAATGGAGGCTCTGAACCTGTCATTATGATCATCTTGCCTCAGCACAGCCTGAAAATCTGTCAGTCTATTAACACCCAGAAATACCTATAAAGAATGTGCATCTAAATACATCGACATCTCTTGCCAGTGAGGACTAGCACTATCTACAGAAGAATTAGTATTCAGACATGCCCTATATATATAAAAAGAGCATGTCCCAGTGCAAAATGCCAAAGCAAATCTGCATTCATTCAGTTCCACTTCAGTAGAGTATCAAATACTTTTTTTCTATTTTATAAATGTATTTCACTATTCATGACTAGAGCAATCATCCTGCACCATCTGTAGGCATCATTCACCTCTCTTCACAGCAGTAAAGGGCACAAGAATTTGGTTTTATTGTTTATTGCTTCAATTAACTAAAATTTAGAGTCACAGGCCAGAAAATTCCTCCTGTTCCTTAGGACCCACAGTTAGTGGGTCTGATGAAGCATATGGCTTCACCAAATTTCTAGTTAAGAGAGTGATAAATGTTAATTAATTTGGAGTAATGCAGAGGACAGGTTCACTTTCTGCCTCTAGGCAAGCTTCATTTTATACTCAATACGTGGCAATGCATACAGCTTCAGGCTTCTAAAGTCAATACAAATATGTCACTTCATGTGATCAGTAAGGTAATCTGCAATTCCCCCTCTTCTGCAAGGGTCTCTGCATCCCATACTGGAGTCTATGGCTCCAGGGTAGCTTAACAGTTGAAAAAACTCCTAAAAAAAGTTTAGGTCTTCAGCACAAGAAAAAATTACAAGAACGTTCATTGGAAAGACTTGAGACATCAAATCTGCTTGGGGAGAGTACAGGCATTCACTTGATAGACCTCTTTATTTAACTGCTACAGCAGTGAATGAACTAAAGGCTTGAGGACTGCTTGCTGTCTGCTGCAGCTGTTACCAGCTGCTTGTGCTTTATAGCACACAACTGACAAAGCTGGACTCAGCACTCTCTCCTCCTGATGCTTACACCCCCCAGACACAATTCTACCAGGACACTGCTGACGGTGACTTAGACTTACTTGGGAACAGCAGGTTTTGCAGGGCGTGGAGTTGACAGCAGTGGCTTGCAGGCTGCAGCACGGACAAACGTGGGTGTCTTCATGGAAACCTCTAAGGGAAAAATAGTACTTGAGGAACTGAACTCTATTTTTGGAGCCTCTGCAGCAAGCAGTGCCACTTTCCACACGTCTGGTCCACAGCCATACTGCCTGCGCTCTGGCCGTGGCTCCAGCGCACCTGGAACCAGCATGACTGGTGGCTGCTGCAATTCCTGCTGTGCAGGCTGGGGGCTGCCCCTCAGCCCCGAGCAGGAACACCACTCAGGGACAGGCTGCAGGGGTGGATGCCTGGGTCAACTTAAGCTGCTAAGAAGCTGCAGCCTCTTTTCCCAGAGAGAACTTCAAAGTCTGCAAGCTATGTCACTGCCGTCCTGCTAAACCAACAGTAAATTCTCCTGAACACAGGACAAGCAGAGCAACAAAATCACATTACAAGGGTCAGTCTATGAGCATCTCCCACCTTCACAGCTTTTCATAAAGTCCCTCCAGCTACAGCTCGGGTTATAGTCAATACCTCACCTCCTCTGCTGTGAACTACCCCTATCAGTTTCCTGCAAGCCTAAAGGGCATCCTCTAACTTCAAGAGTGAAGTTCTTCACTTCTTAGCAAGCAAGAGCAGGAAAGAAAACAACTTTAACAGAAGAAGAGGAGTGGTCATGGAGGGCTTCTTGCTTGCCAGTTTCCCTTGCAGGCTGAGTGCAGCTCAAGAATCCAGCATTTCTGGTAATGGTACCAACTCTGCAACCCTCCCTAAGAACTACGACGCCTGCCCTGTTATAGAAGACAAGCCCAACTACTAGAGGCCTCAGATACTACTGAGAGTTAAACTCCACAACTCAAAAGGTCAGGAGTCTCTCGGAGAAAGCAGGACTGTAGCTTCTTCTGAAGTCTGTGTGCTGGAAGGACAGGGAGCAGGACGCAAGGGGAGAGACTGAGGTTTCTGAGGTAAATTTTATTACAAGAGTGCATAATTTTTCCACTTTTCTTCCTCTCCTAGTTCAATGAGACTTCTAAGATGCTACTCTTACCATTCCACCCTATCAGCAGAGACCTCTTCATCAAGATCTTTCCATCTCTTCACACAGCTGTGTTAAAGATAAGCACATTGACATACGGTTGTAGATGCCCTAAGAACACCTACAGCTTATGACAAAAGGGTACCAGTTGAACTGCTGCCTTCGTGCCTTCCACAATGCACAAACACATACAGGCATTCAGGCATTCATATTCTCATTACAGCTGTACTTCCCACAGTGCCTCAAATCCTGGCACAATGGGATTCTTTTAGGATGTCCTTAGCTCAGTTTTTTATTTCAGGGTGTACTGTACTTCAGAAGACTTTAAGACCAGTCCCATAAAGTCACCACTAAAACACACTCTGGGCATTTTCAAACGTAGCCTTGATCAGAAAACTCAGTCTGATGTGTATGTTCTCCTAAAAGGCATTAAGCACTCTTGGGACAACAGAGCAGACTGATGCAGTGTCCAAAGAACTGTTTAGAAACAGACACTTCCTCTCAGCTTTCTGGAAAGCCAGCCTACTCTTTTGGTTAACCAGAAAGGAAATCTGTAACTACATGTATAAAATATGGGGTTCTAAATTAGGTTTCAAGTCTGGGGTCAGATAAGTGGTTGTGGAAACAGCAATTCAATGCTAAGACATTAAGAAGTCAGCATGAAACTAGGAGTCAGGAAGGAAGGAAGAATAAGATGGAAGAAAACTGTATGTCACTGTATAAAGCCACTCTGCACTCAGTTTTGTCTGTCTGTGCACTTCATTACCTTCACCTCAAAAAGTACAAGATGATTTAGGTCCCTGAGGCACCTGATGAGCCAGTAACAATCTGACCCTAGGAATAGCAGCCAACAGCTTCCCTGGACTATCCAATGGACTAAACAGTTAATCATGTTATTAACCTATGCTGTTCCTCAATCTATTGAGAGGTAATGGAAAAATTCTCCAACTGCCTTCGTTACTACTGCAATAGTTTTCTTACCTTCATTCCCAGAGTCCTCAGCTTCATCCTCAGTAGGCTCTTCTTCCAGACCATCCAATTCTATCATGATAGGCTCATCTTCTAGTTCATCTGCTTGTTCAGCAGCTTGCTTTAATGGCTTCATCCCAGATTTTTCAGAGAAGGAAGCAGCATGAGAATGCTTGCCCAGACTTCTAGCTCCAACACCTCTGGCAGCCTCAAGTTCTAGATTTCCAAAGCAGGAAAAATACTTCACTGAAACCAGTATCACAGTCAAAATTTCAAGTTTCATTCTCATGAGTGCTCTAACTCTCCATTCCTGATAATGTTGCCATCTATTATATTCCTATCTTCAAGGATTAAGGTGTCAATACACTAAGCTAGATAAGCTAAAGCGCTGATGAATCCTCAACTTTTGCCTCTGCTACATCTAGGTGTGCTGATGTCACACCAAAAAAAAATAGCACTTGGTAAAGTCCATGAGATTTGAGTGAATCTTTTATCTGAGCTCTTTTTAAATGAACTTCCTTTAATAGGAACTCTTATCTCAAAAGAATTCTTATCAAAGCCTTAGTGCAGCATGTTGAACACAGTCCCCAGCAATTCAGGAGAAGTAACTTGGGAGATTCTGATTTTCCAACACACTCAGAAGGTCTCCCAAGTTTTCTCAATCTTTGCCTGATTCTAGTACTTCCACTAGTAAATCTGAATTAAGCTTTCCACAATTATATATTTCTAAGCAGTATTACCGATATGAGTTTTGGGTTTTGTTTGAGCAGAATGCAGTCTTTTCAGCATAAAATGCCACAACTAGTTTGGAATTTTCCCAGCCCAAATTCCAGAATGCAAAAAGAGTTAACAAGTCTCTCTCCCAGCCAATAATGCAGCTTGAGAGGTCTCTGGCATTAGAGATAGTCTTCAGTATTAGAGGTTGTCCTTACCACCTCTGGGAGAGACTTGGTGTTCAATGCTGCCTTCTGCTATTCCCTTGTCTTCTGAATGGGTCACTTCTGTTTTGACTCTGGCACGCCGTGCTGTAGTTACCTGCAATTCTGCATTTTTGGTCAGTTTCTTTTCCAAACGTTTAGAATATTCAGAATTTGCATGATGATCTGCAGTTAAAACAGGAAATTCTTTCATCAGTCTTACCTGCAAAAAACCCCCAATCAATCACCAGCATACAGTTTAACAACCGATAAAATTTACTCATGATAAGTAAACTCAGCAGTAGCCATAAGTTATAAAAATGAGGGAAGCAGATGCAGTTCCTTTCCAAAAGTTTACAGCTGAAAAATACATTTCCTATGTTTGCTCTACAGCCACCTAATTAGGATGCATGTCAAATTCCAGTGAAGGAATTTTACTTAAGAATAAACAGAGCTCCTCCAGATCTGTCGTCTCTACATCTATTCTCACTTTTGGTGGTTGTGTCGACCAATTTCTTTTAAGTCTAACAATACATGAAGTTTGTGCTCAGATTCTCCTGCCCATTTCCTCAGTTTTTCTGACTAAACAATTGTGCAAGAGATATACAGCATTACAAAGAGAGGAGCACCTAGTAGTGGTTCTAACCAACCAGAAAAGTTTCTAGTAAGCAGCGTGAGGACTAATAAATGGACACATGATTTGCATGTCTTTAAAAATTTCAGCTACTGAAGTAGCTGCCGAAATACCAAAGAGTACGTAAGCACTCTTTTTCCCTACCTACCAAACCTATAGTCCACAATTCTGTTACCATGTAGCTCAATTCCAGCAGAAATCAACACAGGTAATTACTTGGAGAAATCTTACTGGGAACTCTGCTGAAGGGTTTGGAAATCTTGGCCAAGCTCCAAACCAGAACCTGTAAAAGTGGATTTTTACCATCTTCTCCAACGACTGGGATTTTTCACACTTGGGAGCCCCAAGCCTCAGTGAAGGGGACAAGGAAATCTGGCCAAAGGTGATGCAAAAATTAGTAATACAAATCTCACTAACCAGAATATCGGGTATTTAACCAGCTTTGTGGGGAGAGGACAAAACTCAACTTTACATTAAGACTGCCTAAGGCAGACAGGCACCAGTGAATCTCTGCTGGGACACAGTACTTTAACAGTGGAATACCAGATGCTATTGACACAATCAAGTCAGATTTTACTGATTTCTTCACCTGTTTCTAGCAGCAATACCTCCTGTAGTTCGGTATAACCTGCCAGCTGTCAGTGCCAGTTGCTCCTCTTTAGTTTCTGCACTGACAGATCAGGGAGCTGTTTGTCTCAATTTGTCTGCTGAATCATCTCCTCCATGCTGCTCAACGCTTTTGTTTTTAAACTTCTTATATTTCACTTCACTGTCTTTTTTCCAGGCTGAGCAGTCCTTATCTTTAGTCATTTAATGTACAGAAACTGCTTTATATAGTTGATTATCATTAATGGTAAAACTTTTTCTCTGCACCTTCTCTAGTTCTGTTAAAGCTATTTAGAGATGGAGAGGTTAGAACTGCGCACAGTACTCAAAAGGTGAGCACAACAATAATTTTTGAAGTGGCAATTTTGTCATCTCTTCCTTTCATAGTAATTTTTACATGTTATTTGATTTTCTGACCATCCCCCAAGCTCTGAGCTGGTGTTCACATAACTGTAGCAATTCTGAAGTGACTTTCATCAATCTCGAGAGTCACATCCCGTTTAGACTTCACATTCCACAGGCACACCCAAGTAAAAATATAACAGGACAGAAGAGTCAAGAAAGGTTACAGGATGCTATCTTTACACAACTGTAAATTCAGAAGCACAAAATATCTGCTACCTTAATGAACTATTCCAAAAGAACTGTTTAAAACAAAAGGCCGTATTATCATGATTAAAAGGCAACATAAATAATTTTGCCGATACACCTGGTATGTGCAAGCAATTACTTATGGGCACCGCAAGTATTCAGTTTAAAATTCTAATAACAAAACTGTTGATGCTATAGACTGCTCAGTGTCCATACTGCCACAAGGTAATTCATACGAAACTTCAGACAGAATTAAGCCTGCATGGCAATGGTCTTCTCTCATTTCCAGACACTGTAGAGGGAAAATGGGAAAGACGCAACAAGGATCCTAAACTGGAATCTAGAAAATGAAATTTTGACAAAACATGGAAATTTGTATCCAGACATACCCAAAGCTTTACGGAATGACTGCATAACACCTGCCATCCTCAGCATCTGTGCAGAGGTTTTATCATCTTATTTTAAGGCAAAAGGATTTCAGAGAAAACTAAGAATGTACTTGTGAAAGCAGGCAACTTGCATGGCTTGCTCTCTTCCAGGAACAAGAAGGTATTAAAGCCCAACCTACTAGTGGCAGCCTTTATTACTTATGGGAGGGCAACCTTCAAGCCCTTGTCTTAAAAGATGCTCATTAGTACTGGAGAAAGATAATGGCCAACACAGCTTAAATAAATCTAGTAAATCATTGAAATGTATACAAATAAACAGAGTGATTAGCCAGACGTATTCCTTGCCAAGAGGGAGCTATTCATCTTTCCTATGGGAAGATGAGCAGTACTATGGACCTACCAAAAAGTATGAACCTTTGTTCTATTTGCAGTCACTGTGAACAAAGCAAATACTGACAAGAAAGCACATGAGCAAGTCACAGCCTACTTTCAGAAAGCTTGTCTAGAAGTGTTTGTAGTGTCTCTGATATGACTTAAATTATCTCCAGCATCTACTGCACAATAAAGTCTTACAAGACACCCAAAAAACTTGGTTTTAATCAGATTAAAGTACTCCATTCCCTTGCAACACTGAAAGCATTTCTTACCCTCTCTGAAATTCTCTTCCTGTTCCACTCTGTTCACTGTATTAGCCATCTCTTCTGTATCGTTTTCATCTAGGTCTTTAATTATACGGGATGCAACTTCTCTCACAAACATCCTGAAAGATCTCTCAGGCTTTAGAGTGACTGGGGAGCTGAAACCTTTCCTTTGGCTTAGGGATGACAAGAAGGAGCTCCATCTATTAATAACTAGAAATTGAGAGCATTAATGTGTCCCCAGTATCTTTTAAAACTTTCTTTTAGCTTTTCTAGTAAGGAAAAACCGAACCAAGCAGAGAGAGGAATACACACAAGAAAATGCTTTCTTTACTTGAAACAGTTTAGGGACATCACAGTGTATTCTAGGAGCCGGTTGGAAAAGTCCTTGTACCTATTTTTCAGTTCACACTGAGGAACAACATTGACACCAGCTACCTTTGGTAAAACAGCAGAACTATTAACCTTTGATGTTAACACCTTACAAATTCCATCATCTTTAGATATGCTCTCACGCCCCTTGGGGGCCTGGGCTATGAAGTACAAGGAAAACATGCTCCCACTTACACAGCCAGGACAAGGTATTTACAGGGAAATGAATGTAGAAGAGATATACCCGGCACCAGGAAAAAACTGGTAGTGACAGGCCTTGGAAAGCATTGGTACAGTGACCAGGGAGGTGACTACCTCTGTCCAAGGGATTTTTAAGGCCCTGGAGACAGTGAAGCAGGTAACTGTGACACACAAATGACCTTACCAGGACAAAGGTCCAGACTGGTAACCTCCTGAGACTCCTTCTAACTCTGTCTACAACTCTACATGTTATCTCCTTATCTCACCATATTTGTGACCAATTTACAGCATCTACTTCTGGGCTCCCCGGTACAGGAGAGAGATGTACAGGAGAGAGATGGACATACTGGAGTCCAACAAAGGGTTACCAGGACAATTACGAGGCTGGAGCATCTCTTCTGGGAGGAAAGGCTGGGAGAGCTGGGACTGTTCAGCCTGAGGAGAGGGGGGGAAATCTCTTCAATATATGCAAGTATCTGAAGGGAAGATGTGAAGCAGACGGAGCCAGACTCTTTTTAGTGGTGCCCAGTGCCAGGAGAACAGGCAACAGGCAGAGACTGGAACACAGGAGGCTCCACCTGAACATAAAGAAACACTTTTTCACTGTGAGGGTGACTGAACACTGGAACAGGTTGCCCAGAGCTTCCAGTCTCCATCCCTGGAGACATGTAAAAGCTGCCTGGACACAGTCCTGGGCAACCTGCTCTGGGTTGGAGAAGATGACCTCCAGAGGTGCCTCTGACCTCAACCATTCTGTGATTTCAGAGAATACCCGCTAAGCCCCAAGTCCTAACCCATAGTACTCACTGCCAGCCACCACTTCTTCCGCAAGCTGTTCCATTGGGTTACTCTGCTGGGAATGAACCTGCGTATCCTCTTGCTGGTTTGCAGGTGGTTTTGGAGATACACGAGTCATTCTGCCAACATGCTCATGATCAAGGATTAAGTTCTCAGAACGTCTTCGGGTCCTTCCCTCATTTGTGCCCACTCTGGATACCAGGCCCACCAGCCTTGCTTCCTCTTGAGCTCCATCAGAAATCTTGCTTCTCTGTGGTGAAGTTTTTGAATCTGATAGCTGTGGTTCAAGAGCAGAAAGCTTATTTTGGCTCCGTTCACCAAACTGAGGCTGAACAAAGAGTTCCGTGTTATTCAGCATTTCTGCATCACTTGTCTTCATGGTTGCTTGGATCCCAGAGGTTGTTTGCGAGTCCACAAGATAGTTCTGTACTGTTTAGAAAGTTTTAAAACACATTTTATGTTAAAAACTGTTCAAGATCATAGACACACACATTTATTACCAGGACTTGCATTAAGTCAAATTTTAAGTCATTCAACCAAATTCTATTCATCCTCCACAGATCAAACACTGGCACTGTATCACTAAACTTCAGTGCCCCTAACTCTCCCTACCAAACCTTCTCCCCCCACAGTTAGGAACGTGATCCCAAACAATTCCTGTGGTATCAATCACCAAACTGGGTAGAGCACATATTTAAGTGCATAGAATCAAAGCTACTACAGATGGAAAGCCTCACTCTAATCTTGCTCCTCAAATTACAGTGGATTCTGCAAATGTCATAGTAGCCTTTAAATCATAAAACACAGACCACACTTCATTAATTGCTTCTAAAAGCCACCTTATATAAGGCTGGCCCTCCCGAAACAGAAATAACACCAGAAAAGAAACCTTTACTCTTCAGCAGGTTCTTTTTCACTTTGCCTTCAAAAGCTTCCATGTCAATAGCTTTGCGATTTTTTGGCCTCCGGAGTAAGCCTCTCTTTTCAACAGTGTCTGGTGGAATCAAGGAACCAAGAGACATGCGAAGAGATCTGTAAAAAGAGGAGGGAAGAAATAATTTTCAAAATTTACACACTCCCCTTTTACCCTCAGATTACAGACATGGTGCCACTAACAGCAAGACATTTCACAAATCCTTTTACTAGGAGGAAATTCCAAAAAAACCCCTCGAAGATTACATGCCAATCTACTTTAAACAAACATTTTAATTTTGATCATGAAATCACCTAACATCATGTATCACAGAGATCAGGAAACAGTTTTACAGTTTCCTACCTCCAGAGGGCTACAACAACATACTGCCAAAGGTTCAGGGAGTTTAAAAGTTTTAAATATCAAAAAAAAAAAAAAAAAAGAGAAAGAAAAAAAAATGTTTGAAGTAAAGATGTCCTCTAGATGGCAGCGGGGTGGTAGGAGGACTTCAGAACAAGTCTAAGACGATGCTCAGTATCAGTATTCACAGCAAAGTACAGCTACCTGTAACTTTTTTGAGATGGGCACTAAGATAGCAACATGCAAAGCACAGGAAGAGATGTACACTGTACATATTTTAAAATATGTACATCTCACTGTACATATTTTGCACCCTAAAGAGACTGGCCATGCTCAGCTACTTCCTATCCCTCTCTCCAGGAAGTCCAATCAAAAAGTGAGTTCAGAGGATTCAAAGATAGGAAGTACAGAATCACCCTGCAAGGGATCACAGGCAAGGGCTGCAGCAAGAAAGGTGAAATAAATTGCTAACCATGGCTAGGATCATTAGGAAAGCACACAGGCAACACAGGAAAATAAGTTCTTTGACTCGCTAAAAAGCTTTTAAAGTCCACGAAAGTTGGACAGATGCAACTTCATGTGATGAGTCAATTAATAGAGAGATATAATACTCTAAGGTATACTGCATACTGATTTATTATTGGAAACATGAGAATGAAGGGAAGAAAGAAATGATCCTAATAAGTAAAAAGAGGAGCAATCACAGCAATACAATCTAGACCAACATGGGCATACAGTGCAGAACCACAGTTTCTGAAAATCACAAAGTATGTAGTGTAACACCTGCAAATTCCATCACCAGGGAGGGAGGTGACTGTTACTACTAACATAGGTCTTTATCAGGAACCCAGGTATCTATACTGCTCTTCACAACTACAGAGGTGATAAATCAAGGCAGCTACACTTAGGACTGCCAGAAGCTAAGACATTTTAAACTCACCGAGCCAAAGCAGTACTGTCCAACGTTGACTGAGCTAGAAAAAGTTGGTGACACATTAGCTGAGAAATTACACACTACACAACAGGCTACAGGAACACCCCAATGGATCTTATTAGAACACGTTCAGACCAGGCATCAGGCTAAAGACAAGTGGATTTTTTGACCACAGGTGAGAAGGTAGGATCCAGCTCCAGAATAAAATATCCAAACACAGGTGTCTATGTTCCCATTATGGTCAAGCACAACGTGTCTACTTCAGGATAAGCTGAATCAGCTTCTATACTCCACTGACTAGACCTCCCCTAAACTTTAGGACTTCAAGTTACCTAGTGTACACACAGGCACAGACCATCTATAATCCAGAGCTGAGGTACCAGTGTCTGTAGTTTGGAGCTGAATCCCACCCTTGAATTCCACTCTAGTTGCTACTGCCAGTAGAGTATGTAAACCAAGGTGTTTTATCTGCTTCTCAAACTGCAACTAAAATTAAAGTTATATTTACTACATTTGCAAATTTATGTTTACAGGGAAGACTTATTCCAATATAAAACATTATTTCTTGTACAAAATTACAAGACCCTTTTTTCTCAAACAAGAACTTTATAACTAACTTGATGTAATTGCAACAAGTATGCAGCTTGTTTTTTCAAGTTTCTGGAATTGGAGACACTTCAAAACTCAAAGAGCACCAAGTTGGAAAAATCGTTAAGGAGGTATATATAGTCAGGGCAGAGCCTGTAACTTGGCCCAAAAAGGTTTATTTTAAATTTGATAGGAGGGGGCTTTTATTGTCTCCACTATCCCCTTTGCACAAGATGCTGCAATCTTGCTTCCAAACATACAACTGCCCAGCTCAGAAGTTACAAAGAACTAAACTGCAGCAGGTGAAAGTCAGTTGACAGCAAATGCAGTGCTCAACAAGGTAATTTTTGACTGCAGCCTTACCTTGGTTCTGGGGAAGTCGTTTGTTTGCTGCTCTCTCAAATTCTGAAACACTGAGTTTCTTTCTCTTTTTAGTCACATGGAATGTGGTGATAGATGTGTCCTCAGGAACGAAGTCTGGCAGTTGCATTTCCACCCTACCAATACAAACCAAGCCTTTAACAAAGGACAAACTTCATCACTTAGCTACCCTAGAAAGCTCCCTGTAACGATGCTGAGAAGCAAACTAAAATTATTTGTCCTTGCTGCAGCAGAAGGAACTAATTGGTGATTAGCTCAGCAAATGCAGGAAATGTGTCATTCCCTCCTACTAAATCAAAGTAAATTTCACAAAGAGAATCAAATCTCAAGTGTATATTCAAAACAATAGGGCTGAAAAAGGTCAGACAAGTAAAAGCTTGGACTTCCAACAAGCTGCATAGCTCTCTTCTCCTAACAGCACACAGGAGCAACTAGGTTTGTCAGTTGTGACAGCGTAAATAAAAAAGCCATCATCATGAAACAACATTAGGTATCACAATGCACACTGGTACACAGAGTAGACAAATAATATCCCAGTCGAGCACTGGATCAGGATCAGAAAGTAAGTTTATGAGTTGTTTTCCCCCTTTACCAAGCAGTTTCAAGAACCCCCTCTCATGAAGGTCACGTTAAGGCAGTGCTTTCTGCAGAACTCGAGCAAAGCATCCCTCCCGCAGCCAAGGGCCCACATTCAGCACATGGGGCGCTCTGTATCCTTTGCTGCCACAAACGTGGCTTCAGTACAGCAAAAATGGTAAGGTGATCATGTTTACGGGTCTTTTCCCCTTACAGAAAACATTCTCGATCATTCAGAAATGTAGATAAGTTTCATTTCTTGTTATGAGCATAACGTAAGCCTAAGCATTAGAATTAACTGGCTTGTAATGGGGAACAAATGTAAAGCAGTGGGGAAAAAAAGATTCCTCATTTTTTTGCATCTGTCCTGGAATATTCTATTACAACTAGGGAAAGCAGTGTCTTCCCAAATTCAAGAAAGTTCACGTCAACTAAAAGAAGGCTGTGAAGGAATTTAAAAATAAAAGACAAATTAAAAAATCTATACCTGTTTAACTTCAACAACTAGCTAACATGGAATACAAAGCCCTGCAAAGATCCAACCATCTTATCTTTTCGTTTAAGACAGGCTGATGAGAAGCACATTGAGATGTTAAAGAACTACAACAAGAAAAATCAAGGAGAAATTAAAATAATACTCCTCATCTTTTGTAATCTAAAAAAAAACCCCACAACAAAAGAAACCAAGCTTACAACCACTTACAGAAAACTTGGATTTTTCTTCCTCTATTAACAAAAAAAAGAAAAAGGAAGACAGAAGTTTAACCTAATACTTTAGATAACCTGTTTAAGGTTACTTACAGTCAATGCAAAAAGTTTAGCTATAGAGACAAAAGAAATCACATTATTTAGAACAGCCTATTCTACAGTAAGCAAAACAGCACACAAGTGTTGTGACAAAACTGACTAAAGCAATAAAGACCTACCACCACTACTGGCTTTCTTCTATTTTGTAACAAAGTGGAAGTAAATGAACCACACTTCAGCCTCTCAAATTCACTCAGGCCTATTAACTTAAAATATTAATGGAATGAATGAATAAAAGCAGCTGAGCCTCAGGCAAAACTCACATCCAAACCACCCTACAGAAATTTACCCCTAACTGCCCTAAACAAGGACAACCAAGAAGCAAGAACACTGTAAAAAGCTATAGCAGCCTGTGTTCTGAATACAAGACACAGCAGTCCCTCCTTACACCCCAGCATTGTCAGCAGAACACCTGCAGCCTTGGGAAGATCCAAGAACAGCTATTTTAGTATGTCACAGAAAACTAAGAAAAGCAGGCTTCCATCAGGAGACTTATTGTATCCACTTTCACTACAAAGATATTAAGTCTGCATTTAGAAAGGGGACAAAGCACACACCTGCAGTATTTACTATCCAGTCCCTTAGTCCCAGTGATTCCTACACAAGTTTTAAAGCTGGAGAGGTATTTCTGAAAATCCCATCTGAGCAATTCTGATCACTGAAACAGAAGCAGAGACGTACTGCTCCCCAATCCCAACACAGGAACTGCAGCTATACCTGGTAGTGTAAAAAATAAAAGTAAAAATTTAAAAATTACTTACATGCCAGATATCCTCTTAGATGGGAGTTCTGATCGAGCTTCTTTTTTTTCTTCATGTTTAGGTACTTGAGGTGTTAGAGGTGAAACTTGTGGTTCTGCAAACAAACCAAAACATTTCCTTCCCACAATTCAATCCAGCAAGAACGCTAAAACGCAGCATGTGTCAAATCTACACTACATTCTGTAAATTACATTTATTAACAGGTTAAAATAAAGATCTGGGGAAAATTAATTGGGTTCTACTCCTAGGAAGGCTGGCACATACAATGGACAAATGGCAGCATGGGGGTTCCATGTACTGCAGCGGAGCTGAGCTTAAGTTCACAATAGCTCACACATCTAGAATTTACACAGCTAAAGGCAGCACAAAGATTACATGCTTGTTCACCAGGACAAAAAGACTGAGCAAATAGGATTTTCAAGAATATGCCTTCATCAGCACAAGATCTGGTCTTTGAGACAGAGCTGAACCGCATAACCTCATTCAGCTGCCACTGCAGCGATTCCTCTTCCACATAAATCAGTCATACAACAGTCTGGATTTCCATTTCGCATGACACGGTAAGAGTAATAGGCTACAAAATAATACCTCCTGTCCTTAACTCTACCAAAACATTGCCCTTCTGACCTCTGCTTTCCTGAAAAAAGATACTTACGGGTCCTGATGATTCTCTTGAGCATAACCCGTGGCGTGTCATTGTCAAGATCAGGGAACACTGTTGGTTTCTGTTTCACCGTGCTGCGTCTGCCAGAATTAGTCTTCTTTCCTGAATCAGATACAGTCTAAAGAGAAAAATCACAGACATGCAATTCAAAAATCCCAATTTCATTGTTAAAGATGAATCTTAGCATCAAAAACATTAATCACCCACCTTCTAATAGAAATCTAAGCTAGCTAACATATTTTCCCAATTCTCAAAAAGAAATTGTGCACGTTTGCTTTTTACCAATGTTGGTGCTTCATTTTTTGGGCAGAAGATATTTCACAACACTGCAGCACTGAGGTGGGTTTCAATGCACAACTCCCATCATGGACAACAGCCTGAGGGACTCGAAAGCACAGCCCACAGCCCCTCGTCCCTCACAGCCCCGACCTAAACCCACCCAAAGCGAGGAAACAAAAACCATAACCCAGGTGGAAAGCTGTCACGGCCGTGGCTACTCGGTGAGCACAAAATTCCGGGGGTTCAGCCTATTTTTCACCTCTAAAGGGGAAGAGAGCAAACGAGCTTCCTTTAAGGCCCGGGCCCTGCTCCAAGAGCTTCGCTTCTCCCTCACAGCGAGCGGGAACGGGCGGGCAGCGCCGGGACACACCACCGGACCGCACCGCACCGCGGGACGGTCGGTCCCGCTGGCGGCTCGGCTCTCCCCTCCCGCACACCCCGCGGCGAGACCACCGGACCTCATCCACCACCTCCGCCGCGACCCGCGGTGCGTAGCGGCCGCTGCGCCTGGCCCCACGGCGGGCCCGGGGGCGGCTGTCGGCCATGGCGGGGTAACGGCCGCGCCTCCCGCCACGCCGCGGCTCGCGAGATCGCCGCGCGGCGCCCCACGGGAGGGGGCGGGGCCTCCCGTTGCGCCCCGGGGCGTCAGTCGGGGCGGGGCCTCTAGGGGGCGTGGCCTTCCGCTGCACTCCCCCGCGGGCGGGAGATGGGGCGTTGCCTCTGGGGGCGTGGCATCTGGGGGCGTGTCCTCTGGGGGCGTGTCCTGCCGCTGCGCCCCCTGGGGGCGGTAGGCGGCGGGGGCGGGGGCGCAGCGCAGTGTGGGGCGGGTAGTTCCGGCGCGGCGCCGCCGCCGCGGTGCATCGTGGTCCGCGTAGTTCCGGTGCGGCCGCGACGGGCGGCGTTGGCGGGCGGCGAGAGGCCGCGGTTGGCCTTGTGGGATCTGTAGTTCAGCGGGGGTCCCCCGCGCCCGCTCTCCCCACCGCCGGGGCCGCCCAGGGGTCCGTTCCCCCGCCCGGGAGGCCGCCCCGCCATGCCGGGCTTCACCTGCTGCGTGCCGGGCTGCTACAACAACTCGCACCGCGACAAGGCGCTGCACTTCTACACCTTCCCCAAGGACGAGGAGCTGCGGCGCCTCTGGCTGAAGAACGTCTCCCGGGCGGGCGTCAGCGGCTGCTTCAGCACCTTCCAGCCCACCACGGGCCACCGCGTCTGCAGCGAGCACTTCCAGGGCGGCCGCAAGTCCTACCTGGTGCGGGTCCCCACCATCTTCCCGCTGCGCGGCGTCAACGAGCGCAAGGCGCAGCGGGCCGCCCGCCGCCCCCGCCCCGCCGCCGCCGCCGCTGCCGCCGCCTCCGCCGCTGCTGCTGCCGCCGCCGCGCAGGGCCCCGGTGCCGCTACCGAGGCCCCGGCAGGGGGCGCGGCCGAGGACGTGAAGCCCATCGACCTGACGGTGCAGGTGGAGCTCGGGCCCGGGGCGGCCGCTGGGCCCGGCCCCGGGAGGCTACCGCCGGCGGCGGGGGAGGAGGGCCCGGTGGAGGGCGGCCCCCCGGACCACTCGTACTCGCTGTCGTCGGGCACCACGTCGGAGGAGCTGCTGAGGAAGCTGAACGAGCAACGCGACATCATCGCGCTGCTGGAGGTAAAGATGAAGGAGATGAAGGGCAGCATCCGCCGCCTGCGCCTGGCCGAGGCCCAGCTCCGTGAGGAGATCCGCGAGAAGGACCGGCTGCTCCACGCCGCCAGCGCCGGGACCCGCAAGCGCCACGGCCTCTGAGGGCTGCCGGGGCCCGGCCCAGGGGGATGCCGGGCACGGCAACGGGGCTCCCCATCCCGGAGCCTTTGCCGGCCTCGGCGAGGTGTCCGGACTGAGCAGAGACGGGATGGGCTCGGTCCCACAGCCCCCCCCAGCTCTCGCTGCCCTGTCCCTCCTGCCCTCGCCGAAGCAGCCCCAAGCCGGGCAAACCCGCGCCACAGGATTCCCCCGCCTCGATGGGGCGGCCGCTGTCAACTCAATGCCGAGCCCCGTTACCGATCCAACGTCACCCCTTGAGCTAGCACTGCAGGCGTCTGCACCCGTGTCCCGGTCACGCCAGGCCCATCAGCACCCTCTGCTCTGGCAGCGGCAAAAAGAGCTTCTTCTAGTCTAGATGGGACCCGTGTCACCACGAAGTGGACGTAGGGTGCCAGTTTTCAGCAAATAAACTCGCTCTGTGTTAAGTGAGGTAGCAGGAACACTACCCCCTGGAGAAGACGTGTCTGAAAGCATGGTTGGCACCATTACCCTTCACAGGAACGAACAACGATGTCGTGTTTGGCCTTGCTTAGCAGAGGCACGAGGAAAGCTTTAGAAACCCTCTCAGGGTGATGTGTTTCTTCAGTAAATTACTGATGCCATAAAAGACTGCTGTTTCTAGTGTGAAAGAATCCCCAGATTAAAGAGTGCTCTTGTACTACATAGTTTCTGCTTTCTCTGCAGTACATACGTATTTGTTACAGATGTCTCGATGCTCTCAACACTAGTAAGGATTACGATCTGGTACAAAGAACCCGCTGGCATTTGATGGCTGCAGTTTATCTCATTGGCTTAAGAACTCCCTCTAATGAAACGGAGGCTTTGTAACACATCGGAATTTAAATCCTTGGCTTTCGTTCAGAGAACCGGGATGAAACAGAAATGAAGCGAGTTTATCTGCAGTGGTTGCAAACCCTTGCTGTCTAATCCTAAACTAGTTGGCATGACTAATAATCTGTACATTAGGCAAGACCTTACTGAAACGTGCTTGCGTGTTCTAAACTGAGATTTAAGAGTATTGTAACAAATCTATGTGGAATGATTGTGTAGTTTCTGTTTCTAGCCAGCATTAGTCCCCTCGCTTTTGACAACAGGAAACCAAATCAACGTTGGCTAGAAAGAGGGTTGAGTAAGGGTAGCAATGCTACTAGTCTGGCCTGAAAATGTACTTCCAGGTTAGGCGGTGGAACAGATGCCTCAGCGCTGAGGAGGAGGTATCTGGTGCACTTGCATAGCTCTACGGAGATGTGTACTTGGGGGATATGGCTTCAATAGTGATGGATGTTGAAAACAAAAGGCAGTTCACCACAGTGTGCCCATAATTACATTCGAGAGAGGAATGCCCAGGTGTCTTCTGGGTCAGCAAGATCTTTCTCCTGTAATCAAGAGTGCGTTACGCTCGGTAGATCGGGATGTCAGTTTTACTAAATTTTATAGGAGTATTTTCTAAATGTACAAAGTATCTTTAGTTTGAAACTCTTGTAATCTTTGTAACATTGGCTAATGTAGCTTTACAACTGTTGGTTTCGATACTCTGTATTACTGAACAAAAGGGCACAGCGGGATTTGGTAGAGGGAGGTTTATCTATTGATTGTGTAGCCCATTCAGCTAAAGGCATTGGTAGCTACAGCCTGCTATGTGATGCATGGGTCATTTTTCTATTAACATGTGTACTGAGTTGGATGGTCGACTATAAGGATACTACAGGTCTATTCATGTACTAAGTATTGCCCTGATTTCATTTTAATTTATTTTCTCCAACCTGGTATGTAGCTCTTGACTTCAGCTCTGTGGTATACTGATTTTCCTGCAAGCCAAGTAAGCAGCAATTTTTTTGTTTGGTTGGTTTGGTTTGGGTTTTTTTTGGTAGGGAAAGCAGATACCTGCTACACCATCTGATTTAACGTATTAATTGGTCCAGCAGATCTATATGCTCCCATCAAGACAATAGGCAGCACAAACAAATGAGACCGGTTGTGTGTCCTAGCTTCTTAACAACGTGTGTGTCGTAACAGTCGTGGTACTTTTTCTACCATTGGAAAGCACTTCAGGACGTTCAGCCATTCGGCCTGCTGGACTGGTTAACTGCTGGACTCTTCGACTTCTCCAGGTTACACTGAGGTGCTAACATGCTTAATTTTAATAAAGTATATTTTGTTTTGTTATGTTTGCTGTCTCTGTGCTCTATATGTATTTCTGAAAGGTTGGTGCCTTGAGCTTGTCTTCTCTTTTGCAAACATATTTTATTCCTCACGAACTCCTCAGCTGCAACAGCCCAAATATCTTTACATTCATGTAGAGTGTGGGAGAGGGGCTCAAGGTCTGTTGAGTGTGTTACCCGCCTGCCTACACAGAGGTTAGAACTGCTCTGAAGGGCAAATGCCTGTTAGGACAGGAGTGCTCTCTAAACATCCCAGAGTGACTTGAGCAGCAAGGGACAGGCTTCCTGCTGGGGGGATGGCGTGAGCGTCCCACCTTAGGCATGGTGGAGGAAGGAGAAAGCATGGCTTCCTGTGAACCAGCCTACCACAGGGAAGAGCTAGCCTTGGTATCTTTGAATCTGTAATTCCACTTCCCAAAGTTCCTAATTTCAGATTGGTTTAGAGCTATTGGTCTCAAACAATTGTAAGTGGAGAAAAAAATTTCAGCTGTGCCTCAAACATCACATTTTTGGGTTGAACTGGGAATGTTCACAAAAGCGAACACCTTTCCTCATGAACGCTTTCCCCCATTTGCTGCTAAATTAAGGTAAGTGAACAACAGTACTGGCAGTGAATTAAGAGGCTAATTCTGTAGGGAGATACCTTAATATGATAACAAATAAATTGTATTATTGCTCAATCCAAATGCTTTTTCTTCCATTACAACTCCTCACCTTTCTGCACCCTCTATTCCAATCTAGCCTGCACCCCCGTGGTATTTTTCTTCTACAGCACTGACTGGTTTTGGTTCCTACTTTCCCATGTGTGTATATGTTCAAACATTAGCCCTAGGAAAAAAATTGAGGAATGTGTATTTTAAATGGCTTTTATGGTTCTAAGGGAAAACCTTAATTTCATCTTCATAACAATCACCCCTAGCCATTAAGAGTAACTCCCTTTCTGGGTTTTGAAAATATTTTTAAGTTTTTCTGTAGTAATAAGATAGCACTTAACCCAGTGGGTGAATAATTTTATTTTGTTTAAAATGATGTATTCTTGCTCAGCACCCTCAAGCTCTAGAGCTCAAGCACTAAACAAGTGGTGTGTGTGTTCCCTAAGTGGCCTATATCCAGTGCTGTGGTACAACTTCCCCTCCCAGTTCAGCTTTCCAGTCACACAAGAAATCTAGAAATGTAACTCCATCTATGGCATTTATTTAGCTATGTAATCCTAAAATCCTGGCAATGTGGATGAGGATAACACAGCCTGCCTATAACGGGGAGAGCTGCTAGTCAGGCTATCAGCTGGCTGATGGGGTTTTTCATACCTTTAGAGTTTCTGATTGTTCCTTCCCCAGTTTCCCAGACCAGCTGACAAAATCATATCATGACTCATTGAAGCTCAGGCTAGACTGAGTGAAAATAGCATTCTAATGTACATAGTCTTTACCTAATGGCTCTGTGCACCCATACAAGCCATGGGATTTCATCCACACCTCTGGATTAAATTAAAGAGATGTTCTTCTGAAGGTGGCACGCCTGCTAGCTCAGCTCTACCCAAAGTGTTTGCATTTCCAAGGACTAAGGTTTTTGAACTCTAATAAGGTAAAATCAGCCTTTGTGAGAAGGGAGTATAAAAAAGAGCTTCAGCCACAGAGCCCCCCTGAGAGCAAGGTGGTGACCTGTAGCCTGAGCTCTATGTTAAGTTATTCATGATCAGACATGGATGGGAAGGGACAGAGGGGCTCTTATGTGACAAGAAAAATTAACAAGCAGAACCAACCAGGAGGAGGACAGAGACTCCAGTGCAAAGCCCTCTTTCCTGTAGATGAAACCCTAACCAATTTCTCTGCACATGCACAAGGCTTGCTCAGTTCACCTTTATTTCAGAGATCTGTATCACTCCCACTAAATTATTGGGCAAATGACTGTTTTCATGACCTCTAACACAGCATCTTTCGCAAGGTGGGTTCCTGCACAAGGAATATTCTCCAGCGTTCTGACCAAACTCTTTATCTGCAGTTATCTTCCACTGTTGGAAGCCATCAAGTTGGAAGTCAGTGTGTTCCCATGCCGACTCCACCTCTGTTTCCCTCTCCCTTCGGAAACTGCCTCCTCTTACAGTCCTTCCCACTGCTCCTACCTCTGCCCCGTGCCCAGGACCTTGATGGGACAGGGCAGAAGTTACTGTGCCAGTGAACGTCAAGCCAGAGACCCCTCTGGGAACTGGTGGGCTAGAAAGCACAGACCAGTAGGCTGGATGGTGGATATCTCTCCCATACAGCCTCAGACTTCCCTGCTCTCTATACAGACAGCAGAAATGCTGATATTCTGGGCTAGATCAGGGGTAAATTGAGAGACAGTGCCAACAACCCCAACCTTCTGCTCCTTGCCCTTTTCCTTCTCTGCATCTCACCACATGCTTTCTTTTTACTCTCATGACGAGGGGTGTTGAGGCCCATTCTTGGGGCTTGCTCCCCTTGATCAGGACCCAGGTAGTCTGACCATTCCTTGTATCATTCCCAGGTCCAGAAAGCAGGAGCAGCCTCCCAGGACCAATGGTAAGCATCCAAAGCTTTCACCTTCCTCCTGAGCAGAACCCAGGAGCACTCCCAGAGTCCCAGCATCATAAACTCATCACCTAAGGGCTGGGTGAGAAGCAGCCAAGGAAAATTTGCTCACCTCTGGTCAGGATGCGTGCTACCAAGCCAAGTGTGCACTTTTGTCATGTACTTCATAGCGCAGTTCTGTCTTCATCACCTTGATTATTCTTTGGGTTTTAGATTGCACATTTTCTAAGGTAAAAATTGTCTCTCTTGTCCCCGTAGCACCCAGAAAAGCAGGGCTTCAGTGCTGCCTAGGCTCCTAGGTGATACCCTTTTTAACCTCTGCTAAAAAATAAAGAATCAGCATCATTCAGCTGCTGCCCGGTCAGTTCTCACTTCAAAGGGCTGATTGTTTACCTGCAGAAATATTACAGCTCAGATAGACATGCTGGGACAGCCCAGAGACCAGACGGGCAACTGCAAGCCACACCTGTGCTGGTCCCACAACTCATCTGGGAATCACTTACGCAGGCAAAGAACAAAAAAGATGGGCTCTTGTGGGTGGTGATGTTATCGACTGCTGATGGACCTTCACTGCTTCCATTTTCTCTAGGTATGTACTTTCTGATGGAATATGATTTAGGAACGGCTCTCACAGAAGCAGAGCATCCCCAAAATCCAGTTACCTCCCTCTAAGAATGCTCCTCACCATCTCATTTCTACTTTTTCCCCCAAATCACATAGCAATTCCCCCTCACAAAAATTAAAAACTACAATGCACAGAGCAGAAAGGGGCTACTATAGCTGGGCAGTTACATCCTAAAAGATACTTATCCTGCTATAATGGCTACTACAGGAATAGCAGAAGGAAAATCAACAGCGTTTTATCCTAAAGTCTGCAAGTGCCAGGCTTGAGTCCTATGTCTGGAACTGACTCCACAACAAATCAGCTAGAACAAGGGAAGCCAGGTGGTCCATATCACACAAATACTTCTTTTATGTCTTTCCATTTGAAGAACAAATGAGTAGTTCTTTCTGTATATTCAGAGCTTTGCATTGGTGTATAATCAACCCAGTTCTTAGATATTCCTACATAAATCTGATGTGTCAGATGCGCTGCACACAAGCTATTTATGTGTGTAAGAGTGTCACAGGCTTCACGATTTAAAAATTAGGTTTTGTTCATGACACAAATACTTAAGCTGAGTCCACAAAGAACTGTGATCAGGATGGTGCCAGTCTTTCCACTGACATCTTTCTTCCTGGGGGAAGAGACATCAGTAGTGACCCCAATGTGCAAAGCACATGAACAGGCTGGCAGCTGAAGATCTGGGAACACTGTGATAAAGGGAATGAAAAAGCTCATAATTTTCTCCTAGGCAAGAACCAGCATCTCAGTCAGAAAACAAGGAGGAGGGAGTTGGGGGGAAAAATTAGCTAGTTTATTGTTCAGCTACTCTTCACCTGGGCTCAGTGGAGCGTCAGCTGCCTGCAGTCTCCATTTCCAGGCCACGTAGCGTAAGAAGCCACGAGAATGTGATTGACACAGTGTTGGCACTCAGGTTTGCCTTTTTCAAATAGGAGAAACCTGTTGGAAGATGTTCATGCAACATAAGAGTCTAGGAAAGAGGCTCAGTGTCAGCCACCTTTATCCCCTTCCCTAGTACTGCCTTCAGCAGCAAGCCCAGACAAACGCTTGGTGGGCCCATCTCTGTTCAGGGTTGTGCAATGCCGACTCTCTCTAAGAAGCAGATGGGTAATGCTCAGGTTTGCTGGCAGAGACCTGGAACCTTCAGAGCTGGGCCAAAATGCAACACTTGGTACAGGACAATTGCTGAGCTGTCTTTCAGACTCAGCCCTATTCTCTAAACTACCTGGTAACAAAGACTTCTTGCATTTCTAGAAGCACTCTCTGCTGCTGCCTGAGTGAACGTGGTGTGGGTCTCCAGGGAGACTGACTCAATTTTTTTAGAACTTATCTGTTTGCATTTACCTGAAGACATTTTTCCACCACTCCACACCTTGAGTACTAACTTCTTCCACTGCAAGCAAGCTGAGCAAGTCCTTTATTTTTTTTAAAAAAGATTTTTCATTGTATAGTTCTTGTTAGGGGAGTTAGAAATTAATTTCAGGATCTGCAGTTCTGGCTGCGGCCCATTACCTACTTCCTCGCTCAGGGCCGAAAGCGCTCCGAGGGTGGAAAACTTCTCACCTCCCTCTTTGGGATGAAATCCTGTCACCGTTACAACCCAGAGACAGCTGCAGCGAGGGCCCAGGGCGGGCTGAAGGTCCCCACAGCCACCAGAGCCATTTCACAGGGCCGCGACCTCCTTCCCGCCGCCGGCTCGCGGGGATCACACGGCCCGGCAGAACGTCCCCATGAGACGCGGCTCCCCACCCGGGGACGGCTTAGGGGGCCCAGGGCCAGGCCTCGCACTGGCGGGAACGCTGGGTTTGTCAGGGAGGGGCCACGGGGCCCCGACGGGGAGCCGCGGGCCCGGGGCGGGAAAGCCCCACTGAGGCGGGGCAGGGCGCTCGCCTTCCCCTCCCCCGCCCCTCCACTATCCCACAGTGCTCCGGGGCACCGTCCGCGGGGCCAGCAATGCACGGTCCCCTTCCCTTCATTCAAATGAGCCACGGCGGGCGTCGGCGCGGGGCACGCCGGGAGTTGTAGTCCTCCACGCCCCTCCCGGTGCGCGCTCCGGCCGCCAGGCGGACTCGCTGTCCCGGCGTGCCGCGGGGCAGCGCCGCCGGGGCGGGGCGAGGCGGGGCGGGGCGGGGAGCGCGGGCGAGAGAGGCTGAGGGGGTTCGCGCCGCGCACGGTGCCGCTGCCGCCATAGTGGGAGCCGCGGGGTGAGTGCGGGGGGGGCGGGGCGGCGGCGGGTCCCCCGCGGGGCGGCAGGAGCGGGCTCGGGCCTGGCCGCCGGCGGGCCGGCATATGGAGCCGCCCCACGGAGCCGCCCCACCCCGCGCTCGCCGGCCGCGGCCCCGTGCTCCGGCCCCGCCGCGGGCCGGGCTGGGCTGGGCGGGAGCCGGGTGGCGGGAGCCGCCCTGACCTTCCCCGTCTTTGAGGCGCCGGCAGCGCGGTCCCTGAGGGGCGGCGGCTGGGGCCCGGTGCCCGCGCTTACAGGCTGAGGGAGCCGAACCGCCACCGCCGGCTTTGCCCGGGGCTGTGGGGGGGATCCGGGCGCGGCTCGGCTCGGCGCGGCCCCGCGGGTGGGGGGTGGTGTGTTGGGGCGGTGCGAAGGCCTCCGGCCCAGCTCCTCCGGGCGGCTGAGGAAAGCGAGGGGCCTCCGGTGGGTGTCCGACCGGTAAACGGGAGGGGAAGGTTGCTCCTCAACCTCGCGGGAGCACCGGCGTCCCCAGGCGGCTCTCGCAGGAGCGCTGTGCTGTCCCTGCCGACTGCTCCGACCTGCCCGAGGCTTTGCCGCCGCGACGCTTTGAGGCACCGGAACTTCCCCGAAGCACCTAGCCTGGTGCCGGTCGGTGCTGTGGCCTTGCTTTACGATGGCTTGGCGTGGCAGGGAGGAGAGGTGGAGAGCCTGAGCCCTCAGAGCTGCTAAGTATGCCTTCTGCTTCGAGGGTTTGGGATGGTCTTATTGTATGACTGCCTTGCCAGAAGGTTGTGCGAGCACTGAAGTTAATCTGACGTGGTTGAATCACTTTGTCATGTAGAAAACGAAAGGTTCTTGCATCCTTGGAAGAAAACTAGCAAAAGTGCATGTACTCAGTGAGCTGCTGTAGCCTTTTTTCCTTTGAGTTGACAGTTTCCGGTGTGATTCTACAAGAGATGATTATTTTTTTCTTCCACTCCTATAGCTGTTGGGACTTTTTAGATTTAAAACTAATCAAAACCTGCAAAAATTTACAGTACCGAAGAGTGTATGTTGTATTTTGTCAATATGAGAAAGCTTTCTGAAGACATTAAGCCCCCAAGATGCTGTTCTTGCAATTCACACTTCACTTCTTTTCAAAGTCAGGTTGTAATAATACTTCAACTGTTCATTGGCATTTGAAATCCATCACTTCTACTGTAAATGTCTTTTAGAGTTGGGTTTGTAGCATACAAATTGTATTGCAGTCGGACTGGAACAAAGCCCAGGGAAATGCTTGAATAGGAGTCAGTTGCAGAACTGTTGCTTGAAAGTTAAATCTGATGCTTTAATCAGCCACCTTCTCCAGTTGATACTCTTGATTTCTCTTTTTTCTGGAAAGAGTTGTGTTCAGGCAGTGCTTTCTGTGTTTGCGTGTGGTGACTTTTGAGTTTTCTTTTAGCAGCAGTTAACAAAAAGGGGTTTAACAGATATCTGCATAGAAGTAGAGAAATTACTGTATGTGGTGGTGTTATCAGTGAAACACATCATCTAATTTAAAGTGCAATGATGCTATGGCTTGCTTTTGGACTGTTTAACTATTTTCCTGCAACTCTTGTGTTTGTTCAGTTCTTTAGAAAAATGCCAATGGTAACAACTTTCTGTGGTTCTCTGCTGGGATTTCTTTTGTCTCTGTTGTTAGCAATAGGGTTGTCTAGTTCATGATGGTGTAGATTATGTTTTGTGTAGGATTGCAACATATACTAATAGCTGGTAACATTGTAAGCATGATTTCTTTCAGGTGTTTTAAAAATCCTAGGTATTGTGGCTTCACAGACAGTTGATACTCATATTTGTATATGACCAGTTGGTGTGCTTACATACTGTGTTTCTGGAAGCAGGACTATTGTGTGTTGCAGGGAGGAAAAGGAAGCAGAGCAGGAGGGAAAATGTGTGGTTTTGAAGTGTAAGATAGATGCTGTAGGAAAAGTTTTGGTGTTTTGTTTTTTTTTTTCTTCCAGGTGTATCTTGGAAATTTGGAGCTCAACCAAAGACCTGATACCAATCAAATCAGGGTGTGGTATAACATGCCTTGCTTACCCCAATGAAAAAGCTTGTGGATCATAAAGCATGTTGGAGAAAAATTTCCATATTTTTGAATGCTGCCAATCAATAATAGAGGAATGCTGTGGCTAAACCTAAAATTGTGGGGTAATATAATGCAAAATAGCAATGCTATTTTGGTCCTCTTGCATTTAGCACTGCACCAAAGCAGCTCGAGTTATGTTTTTAGGGGTGACTGCCTTTGTGCTATCTAGTTCAGGGCTGTTATTTACACAACTGGCTACTTTGACAAACATACAACAGTGATTGTTTTCAAATGTGCCAAAATTAAGTTGTGAACCACAAGAAAACTTCCAAGTTCTTTCAAAAGAAAATTGCAGTTGTTGGTAGAAGTTCTATTCAGGATAAAAATGGGTACTGAATATTGCCACTGAGTTAATGAATGAAACTGGTTAAGTTTTAAGGAATGATTTGATGAACAGTTTATAACTAAAAATAGTTATTAAAATAGTCTTTCTTCTGTAACATAAAAATCAGCTCATAATTTTCTCTTAACCTGAAACGGTTGTCATGATAGTCAAGAGGCAGATAGAAATATCTTCTGCTGTTTCTTGGAGGTTAAATGTTATGTTACTGTGCCTATAAGGTAAAGAAAAATGTGCTGCAGCTGTTGTCCCCTCCAGTTCCCCAGTGCTGCCTCTGTTGCTTTAAAACTGATCAGTCTTGGGTTCATCCTGGGGAAGAGAAATGTGACTTCAGCCTTGTAAACTTTGTGTTTGTGTTGCATAAAGAATACTGTGGGGAAAAAATGGCAGATATATAGCATTGTGGCTATTGCTTAACAACAAAACATGTCTTCCTCTCCAATTATATGTAATATATGTCTGTGTATTTGAAAATCATCTCGACTGACTCTGTCACTGTTGGGTTGTCAGTTTGCAGACAAGATGAGCATCAAGCTGTAGCACAGTGAAAGCTTTTCCAGTCTTCCCCATGTGTTTTGTTTACTAGTGACCTTTTACTTGCTGACATCTGTAACCAAAAAAAAATATACTTCAGGTTGGCATAATTCCTACATTAATTTGTTTTAATGAAGTTGGAGTAGAGGAATAAAAAAACGGGAAAGGGAAAATCAATTTATTTTCCTTATTTTTTAGAAGGAAACAATCTGCACCTTGTCGCTCTTCCCCTTTCTCCCTATCCATCTTTCAACTGTTCACATATCTAGACTTAATTATTTTTAGATCTGAAAGTGTATTTTTAATAATGTAATTTCTTGCACAGTGCAGCCCATAGCAATTACTAGGTGAAGGTTTCTGTTGAAATCAATAATTTCTGACTGGCCTGGAGCAGTAATTTTCAGATTGTTACCCTCCATGGATCAGTCAGCTACTGTGAAGATACCCAAGAGAAGCACTTCTTTCTTTCAGCCTCTGAATGCCTGAATTTGCTCCTCAACTGGAAATTTCACAGGTTTTCAAACAGAGAAAGATTTGACTGTTAATTGGAATTTATCAGGAAGAGGTACAGCATGTTTAAGGAAATGGCTGATGATGTGTGATGTCCCCAAGTAAGTTCTAGTGTTTCATCATTTCTTGTGTTAACGTGCATTCTGCCTGGCCTTGTTTAGCATAGAGAAGAGAAAGCTTGAGCAGGGCTTAATCGTAGCTTCCAATACCTATCAAGCCATTATCAGGAAAATGGAGCCAGGCTTTTCACAGGGGTGCTTAGTGGGAGGATGGGAGACAAGGGGCATAAATTGGAACAGAAGGGATTGTGGTTGAACGTGGGAGAGTTGCCCTCTGCATGAGAATGGTCAAGCCTTGCCTACAGAGGTTACATAGTCTCCATCATCAGAGTTTTTGGGGATCAAAGTGGGTAAAGGTATGGGCAACCTGATCTCTTAACTGACCCTCCTTTGAGCTGGAGGGAGGTCCCTTACAACCCGAATTATTCGGTGATTCTATGATAATTTGCTTAGTTTCCTTTGAAAGTGTGTGCCTTTGCTAAAGGAGGATGACCTGTTATCAAGTGATTGTTGGTATAGCTGAATAGGTGATCTGTTTGAGAGGAGATTAACTGGTCCTGTGATGTTGGTTCCATTGTGTTGCTAGAATGTGTGCACAGGAGATGCTCCTATCTTTGTATGTTTTTTAGTGGCAGTAGAAGAGATTGAAGGAAAAATAGTCTAAAAACTGTTTGATGCTTTACTTTTTTACTGCAGTCTAAGGACTGCTCGCTTTTTTGTGTGAGTGATCAAAAATACATGCATGAAAGAAATTTTATGAATAACAGGAACTGAAACAACGGAGAGCTCATTCGTTGTCCTTATTTACTCTTGTTAATCAGTAGTGAAGGGTGCAGCAACTGATGGTGTAAATCATGTTTGCCTTGGATTCACCTGTACCCCTGGACCAACAGCACCAGTTTAAAGGGAGCATTGGTGTTCTTTTGCTACAATAATTTTTGAAATCTTCCAGAAAACAAGTTCGAATTCAGTCTTAAGAGAGTTTAACTTTGGTGCAGTGGTGTGTAGGGCCAGCTTTAATATCCCGAGAGTGTGTTTTGTTCATGCTCTGATTACTTGTGGAGTAAGTGTAGTTGTAACTGGATAATAGATGGCATTTTTTTTCTCCACTAGGGTGTTAGAATGTATTAGTTTGTGGCTTTTCCTCTTTAAATTAAATGTTTTCTTTCTTAGTGTTCTGTGCATCAGAAAGTCTTTACTGAGCTTATTTGCCTGTGATGGTGGTTCTTTGATTCTTTGAATACAGCTTGCTGTTCAGATGTGGCAATCCCTGAAGACCACCTTTGTTTTCTTTAGCAATTTATTTTATAATTTACTATTGCTCATACTAGTTTTTGTTGCCTTTTTCAGAAAATGCAGGATTCTTTTAGAAGTACAGGTCTGCCATGCTTGAATTCAAAAATAATTTTTTTATTTTGATATCAGTAAACTTGCATATGTCCAGGTCTGATAATGCAGTAAACAGCTGGTTGAAACAATTACTTGGTCTGTCTCCATACTGCAGAGATGTGACAATAGCCCACCTGCTTCAAGTGGCACTGGTGCTTACATGTTTCAGGGAAAGTGATCTCTTTATTTGTCTGTTGGCAGGTGACTCTTTCTACTTTTGCCAGGTAAAAAGTTGGTGTTTTCTTGAATTGCACCTCCAAGTTGCTCTAGTGATGGCACCTGAGCAGAAGGATGGACTTTGGGCTGCAGCATGCTGACAGAGAATCATCTCCAGCTGTTTTGTGGCTTCTTGTTTGTTGAAGGAAGCAGTGGGGAAAGGTTTCATACAGACCTTTTGCAGAAATGGGTCTTTTAAGGACTATGTTCCCTTTAGGAGTTACAGGCAGTCTTGGTGTGTTCATGCTGATCTCTCATGCCCAGAGTTAGGGTAAAAGGAAGAGGGAAGAGTGTAGCTAGGAACAGCTAAGCTGTGATAGGCAATGGGACATATTCTGTGTTGCTGGATTTTGTGGACAGAAAACCTATATACTCTAGTATAACTAGAGTGTAACTCTAGTCTGATTCAAGATCGCTCATGGCCCATGTGAAGGCTCCATTCTTATCTGGTCATCCTGTGTCTCATACCATGATGTGTCTTCATCCTTGGTGCTACTGCTTACACACAGCTTCACATGATATTGGTGCTTTCTGCTATGTGCCAAAGCAGGTGATGGGAGAGTTTAATTTAGGCAGTTGTCTCCCTCCTGGACCAGCATGGCAGGTGGCACAGGATGCAACAAGCTGGAGGAACTTACGAGAAAGTGGGGAGAGAGGCTTTGGGGTGTAGTGTAGCCTTTGATGATTTGGCAAGGTCAAGGAGCAATGGAAGCACTGGGCAGTATAGGCTGTGCAAGCTGGGCTGCTGGGATTGTGGGGCCCTGTGGAAGTCTGCTGATGTTGGGGGTCTGTGACTGCATGTCAGAAAACCTGGTGTTCTGGGGAACTGCGAAGTTCTGCATGGTTTAGGGTATGAATTCCCTCTCTTGTGCTGTGGGATGCTGAACACAGGAGCTATGCTGTGTAGTCAGGGATGCCATGTACCCCACGGTGTCGTGCAGCGGTGCCAGACCAAGGGATGAATGTAGGATGAAGATACTAGGGATACCATGGTACCTTGTAGGGTGAGATTTGTACGAAGTGTGAGAGAAGATGTGTAGAGGGCTGGAGTTTACACTTGAGGATGTGTCAGTGTGTGGCTTGGCAAAAGTACTGGAAAATTTGGTTTAGACGTCACTGAGGAAAAGTCCCCTGTGGAGCAGCGATCTCAGTTCTGCAGTGTCAGCATGTACCTGTTGAAGAGAGAGCTGCTGGCAGCTGCAGCTTTTGTGCACTTTGTATTGGGTTTCAGCTTGAGCACTGACTGCTGGGTGGTATTTGAGGTGGGGATAAACTCTCTAATATAAGCACATTCCAGGAAATTGAGTGAGAACTGTGAGTTAAAGTATTACACTCCGTGTTGTTAAGTCAGCTTTGCTGCTGTGCTTCTGCAAAGAAGCTGTTAATCAAATGGGCTGTGATGTTCTTAAATGGATATGATGAGGTAGGCTTGGTTTGAAGTGACAAAGGAAAGAAAATTAATTAGTTTAATTCCCCATGGAAAAGGGGACTGTTTTCTTAAGGTGGAATATCTGATTATCCACTTACACAGTGGTAACTTTCAGCAGGTACCTTTAAAAGGACACGTGTGCCACATCTTATGTGCTTTCTAGATTATTGAAACTTCTTTTATCTGTCTTAATATTAACTGAATATTCTTGCCTCTATAACCGAACTTTGAGTGAACCATGGATAGATTTGGCTGGATGGCTCTGAGGCACATCTGTGTCAGGAGTGTTTGACAACATCAGAACATGTGCATTCTTTCTTCCTAGCTTTGGAATGGACCTTAAAAGACTTCTATATTACATTTATCTCTTTAAAACAGCCTGATAAATGTATCAATACAATCTTATAGAGATTGTATCTCATTGAAAGGGGCTGGGCTCAATGATACAGAAAATCATTCCTATCTTGCTCTTTAGATACGTCTCTAAGCTTTTTACATCTGTGATGACAGGCAGAAAACATAAGACAGCATGGAGGAAAAGGTGACAAATCAGAAACTGAACGTAAAAAACCTTTCCAAGGAGTGAATGTTCAGCAAAACCATATATGGATGGCACAGGAAAAAGAGCAAGGCTGTAACAAAAAAATATAATTAAGTCAAGGATCATTAATTTCAGCAGCAGGGATTTTTTGTTAGTTTGGTTCTCAACTCTGGCAAAATCAACATTATAACTTGTCAAGTTAATATTGGTATTTTAAAAATTTATTTAATGGTATTTTACTGGCAAAAATACAAATGCATTTTTTAGAAGGAGATAGCAAGCTAGCCTACTTAATTCTAGTTTTAGAAACCATACTACCACTTTCTGTATTTAAAATACAAATTCCTTAATTTCTTGCAGTCTGAAAGGCTTTCTCACAGTTTCAGGGTTGAACAGAAGGCACCCGGTACTTGAGTGAGGCTGTTGTGCTCCGAGGGGTTGAAAGCCTCAGGGTGTAAATGAGGTGCAGTGCTGGCATACAGCATGATCTTAGATTTGTATGATGGTACAGTGAGCTGTTAAGGATGAATACACATCGTTTATGGGGGGGGGGGGAAATTTAGCAGGAGGTAACTAGCTTCAGGAGAATGAGCTGGTGTGGTTTTGCTGTTTGCTACTTCATCTCTTTGTTGGATGTGTGTCTGTTTATTATTGATACTGTCAACGAAGTTTGCACTTGGATATTTAGGAAGGATATCTAATAGTGATGTAAGTTCATAAGTTGAAGATGAAGCTATGACGATCCATAAAAAGTGAATAGAACTGATTTTCACTTGGACTGATTGTTGGCTCCACCACAGCCATCCCAGACTACATACCTCTAGGTACCTGCAGGTCTGGAATGGAAACAGCGAACTTCAGAAATAAATACTAGTACTTCTGTTTTTCCAGACAAGACATGAGAGTCTTCCTTAACAGCAGGGTGGGCATCCCTCAGTGAAGTTTTCCAGGAGTTGGTGTGATGGTTTTCAGGGTGGTTTTCTTTCACCATAAAATCCTTTAATACAGGCTGAAGTTGTTTCATTTCTACATCTGCTCCAGGCTAGGCTGTTATGTGGCAATTGTGGATGTGCAATCAGTATAACTATTTCTCTTGTGGAGAATTAGGTTTAAGTTATTTGGGGTGTGTGTGTGTTTTGTTTTTTAAACCTGTTGTACTTGCATGGATTTTTAATTTGTGATGTGTTTTCCCAGAGGAGTGACCACACTGGGTAAAACTTTTTCAGACTGAGTCATGTATTACAAGTGTTAGTGGAGCACATGTGATGGTGACTGATGCCAAATTGTAGATCTTTTGGAGCAGTTCAAATACTATGGTGGCAACAATTCTTTGAATTTTTAGTCTATGTTAGTGTGTAGGGTTACTGGGTTTGATGTTGACAGTATTGCCTAGGTGGTTGATATTGAAATAAAGATGCTTAAAAATTGCATAGGTATGTTTCTATCTTCAGTTCATTTTTGACCTCATCCTTGAATAAAATAAATTTCTGAGATGTACTTGAGAAGTAGCATGTAGCCAGTGTCAGTTGGATGTCAAAAACCATGGAGTCTGTGGCATGCTCCTGTGGTGCATTGTCACAATGAAAGCTGCTTCTGCTGAACCTCCTCTTTTCACAGGCTACAAAACACCCCTCTCAGCAGAGAGAACTACCTTGCCAGCTGTCACAGTTTTGGCTCCAAAGATGCCAAACATTTTGTCCCTCAAGTATCTGAGTGTCTAAGCTCTAACAGTTGTTCTTGGTTTGTATTTTACTTGAGTAGTTGAATTTACCACCCTGAAAACTTGTGTGCTACCTCCTGTTAAGCCATTGTTCTAATAAAAGATACTTGCTCTTCTGTAAGTCTGGCTAAATTTATGTAACCTTAAAACTTATGGCCTAGGGTTTGAAGCCATTTCAGTTCCCATTTGTATGAGTAAAGTCCAAGCAGCCAAAGGCCTAAAATATGAAAAGAGCTTTCTTTTTCTTGTCTGACTGCACAGAAAGCTAGGCCTGGTAATGCTCACTGTGGAGATCTTAGGAACAAGTTTTTTTGTTCTCTCAGGAATTTGTCAAATCTTAAACAGGTGTGTGAGTAATTGACATCTAAAGAAAGCCTGTCATGGCCTGTGTCCTAAAACAGAATTTCATGCCTTTCCAGACTCTCAGTGCAATAGATCTATAGCTCAAGGGTTCTTGGTCAGGGGTTGCAAAGAGGGACTAGAGGCTGATAGATCTTGATGTTTAGCAAGTATAATTTAGTTCGCTTGAAGGAAACTCAGGTCTTAAAATGGGATGGTAGTGGGTTTTGAGCACAATGTTGTTGTATTTTGAATTTTAGTACAATTCTTCAGTCTTTCAGAGAGGTACCAGGGTTAAAAAAAATGAATTTTCTCTTGAAAAATTTAATGGTATGGTAAAGTGATCATCTGTACTGACTGTGCGTGATAGTTTCTAGACTGGGTCTGTCTGAACTGCTGCACATGCTGTATGTGTAATCCCTCTAAAATAGAGGGACTTGCTTTCAGAAGTGTGGGTTGCCTCTGAGCTTCCAGTACCTTCACTGGGAACTGCAGATTCTCACTACTGTGAAAACTCGTGGTTTGTGTCTTGAAATTACTACAGATTCAAAGATAAATGTTGAGTTTACTTTAGCCTCAGTGACAGGATAGAAGAGGAAAGTAAGGTTGTGTTTAGCAAAGAGCTAAGTTCTGTTGTGTACCACTGAAAGGATGCTCTTCCTTAGAATGGCCTTCTAAGGATGTGGATGTGCAAATATCTGTGGATGGCAAAATACCTGAGGAGCTGAGTAGATAAATCAGTTGGTGTAAGCCACTTGCAGACAATCCATATTAATGCATCAACTGTTTTACAGTAAATGAGATCAAGTTGTAATAGCAAGTGCTTGCCAACTTTTTCAGATGGTGTGATTTTTGAAATATGTGAATACAAGGTGGTAAGATTCATTTTTGTTCTTGTTCTCTACTTTTGTATGTAAGTTAAGACCTTGCACTGAAATAACTCAAGAAATCACCAAATGCTTTAATAAGAAATCAAACCATTATTTGCAAAAAAGTCTAGGATACAGAGGTGAGATTTGTCCTACTTCCAAAGAAAAATTCTTGCCAGCTGAGAGAATCCGTGTTTACTGATGATTGATACTCAAGCCAAGTGTTACACTTCTTTGTGTGATCTTTCTGATGATTATTTGTTTGTTTGTTTTACAGTCACTGGCTTTAGGTGAGGATTCAGAATGGGAGACAAACCTATCTGGGAGCAGATTGGGTCCAGCTTCGTACAACATTACTACCAGCTTTTTGATGCAGACAGGACTCAGTTAGGAGCAATATATGTAAGTATCTACAAAAAGGGGGCTGGGGCTTTGTCCCATTATCTGTCTAGGTTTCCGTATTTTGATGTGTGGGAATACGCAGGGTGGGATAGTGGGTTTTATCCTGACTGCAGAATGTCAGTGCAATCACACTTACTCAACTCTTATTTATTGCATTTCTTTTACAATTCACATCTGTTTTGAGCTTTGTATGCCTTATTTATAGACAGACTCATAAAACCCCCAGTTGACTGTAGACAGTGGCTTGTGGAGGGGACTGATCATGATCCTTGTGATTGTCTGTAGAAGCAAATATGCTAGCCTTAGTTTGCTATTCATTTACAGGCATGGATTTATTTGGATCCCTCTTGCAGGGGGATGTGATTTAAGTCCTACTCTGTGTTTAGCAGTTCTTCCAGGTGTTTCTTGGATCTTATGATGTATTAATTTTCAGAACATTAAAATAGGTTTAAAGTTTTGAATCCAGTTTAAATACTTAGAATTTGTTAAATCTAAATTCAGTTTAAATTTCTTCAAAAATAAGGGTTTTGCTCCTTATTTGGGGCGAAGTAGATTTGGTTTCTAAAATTAAAGACTAACAAACCCAGGAAACATCAGCTTTTAGTTTTGGGGGAAGAGTCCCTCAGAACACACAAAGTGCTCTGCGTGTGGAATTGATTACTGGCAGTGAGGAATGCTGCTGGGTGGCCGAGGCGTTTGTTTCAGCAAGACACTCGAGTCTTACATATGCTTCTAGCAGCATATCCTGTTTTTCTGACCTGTTTTTCATCTGCTGGATGAGTTGTATGAAGTTTCATGAAGCTCCCAAGGATTGTAACTGTTGCACAAGGACCATCTGACACTCCTTATGCCTCAGCAGCTTCCACCAGCATTTGCTCTTTGGATTGTTGTGAATTTGCTGTCTGGTAGATTGTTGCCTTATTATGGCTAAGAAAATGTGTACAGAGAGCCTATAATGCAAGAAAAACAAGGAGCCTGTGTTCAGTCCACAGCTCTAAATATGAAGGCACTTAGCATATTCTGTCACATTATAACCAAAACACATTAAATCCTCAGAAGACTGGCAATAAGTACAGGATAATTTAAATTCCTGGAAATGTGGCCTTCCACATAATGAACTCCTGGGATTTTTCTACCCTTAGGGTCTTTCTGCCTTTTATCATGCAATGGAGATACCTATGCAAATGTAGTTGGGAGAGCTGTTACGCAGGTCACCAGGAGTACAGGTCACTGATGTGTATCTGTTTTGTGGAGTTCCTGAACTGTGGAGGATGGGACCCTCTTTTGTGTGGCTAAAATGCACCAAGGTTAAAACTTGTCTAACTTGAAGGAGGTTTCTGCAGAAATGCGCTTTTACTGATGAGCTTTTTGCCTTCAGAGGGGCTGTGGGAGCAAATAAAATCTATAGCATGGGGGAATGCAGCAGGGAGCTCTTGGATTTGTTTTGCATTCCTGTATTGCTACTTCTACTGCAAGGTTCAGTTTTCTCCTTTAGTGGTGTGATCCAAGTCTGTTGAGCTTTTGTCACCTATTCCAGGCAGGGGTCTGGGCCAGTCACTGTGAATTACTTGATTTAAGTGAGTGAATTTGCTGTGAATTACTTGATTTAAGTGAGTTAGAATACTAATTCAAAGACTTCTTTTACAGTTAACCCCCTGCAGTTGTTTTGCAGGAAGATGCTGTAGCTGCTGCTTTTCTCTGCTTTGGGTGTGTGGCTACTTATAATTAAACATTTTCTTTATGCTGTTTTCTCATCTGTAGGGCTTTTGAGATAGAGGAGGGGTTGCTTTTCATTCTTGAAGCAGTTGCTCCCAGATTGCTGATACAGCAAGTGGTTATGGAGGTAACCTATAGCAGAGTCAGGTGGACACTAATCGTGTACAATGTGAAGTTGTAGTGTTTCAGGAAGAGCATATTTCCTTACCAACTTAATTTGTACTTTGCTGCTCTTTAAGACATCAGGAAGATCCTGCACCACTGTGCTCACCTGCTGATTGCTGAAGTGGATTCAGTAAGGCAGGTTCTGTGTCCCCCCTGCTGTTGTGACTTTCCATATTTGAAGGCTGTAATTGGAATGCTTGAGACGATAGTCTCATTCCCTGTACCATCACCTGGCTTCTCAAGTTGTCAATGTCATGGGTTGGTGTCATGTAAGATGCGAGTGATGTCAGCCAGAGAACTTGCTGTGTGACTTTAGATTACACAATCTAAGTCTATTTCCTCCTAAGAGGTACATGTCTGAACTCAAGACTGTATTCAGGGGCTCTTCATACTGCTTTTGGTTGAATCTGCAACCCTTAAATGCTTCGTGCTGTTGCCCCTGGTCCCTGTCTTTGTTCTTTTGGCTCTTGCTGCACTGTATAGTTAGTTCTGATGATACCTGGAGGACCAGAAGCTTTTTTAAAGTGGTTGTGGCAGTTCTGCAGGTTCAACACAGCATGCGTGGCTGAAAGAAGTGGCTTTTTGATGTGGTGTGGGTCAAAAACAGGGCCTGGAAAATCCACCAAAGAGAGTGCAAATAGAGTTTGGAATCTGCCATTTTCTGCTGAGACATTCAGAGCTTCAGTGAGAGTTGAAGAGTAGATGGGAAAGAGCTGGGAATCGTGTGCCTGGAGGTATTTAAACTCAAAAAGGTGGAAGTGAATAGCCATCTGTGATAAGATGTACAAGAAGAGCTATTGTGTATTAGGGTGATGGTGCTGAAGATGGAAGCAGGCAGACTTTGAGCTCAGTGGAAACCAATTTAAATGGTCTGTTTGCCAAGGCTTAAAACTGGATTTGGGAAGGCAGAGCTATGTCAACAGTAGGATATTGTGACTGATTTAAACAGAGTATCCTAAGCTGAATAGAAAGCTTTTTGCCTGTTGCTGTTGCACATGACACAACATGCTCAGAATGCCCTCCCTCAGGTACTGGAAGTGTTTGTAGGCTGAAGCACCTTGATCACTTCATGCCACACAGGGCAGTCTGTTAGAAAACCTTCAGAGGCACATTCTACTTTTCTGGGTGTAAGATCTGTAAATCAGTACCTGAGAGTTAAAAAGCCCCTGGTGATGCAACTCATTTTGTCATATTTCTTCATAGTTTTTGCCTCTCTACAGTCTTGACTTTGTGTCTGTAGGATTATTTTTTTGGTATCCTTTATTTTCTTCTGAAAGCTAACTTTGATCCAAAGGCAGAAATTTTCTTTTGCTGGTAGAATCATGATAAAGAAATTTAGTCTGCTTAATTTCTCACTGATTATTCCAAACTATTTCAGTTGCTCTTTGTGGTTTCTTTGCATCTCCCTTTGAGGCAGTTTCCAAAGAGCTGGATTCTAAGGATACATGCCAAGTAAACGAAGTGCCTTTCCAGGATTGCTTACAGGTTACCTAAGCAGGTTGGTGATTTTTTTTTTTTCTTTTGCCCTCAGATTGATGCGTCATGCCTTACGTGGGAAGGACAGCAGTTCCAGGGCAAAGCAGCTATTGTTGAAAAACTCTCTGTAAGTCTGTAATCCTTACTGGATGCTTTGGGAAACAGTTCTGAAGACTATAGATTAATAAAATTCTGATTTAAGTTAGACATCAGCAGTTTAAAACTCTTGAATATGGGATTTGTGCTTTTAACTTTTCGTCTTCAAAAAATGTTACTTGTGATTTAATTCTATGTAGTGGGGTGTTCCATCGGTGCCTCTCATGGTGGCATGTTAATTGACTCCCATTAGTTTGCAAAGTTATTTTGTGACTACAATTGCATTTGACATTATTGATTATATTTTTTAAAGTATAGTTCAGAAGCTGACCGTGTGATCTAGAGGAATGAAAGGTGGTTATTGTTCTTTTAAAGCATGCCAAGGAAGTAGCAATAACAAACCTATTATTTGGATCTGCTTGTGATAGAGGCTAAAGATGTGATTGCAAGAAACAATTTGTCTGATACATAAATTGCAAATAAGTTATGTAGTGGGGAACCTGACTTTGAACAGCTGACTTATGCAGCAGATATGAGCAGTTAGAAACCAGAGTTTCCTTGTCAGCAAGTGAGAGGAAGGCATTTCTTACTGTATAGAGACTGAATCACCATGTTCATTTAGTTAAACTTGGAGTTTTATCTTTTTGAGTAAATCCATGATTCTGTTATAAAACTGAGTGTGTTTATAACCTGTCATGAGACTAAAAAGTTTGTTTCTCTTGCAAGACACACGGAGGGCATGCTTTAGGTCCTCGATATTCTGCTCAGAGCAGATACACCATTTTTATTACCCATTGAGATCTTTAACTTGGATGCTTGTCTTGTTGCACAGCTACTGCTCTTGTGTTTTGGAATCACTGCTTTCACCCAGGACATCTTTAACGGTGAAGGCTGAGGTTTGCCCTTGGATCTGTGTTTTAGGTGTCTGCATTGTCTTTGAGAAGGCCACAGACCTCAGAAATAGCACAGCCTGCAACAGCTTGCTTCTAGACAAGGAGATACTCAAGCTACAGAGTTGCCTGTTTGTGTACTTGGTGTTCTTTAGACTTCTGGGCTAGCAGCCATTTAGATACCCAACCAGCTAAGCATTTGCTTGGCCACAGTGTCTCACATTGCCTTGGATTTGGCCCAGTGCAGATCGGCCCTGTTCCCACCCATCTTTACCTTGCCTGTCTGTGGTACTAGTTGGACTTTCTGGATTCATGTGCCTGCTGCAGAGTCTTGTTTGGTGAGTGAAGGCATGTTACTTTGCCTCAGGGAAACTTTTCTGACTTGTACCCATCTGCTTAAAGTAAGGAACAAAGGCAGTGAAATTACTCCATGCCCTTCCACGGCCATGGCTCGTTATGGGGCTGTATCAGCTTACTGTGACCCTAATATCTTTTAGCATACCTGTCAGCACAGAGCTACTGGGGCTCCGTTTGCTGTTTCTACTTTATGTGCTCACCTACTCTGCTTCTGGTGCTTCTGGAGCTTCTTAGTCAGCTGAGCAGATCATGAAAGTTTGACACAGAGATTCTTTTGCATTTCTGCAGTCTTGTGTTCTTCAGTGCCTGGCTGATTAATCAATGCAAACACCATGAGCAGGATTTTCTTTTACAGCAAATTCTCTGCTGTGTAACAAGGCTATGGCACCTTTTCAGTGTCCTCTGTCAGACCAGGCTAACACAGTAGGGCAGGGTTGTGAAGACGTTGCTTTGTCAGCACTTGTGCACCTGCATGTTGTTACAGAATGGGAGTTGACACTTGTTCGTTCTGCCTTAACTGGTGCTGGACTTAAGAGTTGTTTCAAATAGTGCCTGCCCTAATCAGGGGGCAACTGATTTACATGAGCATCTGAGATAATCCTGTTATTCTGCAAACTTCCTGGACCAAGGAGAAAGCTGGGACAGGTAGCTTTGTGCTGCCAGGAGTGAGTTTAAGCTACTTTACTTTATTCTTGCAGAATTTCTCTTACTTGACTTAAAGGAGGTTTCCATGGTTTAGGTAGTGAAAGCCCAGATGAGTTTTAGCATCAGAGTACACTAAAAGCCTTGGTGGTTGTGTGGCTTCTCACTTGTTAGTCACCTTTACTATACTCTTCATATCAAGAAATGGTTCTCTCAAGTACAGATGGATGACTACAAGCAACCATCCTTTTGAGGTGGCTTCTGTCTGTCCTTAAAAATCAATGATCTTTCCTATCAACTGATCCTTCTCTTTCCAGTGGGATTTCCCTCACTGCATCCCATGAGTAGCTCACTCAGCTGGCCAACCTTTGGGGCCTTTTTCTCTGAAGGTGACAGTTAGGTACTTGAAACAGGCACTGTCTTTTCCAGCTGTGTCTTTGTTTCCTTGTCACCATTTTGCAGAGCTCTTGACTCTGAAGCCTTTCCTTCCTGCCTGTTTTCTCTCCTCAGTCTCACCTCTCATGGGCATCTTGTCACACTGAAGGCTGGGTTCTGGATACAACCACACTCATTCCCCTTCATCCCTCTGCCTTTTCAAGAGACTCTTCTTGTAGGACTTGTTCAACAAGAAGCTGTTGTGCTGAGGTGAGACCAGACTTCATAGTATTCTTTTGTGCAATGTCCCAGCCTATGTTTGTGCAGGCACACTGCATGTTCAAGTTTGGGGTGGTGACCCTGGAAAACACTCTGCTGGTAGTTCAGGAAAGACTGCTCTGGATTATTGTTTTTGTTACTAAGTGTCTATTCCATATCACAAACCAGTTGGTGCACTTTGCACTTTATAGCAGATTGGGATTGTTCTCCCCGTCAAGAGGAAGCGCTGCAGGCTTTATTAGAGAGTGTTCTTGAATAGTGTCCCTCTGACTTGAGGGCTGCTCTGTATGCTTTCTTTGCTGCCCCAGGTTTCTGTGTTCTCTGTCATCTAAGGATTCCTGGTATTCTTTCTAGAGCTTTATGATTGTAGAGCCAAGACTGTACTTCCCATCCTTGACAGTAGGACTCATGTGTACTGCTCTTGTACCTAGGCCTTCTAGGAAGTCTTTCAGGCTCCTTCCACTAGAGTGAAATGCAGAACTTGTTAAAGTACCTGCCTGGGTCTGCCTCAACCTGTTAACAAATCAGGGAAATGAAGCAAAGTCATCAAAGTACAACCTGAGGTTTAAAAGACCACATGCTGCTGTCCTGTTGTTTTGCCAATTATCAGGCCTAGCATAAAGGACACAGCCAGCATAAAGATGAACCAATAACCAAATTGTATTTGATACAAAAGGGTCAGTACATGGGTGAGCGTTGTGGGTACAAACAAGTCAGATTATACATAATCGACATCAATCCCATGGACCCCAACAACAACACCGCACAACCAACAATGGGTGGAATAAATGGTGAAATGCAGTCTCTCAGAAGGGATGGGAGACAACAGAGTCAACAAGCCAAACACGTAAGACCAAGGAAGCCACATGAATCTCTACACAGCCCACGTTTACAAAAGCCAGACCTGACTGGAGCCCTGTCCCAGGGAGGCAGGAGGTCCTTCCCCAACAGGGAACTCTGCACAGGGCATCCCCCTCACAGACAGACACTGCCCCTCCTGCAAGGGGTCCCAGCTTTTATCCCTCAGTGGGACACCTGACCCTTGCTTACTTAATGCAGGACACCCGGGGCTCCTTTACCCAATGGCTCTCCCTGCCAGGCTGGCACCACCCTGGAGGGAAGCCTAAAGGGAAACTCACCCCCCCTTTGTGAAGGGCTGTGGGAATCACCCATATGTCAACCTTAATTGGGGGCTTGGGGTTGAAACCCCAGCATTTCACCTGTGCAGTGCATGGGCTCTGGGTATCAGCCATGTGGTCACTCAGAGCTCCATCTGTGCTGAGCTGCCACTTGTGAAGCATCTGGTATTAATACAGCTTTTGATAGGACAGTGCCAAAATTGTATTTGTGTGGCCAGACTCTGAGATCGCCTCTGATTCAAGGGTGATATTTGATGTTCACCACTCAGAGTTGTCCATGATTGCAATGTGAATGTGGTCAAAGTTGAAAGAGGGGAATTACTCCCCCATGTTTTCTGTTTCTCCAGGTGTGTTCCCCACACACTTAACTCGTACTCACATCTGCTACATGAGCGTGGAAAGCTTTTTCTTTTCAATATGTCTGCTTCTGATCTCCTCCTCCTTTTCCCCATCTCTGGCCTGGTACATGGCAAAGATGGTGTCTGTTGCTGTGTTTGTTCCCTTCAGGTGCTGTTATCAAGGAAAGAAAAAAGGGGAAAGGTGGATATGTGGATTTCAAGACCTAAACACTAGTTCTTGGTCAGCCATCATTCCTTTGTATTCATAGACGTTTAAAGAAACAAAACTGAAGTTGTCTGGTGAACAATCTTTTGACACTGTTCAGAGAAGAGAAGCTTTGTGCCTTCATCACAGGAACTTTCAGCTTGTAGATGAACTGAAGCGTAATTAGACTAGGAAGAGGTACTGCTCAATGTATACAGTGATGTTATTACAAATCTCTGTGTTTGAAAAACACAACTGTTATGCTCAACCTAGCCTGAGTTGCAACAACTCTCCATGCAGTATTACCAAAATAATCTTAACACTTCATAATGTTAGATTTGCTCAATCTTTTTTTTGTAATTTAATAATGCAATGACTGTACACTGCCTTATTTTACTTTCTTTTTGTTGTAGAGCCTCCCTTTCCAAAAAATACAACACAGCATCACAGCACAAGACCACCAGCCTACACCTGACAGCTGTATACTCAGTATGGTAGTGGGACAGCTTAAGGTAAACTCTTTCTATTACAGGTTAACAAAAGCTTAGGTCTTAGATTTTACAGGATTCTAAATCATCTGATATCAGACAATATTAAAATGCTCTCTTGGGTGCGGAAGGAGCACTGGTAAGCTTGCACTGGGATGTCATCCTTCTGCTGTTCAAGACTGTCAAGAAACTGCCCATCCCTTCAGATAATTTGTACTAGGTAAAATACCTGTAATTTGATAGTCATATGTTCCTGCCAAGCAGAGTACTATGGTTTTTACTATGCATAAAAATATCATAGGGGCTTCAGAAGCACTGATACTTCTCTTCCTCAGTTGCACTCGTAAGCAACATTACAGTGTTCTTGAGCAACGTAAGTGCATCTTAGCTGCTCTTTGATGTAACATAAGCATCGAGCTGTGATTTAGCAGGCTTTTTTTGTTAGCTGACAACCCTTCAGTAAGACCATGTTTTTTCTTTGCTGTCACAGGACACAAGAACACAGTCCTGGTGTTAATGTAGTCCAGTACCTCTGTAGTCAAAACTGTTTCAGCAATGGGCATATTGCCTCTGAACTCAAAAACTGTTGAAACAGCTCCTTCTTATGAAGAAATCAGATTATTTTTTAGGCTGTAGTATGATTACATTGCTGTTTAAGTTAGACTAGTGAACTGTGTAAACTTAGTCAGTCTCTTGTTCTTTTGAGGAAATGTTGCATCTCAATATGCCAGGGCCAGAGACTTGTAAATTAATGAGACTACTATTTAATGAAAGAAGTTGTCCTGGAATCTGCAAAAAATATCCTATATGTAAAGTCAGCTGGAGGCACAGCTTGCTCACAGTGGGCAGTCTTCATTTAACTGTGAAAGTAACAGAGCAATAGTTATAATTAGAGTTAGTTTCGTCAAGGTTTGGTCCAGCCAGGTCAAGTCATGACTCTAAAGCCATCCAGCCTTTAGAGTTACTTGAACCCAGTTTCTTTTAAAATAGCTGTTTAGGTTTCCTTTTTCTATTAACTCTGAATGTGGCACCACTGGTATCAAAACATTCAAACTTCCACTGACTGTCTTGTTAACTAAGCAAACATAGGATTGCAAATTTGAATCTGCTTGCTTAGCTATTCCCCTTAATTGTTCTGGGCTGGCCAGTTGAGAAAAGCAGTTCCCAGTATTTTGCATCCACTTCTAAGCCTAACATGGATAGCTCTGGCTCTCATTAAAGTTGCTCCTGCTTCCTAGCTGCAAGTTGGATTCCAGCTTTCTTGTTGCTCAGTCCCACCTGCACACACTGAGGAAAGGTAGCTGCATGTGGCCGTGGAAAGCACTGAATTGCAGGACAGCTATGAAGTCAGACATGCTGCTCTCATCTGTCTTACTCTTGGGTGTGCTCAAAACTCAGTGATGTGACCAAGACTTTTTGACTCAGTGTCTTGGGCCAGTCACATCTTCACCTGGTTTTGCACAGTTTTTGAGGTTACTGCATAATCATCAAACAGATCACAGCTTGCAACAGTGGTTGTGTTGAATCCTGTGGCAAGATACCAAATTCTTAAAGATTCTGTAAAGCTTTTGGGTTTTTTCATCCTTTAGTATGGTCATTAGGGTTGTAGATGCAGGCCAGGAGCTTCTTATGAATAGCATGGTGTCCTGGTTCAGCTAGGATAGGGTTAGGTTTCCCCAGCAGGGAGGGGGAAGGGATCGCCAGCTGGGTTATTCATACCATGCTGACGTTGGGTCCTGTGGCAGCGCAGGAAGCTTTCCTGTGTGGCTTGGGTCATGGGGAGCACGTGGAATGGGCTGTCTGTATCCATTGCGGTATTTCTTTGTATATCTTTTGTCTTGTTCACTGTTATTACTGTTTATCGTTGTTATCATTGCTACTGTTGTTGTTCAGATTGTTTATTACACTGTTGTATTAAATTTCTTCTTATTTTAACCCGGGGTTTGTGCCCTACTTGTGTCCAAGGGTGGGGGAGGGACAACAGCAATGTGGTCTCCAGTCCCGGCAGGGCTTAAAACCATCACACGTGGCTAGAAGTAGTATATTTTACGGTGCCATTTTTATCCTCTGAATAATTTCAGTGTGCTGAAATCCCTGGATAATTCAGGGATCATGTGATAGTGCGTCTACGTACTTGGAAAGAACATACTGGAGTAAAGTATGCCTGTATTAATGATCAAATCCAACTTGTTTGTGAACTTTTAGTAAGAGATGCAATGTTTTTTCATGCTACAGGTGTATATGTCTCCAACCTTAGCTTAAAAAAAAATATATATCCCATTTTAATGCCTGGGAATGCTGTTCCTCACTGAAGAAGTGTCTTCAAAGTCAAAGTCAGCTTAGAATTTGACTTCTTGCTTCTGCCTTGTGTGATACTTATACAGGTAGGCAGATGTTACAGTCTGTAGTGTGACACATACAGTAACCATTTTGGCCAGTACATGAACCTGGTTCACATATGTAGAAAATACTTTTTCTCATGTTAATACATATGTGTTGACAGCCATTTTAATGTGGTTCAGTGCTGTTCTCGGTACAATACAGTGAGAAAAACTGGGTTCAGTTAGTGCATTTTAACAAGTGGCTCATCTAGAGCTCTAGTTGAATGGGGTACACGTTAACACACAAATATGGAGTGGCATACTTCATTTTATATAAAGGTTACCACCTTCATGGTATGGCTGTTCTGCGTAGCTCACATCTGTTGGTCTTGAGGGAAACTGTAGAGAAATTTGTACAAGGAAGGGCACCTTCAAGGCCATCAGTAGCAGGGTTTGAAGGGAAAAGCCATGCTTCGTGCTTACTATTCAGTTATCCTTTTCATGCGTCTGTGAGCCAAATTCTTCAAAGCCCAGTACAATTAATGCATATGCTTTTGAGTCCTCTGTGGTTTTTCAAAACTTGTGTTGTTTTATGTAATGAAGGAGCATGAATAATGCTTTCAATAGAGTAATTCAACAAAATAATGCTAAAATACCTGTAACATGCCCTTTCTAACTCATTCTTGGCATTATAATTAAATAGATTTTCTGAGGCCTTAGTTGCTTGAATTGCTACTCCCAAAAGTTAGGTGGAAACTAACTAACTTAAGTGAGCTGGGCACATTTTGTGTTTCTTCCTTAAACCATTATATTTTGATCTTTTTTTATTTTAGGGAAAAAAAACAAAGCAGAAAAATCTTCTGTTCTCCCTGTGTATGCTATGGGGTGAGCTGTTACCAAATTGTCTCAAAGCTTCAGCTCTCAACTGTACAAGAATAGTTCTGAAGAAATAATGGGGCCAAGGACTATTACTGTCAAACTCTATTTCCTTTACCAGAGTATTATGCCTTAAGTAAACCCCCAGGTTTGGGTTGTTTTAAGCCTTTGGCCTCCCCTGCTGGAGGCGGATTTACCTGGGATCAGTAGAAATCATTACTGCCCTACAACAAGGGCAGGACCTGTCTGCCTCTGTGTTGTTCTAGTCTACAGCCCAGCATGCAAACACCAATATGAACTGTAAATAAAAGCAATAACATCGTTTGCAGTAGAATAATCACAACAGCTTCTTGGAGAAGATGTTGGAGAATAATAGAGTATATAGGTAGGGTGAACATCACTAGAGAGGCTCTAACTCACTGGCAGAAAGTAATTGCTTTCACTGAAAAGCATATTTACAAGTAAACATATGAAAGATACTCTTTAATGGATGCTGGGATAGGTAGTAATGTGTTTTGTTATCATTTGTGGAGGTATAATAAATAGACCTCCCCTTATTCTATTGCCATTTTTTTATTGCTATTTGTTGTCTGGGTGCATGCTTCCTTCCTTCAATTAGAAAGAATAAGGATCAGTTTAAGCCTTTAGGAGTGAGTTTCATTTGGTGTGATGCTACTTTGCCAATGTTCATCCAAAATGTCACCCAGTATTTTCAGTGTGCTTCACCTAGTAACGTATTTCTCCTGTCATGCTCAGGCAGATGATGACCAGATTCTAGGCTTCCACCAAACCTTTTTGTTGAAAAGTTTTCAAGGTGCCTGGGTGTGCACAAATGAAGTCTTCAGGCTAGCCCTCCACAACGTTTAACCCTCTGCCTTACCTCTCTTCCATGCAGTCTTCGCTGTCCTGGTTGAGTAAGGAGTGCTCTTTTCTCCCTCTTCTGGCGCTTGAGCTCTGCTGAGAAGCATGGCTGTGGCGTGTGCAGTTCTTGGAGCTATGTGGCAGATCTGTGGCTCTCCCTGAGACAGTGTGAATTTTGAAGTGATTGTTGTAGAATTGATTGCGAATAACTAATTGTTATGTGGTGCTTCATAGTCTTAAAAGGGAAAGGAAATTTGCAATTGAAATCGCTGGATATCTTTGTAATGCATGCTGAACACTGAAAGCATTGCTTAAAGCCTGTTAAATGAGGCTCGGCATCTGAAAGAACTTGTTACCTTAAGTAATTAGCTTTTCCTTTGAGATGAGGATAGCTGCGAGCCTGCAGTTCAGTCAACAGTTGCTGTGGGGTGCTGCTGGTGAAAGAGTAAAACTGTCTCTGACCAGACAAGAGGAGAAAAGTTGTGGTTTTCTACTAAGTTTTGCATCTAAACTTGTGTTGTATCTAATATTCTGACATGACCCATGGTTCTGTGAGCTGAGGTGTTTTTACAGTTTTGAGCCTCCAGGTCAGAAGGGAGGTAGAAAAACTGGGAGAGCTCAAAAACCTGCCAAGTTTGCCAGTGTTCAAGAGCTTGAGATGTAAGAGGAAGTGGATGAAGACAATCTGCCTGAAGTGTGGGTGGAAAATCATTGAGTACTTCAACAACCTGAAAGTAAACTCTTCTTGATGGTGCTAGACAGCGTGACAAGGGACAGTGGTTGTAAACCATAACTTGAGATGGTCAGATTGGACACAAGGTTGTGTTTTGGGGTTGTTTTGGTTTTCCTCCATTCTCCTGCCAGAAGGTTGAAACCTTGGGAAATGTTGCTCGGACACATTGTAAAACCTTCCTTCTTGGAGGCTTGGAAGACCACAAAACTGTGGCTAATGCAGTGCTGCCGGTAGTCCTGCTGTGATCGTGAGGCTGGACTGGAAACCAGAGGATCCTTCCAATCTGATTCTGTGACTTCTAAAAAAAAAAAAAATTAACTCAAGGATGTCATGAAACAATTTGAACTGCATAAAGGAAAGCTTTGTACGGAAAACAAAGGCCCTGTGTTTAAAGCCTGGGCTCACATCTGGAATGCAAATTTCGAGTTGGACATAGCTGAATTTGGAGTGGAAAGTAAAGAGTTTCAGTGATGTCATCTGGGCTGTGACGAAGATCCAAAATAAAATGGGATAGGATTAGTCTGTGCCTTAGAGCTTCCCAAGTCACTCAATTGTGGGTCTTTGCTGTGTGTTAATAGGACATACTCAGAATTTTGGGAATGGACTATAAATTACTTTGTCTTAAATATAGTCTAGGACTTGTTTTTAAAGTGTACCGCTCCTCTACCATGTGAAGACATAACATGAAAGGAATAAAAGCAAGCCATAATGTGTGGCTTCATTGTAGGAATTTGCCATCTGTACAACTGCAAGTGCTTGGGGAAGACTTAATTTTCTTTTAATCTTTTTTTCATGTGTCCATCCCAAATTGTGTAAGAAAGAAGGCTGCTGCAGTGCAGCTAGGCTTATCAGAAATAGAGGAAACCTACACTAAAACTAGGCTGGTGGTGATATCTCTTTTTTCCAGAAGCATATTTTTAAAGTGTACTCATGTCAGTAATGACATGCTCAAATTTGGCGTGAAAACTACTTACGCAACTTGTAATAGATGCCTCAGTGAGGAGACCATAGGGCAACTGAGAGTATACTAAATGCTTATTAATAGTTGTGATTAGAAGTGGATTCGAACTGAAATGATTCTGCCTGGCTGGTTTAATCATTAGAAAGGAACTGACACAAATACAAATTCATTCCAACTTAGTCAAAAGGGACAGCATCATAAGATGCTTTACAAAGTCATATGTCAAACTTTAATGTGCAGTGCTCTGATGCTACTCAGTTTTCTTTAGGATTCCTTCATGTCTGGGAACCTGCCAGCTACCAACCCATACTAGGATGTAAGTGTTGTGTTTGATACCTAGGGAGAGCTAGAAAAGGCATAAATCCCTGAGTTTTGGTGCACAGGCCACCACATCAGCATGGATATGCAAGCATCTTTTCTGGGCAGATGTAATAATGATAATACTTCCCTTGAAATAACTGGCAGGACTGCTGTCGTATGTGCTAATGAACTAGATGGATGGCTTGTCTAATCCAGCATAATTACTGGGTAGTTCACACAATACTGATTATTATGGTGCCTCTGCCTAATGCCAAAGAAGGTGTATACTGATGTTACAAAAAGCTGCCCAGTTTGTCAGCCTGTTGGACAGTGACTTTATTGGCACTTGCCTTGCTTGAAAATTTTTCTTTCATTCGTCTACTGAACACTTGGAATTGTTCATACTTCTGGCTTTACTTGTTGCCACCTTAATTTCTGGCTGTAGTAAGTTTCCTCATTCACTTTGTCCTTTATTGTTTTACAGTAATTTGATATCTTGTCCATTCTCCCCACCCTGATCACATGTTTTTTTGCAAGCTAGAGAGTCATACTCAATTTACTTTTTTCAGTAGGAAGCTGTCTTGTAGCTGGCTCCTTTTTCTTGCCCTTCTCTGTCCTTTCCCTATTCTGCGATTTAAATTTTTGATTAAAAAAAATAAGTGCATGCAGGGTTTAATATGAGTGTTCTCTGTGCATTTAATGCAGTTGCTTACTTGTGGGTTTTGGTTCTCTGTTCCTTTCCTAATAACTGCTAACACTGTGCTTGCCTTGAGCTCTGAGCTGGCTTAAAAAACAAAAAAGAATTGCCCATCATGATTTTGGTATTACTTTCCTGAGAGGCCATAGCTAACCTAGGGCCCTTTTGGGGTTTTTTCTTCTGTGAATTAGCATACACTTTCTGAAACTACACTTGATCTACACCATTTTATTTCCTAGGCAGTTGTCACTGTGAAATCCTTGTGGTGGTTTTGGAGTTGAATACTGCTTTACATGCATTTGATCCTACCAGTGCTCTGGCAGACTTGCTGTTTTGTGATATAACTCACATCCTTAGCAAGTTGCTCCTCAGTTTCACAGTCAATTTATCACTTACACGAATATTACTTTAAAGATTTTTTTGTTGTTGTTTATTTTGTAATCTGCTTTGCTCTTCAACCTTTTAATTTGCTCTTCTTGGTGGACAGCAGCAGAGCGTTGCAAATAAACATTCAGCACTTCAACAGCCTTTTTCATGTGCTACTCTGGCTGCTGCTTTTTAATGGTTTTTTTTAATGCATTTTCCCCCTTTTCTGAAGTTGAATTGTCATGTGCTGAAAGAATAGAGCCTAAAATCATCCAAAAATGCTGAATTAAATACACTGTGATCAGTATCAGAAGATTGGTTTGTAGCTTGGTCCTGTGTGCTGTTCAGATTAAATCCTGTTGTGTGATTTCCAGCTGACTTGGGAATCATTTATCTTATTTTGAGTCTTTAATTCCTGCATGATGCCTCTGAGGAGACTGGTAAATGTTAGGTGGGAGAACTAGTTTCCCTCGAATACTGTTTTCTACTTTTGTAGTAATGTAGTAACTATAATGCAGGCACTGTAGTAGTGCACCTAGATGAATTGTCGGAGACAGGAGTTGAGGCACTGCTGCAAAGAACATCTTGTCACAGCTACAACAAATACTTTGCTCCCTTTGAGTACATTGCTGGGCAGCTGGGAAGACACTTAAAAGTCCATATCACTATTCAAAAGTCCAGATCATTCAGGCAATATTGTTGATACTAACTTCTACAGAAACTCCCTTCTGTCATCAATCCAAAGTACAGCAGCTAAAAACTAATTTTGAAACATGTTGTTTTATGCTTGGTTCCTGGGCAAGGCCCAGAGAAAATTTGTTATTAAACACTGAGGTGGGCATGCTCTTGCTAGTGTTGTAAAGCCTCTGGAATGAGATGTCTGCAAGTCTTCCAGAAAACCCCAACTTTGGATGCCACTGCAGGATTTCTGTGTTATTGGGCCCTAGGTGTTTGTCTGCAAAGCACCTTGGAACAGAACCTCTGGGTGTATTAGTGTCTCTTGAGGTACTATGCATTTTACAGCATGTGATATCACTGTTACAATAAGACAACTTAAAAGCTAATGTTGAGTTTTGGAATACATTTCTCAAAAATTGCTTTTTGAACTTTTTTTTCATCTCTTTCTACAGGCTGATGAAGATCCTATCATGGGATTCCACCAGATATTTCTATTAAAGAACATCAATGATGCCTGGGTTTGCACCAATGACATGTTCAGGCTAGCATTGCACAACTTTGGCTGAGCTGGCAACCCCGAGGCACCCATGCTTTTTTTTTTTTCTTCTCTCCTCTTACTGGTATTATTCACACTCACGGAACATTCCAAATATCATACACAAACCTGCAGCACTGCAGAGTGTGAGCGAGCAAGACCTGTGACCTGCCCTTCTGCTGAGTTTACATTGTCACTAGATGAGTTTCTTGTGCATGATGTTTGGAAGTTAGACTTAGCTGCATTTGACAAGAGAAATTTGTGTTGTACCAGCATGCCTCGGAAAGAATTTATAATGCAAAAGGTTGTTGTTTATGTACTGACAAGATGCTCTATAACCCAAAGAAATGAAAGAACAGCAGCCTGTACAGCCCAGATAATGATTTGTTCAGATGTTTCAATGCTATGTTACACAATAAACCCATGAGATTTTCTTAACAGTTTAAATTGTTTTCATGAGTTGGATATGGAGTATATGATATCGCTTGCTTTGCATATCCTTGGTCTGCCTGGTGGGGAAACTTAAAAACCTAAAACTCAACCTGAACAACACTTGTGATAGTATTACCAATTAAGGCAGTTCAGGTCTGCCCTTGGCCATACAACTTTTTTCCCTCCCTCAAGCAGCTTTTATAACAGAGACTTCTAGTTCAGTTTTTAACATTGACAGGTTAGTTCTCAGATGTTGTATTTTACCAAGGCAAATGCATCAAATAATACACAAGGATAACAGTCATGGTAGCATGTAGTTAAGCTTAATAACATCTATTATGTTCACCCTCAAAGCTAAAAAGGACAGCTGTATTTTCTTCATAGGCAGACACACAGGTTGTCAGTCCAGTGCTGCCCTCCTGGAGCTCGCAAGTCCTGGCCAAACTCACGCTCTGTGCTATCTTTCTAGTATCCCTTCATTATAATTTGCGAGTATTGCGTTTGCTGTGCAGGTTTTTACAACATGGTTGGCTGTCATGTATCTTCCACCCTGGAGGTGGCGGTATTCCACATGCCAAGGGATTTATTAAATTGCTCTTTCCAGCATACGAGGGATTTATTAAATTGCTCTTTCCAGCATACGAGCAGGGTTGCTTTACCTTCAGACCTCACTAAGCTGTTAGGCCCTGGTTTTGAGGGGCTTAGCCCGCCTCCCTGAGCTTGGGCTTTCCAAGTACAGAGCACTTGGTATTTCCCTTTCTGAGACTTGTGAAGAAAGCCTGGATGGGGTGTGCTCAAGCTGGTTGTTTCTCAGATCTGGTTGCTTTGGCATTTGAATTGGAACGGAGTTTTCTTAGAAGCTGATGTCAGGGCCCTCCTGTTCCATGTTGCAGCGTTCTCATATATTCCCCATTTCAAACACAGGACTATTCTCTTGTCACTGCTTCTATGCTATGAAAGTCGCACTCAAAATTAATCACTTGGAGAGATTAGCTATTTCAGTAAAAGGAGGCATTTTGTATAGTCATTGCTAAGCAAGGATCCTTATGTTGTGTAGCTCCAGATCTAAATGAAGCCTGGCAGAGGAGGGAGGATCTAAGAATAGGTCTGGCTTATGAACTAACCCTGCAGAAGGATCTAGTCCGCCAAGTCTGGGTAGTTCTTTGAATAATGAGCTCAATAAGCCAAGAGCTTGCTTAAAACTCAGGCTCAAGGAACAATACTTGTGGCCAATGTTAGTTTAAAAACTATATAAAATGAGATTCTTTTAGGCCACTCGGAGTTCAGAGCAGTTGCCCTCTGTCAGTTGGTCATGCAGATCTTTCAGGGGCTCTCTTTCCTGCCTGACTCTGTACAGCTGTTCACTCCAAGGTTTCTAAATCAGTATTGTTTAACATTTTTGACACCTGCAGGTCACTTTTGAGGCCGGGTATGTGCAAACAGATTTGCTGTCTCTTGTTTTATGTCTCTATTTCACTGCAAGTGTTAAGACTGAGCCCCAGCAGTTACCTCCCGACTCAGGAGGCCTGTGTGGAGGGATGGGGAAAGTTGCCTGCAGGCAGAGGGCGAGCACTTGTGTGGGATTATTTACACACACACACCCACCCCCTCCCAAAAAAACCCAAAACAAAACAATCAAACACCTGTCTTAACCCTTTATGAGTGAGACTTTAGGTATCGCCTCACGGTACCGGCCTGTGGCTGTAACACCAGGGCCGGCGGCACGATGCCCCGAGGGGGCTGGGGCCGGTGTAGGCCCCCGAGGCCCGCCGCTGCGGGCTCCCCCTCAGCGCCCGGGCTGGCGGCAGCGGGCGGCCCGGCCACGCGGGGAGGGGAAGGGAGAAGGGGGGGGGCGGCGGCGGAGCTCCCGGGCGGCGGCGGAGCTCCCGGGCGGCGACCCCTCCGGCGGCCCCGGCGGAGCTCCCGCCGAGGCGGGGAGCCGTTCGCGCAGGCCCTGGCCCGGCCGCCCACCCCGCCCGGAGCCGAGCTGGCTCCGCCCCCGCCGTGCCCGGAACCCTCCGTCCCGGCGGCGGTTTCCGGGCGGCGCACCAGGGCCCGGACCGGAGGCGGAAGCGTGGGCGGCGGGCCGGGCCGGGGCCGCGCGGTGGCGGTTGTGCGGGCGGCGGCGGGAAGCGGGCTGGGCCCCATGGCCTCCTCCTCCAGCATCGACATCGAGGACGCGACCCAGCACCTGCGGGACATCCTCAAGCTGGACCGGCCGGGAGGTGAGGGGCCGGGACCCGCGGGGGGGCGCGGGAGGCCGCCGCCGGCGGGCCTGGCCGGGGCGGGGCTGGACAGGCGGCTGCGCTGCCCTGTCTCGGGCCGGGGCTCCCCCCTCTGCCAGGCGCGGCCAGGCTCGGCCCGTCTGCCCTCGGGGCACCGGTGCCATCGCTCTCCGCCGGCTCCGGCTCGCCCAGGGCGAGGGTCGTCCTGCTCGGCCCTGCCTGTCTCCCCGGGAGCCCGCGGGGAGGTGTGTACCGGCCCGCAGCCCGAGGAGCCGCCCGCCCGGCCCGAGGCCCTCGCTGCGGGGAGCGCGTTCTTGGTGCTGAGGGGGGCGGGAGCAGCTGGGACCCGGAGCTCGGGGCTCCGCTCCTCTGAGCGGTGTTGCCGCTGAGGGCTGAGCAGCACCGACCTCCTCGACCTAAGTCTTCCTCCTCTGTTAAAAATACTTCGAGATTTTCCCAGGTGTCGCGCTGGGCTCAGTGGAGAGGGCTCTCAAGCCTCTCAGAGATCAATGTCTTCTTCACCCTTTCCACAAAATTTTCACTCTCCTTCTTATTTGAATGTGAAACAGGATCACAAATATCTCTCCTAAAGTCATTGGGAGTCTTCTCCTTTTGCTTTGAGCCGTTATACTTCTCAGTTCAGAGTTTAGTGGGCTCCCTTCTGCATGCAAAAATATCAGTGATGATCAGCAGTAGGTGTAGGAGCCAGCTGTATAAAACGAGTGCCCACCCCCGGGTAGCCTAGCGTCTTTCCCAACCCCCTTCGTAGCTTTTTGAACCTACCATGGTGTTACAGCCAAACCTGGTGAAGTCATCATCTGAAGGAGGCTGAGACTGTGAATGTTTTGATAAAAACCCCACTTAGTTTCTGAGTAGAAGACAGCATTTATGCCCATGTTGTGCTCCTCTTGAGGAAAAGTCAGGAATAATGTAGCTTTTAAGTGTCCTGAGAGTCATGTACGAATGTGCTATCTCCAGAGCAACTGCCACCTGTGCTGCCTTTTGCTGGGCCAAAAGGATGAGAAGTTGGCTGCAGGATTGTTGTGAGAGGGGTGCTGGAGCAAACCTACAGGAACCCAGCTTCATTAGTTTTACTACCCATAAAGAAACTTCTCATTACTTTGAAGTAGTTTCTCATGTTTCTGGAGCATTTGGGTGCTCCCAGATTACAATTCTTGTAAGAAAATACGTTTTTCCTTCACAGTGGGGCGCTCTGTACTTGAAAGACTGAAAGGAGAACTCAGTGCAGGGGTGGGGAACACTTGTTTCCCAAGCAATTTCTGAACTGAAAGGATGTGTCATTGTTGGGAAATGGTTGGAGTTGTTTCTGTTCTCTCAAGGTCACTTGACTTTCCCCTGAAGCAGCTTCTCTTGCTAATTGAAGCAAAGGAGTTATTTACTGACTATGGCTTATTTCTTTTAATTTTCCTTCTTTCCTGTTCATTCTCTTCATACCTTCTCTGTCAGCTCTAGTGCACAAGAAGCCAGTTGAGAGGAAAAGGACAAAAGGCAAAAGGACAGTAATTCAAGAACTAAGGAATCTGTGGTGATTCTCCGTAGAAATCACTGCCTGGGTAATAGAAAATAGACTTGAAAGAACTGGACGCAATAAGGTGAAGGGCAAAGAGTACATGTTTAACTGAAAGCCTCTGAAAATCCTGTTAGGATGTCAGAGGAGAGAGAAACTGGGGAATCCTTCAAGGCTTTTCAAAGAGAATAGAAGCAGCCTCATGAATTGCAAGTGTAGGGCTCATCCTGTGTGGTGCAAGGTTGCTGTTGTCAAGGTCCTATGTAGTTCTAGTTTCTGTTATACCCTGGATTTCACTTACAGATTTTAATACCCAGCAGAGACTAGTGTGGCTGCTTTCCAACGTTGTTGCCTTGAAGAAAGTTTTGCAGGAGTAGGTGTACATAGTTATGAGCAGCATTATATTATTCTAGATACTGTCCAGGCAGGTAACAAGAGAAACACTTCCTGCTCTAAAGAGATTACAATTGTCACAACGCTTTTTGGGTTCTGCTGGGTTTGGTGGTTGTGAAAATGCGATCTACCACTGACGTCTCTCTTGACACAGCTTTGGCAAACATCATCCATCACTTCAGTAGCCCTCACACTTTTTTGATGCTGTGCCCTCAGCAAGGGATTGCTACCTGATCCAACCGTGGACCTCCCAGCTGGGACACGTAGACGGTTTGTCAGAGTCCCTGATAGGGCTGTGGGCAGGACTCTTCAATCCTCTGCTGATAATCAGGTGTTAGAGGGGCTCACCCTGCTCGTGTGGCGTTTTTCAGGGAAGTTGCCATTTAGTACAAAGTAGCATCCCTGATGCGGGGGAGTGAGAGGAGAAAGAGTGCAGTATCTCAGCTCAGATTGTTTCTGCTTTCCTGCTCTTGGAAAGGTTATGAATATGACCACAATTCTTTCCCTTTGAAGGTCTAGATCTACCAGTCTGGGTTAAAGTTTTGGTTTTGTTTGTGCACCTGAGCTTCTTCTCTTCAGGATTGTGTGCAGACAGCACCTGGGCTTGTCTGGCTCCCACTAAGATAGAGTGATGGGCTAAGCCAGTTCCTGAACTTCGGTGTACTGTTGTTGTGCCCATCAGCCTCTGGGGAGTGTTTCCTCCTTCCCTTTCCTGTGGAGCGAATGTCACTGTCCTGCTGTCCGTAAAAGAGCAGAGATACTTACGTGAGCCATTCCTGTTTCTGCAAATAGAGCAAAGAAAGTATCCTATTTCTCAGGCAGCCTGGATGCTTTTTCTGTAGTGAACGTTTCCCTGCTTTGGGTCGCAAAGGATAAATTGCAGTTGAAGAAAGTTGCTCCAACTGGACAAGCACCCACTGTATGCTATAGGAGGAAGAGGTGCATCTTATTCTTGAGACAGCAAGGACAGCACAAATGTGTTAGGTGGTTAGAGGATCGCGTTCCCTGGCCTGAAGTTTCCTTGTGCTGTTTGGGTGCCGCTGCTCTTTTCTTCATGCAGTGCAGGTACACTGAGGTGAGCACCCAAATGGTCTCTGCAGCAGGATACCCTCTCACTGCACAGGCTTTCTGTGGCATAGTTGTTGATTTAATGACTCTGTTCATAAACAGGCAAGTTTTAAATATTATTCTGGCAAAGGAATAATAGATGCAGTTATTTCTATAGGCAGCAGCACTCATCCTGATATGTTAAAGGCTGTTTGGTAACTGAAAGCTTGCCTTGCTTTCAAAGGATGTGCCCCTTGCCTGTGGTTATGTTTAGGTTTGTTATATTTGCCAGTAAGAGTGGTCCTGGGAGCAGCCATTTTGCAAAAGCTCAGCAGCACTTGTTACCTGGCAACAGTATACGAAATTTCAGTTTTCAAAACCAGTGAAAATTTCAAGCAAGGGTTTTGCTGAGACAGGAGGCTTTGACTTCAGTGTGCTGATGTGTAAGTGCAGTGGGAATGGGCCTGCTCTCCAGTGGGGATCGTCAACTATTTAACTTGATAGTGAAATAGGAGAGACTCCTTTACTCCCTGTTAACATTTGTCCCCTTCTAAAAGCCTTCAGGAGGCATGGAGGTCACCAGGTAACTTGTGCTATGCCACATACATGAAGTCAGGGCACATGCACTCTTCAAAGCAGTACTGACACTCTGAACAAACAGTTTGCTTTACGCAACACTTGAGTATTATAAGCTTCTGTATGACTAGTTGACCAAAGGAAAAATAGGGGAATCCTGTGGGTGCAGCTGCACAGTTTAATAGCTCAGTTACTCAAACACCTGGACTTTGAGGGCAGATCTTGCATTCAGAAGCCAGTTTTGGAAAGAAACAAATGTATTATTTCCAGCCAGCTCCAAATGTTGCGGCTAACTGCTGTATTGCTGGACTTCACAGATCTTTCTGCAGGCATGAGGGTTAAAAATCACTTTTCCAGAACCCTTTGGTCTGGCACTTGATTCAGTAAATCTGAATTACCAGCTTAGTCTTTCTGATCCAAGACTATTTGCTCCTTAAACTTGCTAAGTTCCTTGTACTTGTTCTTTGGTGTTATTCTGGTCTTCTGGGAATGCTTGTGTAAGAAAAGAGCTCTGACTTCACTGGTTTGTGTGGAATTAAGTTTCTTACATGGGAGGTCTCTTAACACATCCTTTTTGGAGAATACTTTCCCTGACCAATTCGGTGTATTCTACTGGATAGACCAGTAGAACCTGACAAAAACCATCTGCAGGTAGTGTATTTCATGCAGTGCTATTTCTTTTAAATGGATATTGTGCCCAGCTGGTCATGCTTTTCCCTAGGTTCAGTGAATGAGAACCAGAGGCCGTCAAATTCATATAACGGAGACCTGAATGGACTGCTGGTGCCTGATCCCATCGTGGCTGGGGATGGACCTTCTCTGGCTAAGCCTGTACATCGCAGCATTTCTTTGGGAGCTCTGCAGGAGAAGCAAGTCATGTAAGTTTTGTAGAAAAAATACTGGGAGTGAGTAGAGAACGATTAAAAATTGGTTCTAGTGAGCCTGTACAGGCATGCTGGGAATCTGAGGATGAGTTTTACGTTGAGTTCAGGTGACAGCTGTGAGTCTATGCTCTTGGTCAGAGCTGTTGTAGCTTTTGTGAGGCCGGTGCATGGAGTCTGCCATCCTTGCTGTTTAGGAACTGAAAAATATCAGCAGAGGTGTTTAGAGAGAAGGGGAACAGGACTGGTCTCATAGTGGACATTGTAAGTCCAGGATGGAGGTAAATTAGTAGGGCTCTGGGTGAAACTTAGCAATGCAGACCTCCAGCTGGGCTCCTTCAGGGACCCAGGTTACCTGAGGAGTAACTTATACCAGTTCACAGTACGTCAGACCTTGCACTTGTCGAAGTACTTCTTGCCACATAACTTAAAACAGGACAGATGGTCCCGAGCTAGATTTCTGCCTAACTCTTTGCTGAGTTGTGCATATGCTTTGGTGTGTTTTGGACAGTACATGTGCTTTTACTGCTTATATGCAAGAGGACATATGCATATAGAATACTTTGGATTTGTCATAGGAGTAGTAGTACAAATCCACATCAGTCTAATTAGTTTAATGCTTGGCTCTGTGTGCTGACTATTAACTTTAGAGCTTGTATAAATAGCTGTGGGTTCTGTGGTGGTGGTTTTGAGAGATGATGCCATGAGAACCATGAGCCGTGTGCATTGTTGTTGATGAAGTTCAACTGGTTGGCTTTGTCTCTTTGCACCTTTCAGTGTTCGGTGGTAGTCAAGGCTACTTGAGCCAAGTGTAGGTCTGTGTGCTCAAGTCAAATAGACTGGAGGTTTTTAAGCTCAACAGACACAGGTGTTTGGCGCTCTCAAACCTGTGACACATGGGGAAGGGAGACTCTTAACTGAAGGTGGTTTCTGTTTTCAGTTGTTCAGCTCAAACCCCCTAGATGCACAGATACTCCTGCTGCATTGCTGTTAAAATTATGAATAGCGAATATCTAACCTCTGTTCTCTTCCTGTGAGTCCTGTCTGATTTTGTTTCCCTTTGTTTTTCTTAAAAGCTGCCTTTCTGGTGATGACAGCTCCACTTGTGTAGTGATATCGGCAAAAGATGTGGAGATAGTGGCCAGCAGTGATTCCAGCATCACCAGTAAGGCCAGAGGAAGTAACAAGGTAAGGAGCAGGAGAAAGCACGGTTCTGTCTCATTTTGTCACATCAGCTCATGCTTGAATATTTTAAACAGAAATGACTATCTTCTTTCCTGAGCTACAGGAGCTTGTAATTAGGTAGAAGTTTGTCGAAGAACTTAACAAGGGGGAAAAAATTGGAGTGGCATCTCATAGCTGATTGTTACTTTTTTTCCAAAGTCTGGCTAAGGTATCCTCTAATTTTCAGGAATAAGTCCATGATCTAAGCTGTAGGTTTCTGGGAAAGTGCCCTTCCTTCACAAACAAGCTTTTTCCTACTGACTGTTTCTTCACTGCAAGGTCTTCACTATGGAGGGAGGATTGCTCTTGATAGTTTGCTAGCCTCAGTCCTGCTGAGGTCTCTACCCGACAGATTAGAGCTGCAGAAGAACAAATATGTTGAGATTAGAACTGGTGCTGTAGCAGACTACGAAGACATGCTCAGAACAAATGCTAGTAATTAGGAGAGAACACTCTGGTCTTGATCTTCTTGGCCCTTTTGCGTATCGTTTTGTTCTTTGATTAAGAGACCACAGCAATGGTAAATGAGTACTGTACTGTTATAATTGGTTTTCATAGATAATACTGAAGATAAAAATGAAAGAGGGGATCACTGCTGTAATTTCCAGAGTATTTCTTGATTCTTTGCTCACAGAGACAATGCTTATCAAGTAAGACCAGGACACTCAGTTTCTTGGAAATCAGTATTGAAACTAAAAGGCAAGTGCCCATGCAGCAAATGTTTCTATATTGCAAAAAAGTTTGAGAGCTGGGAATCCAGACACAGTGCTAATAAAGAGGTAAAGGCTACTCTGCTGTAGCTGCAGGGTAGAGTGTTGTTTTGTAGCATGACAAATTCAGTGAGTTGCATTCCTTCTTGCGATGGAAGGAAACATTCATCAGCCTCCAGAACTCTGAATGTTCAGGGCTCTGCATTCAATGTGCAATTCTTCTTACCAACTGCTGTTTCTAACCATTTCCTATAAAGCATTACAGATCTTCCCGACAGGAAATGGTATATTTGGCAGGTTTGTTCCAGGCAAAACTTAATTCCAGACATTTCTCATGTTTTGTTTTCTTTCTCCTGAGCAGGTGAAAATACAGCCTGTTGCTAGATATGACTGGGAGCAGAAATACTACTATGGCAATCTGATAGCTGTTTCAAACTCTTACCTGGCTTATGCCATTAGAGGTGAGATGCCTTCTTGTTTTGGATGTGATTTGTATTCTTTTCCCTGTGTATCTCTAAAAGAGTCAAAGTTTGCATTGGAAGGAGGTAACTGGCAATAATTGAAACACATCTTGCAATACCCAGATCAGGGTGCTGTTGCAGTGGGAATATAAGTGAAGCTGGAGCTACAGGGGAGAGAAGAGTTGGTCATGTGGGAGAGTTTCTGCTGAGAAAGAAGGCTTTTCTGAAGTTAAAAATAAAGACTCAGTGGTGATGGAGAGTTGAAGGTCTACATTGGTTTCACTGGGCAGTAAGCTGATGTTCGGATTACTCCTCTAATTAAATATTTCTGCAGCAAACAAGCTTCTCTGTAGCTAAGCACAGAAACAGCCCTGTGGTAATTTGAGCAGATAAATGTTTGTGATGGATTTGCTTGCATAAATTTGGAGTTGAGTTTAAGGCTAAATTTAGAGGAGCCAAAGAGCAATGCAGATGCAGTGTATTTTGCAGTAGGAAGGGAGAGAAAAGCAGAACAATGCAGGGATAGATTGTTTCACAACATATATGCAACAAAAACCACTTAGTCATCTGCAGTGTCTCTTCCTGCTCTCATATAAGCACACAGTGTTTGGGGCTCCATCACTGCTCTTCCCTTCTTAGTTCTAGCACCTATCAGTTTAGCCTTTTATGAAATCTACTGCTCTGCTTCTGTGTTCTTTCCTAGCTGAGGTTATTTTAGAGCAGCTTTAGGGTGTCTTGTCCTTTTTTTAAAGTATTAAAGCTGAGTACAGTAACGCTAGGGAAAGATGAGTTGTCTGCTGGGGCTGGCTTGGGCATCAAGAAGTGGAAACAATATGGTCTCCGTAAGACTGCCTGCATTACAGTGATTTTTGTCTGAAATGGGGAAGCTGAAAACTTTGTTTGGTATGCGTATGCTCTAAAGCATGTTTTTTTTCAGTCAGGCAAGCCAAAAAACAGTGCTTTTTGCCAGGTGAATGTTTATGGTCTTTACATTCCCCTTACAGAACACTTGAGCTACCTGCCTCTCGGTGACTCCTTTTTCTCCGGTTACGGAGAAAACGAAGCTGCAATTAAAATTAACTCACTGTCACTGGAGGTCAGTCTTGGAGGTTCAGTAGCTTTATCATGATCTCAGGATAAAGATTTAGGCCTTACATTTAATGAAGGCATCTTTCATGAGAATGGTCCTGGTATTTACAAGAAGTCAACTTCTGTTGCCTTTAAGTAGAACAACAGAATTTTTGGTGCTCAAGAAACAGAAGATATGGGGAATTAAGACTGCCTCAGGCAAAGTCCTTCCTGATGCTGCTGTTCCAGTCTTCTGCACCAACACTGAAAAGTGCAGTGAATATTTATGCATTTACCCTGCGCCTTGAAAGGGCTTGTTAACATGGTACCTATTGATAAGGGTTTTCAGTGTGCTGCTGGTGACAGCTGGTGGCAGGATGGGTGCTGGAAATGACAAGCTGATGGCTGGAAACAAAGGCAGTCCTGTGGGAAACTGCAGAGATAAATGGTGACTTCTCCCTCTTTTCTGCAGCTGCCAGCAATGGCTCTGCTATGGTGCGGGTGTTGAGCGTCAGCACTGCTGAGCGGACCTTGCTGAAAGGATTCACTGGCGGCGTGGCAGACCTGGCTTTTGCTCATCTCAACTCCAACCAGCTGGCGTGCCTGGATGAAGCTGGCAACCTTTTTGTCTGGCGCCTGGCCATGGATAAAGAAAAAATCCAGTATCTTGTCAAAATGCGCCTCATATCAGTCTTTGTGTAATGGTAGATGTGAATGCAACCTCAAAATTGCAACTTATTTTACAGTCTTTCCAGAGTAGCAACTTGCAGGGGGAAGGTCGGTAGTTCTGCCCCTTCCAGAGTATCGGATCAGTCAACTTGCACCTGTATTCAGCACAGTCATTACTTGAAATCACACGTAACTTGAAATTCTAGGAGTGACACTTCAGTGCTCCTTCTGCTCCGGGCAGAAGTAGTAAGTGAGAAGTGTCAGTCTGTACTAGCTGGCCTTACACATGGACAGTGTTACCTCAACCATGTGACAAAGCTTTTTACTCACGTTTGTCTTATTCTAGCTCTTCTCAGTTACTTCTCAAGGGAATAGGATGTAATATTTCCTTCCCACTCACTGTCTTCCTTCCAAACCTGTCATCCCTCTTCTTTTGGTGGTCCTGAAATTTATTTTCAGTGTTTGATTCATTGCCCTTGATCTTTTCCTTTTTATTGTCCTAAATATTTTCATTGCTAGGAGTGACTTTTAGGAAGCACCTCCATCTGTGGGATATGTTGTCTTGGATTGTGGCTTCTTAATTTTAATAGTATACCATTTTTTCTAAAGCAACTGGAACAAAAGTGGTTATAGTTGTTTAAGTTTTTATTTGTAGAGGCGGACCAGAGCACTCAGCCTGGGGCAATGTGGTGACTTTTCTGTGGTAGTGTTGCCATGCTAGCTGAAATCATTTAATCTGTCCCTCAGCAGTTGTGTGAATTGCACATTCAGACATGGCTGTGTGCTCCTGTTGTGCTTGTCCTGTCCCTGTCTGCAGGCTGCAAGAGAAAATTATGAGACTCTATTAACTTTTGTAAGCTTAACCTCTTCTGACAGTGAAGAAATGCTAGCTTGTCTGCTTTCTTAGCAGAATCCTTTTACCTGATTTCTTTTTGAATCTCAGTGATCCAAAAAAGCTTGAGGTTTTATGGTATTTACTGGAGGACCAAGCCTGAATGGGTTATTGCTGAGTGTCCATAGCACAGCCGGAATGTTAGGTTCCTTAACCGTGGTGATCAGAGAGGAGATCTTGGTTAACATCAAGCGGCCTGACAATACCCCATTGAACACCTCTCGAAGAATCATCTGGTGCCCTTTCATCCCAGATGATAATGAGGAGAGTGGTGAAGAGGGAAGTCAGACACTGGCATTATTGCATGAGGACAGGGTAAGGAAACCCTAATTTTGAAACATCCTTATTACCATTAGAGGGAAAGAATCTAGTGAAGGAAAGAGCTGATATGGTTAGAGTGGTAAAGGATCCTGTCTGGTCCATGTAAGGGATCCTCCTGTAACATGAGATGTGGGATTCCTCTCTTCCAAGGAGAGGTCATTCTGATATTTTTCTGGGCCTCAGGAGGGTGGAAAGTGATAACTTTACTCGCCATCAAATAGTCAAATCAGGTAGATATGGGAAGGTTTATGTCAGTTGCCATCGGTCTGGTATATCAGGATATAAGATAAGGACATAAGAAATTCTCCACTGGATCAGACCAGTAGTTGTAGAAATAAACCTGTGTGCCTGCGTGTTTGTTTTCCAGGCAGAGGTGTGGGATTTGGACATTATCCGAACAAACAACAGCTCCTGGCCAGTGGAAGTGCATAACATCAAAGAAGGCTTCATTGTAGTGAAAGGCCACAGCACGGTATAAATCTGTTTTGTTTTCTTTACTGCCATTGCCTAGGTGACTGCTACAGATCACTTAGGGGGTTTTGGGGTTATAGTGTCTCAGGAGCTGCAGTTCTTAGGACAGTTGGCTGTAAAAAACACAGTTTTTTACCCATCACACTCATCCACACACCCTATCGGTAAGTAGCCTTTGTTTAAAGAGCCAAGGTGAATGTGTAGTTTTTCACTTTGAAAATGGCTCTTGAAAAAACTCATCTGTATGTCAAACAGGCCACTGGAAAATCTGAGCTGTCAATATTTCAACTATTTTCTTGTATCTCCTGGTAAATGGAACACTTAACACTGCTGTGGGTTACTGCTGGATGAGAAGGGGAAAATTAAACCAAATGTCATCTTTATTCATAAGAATAGTTTTATCTGTGAATACAGTGGATCAGGACTGCAGCTGAGTATCCAATAGGTGATATTTTGAATATAAAAGAAACAATTGGAAAGAGTTCAATTTCACTGCTTGAACAGGGTAATGACAAAGTAATTTTATCATTTAGGAGAAACAATAATCATTGTGAAAACGCGAAAGATCAAAGAACAAAATTAGTTCTGTTCATAACAGGAGGAACAGTAGCAGCACAGTCCATTGTACTTAAATTTGGTGTCTGGAATAGGTGATTGTTAATTATTACTACAAAAAAAAGTTCTGTCAATTCTTCTGTGAAGAGTTAAGCTGCCTGGTGACAAATCTGACAGAAATCACTCTGACCTGTACTATCACGCAGTTACTCTCTCCAAACAGGAATTTGATTACTTTTTCTTCCTGTGAAATAAAAAAACTATAAAATTACTTTTCTGTGTCTCTTTCCCCCTCTGTAGTGCCTGAGTGAGGGAGCACTTTCTCCAGATGGAACTGTGTTGGCCACAGCAAGCCATGATGGTTTTGTTAAATTCTGGCAGATCTATATTGAGGGGCAAGACGAGCCAAGGTAACTGAAGAATGAAAATGAAGAGTGTTGGAACAGAGCATGACAATTTCTCTGTGAGAATTACCTTGTTGCAGAATCACCTGCGATGGTCATTCTCAGGACATTATAAAGATACAGGGTGAATGTTTGTGATTTGTTGCTGAAGAGTTGTATCACTGAATATCACACATGCTCAAGATTTGGTGAACTTAGGGAGGAAAAAAGCAGAGAGCTGTGTCTGGAAACAGGAGTTCTGTGCTTTGCCCAACCTGTAGTCAAACTCTTCTGCGCTGTCCCTGTAAATACAGAAAGTTTCTCTGAGCTGTTCCTCTCAGTATTGACTTCTTTTATGTATTAGGCCCTTGTTAAGACACCAAACCAAGTATCAACACGTGATTCTTTTTTTGGCCACAGTCTATGGCAGTATGGGCTGTTATCTCTCTATATAAGCCTGTAAACAGCTACAAACTAATAACACTTGGTGGCTGCTGACTTAATGCTGTTTTTGGACAAGGAGTAATGTATTCAGCACCCATCTTACATATTCCTTATTACTACTACACCCTGCACACTCTTTTCTTTCCTAGGTGTCTTCATGAGTGGAAACCTCATGATGGTAGGCCTCTTTCCTGCCTGCTCTTCTGTGACAACCATAAAAAACAAGACCCAGAGTAAGTCCTCAACACTGTACTTGGAATATGAAAGTTTAGTAGTGTCTTCTAACTCTACCTTTGGAGGTTCCTTGTAACTGCACTGTACTTGTAAAAACTTAGCTTTGTGGCAGAAGCAAGTCCTGTCCCCTTTGTAGTCGATTTTCTAGTGATGAAGAAATAAATAAGGCTCTGGAGCACAGCCTAAAGTAACCTTAATCCTAGTGTCAATTACATGAAAGCAGTGAAAATTCTGAGTCCTTTCAGGTTTGTGGTATGGTCAATTTTAACTGGCCTGTTATCTTCCAAACTTCTATTGCAGTTGATTAAAAAATAGCTTTTAAAAAAAAAAATTATTCTTGAGATAGTTGTGGCTGTATGGTTCCTGAGAGCTGTAGCAGTTTGCAGTCTGCCTCAAAAACACATTTTCTGGGAACTTTAAGACATGGTTGGGCAAAATCAGCTATGGGCAGCTTGTGAGAAACTTCTGTGAAATGTTCTTATGGGAAGGACCAGATCTTCTTTAAGAGAACTTAATTCTGCTGTGGCTGCAGGGTTCCCTTCTGGAGATTTCTCATCACAGGAGCAGATCAGAATAGAGAACTGAAGATGTGGTGCACTGTGTCTTGGACCTGTCTGCAGACTGTCCGGTAGGTGTTGGTTTGCTGACCCCTGAAGGGTTGGATTTACCTCAAACAGAGGATCATAACAAAATGCTCAATTTCCAGGTATATATACTTTGCAGAGGTGATCCTTGATTTCCAAAGGAGTCTACTCTAGGCCTAGTTGAGTCTCCTCCTTTGTCAATCTCTTGAACATTGTTAGGGCTGTGGCAGACTGCTTTGGCCATGGCAGTTAAGCTTTGGCCAGGCCAGGAAGGCTCATCCTCTTATACAGTCTCCTTGGTGTTACCAAGACCTGTTGCATTCGCTTCGTTCTGTAGAGCACAGACATACCTGTAGCATGAGCAGAGGCATTCTAAAATTGCGTGCCTTGAGTGCTTGCTTCTCTAAAAATATTAGATATTCGATAACCAATCTAGGGTCTTTCCTATTATTGCTTTTTCTGATTTAAATAATGATACGCTGCTATGTTGACAGAACTTAAGCAATTATACAAGGCTTATTTGCTGAGTTGTATAGGTACAAAAGTTCAAATTCTGCTTTAGTCTGTCCCTTCACTCAGCTTATGTTCCCTAATTTTTCTGATGGTGGATCATGTCCTTTCTGATCACATGCACACTTAAGGCCACTTCTGAATTGTCCTCTTAAAGTGAGAAGAATATGGTGTTCAGCTGAGTGCTGCTTTTTCCACCTCATACTACAGAAAGTCCCAAACCTGTAGATGGGTTATTTTGGTTTGGTGAATTTTTCGTTTTAAATCTGTAGCATTGGCTCTTGTTCTACGAATGTGGAACATGTTAAGTAATGACAAACTGTCATCTTTCATTTAAATGTTCAGAATCCATAACTAGATCCTATTGTGTGATCTCCCTGCTGGTCTCTTAGCTGAAGTTAGCACTGATTCCTGCAATGATTTTTTGTTCTAGTGGGTGGTTGCACTGTAATATAGCTGTAAACTCCTTAAGATGTTGTTTTTGTGTTTTAGCTAATGCAGTTTCATAGCAGTCATTCTGGTTGTGCTAATCTACCTTGCTTTCTGCACACCTCCCCACCCCCTGCCCCCCTCTTATTTGTGGATCTAGCTTTTCTCCTGACATCTTCAGCTCCATGAGTATTCTTCCCAGCCTGAAAGTCTGCCTGGACCTCTCCGCTGAGTATCTGATACTGAGTGATGTGCAGAGAAAAGTAGGTGGTTCATTTTATTGCTGGCTATGTGGGTAAGGGTGACAGAAGGAGAAATGGCCATTTGTGTGACTGATTCTGCTGCCTGGGTTTAGGATTTGTACATTAATAGCTAGAAAAACAGAGGCTGGCCTCAGCTATTTCACCATAAGATGACAAATGATAACAATTTAGCTGATTAGTCTTGAGGAGCCTTAAAGATTACTTTTCACCATAAAGTGAAGCTCTCACCCTGTGTCTGGCACAGTAGGATTGAGTTCCTGATCAGCATTGACTCAGATAGGAGTGTGCTGCTTGTGGTTCTTATGGGTGTTCTGTTTCAAATTTAAATAGCCCAGGCTTTATTCCAAGTCTTGTTCAGGTGCTAGGCTTTGTAGTCCACACACACCTATGCGTGGCCAGCAGCGAAACACCACCCAGCTGCTCACTCACCCTCCCCACCCCTGGGGATGGGGGAGGGAGTTGGAGGGCTAAAGGTGAGGAGACTTGTAGGTTGAGATAAAAACAATTTAATAATTGATATAAAGTAATTATGATTAGGATAATAATAATATAAAGTGCAAACGAGTAAGACACAATGTGATTGCTCACCATCCGCTGACCGATGCCCAGCCCGTTCCCAGCTAGTAATCCCAGAGAAGGAAGAATCCCTAAACTGCAATCCCAGAAGCAAGAGCAGGCTTCTTGGTCAACCTTTTCTATATACTGAGCATGATATTGTATGATACGGAATATTTCATTTCCCATTTTGGGTCTGTTGCTCTGGCTGTGCTCCCTCTCAGCTTCTTGTGTACCTGCACACTAGCAGGACATGGAATGTAGAAAAGTCCTTGATTTCTTAGCAACAACTGAAAACATCAGTGCATTATCAACATTATTCTCATATCAAATCCCATACGGAATCCAAAACATAGCCCTATTCTAGCTGCTAAGAAGAAAAAAAATGTTAGCTCTCTCCCAACCAAAACCAGGACAGTGTTGTCTGCTCTGAAAGCCCAGGGACTTACTGTTTCTGATTCTTCCAGGTCTTATATGTGATGGAGCTGATGCAGAACCAAGAGGAAGGTAAAGCTTACTTCAGCTCCATCTCAGAGTTCCTCCTTACCCACCCAGTCCTAAGCTTTGGCATCCAGGCGGTGAGCCGCTGTCGGTTAAGGCACACCGAAGTGCTCCCAGCAGAAGAAGAAAATGACAACTTAAGTGTAGGTAGGTGATGAAAACAATTTGCCCGCTGTGAGATCAGGATGTTTTTCTTGCCTGGTTTTCTCATGAAAGGCTGGCTCTCTTCTCTTAATCTGTACAAAATACATCCTGTGCACTAGAGCACTTCCAAGCAGCACAGTTGAGTTGGATACAAGGGACCACTGGAAGTCTCTGGTCCAACCTGCTGCTTGAAGCAGGACTATTGCTGGTGGTAGATTGGGTCACCTATGGCTTCATCTACATGCTTGTTGAAGCCCCCCAAACATGACATTTCTGGCTCTGCTCTGGTGCCCTGTCCCATGGCTGCACCCTTTCCTAAAGAAAATGTGTTCCTAATATCCAGCCTGGACCTCCCAACCCAGATTGTGGCCACTGTTCCTTACCATGCAAACCCTGCAGAGATGTTTCTGTTATTAAAAAAGCATTCCAGGGCTGTGTGGGCTGAAGTGAGTGCAAGTGACACTTTGGTTAAGGTACAAGATTAGCTGCTCTGCATCAGTTGTGATGCTTTTGCAATTGCATAATGTCATTGCCCCCAGCAAAACACGGGGGACAACTTCCTCTGGCAGCACAGGGCTGAGTCCCTCTCCAGCACAGTTTGATGCAGGCTCACGGGAGCACAAGAGTTCCTGGAAGAACTGGCAGAATGTATTTCTGTCACGGCTTGTCTGAGTAAACTCTGTAGTTAACCATCAGAGGTGTGAGCATGTGGTCTGAGAAATCAATTGTTTGCTTCTGAATCATTCCGCCTGAGCTGTGACCGGTGTGAAGACAGCATGCAGTCTGAGTTGAAGGAAAAGGTGGGGTTCTCCATCGTGTCCAGAAGGCATATTGCCAAGCCACAAAGCTTCTTTTAACAGAAATGAATAAGTAACTCTCTTTTAGAGGAGAGGCACATGAAACATTTTCTCTGGCTGTTACTACGATGAATGTAATAGTGAGTCCTGTGGAGAACTGTCCCATCCAAGTGTGCATTCATTGCTGTCTCTCTTCAACTGTTGGCTTGCTCCTGATCCCCTACTTTTATATTAGTAAAATTTGGAAAGATGCTTTGAATAACATGGACATGTTTGCAGTTAGAAAGATTCCCGGGCTATTGGTAAAGCAGTGTCATGTGCTTCCATAGGCCTAATATTCGTTGATTCCTGTTGTTGTCAGTATTTGTGGTGTATTGCTCTGAAATGCAGAAACACAAATGATAGATACATGTTGCAAGTCAGCAGCAGGCTGGGGCTGAAACTTCAGGTCCCTGATTGGTGCTCAGATAATTGGGACAATTTGCATAGGAATGCCTAATACATTTCTTTAATAGAGAGTGTTAGGTTTATCTTTCCTACTTAGCCTCCTTAGCTTTCTTAGCAGTGAGACTGATACATGTGTTGGGTGAATGTTGTCAGCACTGCCTGAGGGGAAGTTATTGCAAAGCTTTTCATAACTATAGCTATTTACAGTCGGGAAGGATGGTTGAGCCCTAGTCTGAATGTCTGTACAATATAAGCTAGCATGTGTCTTTTAAAATATACCCAACCAGTCGCTGCAACAGCCAGAACAGATCTCTGGCAGTTCCAGACCTCAGCTTTCTCCTCTTTTTTTTTTTTTTTTTTAATTGTTTTTTTCCCCCTCTTCTTTGAGGCTTGTTTGGCTGGCTTAGAGCAAATTTGATTGTTCTCACGCTGAAAAGTAAAGGGAAAGTAAGATATACTTTCCCTTAACAGGGCAAAGCCACCTCTGAAGCAGAGAGTTGATGAAGCTGTATTGTGCTGGTTCTCTGCTGCTGGTTCATTTACTATGATGTTTTCCTAGTACTTTGTTTGTAGTTTCCATCCAACTTCATGTTTTACTTTTGTCTTCCAGAAGGCGCTCAGGGAGCTGGGGCTGTTGAATCAGCAGCAGGCGTGCTGATAAAACTCTTCTGTGTGCACACCAAGTGAGTATGTGTAGCAGCTACCATGGGCAGGTGTCTGTGGTTACCCTAATCCTGCACTGACTTGTAGAAAGTTAATTTACCAATCCCTTTTGCCATAACAAAAACTACTGGGAGCTATAGAAACTTAGCTGTGGTGTGTTCACTGTGGCCTTACCAGGAAGCAGCACTTCATGGTGTGGTGGCAAGCTAGTATTTTTGTCACCATGAGTATGTTGTGACTTAAGAGTTGTGCTCATGTATAAAGTGCTGGGAAGCATGTCCCAAATGCCCTGGGCACCAGAACTGAGTGGCACAGCTGAATGAGGATCAGCTGCTGCTGCTTCTCTCACAGGCGGGAAACACTGAAGTGTATTCCAAGGGAATCAGTTCTGTGAAGAGAAATCTTCTAAGTGTTAGACTTCTCTTGGTGATTCATAAAATAATCAGAGATGCCTGGTGTTTCTTTCAGGGCCCTACAGGATGTGCAGATTAGATTCCAGCCTCTTCATAGTCCAGACACAAGTTCATCCATGCCTTCCCATGGCTCTCACGAAGAATTTGGTGAGCATTTGTATTCAGTTGATCTTCAATGTTGCTGAGCTTTTAAAGGTGGTTGGGGGGCCCGGGGGGACAGCAGGAGGGCAGCTTTGGGTGTGTCTTTGTAATAGAGTGGTGTCATTGTATAAAGGACCCTGAATACGGACTAGCTGTGAAGCAGGCCTCTTGGTTAGACCCTGGTGTGAGTATGGAGCGTGGGGACATGTTAGGATAGGAGTGCTGATGCTTTGTGCATGCTTGAGTTCACCTTGCTAGGTGATTTAGCACTTCTGCTAGAAACTAGACTTTTGTCTCTTGTCAGGCAGAAGAGATTACAGTGACACCAGAGCTTTGGGGGTAGAGGGGACTGGGCTGTGTGTAGTGTGCCCTTTCAGTTCATTCACCATTCTGGGATGTGGCTGTTAAAACTGGCCTTGCATGTGGGGAAGAAAGGAAGCTTGGATCCCTTATTATCAAAGCCACGACATCCACTGTTTAGCATACAAAGAGTAAGCCTAACACAGGATTTGCCTTGCCCTAAGGTTTGATTAGGGTGTTGCAGGGTTTTTGCTCATTCTTTTTGGAAACCAGTATGGCTGGCCTAACTCCATACTTTGTGGAATTAAAGGTTTAGCTTTTGGGGGTAGTTCCTGTAGACTGATTTGTATTTCTCCCTTGAAAGCCTTTCCAGACCACATGGCTGATCTAAGCACGGAAGGGCTGGGATCTGAAAAAGGATCAGTGCATGGCTCTCAACCAGACCTGCGGCGTATTGCTGATCTGCCTGTGCCAGCAGACTTCCTTTCCCTCTCAAATGATGCCAAACCTAAGCTGATGACTCCAGATGCATTCATGACACCAAGTACATCTCTTCAACAGGTAACCAGAGAGCAGCACTGTTATTGTCAGTACAAGGGATGTGTTTGGATTTTGATACTTTTGGGAACTTTTTCTAGGCAGTACTAACTGATAGGGTATGCTAACTGAATGCAAAGCACACAGGAAACGGTGCATGTAACCAAACTGAGTAAAGACATGTTGGCACATCTAAAATGCTAAGCTGGCCTAAGCTTGTGTTGCGAGTGCTGTGTTTAGCTGCAAAACTGCTGATGTAGCTGTGTTATGTAGAAATACGGGTTTGCTAAATAGCTGTATCTAAGCTGGGAGACTGCTCTTTCTGATTTATACATGTTGTTTGGGGTTGGGATATAACTATAATGGAAAAAAATATGCCATCTCTACACATTCTGTCTTACGGGATCCTGTGGGAAGGCATGTCTGAAATTATCAGGTGTGTAGATGGGCCTGTAACGTCTTCTGCATAAGATCTGCAAATAGATGATCCAGTGGGTTTTTTTGACTGTAACATACAGGCCTTATCTTGTACAGGAGACAAGACTTCTGTGTGTGTTCTAAGGTTTTCGGTATCAGGAAGTATGTGAAGCATTCCGTGGGATTTGGTGATATCTGCAATAAGCATGCATTTACTCCTCAGTGCGGCTCTGATGGAGCAGTCAGAAAACATAGAATTCATTCTCTTAGTGCTCTGTCACATGTCTGTGGCCAGCAGTGCTGTATCACATACCCCTGGGTCCTGCTGGGCATTTCTAGAGGCTGCCTGGCACTGACAGTGTGCATCTGTCTAACACAGCGCAGGTTTCTGCTGCCCCTTCTTGGTTATGCCAACAAGTAGAAATGCAGGAGCTCGCTGTTTTTTGGCTGCTCTGCCTGCGAGTGTCATATGTTAGTTTGTCTTAAACCCACTCAGATGTTCTTGCTTTATAGCCTGCTTTTGTGCCTCTACTGAATTTGTACTGAATCTCTGTACTGAATTTTTGGCTGTGTAGTTTTCTCCATGTGCTTTTAGAATGGGAGTAGACCCAAATTAAAAAGTATTTTTACAAGTGCATCCTGTAAGAAAAGTGATTTGCAACCTAATTACAAGGTGTGGATTTCACTGGTGAGAAGCTGTGCTGTTTGTTTTCTTTGCCTTTCTGTGAGAAATAGACTGTCAGCAGTTCTTTGCCGTGCTGATACAGTTCTTGTAGGCAAGGAGGAGAGTGCTTGTGAGTAGGGCTCCACATACAAATCCTGAGGCAGGGCTTCCCCCTCCAAGGGAGGAACATGTGGTTGTCACCACAGCTTGGACGTGTAACTGGAGGAGCCCAGATGAAGATTTCTGCACACAGAGATGTGCAGAAATTGAGTTTGTGCTGAGTTGACTAATGAGAGAGCACCACCCCAGCAACAACTTGAGAAGCAAAGAATAATTTAAACTCCTCCTAAAGGTTTTGATGTCGCTGGTGAAGTTGCTGAGTGCAGGAGTTAATTTTGTGTCTGCGGGTGGGTAGCCTCCCAATGCAAAGATGTCCCAGGGGAGCAGGGAGAAGTTGTTGATGAGGTGATGGTTCTACATACTGTTTGCTGTAAAGAGCAGCTCACTCTTCATTGTCCTGTTTGGTTTAAACTTGGCTTTTCACTGCAGCCTGTTTCATGACAGGCTTCTTCTTGCTGGCACCAGCACCCAGGGGCATTGTAGGGTGGAAAGTCTTGAGTTTGGCTAAATCTCTGCTCTCTGCCATAAGTACTGCCAAGTGTAAGCTTGGCCACACCAGCTTTCCCAGCTGAATACTTGTGTGCTTATGTTGGTGTTCTCTGTAGGTGTTTCTTGGTAGCCAGAAGCAGCAGTGGGGGCCAGCACTGTGTTCTCCACTGCTAGCCAGCTAGTTAGATGAGCAATACCTCTTCCCGTGCATCAGAGCGTTCTATTTCTATATGTCAGCATTGAAGGACCCTAAACCCTGTGCAGACTCCAGCCTCACTAGTGGCAACAGACCTTGACAAGAGCAGTTTAGCTCAAAGCACAGAATGGTGATCTGGTGCAGAACCCTGCAGAATGCCACTTTGTTTTGGGAGAGTAATTGCTCAATAAAACCAGTCATGGCTCGTGTGATGAGGATGTATTGGGGTTTACCTTCAACCAGCACCTGAGCACTCTAGCAGTACAACTCAACCTTTTTTTTTTTTAATTTTATTTCCTCTTCACCAAAGATTCTTTAGGAATTCTTCTGGAGCCAGCATTCTCAGGTTAAGCTCTGCTGTTGGCCTCTTCTGTCACATCCTGACCACTGTGTATTTTCTTATAGATTGCTGTATCTCCAGGCAGCAGTGTCAGTTCCCTGACTGCAGTCACAGCCATGAGTAGCACTTCTGTCACAGATGCCTCTATGCCCAGGTAAATAGCGCATGTATTAAATAATACGTCCGCAGCTGAACTGATATGGCCCTTCAGGGTGGTGCAGAGCTGGAGTTTATCTTGTAGGAGAGGAGATTGTAACTAGAGTTAGAAACTGGCCTGTGGCCCAATGTCCCTGTATGGGTAACTGCATCTCTAATGCAGTTTGGAGCATGCTTGTTGTCATCCGAGGGGCCAACAGTAGTGTTTCCTTTGTGCCTCCTAGGGATTCTCTTATTGCATCTCAGTTTTGTTGCTTTACATGCTTCTCCCAAAGGGCTGTCGTTGTTTACAGGTAAGAGAACGCTGCAGCCACCAAGGACAGGGAGATAATTGGGACTGATAGGAAAATCTTACTAGTGTTGTGGTGGGTTGGGCTGCATAAGAGGCGAAAACTTAATTTCTTTGGGCTGGAAAAAGGACAAAGACCTATCCCACAGTGTCCTGTTTTTCCTTAAACTCTACAGTGTACACTGAAGATATAACTGGTCCCTTTTCTCATTGACCCCTTGAATTCTAAGAGATTGTGATGTCCATCTGTTGTGTTGGGGTTTTTTGTTTGTTTCCACTTGGGCTGTATGGGGACTAGGAGATGTGCAGCTGCCTGTTGACAGGGAGTGGCTGACCATGGTGGAAAGAGTAAGGGCTTGGAGAACATGAGTGAAATTTGGATTGGTGACCTGTGGATTCTGTCTCCTCAGGTGTTTCATGCAGATCTGTATTATTAGGTTGGCCTGCTTGATTTGGTTGTGTGTCTGTTTTCCGCAGGCCATCAGAAGACTTGACTGTGAGCCCCAAGATGCAGCTGGACACCAGCCTCACGCTGAGTAGCAGTAGCAGCAGTCTCCAGACTAGTCCTAGGAGCCATTCCGTTCTTATCCCAGGCCTCCCTGACAAGCTAACACCAAAGGCACCTGTTCCGGTAAGACTCCAAATGCTGCTCCCTTTCTTCTTGTGGGCCAGGGGACCTCTTCCGATGGATCTATACGAGCTGAAATTAGACTTATTTGGATATTAACAGGGCCAGTGTCTCCCCTTGGGAAGGCACAGCTCTTGGCACAGATCTGCAGCTGGGTTTACCCATGTTAATGGACCTTGACCTTGTGTAAAACAGCATGTCTCTGAAAACTAGAGAAAGCTCTAGCTTGTGCTGTCACTATCACAGTGGTTGGAAATGGTCAGCCTTTGTGTTAGGAGACAGTGCTACCTGGAAAGGTTTCTTCCTCCTTGCTGGTGTTAAAGGTTTGAAACAATAATTTTCTATTCCTAAATTTTTCTTTCCAGGTGTGATGTAAAACAGATTATTAACAAAGCTTAAATTGAAATAAGCTTTCAGTCCAAGAGATAATCAATGTTAAAACTAATTTTTTCCTTCAAAGAGAAGGGATCCTGGAGCAGAGAGGTATAAGTGGTGTGACATTTTCTTTTAAAAGTGTGTTCAAACTAGTGCTGTCTGAAGTGTGTTATTAGCCCAGCTGAGAGCCCATTACGAGTCTTGGGGCCCTTCTCTGTCTGCTGAACAGAGTGGGAGCACAGGGGTCACATGAGGGAAAGATACAGCTGGCTGTTTCCAGAGGTGGTTGGTACCAGCTGATTCTTGGGTGTCTCCACATTACCCTGAAGGGTCTTATTTGATTTTTTTTTTTTTTTTTTTTTATTTTGAATTAAGGTCACGCCAGGAAACCCCTCTCTAGCATTGGAACTACAGGAGGTGGAGCCCTTGGTGGTGCCCCAGGCTTCTCCCACCCGTGAGCGTTCGCCAGACGTCATTTCCTCTGCTTCCACAGCCATGTCCCAAGATATCCCAGAGATTGCTTCCGAGACCTTGCAACGTAGCTTTGCAGCAGCTCCGTCTGGGCTCCCTACGGAGGTGCTGGAGCCCAGTCATCACGCAGACAGTATGGCATCTGCTGCCTCAGCCTTGCATTTGCTGTCTCCAAGGAACCGGCACAATTCAGAGCACAGCCACCACTCTTTGGACATGCCTCCAGTGGAGGTGGACAGACTGAATGCTCCATCATTACTAGAGACTGCTTTAACTCAGGAAAATGCATCTTCTGACAGTGTTGTGAGTCAGCCTTGGCCAGCAGCTCCTGACATAACCAGAGAAACCAGGAACAGCATGGCAGACAGGTAATCACTTGGAAAGAAATTGCTTAGGACAATTTCTTTGCACTTGCCAAATTGCTGGCTTAGTCAAAAGCTCTTATGCTGTGATTAAACCAGACCAGTTATCCATCCCTCTTTTCTTTAAAGGAGCTGATGATTCAGCCTTCTTGTGTGCTTGGTCTGTGTGTACTGTGTCCTGAACTTCCTAGGCCGGCTCTAAAAATTTGTGCTTTCTAATACCCCTTGCAGCATAAAGGATCTGTTAAGAAGGTGAAAAGTGTACTTTGTTGGCCTTCACATTCACCTGGGAATGGAGACTGAGATGGGATATTTTTAAAATTTTTTTTTATTGTGGAAATAAAATCAGTAGAAGCTAAATTCTGCCCTGGGTGATGCATTCATGCATGCTTTTATTGAAAGGAATCAATTAGCACATAATTTACACAGGTTTGGTTATAAGTTAATGGTGTACCTCTTTTCTAGGATAGACTCTGTGCAGCTAGCATTATAAATAAAGTGCTTCAAAAGTCAGGAAGTGAATGACAGTGTCTCTGTGGAGCAGGTTTGCAGAATGGGGCAGCATCATATATACCTGCTTACTAGGAGCAAAACGTTATGCTCTGAGCAGTGCTAGGATTCATCACAGAATTAGTGTCCCTGTCTTCTAGTGAGATGGAAAGAGCAAGGTACATCTGACATCTCCAGAGTCTATCTAGGCTGGGGCTGCATGCAGCATCAGAGTCTGCAGACACCTTCCTTTTCAACAGGAGTAACATGCTGAGAGTGTCAGTGTTGTCCCTCAAAACTATCCAGGGCTGTTCCCTTCCATCAGAACTGCAAGTGAAAGGCCTCACCTTGTGCCTCCACACCTGAGGATACTGCTTCAGGAAATGGTCTCAGCTCTGATGGCTTTGGGGAGGTCACTCTGGCTGTGTCTCTATGCAGTGTTTTTGGTTTTGCTCATAATTAGAAGTTGAGAAAATACTTTTATAGTATATCACTCTGCATTGAATTCTTCAGGACTTCTGGTATCAGATCAGATATCTCTGCTTCTGAGATACTTCACTTGTGCATCAATACAATTTTTTTTGACATTCCAGCTCAATCAAGGCATCAGCCTACATGAAATTAACAAGTGCTCATTTCTGTTCCAAGTTTTTCCTGTGGACTGTATTCAGAGAGACCTAGTTTATGGCTTAGGAGCACGTGTAACTTCCAATTTCCTTTCAGAACCTTTATGAAACTCAGACTGGATTTGCTCTTGCAATTCTGTTCTGTCTCGTAGAGCTAACCCATCAGATTGGCACACTTCCCTCTGTGTGCTCCTCAGACACTTGAAAGAACTGAGAAGCACTGACTTTTGCCCTGGTCATCAGTATTACTTCAGGAAAAACAAATCCAAGGTGGTGCTGTTCACTGAAGTACACAGTACTGCCCATTTTGAGTAGTGGCTTACCTGTCTTGCATGAGCGTGTTGGGAGATTGTTCTTGGTTAGTGCCTGAAGCATAGATGAGCTGCTTCTCCCTTTTTAAGGCTTCCAGAAAAATGCTTGGAGAAGTTTTGAGTGTTTAGTGCCTCTAAACAACACTTGCTGCTCTCTGGATCTGTGCAGATAGATGTGGGGTTTTGCTTGTTTTAGACTTTCTGTCAGGATCTCAGGAGAAGTAGAGTGAGCAAATATCCAAGCTGGAAGAGACTTTCACGATGCTATTTTCTTCCTTTTTTTCTTTTTCTTCCCTCCTCTAGCCCAAGGGATGAGGTTGAAGAAAAGCACAAGAGCTCTTCCTATCATCATCGACACAGCTACCACCTGCTGCAGCATGACAGCCAGGATGCCAGTGCAGAACAAAGGTACCTGAGTGCTCAGCCCCCTCTCTCGCCCTGCATGGACTCAGTTCAGTCTAAATTCACGCTTCTGTCCCCAGCAAGCCTTCACGTGTGGGGTGAATGTCTTTGCTTTGTCTCCTGACTTAATGTGTGTATGCAGTCCAGCTTCTCTAATGTTCTGATTACTTCAGCTGATGATGAGGTTGGCCTCTGGGTATTGTCCACTTTACTCTCTGTAGGGAAAAGTTTGACTTGCAGCTCCTAAGGGCATGGACCAAGCTTGGTTTAATTATCAGTGAAAACCTATTAAGGGATCAGTTTCCAAACAGAGTGCCTTAGATAAGGTAGCAAGGATATCTCAGGAGTTAGGGTTTTGCTTTTGACCCCTTTGCTCCCTCATGAGCCACCCTAAAGCTCTGTGGGCACGTTTTGTGTGCCTGGCAAGCTCAGCCTGGTTTGACAGCTGAGGGTTCATTCATAATCCAGATTCAGACTGAAACGTGGAGCCTATATTGGATGGCTGGTCAGCAGGTGAAAGACTGCAAGATCCTGAGGATCACATACTTCCTAGGCTCAACCTGACTCTCCTCTGTTCCCACAGTACTTGCTGTAATGTGCTTTCTGTCTGCAAAGCTGCACGGATGTGCTGTGCTTGGGTTTCCCTGCTAGGTCAGCATCACATCCTGGGGGTTACGTGCTTGTGTGTGTGCAGCAAGAACAGGCGTCATTCCACCACACTGCCTGAACCACAGTCATCCCCTAAGAGACCCTTCAGGGCTTGCTGTGCAGCACTTGAGCTCAGCCTGAGGCAGACCTGGATCAAAACAGAACAGCACACTCTGAGCTCTGTAGAAGCCTCTGTGTTAAAGCTCAAGGTGGCAGGCATCCTTAGCTGTGTGACTCTGGCCATGTGTGGAGGAAGAGCAGAGTGTGAATCCCTTCCCCTTGGTAAAGGCTAACACTCTCCAGTATTGCAAGTGATGTCCTCTCCCCTGCTGTTCCCTCACAGTGACCATGATGATGAAGTTGCAAGCTTGGCTTCTACGTCAGGTGGATTTGGTGCCAAAACGTCTACGCAGAGGCTGCCTGTGAAGGACTGGAAAGCCAAGGCATCCCCTCGGGCTTCCCCAAAGCTGAAGCGGAAGGGCAAGAAAGATGATGGGTATGCTGGGCTTGCCAGAATGCAGGTGGCTGTGGGGCAGCTGTTCAGGACCACAACCTGATGTGCTGTTAGCAGTAAGACTAGGGTCTGAGGCAGGGCAGCAGCCACGTGCTCCCAACCCTCACCCTGTTTTGTATTGGCAGTAACCCCACAGAAAGTGTTGCTGGTTACTCAGACACTGACTGCCACACAGGGGTGTGGGAATAGGTTCTGCGCTACCTTTCCAGCCGAGACTCAAAATCCAAAATACAGCTTGAGTTTCAGAAGAATGGGTGGGAGGTAAATTGCATGTTGTGGGGGCACACTGGATCTATTTGCTGGTTTCAGTAAAGGCTTCATTGGAACTGAGACACTGTGAGTGTAGCTTAACGTGGCCTCCATTTCTGGTTGGCTTCTGAATGCTGGCACAGTGCCCTTGTTCAACAGTATCTATCATTTGTTACCTGCTTGATGCTTTTGTGTGTTTCTGAACGTGCCCATATGAATGTCTTGTGAGTGGAAGTTGCTGGCTATAATGATCTGCCCACGGGAAATTAGACCAACCTGTCTGCATTAATTTGAGGAGAGCATCACAGCTTCTGCACAGGGCGCTCTTCTCTTCTTGTGTTCCCATAGCTCTGTGGGTTGGATCTCTGGCTGTGCAGATTACAACAAAGATGGGCTATGGCATTAAGCTTCTGGCTGTCATCCTGTACTATAACACTGAAGCCCTTAGCCTCAGAAATGCCTTTCATTTTTCCTGCCTCTGTCCTTCTAAAGTTGCTGAATGGATGCTGTTTGGGAACAACAAATGTTTACTTTCCTTCTGGTAGGGTTTGAATATTCATAGATTTGTGACTTGGAGGGAGTCATGCAATATTAGTGGCTCAGTTCAGTGTTTTTCTTTATTCTGCTATATATGCTGTAGGTCATTGCTAGTTTCTTCACCTTGAGAGCTGGAAACATTCCAGATGATTTGAAGCTCATTAATTTTATATTTAAAAAATCGGGTTTTCTTTGTAAAATATCAGGAGACCTTCAAAATCTGTTTGGCAAAGCCTTCCTTGGCTTTGAATTTGGACAAAACTGAAAAATGAGTGTGCATTGTTCTTTATAACAGTCCTTGTTAAGACTTGGTTCAAATCTCCTCCCTGTGAAGGGACCAGTCTGTAAGGAACTTCAGGGCCTGTGGATAGTGCAAACAGTGGAGTCACAGTGCTGGAAGGACTGCGATTTCATTGCCTTCCTGTCACTCTTCGTGTTCCACTAGGCAAAACGGAAGTATGAGCTGGAGTGTAAAATCTAAAGCAACTGTGAAATGTGTGATCTGTTTTGGCAGAAGACTTGGATAGTAAGAGTAGTTAATTGACATAATTGGATTACTACGTTTTTATTTCCAGGGATGTGAACCAGTCGCCAAGATCATCTAACAACCAGGTGAGTCAGAGCTGCTCTGCAGTCCATCCTGAGGGCATGATGCTTCAGCTCTATTTATTTACTCACTAAAGACCTGAGAGAAAGTTCATCCCAGTGCCTTGAAGTGCAGTGGGCCACTCTGTACCTGAGCAGGCTGCGATGGGGCTGTGCTTGAGCTTGGCATTGCTCTCTTCTCTGACTGTGCAGCAGAGAGGGAGCTGCTCAGTGCTATCCAGACTGATGATTTCCTTCCCACCTTTGCATATTGATGTCCGTATCATGTCCGTATCACAAGTCCTGTATCATCCAAGACACTACCACTCATTTCCTCTTCCCCGCTGAGATGACTCACATGTGTTGGCAGCAGGATAAGCTGTTCCCAGCAGAGTCACAGTTGGACTGGCCTATTATAATTTCCTATCCCTGTTGATAGTGCCTTCATATCTAGCAGAAAGTGCCCTCAGCTGAGTTGTGTACGCTTCTTAAACTGCCCTTGATGTGTGTGCCACCTCTAGATATTTTGAGCAGGTGAAGAGACAATAGATGTATACTTCTCCAGTTGTTTGGTTATTCATAAATAAGTGCTGAAAAAGTGCTCTAGGAAACCTCCTTCTTCCTCTACTGATCATATGTCTCTTTTCATGTTTGAGGTCATTATTTACATTTAGAGGCCTAAACACTCTGTCAGTACCTGGCCAAAAGTGTTTTCTTCTGTTGTTTTAGATTTGAAGAGAGTCTTGAATGTAAGCAGTTGAGGTATTCTAAGCAACCATTTATGAATTCCATATAGGAACTTTATGTACCTTTATCAGTTTATTTCTTGGGACTAAAGTCTTAAACTGGCCCTGTTTTTCTGTGTTGTGTGTTACACTTCAGTTGACTTAGTCAAGCTTTCTGATAGGCGCTGACCTCCAGTCCTGCTGAAAATGACTGCTTGTGCTCTCCACGCATAGGTAACACCGGAGTTCCAGGATGAGCTGATGTGCATGTTGAGGAGCCAACAGCGGGAGCTCTCGGAGCTGCGTCAGAACCAGATGGAGCTGCTGCAGAGACTCACGGATCACCTTGATGCCGTTCAGAGCTCCCTTATGGGCCATATGGAGAGGGTGATGGACTCCCAGCAGGAGCAGGAGCGTATCTTTTGCAAGTGTGGCATGGCACTTAAGGAGTGGAAGGATGCAAAGCAGACTAAAGACATGAGGAAGGCTAAGAAAGTTCAAGGATCCTGGTAGCTTGGGCCATAGGTGCAGTAAAGTTGCTGGCTGCAATATAACTATTTCAGTTCTTCTCATTCCCTGTCTAAGGACAAGCCACTCAAAAGTAGAGTGGAAGAAAACTCATACTTTCTCCATGCCACTAAATCTTCTAGTTACCTGTTAAGACAAGTAAGTGCTGCAACACTGCAGCAGTCTAGAGGTACACCTAATACATCATCCTACATCAGGCAGTGGCCAACTGCACAGAAGTTATTATGGGTTGCTCCATTCCTTCCTTTCCTCCTTAAGGTGTCAGTACTTGCACCAGAAATAGTATCTGACTGCCATACTGCATAGCTGAATATAGAACTATCTTGTCTATACCCATATATACTTCTGGTGGTGCACAGGTCCCTTACGTGTTTTCTGAAAAGTACTTTCTTTTGGTGTTTTCAAACCTGGTATCCAATTATTTTTATTGTATTGTCAGTAGTCAGTTCCTGTACATCTTTTGCTGCACTGAATTTGGTCATGTTCCCTAAACTGAGCAGCTCTAGCCTGTTACATGTTTGAAACCACTCTTAACTTCTACGACATGACAGTGATTTCTGTTTAATAATTACCCTTGGATTTTTCCTTTTTGATCATCAGGCTGATGTTTTCATAGATAATTCAGATAGCTTTCTACTGAAGTTTGAGTCTAGAGCTATATTGTTGTATTAGAGTAATTTTTCCCTATCTGCACTGAATTTTGTCAGTAACTGAATTGTCTTTTCACTTTTTGTGGGGTTAGCTGGGTTTTTGTTTTGTTTTTTTTAAGATACATATGCATCTCAGAGTTTGTGTGTTGGCTCCTTCAGAGAGCTTGGTTGCTTCATGAGGTATGACTAGTTTTACTTAAGCCTGAGGTTGCTTTTGTACACTGTATTGCTTATGTCCACCAATTCCATCCTGTGGAAACTATTTACCAATTTGCTTTTTACGGATATTGGGCTACTTTGTTTCTGTAGTGGTCTTGGCTGAGATGGAGTTAATTTTTTTCATGGCAGCTGGTGTGGTGGTTTTGGATTTGTGACCAAAACAAGTTGATAATGCACTAATGTTTTTGCTATTGCTAAACCTTGTCAAGGCCTTGTCTGTTTCTCACACTACTCCACCAGTGAGCAGCCTAGGGGTGGGCAAGCAGTAGGGAGGGGACACAGCTGGGCCAGGTGACCCCAACTGACCAAAGGGATGTCCTGTACTGTATGACATGCTCAGCAGTAAAAGCTGGGAGAAAGGAGGAGGAAGAGGGGACATTCAGAGCGAAGGCGTTTGCCTTCCCAAGTCACTGTTACCTGTGATGGAACCTGGCTGTCCTGGGGATGGTTGAACACCTGCCCGCCGATGGGAAGTAGTAAATGAATTCCTTATTTTGTTTGGCTTGCATGTGCAGCTTTTGCTTTACATATTAAACTGTCTTTATCTCAACTTGCGAACTTTCTCACTTTTGCCCTCCCTGTTCTCTCCCTCATCCTGCTGCAGAGGACTGAGTAAGCAGCTGTGTGGTGCTGAGCTGCCTATGGGAACAGCTAAGTTAACCCACAGTACACAGGGAACAGCTCACTTGAGCTGCTTCTAGCTCTTTGGCTTTTCCACTACACCTTCCAGAGCTCTTCTCTCACCCTGATCATTTGTTTACGAGCACCCTGTTGTTACAGGAACACATCAGCAGTGTTATTAAATCCCTCTTTCACCAGAGCCGTAAATTCGCTCTCACTGAGCTTCTGGAGGTGAGGCTAGTGTCCATCTTTGTGAACCAGAGTGTTGAGGGTGGAGAGGAAATCTGTTGTTTGTGTTCCTTAACATGGATTCTCATTAGAGAGAAGGCTAGACCGAGCCCTGACGGAAGGACAGCAGCGCAATGGGCAGCTCCAGGAGCATTTGTCTCAGCAGCTCTCTCAGACCCTGTCCACTGCTGTGTGTAACCGTCTGGAGAGGACCATTCGGGAGGAGATGAAGAAGACTGTACCCCAGTGTGAGTGCTGAGCCTGGGTTTGGAAGGTGGATCCCTATAGCTCCGGCGGGACTGAAAACATGCTGTGTAAAAGTGTTGGCACTGCGTGAAGTAGGAGTTAGGTTACGTGAAGACTATAGTCATTGCACTTTAAACTGTTGCAGGCCCCAGTGTAATCTGAGAAGAGGAGTTGTGGTTTGGAAGGAGTGTGAGGCTCCCAGAGGGAATGCCTTTCCAGAGAATGTGGTCTGACCTTCCGTTATAATCCGTAAAGCTTCTGGAGTCCGTTTGGTGGAGGAAGGCAAAAGAGGCTAATGAGTATGGAAATGTTGAGACTTGACAGGAGCGAACTTAAACTTGTCTTTGTCTTTCCTTGATGCTCTGGCACCATCCATGTAAGGAAATGTTCAAAGAAATGCTTGTGGGAAAGCTGTCTGCAGCCATTAGTGTCCACCATCCTGCTTGAAGCAGGGCTGCCCACTATTCTGCATAAGATCAACTGTGACTTTGTCAGGGCAAGTCTTGAAAACCTTCAAGGTTGGAGATTCAACAGCCTCTCTGGTGACTTCCAGAGCTGTACCACCTTCCTAGCAAAAAGTTTCTCCTAATGTCCAACCTTAGTTTCCCAAGGTAAAACTTGTCCCATTGCCCCTTGCTGTGTCATATCCAGGAAGAGTTTGACTACTCTCTTTTTCATGTGACTCAAGCTTAAACCTGCAACTGTGACATGTTTGTGTTGTGCCTAGGCATTTCCAAGAGCATGGACCCTATCACTGGCCAGCTAAGTAACACTATTGCTGCCAAGCTCACTGCTGTTGAGGGGACGCTGAAAGAGAGTATCACCAAGCTAGTGAAATCAAAGGTAAGAACCACCAGACTGTAGCTTTTCCTGAGGATACTGAGTTGTCACCTGCCTGGGTAGTGACTCCTCATACCTCTTCCCCTCACCTGTATCTCCAGGTAAGGTCAGTTTAGCTGCCAGTGGTCAAAGCTCTTTCATGGTCTTACCAGGAGAGCGAGTTCATTGTATACTCCCCTGCCTGCCTTGCCTCATTTTTGCTTTTCTTTCGTTTACCAAGTTCTTAATTTTCTACTAGAGATTCTCACTACAGCAGTGGTTTTTAGGGCCAACTCAATCAGCCAAGTGGTGAAGGTTTGACTGGTTCTTCTGCTTTCCACTCTGCTCTTCATTTGTACATCCTTAGGGAGCAGAAGCTTGTTACTTACCTTGGCAAGGAGTGGTGGATTGTGGGAGGGAAGCAATGGAAGGGGAAAGGAGCCATGTCTGACTGTGCCACCTTCCCTTGCTCTACAGCTCAGCTACAGGGAAATCGTGATGTTCTTGGCCAGCCCCTCAGCGAGCAGATGCTCTGCCTGCTGTAGTCACGGTGCAGCCTGGTCAGTGGAAGAAGCTGAGGGAGTACATGCTTCTGACACTGGGTTGTCCTTTCCTGGTGTGGGTGTGTTGCAGGGACCTACACTGTTTGTTCACATCTTTAGTCTGCAGCAGACTTGTTAATTTTCTGGAATCTCTTCTGTGTGTTTTTGTAAGAATCTTACAGATAGTATTGTGAGGGCAACGGCTGATACCCTGCAGGGGCCGATCCAGTCAGCTTACAGGGAAGCATTTCAGAGCATCGTGTTGCCAGCCTTTGAGAAGAGCTGCCAGTCCATGTTCCAGCAAATCAATGATACCTTCAAGCAGGGCACACAGGAATGTGAGTAGGTTTTCTTCTCGGAGTTTTCTCTGCACAGCGTATTTGCGTTAGTGGCTGACAACAGGTTGGCCTTGTGTCTTTGCCTTTCAGAGTTTCACTGGTAACTGTTTAACCTCTTAGCCCATCTGTGTGCTCCATTTCACACTTGGGAAACAGAAGCATTAGTGAGAAGATTTCTGTGGGTGGTGCTATAAGAACAGAGATTCACCTCTGGTCTTTGTAGCCCATGCAGCAAAACATTTGGCCTCATTCTGTGAATCTGTCTTCATTTATTGAGTAGTAAAGCCCAGCTGTATGATTACCCCATCCTGACATCAGGAAGGTGACGGATGGAGAGGGTAACAGTCCTGCAGCTAGGCCCTCATCTCAGAGGGGTAATGGACTGGGGAAGGTTTAGAGAAGGGTATGGGGATGATCAGAGGTTAAATAGTGGCTGAACAATGTGGGCATGGTCAGGCTGAAAAAAAAAAAAGTATACCCTTAGTAAGGAAAATTGTACACTGATGCACTGGAGGAAGTCTTTACTGTTCTTGGCCTTGGGATCCAGTTTCCTGGCCACCTGGGAAGCCAGGTAGGTTTTACTCCACAGAACTGGCTTCTGAGGGGCCCTGAAGTTGGCTGCTGCTAGCACAGCGACTTGTGTTGTCCATAGATCTGCTGTTTGTTTTGCACCCTTTCTCTTCATCACAAGTCTCCCGCAAGTAGATAGAGCTTATACTCTTTCCCTTTTGGTACATTCTTCTTTCTCCCTTTTGATCAGACCAGTCCATAAAATATTTTAAAATACAGCTTTTTGATTTCTGCAGACATGATTTTCTTTTTTTTTTTGGTCAAAAACGTTCCTCCTCTTTCTTCACTGGCATCAAACTCCATCACTAATGCAGATCACAGCTCATGCTGTGTATGAAATAAAATACCCTTACTCCCACCTTTAGCTTGCCCTGAACAAACAGTGCCTGTAAAGGTCTGTCACAAGATAACTCACAGCTTTGTTGCTTTATCATGTAATCCTGCATGATGGGAAGGCTGGAAGCAGGGTTTCTAGGTTAGTGTAATGCAGCCCAGAACAAGGCTTGTGCATTCTCCCCCCTCTCCCACGATTGTACACTGGCTCAGTAATTGTTTCTGCTGGAGAACATGTAGAACCTGGCAGCTGGATTTCTGCCCTGACCATCTCCTCATGTACTGATGGCACAAACATCTTCCTCTCTGGTTGTTGCAGATATCCAACAGCTTGAGACTCACTTGAAAAACAAGAAAGTACGAGAACAGGAGGCCAGGGACCCGCTGCTGAATCAGCTTCGACAGCTCATCAGCACCTTCCAGAGCACCACCGAGCAGCTGGCGTCCACTGTCACAGCCAGTGTCCATGCTGAGGTCCAGCATCAGCTGCACATTATCGTGGGCAAGTAAGTTGGCAGCTGGAGAAGAGGTGTCAGCGAGAGGTATACATGTGTGTAACAAAAGCCTCTCCCTGCTAGGTGTGGAACAAGCTGTTTGCCACTGCAGGGCTGCTTGTTGACTCTGTGCACAGTGTGACAAAGCATGTGGGCTGGTGTAACTGCTGCCCTGTAGGACACAAAACAAAGACCACAGAAGGTTTCTAACAGTGAACTGTATCGTTGGTGCATCTGGGAGCTCAGGGCCTGCTTTTCACAGGGCATGTTGGAGGACAGAAGGACCTAAGGCAGCTCAAAAATACACTCAATTCTGACAAATGTTCCCATCCTGAAATGTTCTTGTGGTCTCTTGAAGGCTTTTCTTCCTAGCTCTGTGTCCTCAGGCATATCAACAGTTTCTGCAGGCTGGTCTGTCCTCCCAGCTGCTCTGCAGCAATTTGTTCTTGGCCACCCTGGTTTCAAGAGGTGATCCCAGCAGTGCCTTCAGCATGTTCATGCCTAAAGCTGGCGGTGGGTTGCTAGGTGTTACAACCGGTGGTCACCTGTGAGGCAGAACACCCCTGTCTTTTTTTTTTTTTTTTTTAAGCCACTAGAACATATGTCAGAGCACATTGGGGTCTTTGATGCAGACCAGACTTCCCAGGAAGGCTGCCAGACTAGATTCTGGTCTTGTTACATGGGCTGTGCTTGCTCCCAGAGCAATCCTGCTGTTGTGTCTGTGGTAGAGCAGGTTTGATGCCTTTGCACTCTTGGTATGAGGGGGGAGGATCGATCCCCTGGGGGGGAAGAGTGTAACACACAGCTGTGGAGCCTGCACTGTGAACTGGTCTGCTCTGGAGAAGTCAAGAGGCTCAGTGAAAGGGTGTTCTCATTCTAAAGGTGTCCTTGGCACCTGGGAAACTGCATCGGATGGATCTGATGCGGAAAGCTGCGCCCGTTTGGTGATGAGCTTAGAGCAGAGCTCGGTAGCCTTGCTTGTAAGCCAGAGACATTAAAGATTTAAAACACTGTATGATGAGAGACTTAGTTCCCCGAAACACCACTTTCCTGCACAGAATCTCAGCATCTTCTACACATGCCCTGGGACTTTGTGGTGTTGGCCACAGAGCTGCCTTGCTCAGTGAGTTCCCAGTGCCTCAGAGCCATTTGTGTTAACCCTTTGGGAGCCACACGACAATAAGCAAGCAAGCCTGTGCTTTCTTGCTGGTACAGGCTTTGTGCAATGTTGTCCCCATTTTCAGAGATGCCTTTGGGTTTTGTTTTGTAGCATGCAGGAGTCTATTTTGGCCCAGGTGCAGAGAGTCATTAAAGGTGAAGTGAGCCTGGCTATGAAGGAGCAGCAAGCAGCTGTCACCTCAAGCATCGTCCAGGCAATGCGCTCGGCGGCCGGGACTCCAATCCCCTCTGCTCACTTGGATTTCCAGTCTCAGCAAACTCACATCCTTCAGCTGCTGCAGCAGGGACACCTCAACCAAGCTTTCCAGCAGGTACCTGGGTTTCCTGGCAGTGGGCATGGCTGCTTGTTGGGGGATGGAGTGGGACGAAAGGGCTTCTTGAGGTGGGGACATAATCCCACAACAAGTTCTACAGGAGTTGACTGAAAAGACCTGAGGTAGCAAACTGCTTGAGGGCTGCAGTGACACTCTCATGCAGGTCAAGCCAGAGCTGTGCAAGTTCCATGATATGATGGTAGTTAAGTTCCTTCTTCCCTGTCCATGCCCTGCCAGGACAGCGTCAGCGCTCCCATAAACCAGAGTGTTTTGCCCTCGGTGGTGGCACATGGTGTACCCCCAAAGAGCAACAGCTTCATAAGCCTTTCCAGACAGATCTACCAGCTGGGGCCTGACCTTGCCTTTTGCCTTTGGATATGTAGGCAGATCTGTTTGAGCCACTGTAGACAAACTCCTCTGAGAAAAATAGCAATGCCGTGCCAGTGGGTTAGCAGGGGATGCAATTATGGCCCTGCTCCATGCTGCTGGCTCTAACCTGGTCCCCTCTGTCTGGTTGTGATCTGTTCTGCTTTGAACACAGAGGTGTCATCTGAGCATATAGACTGAGAGCCTAAACATGGCCCTGTTTGTGTGTACAGCAGGGTCTGCAGAGAATTCTCTTCCCAGAGGAGGCTGGCGAGCCATTGAGCTGCCCCAAGGAAGAGGGCTGTTGCCACTCTGTCCTGTCCCCCTCACCTGCCTGTCGTTTCCTCTGCATTTCTAGCTCTATCTTTCTTGCAGGCTCTGACAGCAGCTGATCTCAACCTGGTTCTGTATGTCTGTGAGACTGTGGATACTCAGCAAGTATTTGGGCAGCATCCATGCCCGCTGTCCCAGCCCGTGCTGCTCTCTCTCATTCAGCAGCTCTCCTCAGATTTGGGTACTCGTACAGAACTGAAGTTGAAGTAAGTATGATCGGAACACCGAGTCTGAACCTATGCAGGCCTGTTCCTGGCTCTGACTTTTAAATTCACTGCCTGGAAGTGGAAGGTGGTGCTTCAAGCAAGGTCGGAGCTTGTGTAGCCTGTTACTGGCATGTGAACAACCAGTAATGACTTGGAAAGAGCTGTAGGCATTGCTGTGGAAAGCTTTGCTGTCCAGAGGTAGTAGGAGAAGGGGCATCCAGCTGTAGGTGCTGTTACCTCTTGGATTGTAGTCTGTAAATATTACACATGGTCTGTACAGCCATCTTCTAGCCAAGGAAAAACTCCTCTGTGGAGGTAAAAGGAGGGATAGTGCCATATTTCCTAAAGAGCTTAATATCCAGAGCAACTTTGCTCTGTCCTCAGTTCTTAACCCATCGCTGGACTTTGTGTTGGCAGTTTCTTGTCGTGACTGCCAGACAGGTTCAGTGGGAGGTAGCAGCAGGAGCTACTGGAATTAATGTCTGTTAGATGTTCTAAGCAAAGCTCGTGTGACAAGATAGTGACTGTGCTGATACTTGCCATGAACATTTTTAGTGAGTGAGTCAAAACCCTTGTTATCTGCTCTAAAAAACTAACTTGTTAAGGTACCTGCAGGTTTTAACTGTGTCTTGAATGGAAAATGACTTAAATCAAGTTTTTAACTCAACAATAGAGGTAAAGCAAGCTAGAAAAACTGAAGATCTCGAAGTTACAGGCGAGCTGATAAAGTTAAAGTTGCTGCTAAAGTTAAGTTCAGGCTGGTCTGCTAGTGAAAACCGTTTTCAGGGACCACGTTGCCTTACTCTGAGGCTGCGGATTGAACCTTTATGGTTTGTCTGAACTTCAAAAGGCTTGTTGATAGAACTCTTGCTCTTCCCCGTTTCCTGGATGGACATATTGGAAGACCTTAAATCTATCCCTCCACGAAATAAGCCTCACTGATGAGGATTTTTACTGTCCAAGTGACTAATTCTGCTTATGCTAAAAAGGCACAAAAGAAAATATCTACAGAGCTGTGACCAGGCATGGCCTGTGGCCAAGTGCCACCTCCAGCTCTAGGGAGTTCTGGCTTGCTCTTGTGCCTGCTTGGTTCAGGCAGCCAGATTGTGTTGCACGAACTGCAGGCTGGAGGCTATAGGCTGCCCTTACATGTCGAAGAAGGGATAGGTGGCCTCTGCTGTGAGTCAGACATTTCTTTTTCTGATAGTTGAACATCCTGCACTGGGTTTGGGTGGGTGGGTGAGCAGAATTGTGCATCTCTTCAGTGCTAAAATGAACTGATTCGAACTGGGATCACACGTTGGGTTTGGTTCTAACCCTGGTGTCTCTCCTTCAGTTACCTGGAGGAAGCAGTGATGCACCTGGACCACAGTGACCCCATCACCCGCGACCACATGGGGTCAGTCATGAACCAGGTGCGGCAGAAGCTCTTCCAGTTCCTCCAGGTGGAACCCCACAACACGCTGAGCAAGCCTGCCCGTCGCCTGATGATCATGCTCCAGGGCCTGGTCACCCCTGGCATGACCTAGGAGGACCTGGCTACCTTGTGGGCTGCTCTGTGGAAGCCCACCCAGCAGATCCAGTAGTAGGCTTGTGTTAAGAGCTCTTGCCAGGAAATCTATCGACATGTGTGTCTTGTCTCTAAGGCAAATGCCATCTGTGTATAGTTCCAAATAGTCACTGAACGCTCACTTGGCTTATTTTTCCTAAATAGCCTCTTTCTGAGAGAGTTAAGTCTCTTTTTCACCTGCCCATCCGTCCCTGAGGCCTGGCTGGCAGTCCAAGTCACATTCACCAGAAGCCGGTGGATTTCCTACCCCTTTAGTTTAGAGGCTGCTGCCGTGAGCAGAGAAGGGAGGCGCACGCTGAGCCCCGAACAAGGGGGCTGCCGGGGCCACGTGCTCCTCCTTGACCAGAAACTAGTACTCGTGTCTTAGTCGAGGACTCAAACTCCTCCTCCCTGGTGGGGTGTAGCTGGGAGGATGTCAGCCAAGCGGCAAGGGGGGTTCATTTATCTCCAGCTCTGCACTGCCCCCACCGTGGGGTGCCCAGCCCCTCCCGGGCCGTGCTGGCAGGTTTGGGCGGGGGGCTGTGCCTGCAGGCAGCTGGGGGACCCCAGGAGGAGCTCTGGGTCAGATGCTCAGGCAGCAGCGAGCTGCGCCAGCCCCTGGGGCCATCAGTTCTGTTGTGTGTTGGAGCATGTCCATGGTTCAGATGTTAGTTTCGATTTTACACCAGGTTTTTTCTTTTTATCTAAATTTTAAAGGGTTGGTTTTTTTTTTTTTTTTTTGGAAATAACATTAAGAACAATTCAATAAACAACTTTTTGAGAAAAACAAGTGGCGTTCTGTGCCTGTGGTGCTGTGGGTGGAAGGTTGTGTGGCCTTTACGCTCGTGGGGAATGTCTTGGAGCGGCAAGCTCCAGGCTGGAGCGCGGGAGCTTGGGACCGCTGCAGCGCGGAGACACTAATTCCCCTTTTCACAGCAAAACCGCCTCCTCCTTCTCTTCATCCTCCTCCTCCTCCTCCTCCCCCCTGGGCCTTGCGTGCTCGGGGGTCCAGCCCCGGGGGGCTCCCCCGCGCGGGGCGGGGCCGGGGCGGGGCGGCGGGGCCGGGGCTGCCGGCGGCGGAGCGCGGAGCACACGGCGGCGGCGGCGGCGGCGGGGCCGCACCATGGGCTGTGGCTGCTGGCGGCTGCTGGGCGTCGTGTGCCCGCTGCTCCTGCACCTCGGTGAGTGCTCCCGGGGCTGGGGGGAGGGAGCGGAACCCCCGGCCGCCGCCGGTACCCTCTGTCGCTGCGGGGAGCGGGGTGCCCGGTTGCCCCGGGGCTCAGCGCTCCACCGTCGCCGCCCTCTCCTGCCCTGGGACGGTCCCCAAGCTCCGGCTACCCCAGCCCGGGGCACCGGCCCCCCGCTCCCGGGGGCTCTCCCTGCCCGTCCTCCTTCACCCGGGGCCCCGAGGATGTCCTGGCCCCGGGCACCCATCGCCCGGCAGCTCCCGCACCTCGCTGGCACCTTCTCCGCTCTCCCGCTCCTCCCAGCGCCGCGGAGAGGTCCGGCGGTCCCCCCGCCCCCGAGGGGGCTGCCGGGATGGGGGGGGTTCAGGATCAGAGGCTGGATGTTTCGGGCTCTTCCCCAGAAGCAGGATCGGCGTTAGGTCGGGAGCCAGCGGTGCTCTGCAACACTCCGAGAAACTCCCTCCGTGCGTTTCCCTTCGGGCTCGATCCCCGCCGGAGCCGGGGGCAGGTTTTTCCCGCGCGGTTTTGCGATGGGGGAGCAGAGGTTGTGCCCTCCTGGTTTATCTTTCCTTGCCGAGGGAGCTGGGTGAACGAGAGGGCTTGTGCCTGGCATTAGAGGAGCCCAGGAGGCAAAAGCCCAGCCCGCGGCAGGGACCAGCCACCCGAGGGAAGGCACCTGCTGAGCCCAGCCAGCGTGTCCCTGGGACGGTGGGGACAGGCTTTTTGCCAGGCTGGGTCAAAAGAGGAACAACAGATCCCGCTTTCTTTGTTCTACCTGTGACATTGGTGATATCTCAATCCGAGACTTTTCTTGGTGATGTGCTTGGGGGTTTCTCATCGTGAACACCCGCTGTGCTCTGTGACAGGCTGAGGTTTCAGGCTCGTCCCGGTGTTAGTCTCGGGCACAGCCGCTTTGCTCAGGGCCTTGTTCCAGGGGCACAGGCATCGGATGCCAGCAGCAGGGTACACGGTTCCCTGGAGACGTCCTGGCTGCCTCAGCAGCCAACGAGCAACTTTCAGCTGCTTCTGGAGTCACCTTCCCACAGAGGGCACCTCCGGGACTGTCCTCACACCTTTTTAGCATCCTTAGCTTAGAGACCCCCTGGGCACCCACCCACGGCACTTCCAAAATTCCCTGTGCCTCCCGTGACGTGACCCAGGGAACCCACCTCCGTCTGACCCCACTGGACCCCCAGGGCAGAGCCAAAGACCGTGCAGTTTCCCTGTGACCCAGCCACACACCAGCTCCTTTGGGGCTTCCCCTGTCACACCCTGGCACCCATCATCCTGTGGCCGGCACCGGGGTTCGGCTGGTTCCGTGGGTCATCCCTTGATGAGGGATGCAGAGCAGGGAATTGGGGCTTCCCAGGGTGAAGTAACCAGAGTTGCACTTGTACCTCTTCCTTTTGTGCTTTTCCTTCCCCTTTGCCCTTTTGCTTTTTCCCTTTCCCCTTTTTCCCTTTCCCATTCCCTTTCCCCTTTCCCTTTTCCCTTTCCCCTTCTTTCCCGCTGCAGTAGGAGCAGGGGCTCCTCCAGCTTGCCATTTGTTTGCTTTTGGTTTTTTCCGTTGTAGTCACAAATTAATCTTTGCTGTTAGGGGATAAATGCAGAGACAGATGGCTCCAGGGACAGACTGGGAGGCCCAAGGCAAAGCGGCCAGCACCCTGCTTTCCCTGCCGCTAATGATCTACCCGAAGGGGCCAGCACCCAGCTTTCCCTGTGGCGAATGGGCTAATGATTTACCCAAAGGACTGGCATGCCACTCTTCCCCGCGGCTAATGGCAGCATCACTTGTGGGGTCATCACATCGTGCCACGTCAGGCTCCTGGGCTGGGGGCGAAGGTTGTCTCTGAGCGCCTGGGGAGAGGATGCTGTGGGGTCCAGCAGGATGTGGGAGGGGGTGCCAGCCCCTCGCCACGTTTTGGAGCCCGGTGCCACCCACACCCAGTGTCACCCAAACCTGCTGTGCCCCCGAGCTGGGTGGGCAGTGGCTGTTGGGGAGGTCTGCAGGGGGTCAGCTCTGTCTCTCCCCTGCAGCCGCGAGCCAGGAGCCTGTCAGCATGGCGGGGAAGTGTGACACCATCTACAAGGGCTTCGCCGGCTGCCTGCTCAGCCTGGGGGACAGCATGGCCCAGAGCGTCCGGCAGCAGCAGGAGGAGGGCAGCAAGGAGGCGCAGGAGCTGGACACCATTTGCAAGTGAGTGTCCCCATCCCTGTGGGAGCTGCCGGGTGACCTGCCACCAGTGAGTCCCCCCCTGCTCCTGCCCCTCTCCCCAGGTCTTGGGATGACTTCCACGCCTGTGCCAGCGAGGTGCTGTCAAGCTGCCCCGAGGAAGCAGCTGCCATCTGGGAGTCGCTGCGCCAGGAGTCCCGCAAGATCCAGTTCCAGGGGAACCTGCAGGAGCTGTGCAGTGCCCGGGGACGCCTGGCCAGTGCCCACGGCTCACCAGCTGCCGAGACCAACCAGGCCACACTGCGGGGCTCAGCCACCCGCCTGCGCCCTGGCCTCCTGGCCCTGCTGGCCCTGCTGCTGCTGGTGCCCCGGCTCTAGCCCTGCCCTCCCGCGGGGTGCCCAGCTGATGCCCCTGGTCAGTCCCTTGGTGCTGGCTGGGCACAGGCACCCACGGTCCCTGCGGAGCTCACCACCCCCCAGGGCGTTCCTGCGGGGCACAGGCCTCTCCTGCAGCCCTTCAGATGGATTTATATTTATATTAAAAGACGCTTTTACATTTCTTCTGTCTCTCTGCCATGGGATGGCCCTCGCGCCCTTTCCCAGCTCCGGGTTTGCTCTGGGGATTGGAGTGAAGATGCTCTATGGACCAGCCCTGGGGAGGGTCACTGGGGGGCTCTGTCCTCCCCAGCACATTGCCCTTGGCCACACCACACAACCCACAGGACCATGATGGCCCCAGGGAGGGCTGCATTGGGGATTCCCACCACCCTGCAAATTCCCTGACAGCTGTTTTTCAGGGCTAGGCATAAAGGATATTCCCTTTAGAGAGGGGTCAAATGATTTCTTTATTTTAAAGGACATTTTAGGAAAACACAGTGTGTGTATTTCTCTTTTTTTCTTTTCAGCAGCCAATAGCTTGTCCTCTGATGGGCAATTCCAGCAGCATCAGATAATTTTCTGAAAGAAAGCCTATTTTCCATCCCTTTTATTTTGGTTCTGCTCTATTCAGTCCTATTAATGGTCATGAAGGAAACCGGGATTTGCAGGGAAGAGAGGCTTTTTTTTTCAATCAGGATGGTATAGGTGAAAAAAACAGGGAATTGAAGCTCTCATCTGGGTCCAAGTGGAATTTGTTGCAGTTAAACCAAGATGATGTGCTGGAGTTTAACTTGGTTAAACTTGTGTCTATCAGTGGAAGATGCTGTTGTTCCAACCCCTGTTGCTGTTAGGCTGCAAACTCCAGGTATTTTTTCTTCCCTAACATGCTAAAACCCATCGTGGCAAACCAGCTTCCCTAGCCATGGGTTGGCAAGGCGACCTCCCCCCTTCCCCAGCCACCTAAAGGGACATTAGAATTGCAAATGGGTCACCCCATCTATTGCACAGATCAGTGCTCCTCCTCGCTGGCATGGTGGGTAGATCTGGCTGGTGCGTGGGAAACCATCCCTCTCGGTAAAGGCAACAGCACCCTGACACCAAAATCCTCCAGCCGGCATGAGTGCCACCATGCCACGGACTGCACGAGGCTCAGCTGCAAGCAGGAGCGATGAGAAAAGCAGCTACGTGCCGTGAGTAGCGAGTTGCTGCAGTTTCTTTGATTCCCAGAGAGACTTCAAAGTTGTCCCGAAAACATTCCCGTGGCCGGTCACAGGGCACAGTTGTGGTTTTGGTCCAGGGGAGCCTTTGCACACTGGCCCCTGTCTGAAAGCCTTCGGTGTGTAACCAAGAAGCTCAGTTATTGCTGTCCTCATCGAGCCAGGGAAAATTATTTCTTGTTTCATTGCAAAACTTCTTCCTGTGAGGTCCCACCACTTAAACGTGTGATCCCCGACCTCGGGGGTGTCACTGCAGCTGCCATGGTCCCCTGCCAGCATCCAGGGCTGGGAAATGCTGCCTTGATTGTCCTGCTGTGGTGCATCCTGGGGGGCTGAACGGTCCCTGCCGATCCCTCAGCTTCACGGGGGGACCCTGTATTTGTTTCGTGTTATTTATTTCATTAACCAGCCTGGAGCTGGCTTGGGCAGGGGACACAAAACATCATGTGGGGAGGAGTGGGGACAGGCTGCCAGCAGCCTTCCCAGGGGATGGCACCCAGCCTGGGGCCAGGTGACCTGTGGGACGTGGGGCAAAACACCGTCCTGGCTCTCCTCAGCTGGCAGCTGCTGCTCCCCGTGTTTAATGCTGGTGCCGGGAGGGATAATCCACCAATTCTTTCCTTTCCAGTATCGGACAATCCTGTGTTTAAGGGTGAATTAGTGCTGGATCCCCGCAGGATGGCTAAGAGGATAAACACCGGGCAGGCGCTGGCCGTGCAGTGCCAGTCACCCCGCCAGCACCTCTGCAGGGCCGGCAGTGCTGTCCTTGCCACCGCGGGCTGCTCCCCACCGTCCTGCCCCGGGGAAGGGGGAGGTGTCCAGGGGAGCCGGTGGGATGTCACTGCCATGGTGACACCAGCATGCACCAAATTGCACCACTTCACAGAATCCCAGAATCACCTCAGTTGGAAAAGCCCTTGAAGCTCCTCCAGTCCAACCATGAACCTCACCCTGACCGTTCCCAACCCCACCAGATCCCTCAGCGCTGGGTCAGCCCGACTCTTCAACCCTCCCAGGGATGGGGACTCCCCCCTGCCCTGGGCAGCCCATCCCAACGCCCAACAGCCCCTTCTGCACAGAAATCCTTCCTCAGAGCCAGCCTGACCCTGCCCTGGGCAGCTTGAGGCCATTGCCCCTTGTCCTGTCGCTGGTTACTTGGTTCAAGAGACTTTGACCCAGCCAGGACCTTGTACCAAACACTCAGGGTCTTTGATCCTGCAGAAAGATGCACTGCACCTGTCCCATGCCCTAGGAGATGCCACCACGTGTCCCCCACCCTTGGCTATGTCACCACATGTCCTGCACACCAGTGCATGTCACCATACATGGTCTCTACCCTTGGCTACCCTTCCAGGCGTGTCCTGTAGCTGGAAGGTGTCCCCATATGTGACCCCAGAGTATGTCACCACACAACCTGCAGGCACTGATGGCTCTGGGGATGCTTGGGCTGGGATTTGGGGATTCCAGGATAGGACAGGCCTGTGGGTCACCATTGCTGGGTGACACCCCATGGTGCAAGGGCCCACAGCAGAGCACTGCCCTAAACCCACTGTCACCGTGTCACCTCAAATCTTCCTTCCAGGAGGTGCCCTCAAGGCTGGGAGTGGCATTGTGACAGCAAGGGCAGGCACACCAACCCCTGGAAGATCTCTCCAGCTGCTCAAAAACTGGGACAAGCAGCCAGTGTCCATCCTCTCATTGTGTTCAAGGGCTTGGGACAGTCCCGTGGCTGTGTCCTGCCATGGGAAGGGACAGCGTCCTCGTTTCTGCCTCCAGAACTGAACAGCTGATTCCCCGCACACTGGCCAGGATCTTAAAGCAACTGCCCAGGCTGAGACCCGTGGTCGCTAGACTGGGGGGACAGGGACTGGTGGCCCCCAGCACTGGGCACCTCTGAGCCCCGGCACGCTGTGAAAACCCATCGCTCCGGTTATGAAACTCCGGTGACCTACTTTACACTCCCTGCTTTTGTTCTTAATTCCCAGATATGGCCGCTCTCCAGATTTTGCCCATCAAGGCAAATTAATTGGAGTAGATCCTAATTTGCTCTCTGCTATTCTTTGGGCAGAAGATTAAATGCTCTGCAGACATTATCTCCCACTCTCTTTTCTAAGAGACAAACCTGAATTATTAAAAAAAAATAAAAGGGATAAAGGAAGGCCGAGTTAGGCTGAGTTGATGTTTGAATTCACTTTTTGTAATCGCAGAAGGGGCTGGGGAGGCCCCCGTGTCCCCAGACAGCTGGAACCAGATGGTGACACTATTCTGGGAAACTGTGTGAGTGGGATGGCACACGTGGCACAGCAACACGAGGGCCAACCTCCCGGCCATGCTGCCCACCGCCTCCACCACACGATGGTTGAGTCCTCTGTTCCTTTGCCCAAGGAAATTCCTCCTGGAGAAGGTGCTGGCTGGGGAACTCATTTCTGTCTGCGGGAACACACTTGGGTTTCTCCAACAGGATGGGCTGAAGCTGTGCCAGGGCCACCAACAGAGGTTGGATGGCTCCTTGCCCTCCCACAGTCTCCAGTGGCACCGTCCCAGTCTGGTGTCCCCATGGAGGAGCACACACAGGCACCGGCACTGCCGGGCAGAGCTGCCCCCAGCATCGCCGGCACCCAGCATGCCTGAGGGAGTGGGACCGTCGGGAGCCCTGCGTAGCCTGGAGGACACTGTGTCTCAGGGCTGGCCGCTGGCCGAGCTTGCACAGGGATTTCTGCTGAGCCAAATCTCCAACTTTCCATAAGGAAATGCCAAAAGGCATCCTTAATTCCCATGGATCAGACACAGTGGGGATGGCTGAGCCGGAGTCACCTCTGCCGCTGGGGCTGTGCTCGGCCTCCAACCTGGCACCCCATCTGTGCTCAGCTTCGGGGCTTTTTTTTTCTCCAGAGTGGCATATGGAAAGTTGGATTTCTTTTTTAAGCAGCTTTAATTGAACATCCTCCCCCTTCGACCTCTACGCAGCCTTGCTGGGACAACCTTGAGCTCTGGCCCAGCATGGCCGCTGACACTCAGGCTCACCACTGCATGGGGCTGGGATGTGCCTTGGAGGAAATACAGATTCCCACTGCACCATGTTTCCATTTGATGGCAGATGAGGGACCTGGTTCCCTTTGGATGCAAAGGGATCTCTGGAGGTCTTACTGTCCAGGCTCCTGTTCCAAGCAGGGTTTACCCTGGCGCTGGAGCAGGCTGCTCCAGGCTGTCTCCAGGGGAGCTGTGCATCTCCAAGGAGGGAGGATTCTCCACCTTTCTGGGTATCCAGCATCATCACAGGATCACAGAATCATCTTGGTTGGAAAAGCCCTTGAAGCTCCTCCAGCCCAACCATGAACCTCACCCTGACCATTCCCAACTCCCCCAGATCCCTCAGCGCTGGCTCAGCCCGACTCTTCAACCCCCCCAGGGATGGGGACTCCCCCCCCTGCCCTGGGCAGCCCATTCCAACGCCCAACAGCCCCTTCTGCACAGAAATCCTTCCTCAGAGCCAGCCTGACCCTGCCCTGGTGCAGCTTGAGGCCATTCCCTCCTGTCCATCATGCTGGTGGTCCCGGCCTGCCTTTATCAACTTCCACAGAGAAGCTGAGAGGAAGCCACGGACAGGAGATGCAAAACCCTAAGAAGAACCCATCCTTGCAGAGGGATAGTGGGTCCCAGGAGGGATCCCCTCTGCTGCTGCTTCTTGGCAGAGAGCCCTGCCTCGGTGGGCTGCACCCTTCCCAGGGTGCTAGAGGCAGGCTGCAGGTCTTGGGGGGTAAGTTGGCAGGGGATTTCTGAGGAGGCAAGCAAGGAGGAGCAGGGTGAGGCTCTTCTCTCGGGGGAGCAACACCTTGAAAGGGAGGAGGCAGAACCAGGCGAAAATCAATCAAGAAACAAAGAGATGACAGCCTGTTTGGCAGCAAAATGAGCTGTTAGGCCATGCCCAAACACATCGTCGCTCTATGAGCATGCCAAAACCCTGGTATCAGTCCCCTCTTGTAAGAGAGAAGCAAAACCAGCAGGGCTTGGCCAGAGCAGTGGTGGTGGGAGCCCAGGCATCCAGAGCCTGGCAGGGCAAGAGGCTGCAGAGCCTCCCTGGCACTCGGGGCTTCACAGCCGGTGCCCTCAGCAGCAAGATGCTAACCCTGCTCATAAAACTCCTTGCAGTAGCTGGAGAAATAACTCTAGATTGAGTAGCAGGTTGCAAGGTTTAACTGACGCTGACTCCAAACCCAAAAGAGGTGCCCAAAACTGCAGGCAGTGCATCATGCAGATGAGAAGACAGAGCCCCAGGATCCCTGCCCGCTCTCAAGCTCCAGCACAGGTTTTACGCTTCCCCCAGACCTTCTGCAGTGAGCTACGGGCCCTTCCCAGCCTTGTCCCTGGCTAGGCTGCAGGGCGGGTGTGTTGGTTTCACACAGATGTCTGGTGTGATGTTCTCTTGGCTCCAGTGGGTCTCAGAGCACTACCACAGCATAAATAATACAAGAAAGAGCTGCTCTGATTGAAGTTCTCAGAAGTCCATGGTTCTGGCCCAAGAGTTCGGTACCTGTTGGCTCTTTGACAGTTTTGTCCTGACAATTAGCAGTGGTGATGGACCTGTAACTGCCTCGTTTGATGTTGTCATGAGCTGGCCAGGAAACAAAGCTGTGAGGAAGCGACTAATGGAAGATGCAAAATCCTGAGGGAAACCCATCCTTGAAGTCATCCCTGTCTGAGCAGCTGTGGCCAGGGTGAGACAGCCCAGTGCTATAGGCTCATCCATGGCAGCTGAGCTGATGAGAGGTGCATGCTTTTTAATTTGCTGGTGGCACCAAGCTGGGATGATCTTGGGAAACAGCCTAAAATAACGGGATCTTCTTTAACAGGGACACATGCAAGGTTTTACATGTCAGGCACAGGCTAAGCCACCTCCCAGGGACGGCGTGGGGGACATGTGGCTGTGGAAACATCTTCAGAAAGAAAATGGGGGGGGGTTATAGGGCTGAAAATGTACCAGCAGCAACATTACTGTGTGGGAAAACAAGAACAGGCTAATTTCCCTTGAAGGAAACTATACAACTCACCGAATTTGCAGAGTACAGCTCAAGCAACCCCTTCTCAGACCTGTCTCTCATTACGTTTCCGTACTTTATCTGGAATTACATGGAAAAGATGATGACAATAGCATGCATCAGCATGAATAACTTCTATTACGGTATGACTTACTAAGCATTTTAAACAGCTGAAGAGCCCTGGAGTGTTAAAATATAACAGGCTATTTTTAAAAGCAGGGTAGGAGTGTGAAAATAGCCCCTCTCCACCTGAACCACATCGGGAATGACGCAACAGCTGGGCTGGAAAACAAGCCCGACAGTGTCACATTTGTCTCTTCCCCGGAGAAAGAAGTGCCATCAGCATCTCTGCAAGAAGGTATCATCCCTTGTCCCACTGCTTTCAGGTTATCTAGGGCTGAAACGTGGAGTGTTTGGTTTAAGGATAGGGAAAGGGTATGAGGTAAAAAGTCCACCAGCAGTTACCAAGGAAGCTTTGCGGGTTTTGTGGTACTTTGTAGCTGGGGAAAAGAAAGGAGAAAGGCATGTGCCTCGTTATTCTGCTGTGCACAAGAGCTCGCCCACAGGGACCGGGTTTTCCCTGCCAAGGAAACGGGCCGATGCTTCCGGGCGATTTTCTTGCAAAGGGGATGTTTTTCCAGAGCCCCGCAGCCCAGCGGGGAGCCCTCGGCTGCTTGGTGAAAGCAGTTCTCCCAGGCGCTGATGGGGATCCGTTTGGGCTGGGTTTGGCTCTAATAAGGAGGCGAGGAGTCGTCCCTCCTCGGGCAGCGGGTCACCATGACCGCCCCCTGAGGCAGCGCTGGGGGCGGCAGGAACACTGTGCGGGTCGGGGGCCACCTGCTCAGCCCTGCGGGGCTGGGGGGGTCCTGGGGCGCTGCTGCGGGGTCCCAGGCCCTGTGGGGCCGAGGGGGGACCGCGGGGCCTGTGGGTGTTCCTGGGCCCGTAATGCCGGCGGGGGCCGGGGCCCGCGGGGCCGAGGCGGGGCCGGAGGCAGGGCGGGCCCCGGGGCGGGTGTTCCCGGGGGGGGGCCGGCAGGGGGCGCTAGAGCGCGGGACGGCGGCACAGCGCCCCTGCCCACCCCGACGCGGCCCCGCCCACCGCCGCCACCGCCGCCAATCGCCGCGCGCGGTGTCCCCGCCCCTCGGGCAGCCCCGCGGCGCTCGGAGATGACGTCAGGAGGCGGCGCCGCGCCGCGGGCCGGAGGGGGCCGAGGTGAGTGCGGGATCGGCCGCCGCCCGGGGCCGCCCGCTCCGCCTGGCCTGGCCTGGCCGGGCAGCCCTGGCTCTGGCCACCCCTCCCTTCTCCTCCCTCCTCCTCCCTCCCGGGGCGTCGGCGGCTCGGCCCCGCGGCGCGGCAGCGGTGCGGCCCGGGAGGCGCGGGTACGGCGGGCTCCGGCGCCTCAGCTTTGCCACTGCCCGGCGCGCTGGGCCGCGGGAACGGGCGGGCCGCGGAGGGAACCCTGACCCAGAGCGTCCCCTCACCGGGACGGGCGCGGTGCTTCCCAGGCCTGGAGCCGAGCCTGCCGCGGGACGCCTGCCGGCACCGGCCCTGGGTCCCCTCCCTGGAAAGGGTGGGGGAAGAGCTGTCTAGTTCGGGCTGAGTTATGGAAAACGATCGGAGTTTTGAAAATCCCGGTCGGTTCGACCAATTCTGGTCTGCCACCGGCTCCAGCACACTGCCTGCAGTGCTGCAGGAGCCCCAGCCCCGGGTTTCCCCTCAGAAACCCACCAAAAGCTTCCACTGCCAGCCAGGTGACTGGTAATACCAGATTTATGTCAGGCAGTAAGAGGCACATTTGAGATCTATTAGTAAAACTAAAGGTAAGGTGCTTTCAGCTCTGCTCTCTGGCATAGGTGTGATTTTAAGGTTGTTGTGTGTGAGTACTTCAGAGCTGGTATCTTCAAATTTCCTTACTGGTATCTCAGAAAAGCAAAATTAAATAGCTTCCGGTTCAGAGAGATTTACTTGGTGGTGGAAGGCCTGCTAGGCCTTGGGTGGGTTAGTCAGGTAGCTGACACTCCTTGTCCAGAGGGATACCCTCAGGTATTAAACTGTTAAGACCCTGATATGTACTGTGAGGTGGAGGATGCCCTGCTGAGCCACAGGATGCAAGGTGCTGGTTGTCCAAGGAGGGAAGTGGATAGACATAACACAAACCCCATGTTCCCTCTCACCGCTCACACCTGCAGCTCAGGTGTGCTGTCCTCTCAAATAGTTTGGCATCTGCCGAGTATGTGATTTCCTGCTCGGAGGGGACTTGTAATGCCCCATTTCTCTAATACCTTAGTTCCTGGTCCCAAACCATTGGTGGTTATTACAAAGGAGTATTTCTACCTGCACTGACATGGGGTTAAGCATTTTGTTGCTGGCTGTGGCATGCAGCTCGGGTTCTGTAGGCTTCACCAAGACCTTACACATATGAGGAGGAGTCACTGACATACTGGTAGTTGATGCCTGATCTCGGTTAATGTTATTAGTGGATTTATATACGACATTTTCAAGCTCAGCGTTTGGCCCTCATTAGTTTTGTATACAGGTGGGATATTTTACACAGCTGCTTCTCTATATGTGGAATTACGCTGTTTGTGGATGCTCTCATTCCATTTCTCTGTTAACTTAATATGTTTTAAGGTACAATAATGCTGGGAAAAACTCTCAGAGGCATTACTCAAGACTAGCTGTAGTATTTTATTTAATTTTTTGTCATGGTACTTTAATCTGAAAGAACACGCAGTTATGAGATAGCACTTGGTGAAAGTCAGTTAAGCTTTCTATGAAGTTGCTTTTTACTTCTACTGCTTGCACCTTACTATAGGCATGTTTGTGCGTGGTTGGTGTGCTTGACTTTGCACTACTGCCAGGAGGTTTTCCATGAGAAGTTACTCTGATGATGTCTGATTTTGAAATTGAATCTTAACTAAAGCCTTGTTTTCTTTCCAGATTGGATGTGGTATAAACTTCTTCTGGATGTCCCTCTAAAACGTTTATATCTCCACGTAATTCTCCTGATGGAAGACCAGCCGGGGTTCCCGTTCTGCTCTTTGTGCTGAATATTTGCTTGGAGAGGTGGTGAATGAGTGAAGACAGGCTTGGTGATGGTAATGCGTGCGATTACATTTCAAGGCTAACAGCTTTCCTTTAGCCTTCTGTGAAGGCTCAGGCACCATATTGATGGGCTCTGAGCCAAAGAGTAGAAATTAAAACTGCTTGGCTAACTGCCAGAGCACATACAGGCAGTTTCTCCATCTCCTAGCCAGTCATACTGTTTTAATCAGCACCTAAAGACTTGTTGAAGTGCAGCTGATTTGGTTCTGTTGGAATACAGTGTGATGAGCAAGACCTCCCTTTGCTCTAGGCTGGAACAGCTGGTAGAAATTCCCCTTCCTACGTGCAGCTCCATATGGAAAACCAGAAGTGCCATTTGGTACCTGAAGATGCAGAAAAAAGCAAAGCTGAGTCAGGATGTTAAAATATGTCAAAGCCCACCTTGATTTCTTAGGGTTTGTAGGGTGATGGAATTGTTAGCTAAAAGCTGTTCTGGTTCAATAAGGGCTGCCTTTTTGCACAGGATGCAGTGAGTTAATCAGTAAAATGCATCTTAAAAAAGAGTATGCCTCTATCTCCGTATTCCCTGCCTCCTGTGCAGTTTCCTTGATCCCCAGGAGCACAGTAGGGAGAGGTTTAAGACATTGGTACAGCTTCAAAATAAAGAAAATCTTAGGAAGATTTGTTAAATGAACAAGTTGCTGAGATACTTTATGGAGTTTCTAGTGAAAAATTTCAAAGCTATAAGATTCGGAGTGGCTGCTGTCTTAGGAAGTTGAGCAGATTAAACAAAATCAAAGAAAATGCCTGACTCTCTCCTTAATTGGATTTTTATTAAGCAGTTGGTCGGTGTGAGATGACCTCCAGAGGTTTCTTCCAGCCTCAGCCACTCTGTGACACTGATTCAGTGCTCCACTGGAAGTGTAAAACAAACTGTGCTTAATAAAAAGAGATACTGTTTGATTTTCAGATATCTGTTCTGTCTGTGAGTGTGTTTGTGTAGGCACTGTTCACTAGCGTGTGATGAAAGCAGCAAAACACTGCACATGCTCTGTAGTGCAGTACAGTGAAAATCCCAAACTCTTAGTTTGTGGTAGCAGGGCTCCATTGAGATGTGAACCACTTGCATTTCTTTCCTGTTTGAAACTTTACTGCCTTGATTTCTGTTTATCTGTTTCTTCTTATTCTTTTCCTAAGGTTCAAATCTGGGAATTGCCCTGGATGTTGTTGCTGCTGATGCTGCCCTGGGAAAATGCCTTGATAGGGAATTAACATCATTCAGTGATGGGCTGTGGGACAAGCAAAGTGCTTCCCGAGCCCCCTAAAGATGTGCAGCTAGACCTGGTTAAAAAAGTCGAACCTTACACAGGCCATAATGACATATACAAGCATTTCATCAAAGATGACTGTGGGACTGTCATCAAAACTGGCTCTCCCTCGCCTCCCCGTCACGCTAACCCCTATCCCGGGAACCACCTGCCTGCCCACGTGGACCAGCCTGAGCCTCGCAAGAACAAAGTGGCTAAATACCGTGCCAAATTTGACCCCAGAGTGACAGCCAAGTATGACATTAAAGCCCTGATTGGGAGAGGGAGCTTTAGCCGTGTTGTACGGGTGGAACACAAGGCTACCAAGCAGCCCTACGCGATCAAGATGATAGAGACCAAATACCGGGAGGGGAGGGAGGTGTGTGAGTCAGAGCTCAGTGTGCTACGGCGGGTTCGGCACACCAATATCATCCAGCTTATTGAGGTGTTTGAGACCCAGGACCGTGTGTACATGGTGATGGAACTGGCAACTGGAGGAGAACTGTTTGATCGAATCATTGCTAAAGGTTCCTTTACCGAGAGGGATGCTACACGGGTGCTGCAGATGGTGTTAGATGGTGTGAAGTACTTGCATACGCTGGGGATCACGCACCGGGACTTAAAACCAGAGAATCTGCTGTACTACCATCCAGGAACAGATTCCAAAATCATGATTACGGACTTTGGACTGGCAAGCGCTCGGAAGAAGGGGGACGACTGCCTGATGAAAACCACGTGCGGGACCCCAGAGTACATTGCTCCTGAGATCCTGGTCAGGAAGCCCTATACAAACTCCGTGGACATGTGGGCGCTGGGTGTGATCTCGTACATTCTCCTGAGTGGCACTATGCCCTTTGAAGATGACAACCGTACCCGCTTGTATCGGCAGATCCTGAAAGGGAAATACAGTTACTCAGGCGAGGTGAGTGTGCTGAGCCTTGTGACAAGGCAGAGTCAAGCAAGAAGCTCCCCATAGGTGGATCTTTGTGATGACCAGAAGCTGGCTGTTGTGTGCAGCGTGGTAACATTACCAGGGTTAAAAAAAAAATAATCTGTGATTCTGGCTTTAAAACCCTTTCCTGTTTTCTCTCTGCTTTCCAAAACTGCCTCCAGTGCAGCATAGTGAGGTCCTTTAAAAAACTGTGTATCTGAAGAAGGGATCTCTTCCTGTAGAACAAGAAGGGAGGGATTGACAAAACTGGGATGCTTGTGGGTTTCTAGCTGGGAAGACCTCTGCCGTGGTAAGCTGCTGTTTAATGCTTCAGCGCTGAAACTTGTGCTAGGGTGAGTATTTGAAATGTAGTGTGTACATACCTAGTTTGCTTTTTCATACAAATCCAAATGTAGTCTGAAAAATATCTTTGCTGAAAGGGTATGGCAGACAAAGGGGCACTTGCGTCTTAAATCTGGAGACATAAGCATTTCTGAAATTGGTCTGTATTGTCTCCTGAGCTTAGTGTGTGACAAAATTGAGGATTGAAGGGTAGTTTTCTTAGATAACTATGGAAAGAGGAACCTTTGGGAATAGATTTTAAGCAGAAGATGGGTACCCCTACCCTCCTGGTCCCATCACTCCGCAGAATGCCAGGTGCCAGGCTGACACAGCTCCTGCTAAATTGCTTCTGGTCATGGTGAGAGATCTTGGTTACCAGCCAGCTCCTTTACCAGCACAATTGCCAAGTGTAGGCATAAGCTCACTAAGAATCACACGTAATAGGAAGTGGGGGTATCTAAATTTTCCAGTCATGCTTCTGCCTGTATCCCTCACTGGAAATAGTTAAAAAATGAAGCTTTTGTAACTTCTCCTCTCTTAATAAGAGAGGAAAGTGTTTAGATTCCTCAACACCATGACTTTGTGAGGTGAAGCCCACTGAGAAAGCGTTAATGAGTGGTTAAGTTTATGATTCTGAAAAGACAGTAAAATAGCTGTCAAAAACCTCAGACTAAATCAATGATTGTTCTCATCTTTTTAGGTGTGACAGGTATGTTGGCATTTTAATGATGGATGAAACAGTCTAACATGTTAAGTTTTAAAACATATTAAGCTGCTTTATAATTCTGTTAAAAATAAATCACACTGCAGGATTTTCAGAGGTGTCAATAAGTCTTTTATACTTTAAAGCCATCAGGCCAGCTTGTGTTACTAGTTGGAATATCCAAGTTAAATGAAGCTAAGGAATATTGGTGTTTGCACAGGAGGTCACCGAGGAGAGCCCAGATTTGATATCTTTGTGAATCTTGTTAATTCTTCCCCTGAGTGCTCCTCAGAATGTCCCTGGTGTGAAGAGACACAAAAGTCATAAACCCCCAAATCTGGCACTTTTTTAACCAAGTGTGTTATTTCCTTCAGAAACTGAAGCGTTTTATCAGCTGCTTCTTTGAACTCCCAGCTTCAGATGACTTTGGCAGCCTTTGCTTCTTTTGTTAACTCGCTGTGTTAATATGATTTGTTAAGCAGTTGCAGAGTTTTAAGAATGCAGTTGGGTTTTCCTAATGCAGAAATAGATTAATTACCAGCAGCATGTAACGTCTGCAGGGTCACACTGAAGGCCAAAGTCCTAGTTACCTAGTTTACCTTATAACAGTGGTAGCAGCTATGTTAACTGATTTTTCTTGTGTGAAAAGGCCAGTTCACTCTGATGCTTGTTGTGTAGTGGAAGTCATTTCAAGTGCATGCACCTCCTCGTAGTTTGTCAGTCAGGCTGAGGTAGGCCCTGCCTTGGCTCAGCCTGAATGTTGGCCTCTAGATAGCAGAGTTCAGAGCTTTCTAGATTCCTTGTCCAAACTCGGTTTGATCCTTTTTAGCTCACCCCATTGTGTTTGTCTTGGCCGTTCCTTTTTCTCCTCTCCTTACAGTTGTTTATTTTGAAAAAGCAGTGTGGTGGTTTGGGGTTTTTTTGGTGAAAGTTCTCCCTTTTATTTTGCTTCTCTAGTTCTGTGTCGGCATTGTGCCTCTTGGTGCCAGAAGGTCAGTGAGGCTGTTGACTTTTTTTTTTGCTTTTTCCCTTTGGGACCTGCTTTTATTCTTAACCTTTCTAACATTCTGTGATAATGAGTTCCATTGTTTATTTACAAAACACATGGAAAAGGCCTTCCCTTCTCTTAGCTTTTATTTGCCTCTGCTCATTTAACTGGTATATTTCTATGTACATCTCCTTAATCCCCAATTACTTGAGAAACTAGCGAATAACTTTTCCATGTCCACCTGTCAGTTAGCTTTATACTGCTTTAGATTCCTTCTTTTTTTGAGGCTGAAGATCCATCTGTGCTTAGTGTCTCTTATGGAATATATTCCATAAATCTGATTTTTGCTGTTACCCTTCTCTAGGCTACTTGCAATCTTTAGGATGGGGTGATACATGAGCACCGTGGCTTTGTGTCATGGCATGAAAAGGCCTCTCTGGATGTTCACTACTTCATCCTGTGGATTTCTGATACTGTGAGGTTTCCTGAGTGGTAATAGATGATTTAGGGATGTCACGGTGCCTACATAATTTGGTGGATTCCTCTCAGCTTGTGTTTAGTAACATTGACTTTTGTGACTCATTCAACTTTGTCATGTGCTATTTTTACCTTTTTGCAGATTTTTAAAATTAAGTTTAGCATGCTATCCAGGACAGGTTCTGCCTGTTATTGTGAAATGTGGTAATTCTGGAGTTTTAGGAGCAAGTGGTGGGATACAAGTCTGACAGCTGATAAATGATGCTGATGATACTGAGCTGTAAAAACAAAGCTGAGGAAGTAGTGAGAGACCTCATGATAAATTGGCTGATGTCTGGTGTGGACAAACTTGATCTGGTCCCATGGGAAGATTTTCTGTAAATGATGGTGGGCTCTGAAGGTGCTTCTTGCTCTTCAGAGGAAACGATTTGAGGTTAAACACTTCTAAACATCATCTTGATACTTGTGATCAAAAGCCAACTGATATTAAGAATTAGTGTTGCTATTGCAGATGTCCTTGCTGTCCCATGCCAATCATCCACCTGTGTTTGAATGTTGAGTGCAGTCCTGTTTCTTCCTGAAAAAAAACCCAGAATTAAAAAGCATATGAAGAAGGGCAGTGTAAATAGTCAAAGGTATGGGCTGGCTTCCATTTGAAGATGGAGTGATCAGAGCAGGGCCCTTCCTCCAAAAAAATAAATATTTGAGTGGGGCCTCTGACCAAACTCAATACAGCCATAGGCAGAATAGGGAGAGTGAATAGAGAGCAACTGTTTCAGCATTCCCTGGGGTAATTTAATCTGATGTTGTCTGGTCCTTGTGCCAGAACTGAATTATTTTGAGAAATTTTGTGACTTCATTGCAACTGGGGCCACTAGAAGCTTGTAGGTTGTATACACAAAAGCAGCACGTGTCACAGAGAAAGGATTAGACTATGTATTTTGAAAGTGCCTGTGCACAATCCTGAAGCATTTTACTTGTTATCCCACCACAAATTAGATACTTAAGGAGGCTATTATGGATACTATGTGTTACATGAGTGGTTGTTTTGGAAAGCTGTAGATGTTTTACTGCTTGGAAAGCAAATATGTGTCAGCCTGTATTTTTTGCCCAGATGCTTTCTATTCTTCTAGAGTGAGGGAAAATGGATGCTTTAATTTACTGGTATAATTAAGTCTATGCCCCTAAATTGCAGGCGTGTTTGACTGTAGCCAGGTATTGGCAGGAGATGCAGTAACAGGCTGCCCACTTTGTGAATAAATTCTAGGTGAAAGTAAAGTGAGCCAGAGATTTACAGATGTCTGGCATGTTTTCCACAACCTTGCCAGCTTTCTTAAAGCCCTCTTCTGGACTTTTAAATGCTTCCAAATTTCAGATGTTCACAGAAAATTGCTACTCTTTTTGTGTTATGCTGGAAGAAGTGGGAAGATGTCAGAAATGAGGCTGTTGATAAATTTGTCAGACTAATGGAAATGGCAGGAGCTGTAAATTCTGGATTATTTGGAACAAGAATGGGCAGAATACTTGACTGTGTTGCAGAGGGTGTCTGTCTCTGACAGATGCAGAAGCAGAGATTTCATGGGAATGACTGCTTTTCTTCTCTGTAATGTGAACTTTGAAGATGTGAAATGGAAAAGAAAATGTTAAAAGAAGTCCGTGAAGCAAAGCGCGCAGAGCTGACAGCTTGAGCTGTGTGGCTCAGACAAGTTTCCGTGGGGAAGGAGGGAGCTGTCCTCCGAGCTACGTTGCCACACCATGTCATGCGGTGGCAGTGCTGTGAATTTGCTGCGAATCGGTGCCGAGTCCCACTTTTTGAAAGGTCTGTCCTCAAAACCTGGTCAGAGAGGACAAAGCTGTATTGTGAGATGAATAAAAGCCAAGGTGCACGCCGACCTGAGAAGCAGCTCTATCTTCTTGAAAAACAAGTGAGCTCATGTCCAGCTAATGTAATTGCTTTCTGACTGGGACCCTCTTTCCACCACTCTCCTGTTCCTGGAGTGTGAGGTCTGTTTGAAGAGGCTATTAGCAGATCAATAGGAGAGGTCTCCCATAATAGGTTATTCAGGTACTGCTGACATCACTGCTCTGATTATCTCTTGTATCTCCTTCTGTACTTTCTGAACTGCTTGGAGTAATGGATAGGGTGAGGAATGAAATAAAGCTGTCTTTGTAACTTTGCATTCTAAGCATCTCTGAGTAAGGGTTACGTGGACTATTGAGACTGCATTTGATGTAGCCTGCTACAAAGTCATTCTTTTTCACTTGTTTTGTTAGAACTCACTAGAAAGAAGATTTGACAATATTTTAATTGAAATCTTGGGGATAAAACTGATTTTTGGGGATCTCTTTGTACCTTAAAAAGTTGTCTGAATAAAGCTGGAATTCCATTCACAGTTTCCTTTGTATTTGAAAGTGCAGAAATTAACATTGGACCATTGCTATCCTGCCAGAACAGGCTTGCTCTGGTTCTATTTCAAAGCTTGTCCTGTTGAATGATGATACTTTCATGTTGCTTTACACACCTGCAAAACTTGCTGGAAGAAGTGGGAGATAATACATGTTATGGTTAAATTGAGAAACTGAGCTAGGGTGTATGGATTGTTCTGGTTTTGATTACTGATCTGGGCCTTGTGGTGTGTATTCTTATTCATAAAACAGAATCAGCTTTTTGTGGTATGCTCACTGTGGGTGAGGTTAGTGTGTGCTCGTGTGGGAACATCTCTTAATCAGTTTAAAACCAAAAAACTTGTTCTAAATAATGGTGCTGGTGGATAAATTGATAAATGTGATGTAAGGAGAGACATGTTTGATGGCTGAAGGAAGCTGGGCATTGCTAGTCTGTAGGAGCTCTGCAAGGGACTTAGCAGCCATGCGGAGAGATGATCTGGTTTTGTGTGGCTTGCTTAAATTTTCCAGTGTGTTTAAGGAAGTTCCTCACCAAAGGCTGTTGAAGGAACTTTGCAGCTGTTAATGCAATAGTGGCCTTTGTATGGATCAGCAGTTTGCTGAAGATAAGCATGACGTTGAAATATGTGGTCAGTTCCACTGGGAAGGAAAAAACAGTGATGTTTGAAGGATCTGTTCCCTTCTGCCCAAAAGCCATCGGGACAGAGTTTGCTAATGAAGCTGCATAGTTGCTGATGATAGTTCTTCAGATGGTGAAAATGAGGGCTGTGGACCTTAGAAGTTTGCCTGAGTTCAAATAGTGACTGGACGAATTAATGGAAGACAGATCAATGAAGAGAATGAAACTAAAAAGCCCCAAGTATGGATAAAGACGTCCCCAAGCCACACATTTTTGAGGCTTGAGACTATAGGGGGGTGGTGTTAATCGCAACATAGGGACTGTTCTCTTGGGCTCTCCCTCTGTATCTGATGTTGGAGATGCCATACTGGACTGGCTAGACCTTTGATCCAGTAACCTCCAGTCCTGTTAGAGGTGCTTAGGCTTGCCTTCTCTCATTTCATCCCTTAACCGGGGGATTCATCCACTTCCAAGAGTTACTGAGCTGGGTAACAGGCAGCCTGCAGAGCAGGTAGTGCTCTGAGGTTGTGTGTCCCGCATTTGGTACACCTGTCTGTGTCCAAAATTTTCAACGCTCCCATCGGACGTGGATGGAGCAGGTACCACATGTCTTGTGCAATTCTGACTTGTGGTTTGGAGGCAGCATTGTTTCAAATGAGTTCGAGAATCAGAAATCAATCCTAAGGCTTATCAACTCCCATGGGCTAATTTTACTTGCTGCATAATACTCCTTTGGAAGAGCTAGACATGTAAAAAGTGAGGAGGGTAAGCATTTCCAATTAAATGGAAATGTTCTTGAACTCTTTAATTATGACCTGATGCTGGAGTTCCCCTGTAGGTAGGTGAAAAAGCAGGCAATGTATACAGACTGAATGGTAATAAAAAGTACATTTTGCAGATGATAAAATTAGTTTAACTTCCCCTTCAGAAATGCTTTTTTTTTTTCTTCCTTGGAAGAAATGAGTCTATCTTGACATTATACATCTATGAAGGAAAACGTGGTGTGAATTGCGTTCTGCTTCTGACTCTGCCCTTCTCTGCTCAGTGACTCATTCAGATTTGAAACATGAACGCAGAATCTCTCTAGCTGTCCTGCCTGGCTGGCTTGCTCCCTGGTGATATGATGGCTTCATTCTCTGACAGCTCCCCTTGCTAGTTAGTGTTGCTGTTCAGAGTTCTGCTTACTTAATCTTTGCACCCCCAGCAACATCCCAAGATGCTGTCTTCCCTGTTGCTTCTACTGTCAGAGGTGCAGGGTTGACAGCAATTTTGGTGATGGCTGCTAAAACCCCCTGTCTAAGCATTTAAGGGGTTCTTTCTGATCCCATGAGCATGCAGTGCCTTTCCCCACTGGCTTCACATGGAATATAAACCCTTCTGTAGTTTCAGAAACTAGTGTCTTTCACATGAAGGCATGTTTAAAAACATGTCTCCTTCAAACCGAGGGATCTTTTGACTCTTCACTAAAGTCTTAATTTTCAAGGCTTGATCATTCTTTATTTAAAAACTGGCATTTTCTCTTTAAACAGCAAACCCTTCAGTCAGACTCTCATTTTAAGTCTTTGCAGCATCCCTTTTTCCTGACAAGTACGTTCATGCTCTGTTCTGACATATGCGGGTCTCTGCTCTGCGTTTTTTCCTATAGCTCGTTTCCTTGCCACTTCCTCCCAGATCTCTTCTTCTCCATGTCTTTATTTGGGTAACTTACACTTTCTACCTAGGCTCCTTTGCAACCTAGGTTCACCCTGTGTCTGCTTGTTAGCAAAGATTGTAATGCTGAAAGGGAGTGCTGTGGTCTATTAGACTGTCCCTGACATGCACGGCAGCTCCCTAGGATAACCAACAAGACTGGAGACTTGCTCATAAACATGGGTTTTAAGTGGTTGCAATACTGAAGAATGAGTAAGGTGCACATTAAAATAATGTAACAACTTTATACTATTTTTTGTAGTGAAGGCACCTTTTGAAGTTACATCAAGTCAGATAAAGAGCACCTATTTCTAAATCTATATGCCGTTATCTGTGATAACTTTATGAAGAAATGGATGGCATTCATGAATTGGTTCAGCTCTTTATTTTACAACAGACTGAAAAACTGTAGTCCATACAGTATCAACAAACAGTTGGTCTGGCTTGCTGCAGTACAGTGTTGCAATGCCTACCACTGAACTTAAAATTGTAGGAAGATTTAGACACAGTGACCTCAGCAAGTCTCTGATCCAAACGCCTGTTCAGAGCAGGGCTAAATTTAAAGCTAGATGAGGTTGCTTAACACCTTGTTCACTCAAGCCTTGAAAGCTTACAAGGGTGGAGATGTCACCACCTCTCTGAGGCCTGTCCCGGGGCTGCCCCAACCTCATGGGAAATGTACTTTTCATTACATCCAGTCAGAATTTATCTGGCTGCAGCTTGACAGTCACTAATTGCTTTTCCACGAAGCGTCTCTGAGACATTTGGTGTGGTGTCAGCCTCTGAGTGCCCTGGCAGTACTGGCAGATGCAGTTAAATCCCAGCTAGTTGAGGTTCTTCTGGATGATGGGCCTCCTCTCCCGTATATCAACAATTCCTCCAAATCTTGGTCAAAAGTAACCAAGAAACAAGTACTAAAAATTTTAATGCAAAAGAGAAATTTGCAGCACAAAGAACCTCAGAGCAAACCAAAGGAGAGACTTCATGTGCAGAATTTGTATGTGCATAGCATTTCCTATTTCTCGAACATTCAGCATCTTAGCAATCATCTGTCCTGGCTTGGAGTTGGAACTAAATGCAGGTATTGAGTTAACTCTGCAGATACCACTATAGATAGATTCAGGCTGGTAGAATGCACTTAATTACTTAAAAACCAAGTTACTCTACTAGATGAATGGAGTAGTGTGAATAGTGTTCCCATAATAACTAGCTCGGTCCATGTAAGTAAAGGAATGAAACAGAAAAAAGAAATAAAGAATTCTCTCCCTGGAGAGAATGGGGTAGAACTTAAGTCCAGGCTTCTTCTGACTCAATTGGGACCTGAATACTGAATTGCCTATTCTTCTCCGAAGGGACCTATCAGTGATTGTATTATGAGGACTATGGTTGGGTTCTCTATCAAATGACAAACCTGTTCTAAAAAAGGCACAAGCAATAAAAAGAAACAGCAGTTATTCTTGGTAACCTCCTTTGCCTAAAAGTTACAGAAGAAAATGTGTAGTGGCAGAGATCCACTGGAAAAAACAAGCAGCCCAACTTTTTTTTGCCTACCTGTGTTTTAGTGTAGAAACTAATTTCCTGTAGGAGAGGAAAAATATTATACTTGCATATCAAAGAAAACATCTCCATAATCCCTATTGCTTTGCAGGAGTGTTCAGTCAGTATAGGACAAACATTCTCAAAATTTTAATGTGGCTTTTTAAAGAACAGTAATTTTTGCATTGAAGCAGGTGTGATCCTCAGTTGTCTGGTTGCCAGTCCTGGAACAGCTCCTGCATGTTTGCACTTCTGGTCACTTAGAATTAATTACATATGCCTGTGTAATTTAAAAACAGATAATAAATCAGTCTTTTGTTGTTTTCATGACAAAAAGTATAATCACTTTAGGGAAAAAAAAACAATTTAGAAAAATTAAAGTGTGTCGTAATGTATCAGCTTTATAAAAAATATATAAACCAGAAATTTTATGCTTTTTTTGCCCTAGAAATTTGTCCAGGTTTTTTCCTGCAGTTCATAACTGTAGATTAATATATCATAATGCTTTGTGTAATATGTTATGTGCTAGTTAAATTGGTTATAGGGTAGCAACTGCCCTGAAAGGGGGAAAGCTCTTGCTCTGGTGATTTCCTCCTAGTACATCTCCTGTTTTAAGATGGGCAGTAAGGCAGCCTGGCTTCCCCGAGTTTGGACTGTCCTCTGACAAATATTCAAAGCAGATTTAAAAACTGCCCTGAGCAGAGAAACACCACTGCCCTCTAATGTTCCCATTGGTCCTATATTTTTTTTGAAAACAGGAGATAGACATGTATCTACAAGAGGCTGGGAAAGCTAGGATATGTCTCCCATTTATTGACGATTTCCCTTTGCATGGTGTCCTGTGCTGCCCTTTGCTCTAAGAGGAGCTCCTTGCAAAGCCACCTGATACTTCTGGAAGTTCTCCATTGGCTCAGTGCCCGGGAGAGTCTGGATGCAGCAGGACCTCTTGCTCTTGGGGACCCCGGTCCCTCACACTGACCAATGGTGTTGCCCTCCCTGGCTCTGCCAGTTGGTCTTTAGACCCATTAGAGGCTTTTGCAAGGCACAGTCATCACCTTGGCCTCAGATCTTCATGTCAAAAGAGGAGAGATTTCAAACCAGCAGGGTGGGCAGTTTTTGAGTCTTCTCCTTGGAGTTTGAGTGTCCCAAACTGTTGAAATACAGCATAACAAAGAAAACAGGGACAGGGCAGCTGAAGGCAGTGTTTTAAACCACGTTTACGTAATCGAACAAGTCTCCGGGACCATGTTTTAGCCTTTCTGGGGGAAGAGGTTTTTACTTACAGCAGGTCCTTTGTTATTTTCCTGTAAGCCACATTAGATGGTAGAAGTATTTTACAATAGTCCTATTGTTAGAGAAACGCATGCATTTTTTTCTAAAATTAAAAGATTTTTTTTTTCCATGTAAGGAAGAATTGTTTTTTATATAAATTGCTGAGTCCTTTGCCTGGAAAAAGAAAAAAAAATATCAATTTACAGAGGAATGTGCTTTTGCATTTGATGCGGCGGTGAGAACACGGTGATTTTTAAGTAGAGCAACAAGAGTGTTGGCGAGATGCAGTCAGATGGCTCCCTGTTGAAAAGGGCGCTATGCTCTGCTTTGAAGAGCTGAAACACTTGAACGGGGGGATGAAAGTGTGCCTCTCTTGGCCTCAGTGTTTTGTGCCAGGCTAGCTGTAGAAATGCACTGCTCTTAGCTTCTGCTCTTTCTTTTCTGTTAATGCACCAGCTTAGTGGGTGTGAGTATAGGTGGATTTGTGTTGCTCCATACGTATCTGAGAGCTGAAGTGTTTGTCCAGATCTTTCCTGCTGCAGGAGCAGACATCTTAGACTCTCTGAAACACGTTAAGCTCAATTAAAACCTGGAAAATCCTCTAACCTCCTGCATCTACCAGTGACCTTGCTCCTGCAAAACTTTAGCGTGCTGTGTTAGAAAACACTTATTTACAGGTAAAGAAACACCTGTTCCAGAAAAAGGGCTTTGAAACCAAAGTATACATTTAAAAAAATCAATTCCTCTTTGCTTTGGCTGTTTCTCGAGGTTTTTTTGAAGATTGTTTCCTCTGATGGAATTGGTGTGTCTCAAGGACCTTTCTCAAAATCATTCCTTTTGCCTTTTTACTATGTACTTCATCTTATGTTACATTCGAACTGTGAAGATAACTCCAAAACCGGGGGTAGGGTGAGCAAGAAGAGGGGTGACTTTTCTCAACATATAGCTTTAACTTCCATACAGCTACAGTCTGCAACACCCCATTAAGAGTTTCTATTTCACAGAATTGTGCATGTAATCAGGTCAGTGAATTTTCTGAGCCAGTGGGTTGTGGCAGGTGAGTTGGCTGGGTTTTCCCTTAGCTTGGGTTTGCAGCTTCTGTGACTGGAAACATCTTTTGAAACAATGAGGTAGAGACACTGCATGCTTCACTGTAGTGGCTTGTTTGCACTCTAATGCTCCAGTTTATTTTGGTGTGTTGAGCAGAGGAGACCAGGGAGGAAACTCTAATACTCAAAGCCCTGGGAAACAACTAAAGGAGTGAGTGTATCTCCGTGGAGAAGAGGAATGTGTTTTTTCCCAGTAATTTCATTCATAGCCCTTTGTCTCTGGGGCTGCACTCCATACCAGTAGCACTTGTGGGTTCAAGGCAGGACAGCAAGGATGAAGGGCAGCAGCTGAGCATTTTAGTTAAGATTTTTGGGTGAATGACTGAGTTTGGGTAAGTGGCACACAGCATATGGCACATGATTACTGTAAGGATGGAGGAAGACTGGAGCCACATCTGAGGGAAAAGGACTTGCTGTAATGCTGTGATGTGACGTATTGTATTTTCATTCCTGCATCTCTGGGCCCTATAAAATCCTGTTAATGGCAGAATAGTATTTCTGCAGAATTAGGGATGTAAGGATAAAGGGACATTGGTAGGGTAGAAAAAGCACATTAAGCTGCTTCTGTGCAGAATATACATAATTAACAGAAAGGATTCGAACTGTCAACTACCATTGGTGTCTTTAACTCCTTTACAATTCCGTAAAAATAGACTAGGCAGTTTCCTCTTTTACCTTTGGCTGATTTAATGCTTTGCTTTATACCTGTGTTTCAGACGTGTTGTTTTTCCAATACCTTAGAGGAGGTGTCTTTTGAATGGCAAGACATGCTGCTACATGGTCATTTGCTTAGGACCAAGGTTCAGCAAGTGAGAATATATGTTAATTTTGCAGTGGAAAGAGCTATGATCTGCAAGAAACCACTCTTAGCTGCTGGGAGGATTGTTTATGCTTGACCATGCTAGCTCATCTGCATACAGTGTTTCACTTTGGGCTACATTGTGGGCTATGTAGATGGGCTACACTGCATTGAGGATGACAACAAGTCGTGGGGTGAGTGGATGGGGGTATCATCTTAAACTGCTTCAGCTGGATTTGCTAGACCTGGTCTGCTGAAGATCTGAGGGTGATGTGGCTCCAGGCCATCATATGGAAATAGAAAACTAGAACAGCACTGCACCTCTAGAGACACAGGGAGCCCTGAGTGGCACCTGTAAAACATTCTAAAAGTGAGGTTTGAGGTGGGTGCTATGAATGTGTTACACTCTGGAGAAAATGACACCATCTTCCTAAGGAAGGAGTTAACCAGCATATGTGGCATAGGTAGGAAGTCAAGATTTTGATTTTCAGATAGTAAAAATCTCTTTTCAGCTGCAAAAAGCTTCTGTTGGTACTGAGTTGGATGGTTAAAAAGGTGCTTCCTAAGCCCGAAGTTTTTCTTGGTGGTCTCTTTACCTAATCCCTGAAATCCCTAAGTCTGACAAGATTGCAATTGAAGCTTTCAGGCTGGTAGACACAAGGGAACTGGGTGAGTTGTTTCGAGCTGGAAGGAGTGGCTCAAACCAGCAGCGCTGCACCTGAGTTCCCAGTTTCAGAGCATGAGCTTAAGGGCTGGCTCTTCTGATCTTGTCATTCTCACCACCCTGATGCTTTGCCCTCCTGCTGCCCTGACTGAGTGCTAAGACAGAAATCTCAGGCATGTTTTCCAATACATTTGTTGTTTTAAGTGGATGGTTTTATGGATTTTCCTGAAAACTGAGCTTTTACTAATATGCCAGATTAGTGTTGATTGGTGAAATGGGAGCCATGTGGAGAAGTCGAGGAGAGGCAGAACATTCTGGTAGTGGCTATTAAGAGATACCTGCTGTTAATGCAGTGTGCACCTAACTGCTGGTGTGGTTGTATGCCTGGCTGTGTGTCTATAGCTCTGAACTTCCATCAGCAGGATACACCCTACTCATCAAATGCACCCAGCATTTCAGGTGCTTGGAGTGATTAATTGAAGAGTTTGATTTTGTACCTAACGAGGCAGAATTGAGTTGTCTGAGAAGGAAAGCATTTGCATGTTTCCTACCTTTGTCCATGTCTGAAGAATAATTTTTAAGGGATTCTTTCACAGTCTGATTATTTTGAGAATAGTTGCGTAGCTCAGACATAAGAAAGGTTTCTCATTATAGCTGGGATGACTCGAAAGACTTTATATACTATTATATCAGATCCTGAAAGGAATACATGAGTTACTGTTTCTTATCTCTTTCCACCCATTCCTCTTTTTTTTTTTTTTTTTTCATTTGCTTTTAGCTTTACAAGCTTCAGAAATTCTTGGTGGCATTCTTAAGCTACTGTTTTGCTCAAGAGGCTGATGCTGCAAAATTAAGGAAAACTGGCTTGGCTCTTGGATGAGGATGTAAAATAATTTCACAGCATACTCGTCTTCCAAAATTTGTAGGAGTTCCTGTACCTCCAGTGTTTGGCGCAGAGGCTTGGCAAGGATTGATATTGGAGGTATCTTTATGTCTTTCATGAAAGTGTTCTATGGTCTCTGAAAAATCCCTGTTTGGAAATGTGTTGTAGCACTTGATAGCCTTGCTTTGGAAACCTTCCCTGTGCACTGAATGTGTGCCAGGCATGTGGGGCTCCTGAATTGTCAATATGGATAAATGCAATGAGTAAGTGCAATAACCATTCTTAACAGAAATGGTGAATTACCCACGTCTGCAGGCAAAGGAGAGGCATGATTTGAAGGATTCCTTGACTTCTGGAAGCAGGGAGCCTTCTCCTTGCTTTGGGCAAGGAGCGTTGCCTCACATGTCCTCTGTGTCAGCTGGTATCTTCCATGTCAATGGGTGAGAAGTGCTGTGGGAGAGAGGGTTTGGCACTAGGAAAAACTGTGCTTCTTCACTTACTGCTACAAATCGTTTTGTCCTCGTCTGCCCTTCATGCTGAGCAAAACTCTTTTGCCTAGAAGCTAGGAAAATAATGTTCTTCAGTCTTTCTGGGGACAGAAGCCAGCAGGCAGATTCTGCTGTATGGTGCTTTCAAAATCTGCCACAGGTGATGCAGGGAGAGTGTGGGGACCAAATCTTGTATTTCCCCAAACCTATTGTGCTAAAATTAGCATTTACTTACCGGTGGCTCATCAACAAAGTAGAATATGTAGTGACTACAGTTCTGTAGAAATTGCTGAAGGTCCAGGGGTATTTGTGGCTTTACTGACTAACCCAGCTGAGGGAAGGGAGAGAGTATGTTCATTATATTTGCAGATAACATTGAATTGGAAGGGCTGCTAAGTGCATTGAATTCCAGATGGCCCTAAAAAATTTGAGCAATTCAATGGCAGGTGCAAATTTTTTTAAAAATAAGACTAAGTGCACAAGTATATGTGAAGAACGAAAGATTTGGAGGTGTTGGCTTCTCAGAAAAGGATCTGTCTGTGAATCACAAACTATTATGCGAGACAGCAGTATAACACTTGTGGAAAAAGACGAAGGTACTGGGGTGTATGAAAAGAAAGACAGGCTGTGTGTGGTGTAATCCTGCTGCATTTAGTGGCTGATGCAGCATGCCAAGCTGAAGCTCTGACACTTCCGGGCAGCGGACTTCAAAAGCACCGCGGGCCAAGCAGAGAGACTTGACAGAAGATCAACAAAAACAATTGTGAGTCAAAAAACCACAGTCTCCGGAAGATGGAAACATTTTTGGCTGTTTGGCCTAAAGAAGGTGTTGTCATAGCAGTTTGCAAATATGCAAAAGGCTGCTTCAAAGAGAAAAAGGAATAATCTCTTTTCCAGATTATGTCAAAGCCTTAAATTGCTCTGAAAGATTCATATTAGACCTTTTACAACACTAGTGTTTCCTGCTCCTAAAAAAACTTTACCCAGAGGATTGCTGAAGCTGTCTTGAAGAACAAGTCTGTCAGGAATGATGCATCTGCGGTGGATCCTTTGGGGACTGTGGGAGGGATTGGATGATCCCTGGATGTCCATTGCAGCCCTGTTTGTACCCTGATTTTCCAAGGAAGCAAAGTCTATGGAACTGTGCTGTGTCTTTCAATCTCTCACAATTAACTATTTAACTTCTAAGGTCAGTTTCTACCCAATTTGAGCAATGCGGACAATTAAAAGGCCTGAAGTTTCTATGAATTTTATGAAAGTCAGTGGCTCAGTAGGAGAGAGAACTAAATTCACATCCTTGCTTCAGGAAAGGTAATTAAATACCAGTCCAAATTTATCCAGAGAGCTGATCAGCACGTTTATTTCTGAACCATTTGTGTCACACTTGACTCCATTAAGCTTGTGGGAGGGAGTCTGGGCACTGGTGCATGTAGGGAGGAGGGATGTGCTGCTTCCATGGAGGGGAGATGACAGTACTGGCCAGGGACAGGGAAGATAAGCAACTAGGATCATAGAAACCTTGGTTACAAGAGACTTTTGGAGGTCTCTAATCCCATTCAGTTTGAGATGGGACTGCTGCCAGTGCTAGATTGTATCTTCCCGAGTCTTGGAGGGCTTCAGGGATGGAGATCCCCCACCTCCCAGGTGATCTTTTCCAGGGCTGCACCGCCTTTCCCCTGGTATTTCCTGGTACAAACCTTCCAAAGTGCAACTTCTCCCTGTTGTCCCTTGTATCGTTTGGACCTGCTGTGTGACTCTGTAATCCTTATAATTACTTTCAAATAAATGTAATCTGTTATTAGATTGCCTTTAGGCTTCTCTTTGCCAGACTCAACAAGCCCAGCTCCTTCCATCCTTTCTTGAAGGCCACGTATCACAGACCCCTGACCATCTTGGCAGATCTCACCTGGATCTTCTCCACATCCTTCTTAAACTGGGGGATGGCCAGGCTCAGTTGGTATGATTCCACGTAGCAAACTGAAAACTTCTGATCTTCTTTTTGGAAAAAAACCAACAATGTAGGAAAGAACAGGGTACAGTATAGCAGGGGAAAAAAATCACATCGGTATAAGATTATAGCTGCAGAATTCGCAGTGTGTAAGGTAGGGGTGTTTGAGTTGTCCTTGCTACTTTAATTTTTTCTTCTTGTGTATATGCAGTCTGCTGCAGTTTCAATGACATTGTTGTCCAGTATAATCTCTGAATAGTTTGGATGCTGAAAGAGTCTGAGAAGGTAATAAGGAGAAATGCAGCTCAGTGGGATCCAGAACAGTCTTCCTGCTCTGGATTCTGTAACAAAAACATCCTCAATAGTGCCAGGAAAAAATGACTGTAATCCAGTCACCCAGGACTGAACTGTGACAAACCCAGCAAACCTACTTTTAGTGTCTCCTGATGTTTTGTCCACTTTAAAAGTGGCTGTAGTTTATATCCGTGTTGCCTACCCAAAACAGGGCTTTCTGTGAGAGAAACAGGAATATCGTTAGATTGGGCTATACTAGCCTAACTTGGGAAGCAGTTAGATACCTAAACCTGGGCTTTCAGGAAATGCTTGGATGGAAGAAGGGGCATTTCAGCTCCTCTGACCCATGCCTGGGTTGGATTCTGATTAAAATTGGAAGAGTGACTATAAGGAAGAAAGAAAAGTTAAGCCAGGCAGCAGGGCAGGTGCTGCTCTTCTGCTGGAGCCTGAGCACTGCTGATGTTTGCAGCACAGCTCCTCATCTGCATGCTGCTTGTGGTGCTTGGTCTTGAGGAGGTTAAAGGAGCCTCCATGCTATCCCGAGCAGCAGAGGAGAGCTGGTGCCAGCTGGGGAGCAGGGCGAAGTTGGACTAGCAGCTAAGATTGTCTTAGGATTTACTCCCCCTTGTTTATTCTCTTGTAATCACTCAGGGCTTGTGCATCAACAGCTTGAAGCCTGCAGGAGGGTATGTGTGTGTATATGGAAGGTTATAAGCTTATCTGTTCATCCCCACCACTGCACTAATCGGTGTGATAAAAGATATTCTCCCTACCGGGGACTGCTGTTTCTTTGTTAAACTGTTACTCTGAATTTGTATGTAAAAACACCAATTGGCATCAGTTCCATTCTTGGCCAGTCCATCTCTTAAGATGATAATTCAGAATGAGAGAACATAATTCAGATCAAATACCTTTGAGTTTTCCTTTGAAGATAAAAGCACTGAAGATGTCAGATGCCCAGAAGTTATGAACAGATTGGAAAAGGTATTTCCTAGTTTAGTTACTGCAATACTGTTGTGAACTGATGCTATAGCAATACCTTTGGAAATTTCCGACTCTCCTCTGCTTGCCTTTTTGATGGCAGTCTGTAGCAGTCTGTGCTTGGTGATCTAGTCTTTTCACCTGTATTCTTCCAAGTCCAGGTCTTTTGACTGTGAACTTTCTTAACATACAATTTCTCAGTCAAGGTAGTGGTTAAAGTCCCCTACATCTAACCATAAGTTGCTGACATGTTTTTGAGAGATGGATGTGAAGTGATCCAAGCTAAAATATGGTATTACCCCATCTTAACATGCCAGTCATTTCCCTAGGCATTACAGTTAGAAGAACTGTCCCTGGCTATAGAGAAAAGCTTTGTGTTTATTGTTTTTGTAGCTGCAGTAATTTTACTGCATGATTCTAACTGAATACTCAGTGCTTGTACAGGGAAAATCAGCTGGCTATTTCCATTCGAAAAGCTGGGTTATAGAAGTTCACAGCACCAGATGGCTGTGCATACTTATAATGCTGTGGATTATTAAAGGGCTGTTGTATTTTCCTCTTTCATCCTTTATTCTTCCTCCCCACATCAACAAATTAATGCCGAATGCTTGGGAATCTGTCCTGTGCAGACTTTAGCACGTTACATCTTTTCATTGGAAACTCTTTGTTCCAGCCCTTTTGAGCTGGTTGGTTTTGATCACCTCCTTGCAACTGTTTGTGGGCTGAACGATGCCCTGGACTGTGTGAGCCTCCTTACTGGAGCCTCAGCGCAGTCCTAGGCTGGTTCAGCGTGTTACATCTCATAGTTGCTCTCTCCAACCTGCTCCTTCAGAGCTGATGTTCTGTTTTCTAAAGTCGAGGGAGAACCTCCTAAATTAGGCAAAACAGCTGTGTTGATGTGAAGACTCCAAAAACTATCTGCCTCTGGCCAGCAGCCTGTGGTGCCATCCGAATCACGTCCTTGCCCAATACCACATTAATGCTTGTTTTGCCAAGACTTCTACAGCGATGCAGATTTTACTGTTCAGGTGCCCCACAAAATGCACACTGCTCCTGTATGAAAGATGTAGTGCCAAAGAGGACCTTTGATTCATTTATTTTTAATAGCTAACAGCATGTCATCTGTCTACCACAACAGAGATCTGGATTTTAAAATGCCGTTACTCCAAAAAACGACAAGATGGAGAGATGTGCCCTGCCTCCAGCACCATACATACGTGTAAGATTGTGTCGTTTTTGTGGGGGTAAAAAGAAAAGCCTTTGCTCTTCATGTTTGTGATACCTGGGTGCCATTTGTGTCCAGACTGACTTTCTTGTTAATGGTTTTTAATGGTCCAGATGTCTTCAGTGAGACTGCAAACAGCAGCAGTCGGTGAACATAGAGTGGAGATGTATATAGGGACACATACATAGTTCCGAAGAGTGGAATGGCCAGGTGTGTCTGTAGGATAGAAAACAGCTCTTGCAAGCCTTGCATCCCACATAGGTTCTGCAGAGCAGGAAAGGCTTGTCCCGATGCATGTAATTAACATCCAGAACAAACTGCTTTATATTAAAAGTTCTGCCTGCCCAGGTCAGGGGTGATCTTTGCAGCTTCTTGAAGGATGGTATCTGTATGGCCTGCCCTCATAGGGGTATGAGTGTGTATGTGGCAAAAGATGCACTGCTGAAATCTAGAGACTTCTGAAATCTCATTTAAAAAAATATTTAGGGGAAAAAGAAACCCTTAGAAACATGAATATAGTGGAAATATTTTAAAGAACTAGTGTCCAACAGGAAAATGGATTGGAAACCTCTGCTAAATTAAAACCAAGTAAAAAGCCAACATAAAACAGTTGTCTTGTTAGCTTGTTTGCAGAGCAGGTTTCAGTGACTGCTTGACAGCAATGTGCACTCCTATTCAAGGCAGAGTAAAATTCAAGGATATCTGAAATCAGCCCTGAAAGCTGCTCTGCCTACGGAGTGCTGGCTCCCACCCCCACCTAGCTTTAGTTAGACGAGAAGGCTCGTGTTGGTAACGCAGGTCAGCGTTTTATTTCAGACATGCACGTTGGGAGCTCTCTGTGGTGTACGCCAGGTTCATGCTTGCTTCAGCTGTAAGTGAAAGAGGTGGGTTGGTTGTTCAAGCTGGAGAATAGCGTGTTGTTTGTTCCCCGCATGCCGGCGTGGACGGCGCCTCAATAGCTTTTATGCTGATGTGAATAACAAGCAGGGGTGGTGATGGGATTTAATCACAGAAGGCCTAGCGCTGCATGCAACCACCTAGCCTAAGTGACACTCAGAGGAGGATTTCTTGCTTTTCTCCTCCTCCAGACTCAGAGCCTGAGTCTGAATAAAACATAGCACACTTGAGAGCTCTTTAAGGCATTGTAAACAATGCTTTCCCCCGAATTTTTTGTCTAGCGGGGCTGAGGATGCAGTTCGGTGATGCGCCCCATGTTTTATGCAGCTTAGAAGTTGAGGAGATGCTTTTGTAGGAAATGCTGGCACACCTCAGAAGCAGCAGCTATCATTCCTGAGGGCCAGAGCTACAAGTCTCCATCGCAGGAGTTTCTCCCATTGTCATTAAGGCTGTAAGACAGACTGTGGTGGTGATTTCATACTTGGTAGAAATGCTGCTAATTCTGGACTCTGTGCCAGTTGCTCACTTGGGCTGATGTAGCTGCTTCTGCAGCCATCTGGTGAATCATGCCAAGGAATGGTGGCTGAAAACCCCAACAGAAAAACTAACAGAAACTCCCTGATTTGGCTCGTATTGATTGCACAGACCAAACCGTTTGCACTGGCACAATAGAGGGTGCAGCATCAAAATGGGAATGAACAACAGAAACGGGTGCTTGTCTTCTGTGGCATGGGGCCTTGCTGTTAACAGTGGTAAAGGCATGATATGAAGGCAGTCCTGCTGATCAGGTGGATGTGTTCAACCCAGCCTATCTCTTGGGGCAGGCTTATTCCCAGTAAAACTTTTTTGTCTTGTAAAACTTTAAAAGTAGCTGTCTGATGGTTTTCTGTAGGTGACCCTGGCAGACACCTCTCCCCCTCCCTGGCGCTTTGAGGCTTCTCTAGTGCTTGATCAGACTCATCCTAGAAATCAGTGGAAGTGGGATACAGTATTTTTGACCTAAGAGTGATCTTTTGCAGCTGTGATAACATGCTTTGTGCTTCAGCTTCATGTTTTTATAAAGGCTGACTGGCAAGGGAGATTCAGGCCTTTGCAGTTCTGGGTGTCCCCCACCTTCCCCATAACATTGTCTTTAGAGCTCACGTCAGTTCTCCTGAAAACAACATGTAACTTGGGTAGGAATCAGGAAATCAAAATGTGTTTTTCCTTCAGTGGGTACTGTCAAGACTAAAAGCAAAGTTTGGAAGTCAGATGACTGGTGGTTCTTTTATTTGCACAGGGCTAACCAGAAGATTCCTCTGTGGCTTTGACTTTCTAGGGAAAACATCAGGTAGCTTCAGTGTGTGTGTGTAGGCTTGTGCACTGAGTGCTGCACCCGTGGGGTCAAGAAGACCTCTTGGATGGTCAGGGAGGAGTTAGCTTGGAAATTGCTGTAGTCAGGCTCAAGCAAGTCACCTGTCAGAAAAGGGGTCTGTCTGAAGGTTGCCTGGTTGCCATCTCAGACTTCATTCACAGTTTCACCAGCAATGACAGCATGATGAGACTTTGGAGTTTGAGCATTGAACAGTGACCCTGTGCCACCTGAGTGACCCTGTGGTCCTCCTCTAGGTTACTGATGAAGGTGCAGGTGCTGAAAAGTGTCACCTGGGCCAGGAGGGATGTAAGGGGACAGGCACTCTGACGAGGAGGGAATTTTGCCAATATCTGCAGTTCTTAGATACCCATATACATCTTTACAGCCCATCTTTTGTCTCTTTCCAAGAGGCCTCTTAATCTTTTGAATTCAGTTGTTGAATAGGGTAACTGCACAAGAGATAGAAATAAGGAATGGATGACTGCACAGCTCATCTCAAAGATCATGTGTTACTAATGACTGGTTTTCTGTTTCAAATATCCTCACAGTCACTAGAGAAACTTCAGCAGTCTTTCCTGCCTCCTAGGGATCTCTGCATGCCTGTAGGTTTGTGCTAGTAGGTAGGATGTGGGTTTGGTGGGAGTAATTTTGTTTTCTTTTAATTTAAGGTCCTTCACAGTTTACAGTAGTACTAGGCTTTACTGCATTTTATCTCTTCTGATCTCAGAAGCCTGGCAGTCCTCCTCCTGCTTGGTGAACAGAGGGGGAGTGCCTTAGAGCTGTTGTCCTGTAAGCATGAGCTGGTGAGTCTTTGACAGACATTACTTTCCAGAGGATGTTCAGTCCTCCAACCTGAGGGCAAATAGTCTCCAGTGTTAAACTATTATGTATCCAGTGTTTGTCTCATGAGAAATGAGGGTTGTGAAATGGATGCTGCACCAGCTGTCCCAGAGGACTTGGTTGTAGTTGTTTGATGAGCGGGTCAGGTGTAGGAGGTCTCTGCTGGTGTTCAGCAAGTACTGCTGAGGTTCTGCTCAGAATATGGCTATTCTACCTTTTTTTAAGATATGTAGGAAGACACCAGAACTACTGTAGTACCTTTCCCTTCTGGAGGAATGCAGTCTAACAGAGGGAATGACACGGAAGTTGTACTCACACTGCACTGCTTTTGAAATCAGTTCATAGAGGAACAGGGCTGCAAGGTGAACAAGCATTGGTGACTTCATTTCTGTGGTGGTTTTGTGCAACAAAGGAGAGGAATTTGTCACTGCAGCAGTGAGATTAAAGGCAAGGCTATCTGATGGGGTTTAGCTGATGCAGTGTTTCATGGCCACTGGATGGGCACATTTTCCTTCAAAGCCATTCTCTGTTTCTCCTCAGAGAAGCTATCTCCTCAGAGAAGCAGAGGGGTAGAATCTCCTCTAGATAGCATCAGTCCTGTGTGTGAATGCACCTAGTGTCCTGCACACACACCCTTCTCGGTGTTCCCCAAACACACCAGTGTTGACCTTCCTCAGCTGTTACACAAGCTCCTGCTGCTGCCTTGCAATATTAATCAGGAGGGTTCCTGGGGTTTTACTAAGTTAAAACTGCTGTTTTGCCAACTGATGCAAGGTTTCCAGAGACTGGATATGTTTCTCCAGGGACTAGGGTTGAAAATTGCTAAATTCATTCCACTCAGTGCTTCGGTAGAATGTAGCCTTACCTATTTTTAAAGAAAAGACTTCAGTGATATAAAACCGAAGATGTGTATGGTGCAGCAAATGAAACCTCTGTCTGCATAAACAGATCAATAAACTGATTTGTGTTTGCTGACCAGAAGAAAAATCTAATTGCAGGTACTCCATATTCAGCGTTTGTGGTGAAACTAGAGTAATTGGAATAATGAGAAATCCAGTTGGCTTTTGTTTGGAATTCATTCTTCTTTAGGTTTCATTAAACTGGACTAGTGCAGTGCACAGGCCTCACAAGGCTTAGGCTGATGACATACTCACAATTTCTAGGTCTTCAGACTGATATGTTCTTCATATTCTAAATTACCACATTTGCCATCTTTTAATATGACTTGAAATGACCGAAGTAATATTGTTCCTGGGGTTTAGAGGTTCATTTCACCTGTCGGATTCTCTCCTGCTTTGTGTCGGGCAGGCATCAGTGGACTGAAGTTTGAATGCATCTGAATGGCAAAATAGCTCTCAGGTTGCCTCAAGTTCCAGATCTGTGCAGTTACTAAAATTTGCAAGAGGAAATAATGCTCTCCTGCATGTCTTAAAGATGTATTTCCAAGAAAATATTGTTGTGTCAGTCCTCAGGTATTTTTTATTTGAGTGTATCTCTTGCATCTTTTTGGATTTAGTTTAAAAAGAGAGGACGGATATCCTGGTGAGAGAAATATTCAGAAAGGTAAAAGATTTTAGAGGGATGGAAAGAAATCTCCCAGGAAAACCCCTGAGGTTAGAGTTGTGTGTATGTGTTTTCTCTCCATGAGTGGGACAAAAGCTGTTTCAAGGTATCTCAGTCTTCTCAATGGCTGGTAACAGTGATGAAATGGTGGTAAAGAGTTCTTAAAAAGTTATCATTGCAAAGAGAGTAGAACTGTCACCGGTATTTAATATCACTTTGAGTTAAGTCAGTAAATTGGATAGGCATACTGTTAGCTTAGACGTCTCATTAACATTATTTGGAGAGTGGAAAATGAGTCCTCTATGAATGAAACAGCAGGGTGAACTTTCTTTCTGCTAGGAGGAGGACACAGAAGGAACTGATTGGAAGTTATTGGGGTGTAGATAGGTAATGATGAATTTATGATTTTAACTGTATGAAGAGCTGATAAATGAGTCTAAAAAAAAAAAGCTACAGAAAATAGATTTTTTTTTTTTTTTTTTTTTTTTAAGTTTCTGAAGGCATGCCTGGTAAAACTGGAGGTAAATCCTCTTGGTGCTGGGTTTCATTTGGGTCTGTCCATCTGTGGAAGAGAGAACCCAAAGGTCATCTGTAACTGGAGATCTGGAGTTTTAAAGGAAGGTGATGTGCTGACCTGCCAGCTGACATATGGTACAACCCTGGTATTATCTGAGATTATGCCAATAAAGACTAAACCCTGCAAGTTGATTCCCTTCACTGTTATTTAACCAAGGAAGCACCTTATCCAGAAGTCTGGTAGGAAATCTATAGGCTTGAAATGCAATTTATATCTCCCTGCGGCAGAGACAGATTTGGCTTTTTGGTTTTATTGTTATAAATAGCTTAAAGGCTGAGTATTTCGAAGGGTCCATAGTTCTGCAAAACAGACCAGTGTGTTCAATTGCAATTGTAGCCTTTATTGTGATTTTTGCTACTTGAAAAGGTTTTTTTTATTTATTCTCTTTATAAACAAACACTTTAATGAGTCTCTGATCAAAGATTGTCCCTGTTCTATTCTAACAAGCACCTGTTTTTTTCTTACCATTCATTGCCAAGACACGTTTCATCAGCTAAGTAAAAGTGATTTAAGGCAGGTCATGACAAACTAATTATATTTGAAAGCAGTAGACAGGGCAGCTTGAATTTTAAGAATTTTTTTTAACTGGTTTTGTTCTTGAAACATTGAGGGAAGTAGATTTTGGATGTGGTTTCAAAGCACAGAGGTGGTGTCTGATCCACAGAAGAAGACTGTGCTTCCTTTTGAGCACTCTGGCTCTTAAGTATTTCCATTTCTATCGTGAATATGTTCAGGAACATTTATAGTTTTTTATTCATGTACCACTATTTTCTTTATATCAAGTAGTTCATACCATTTTCACTCCCCTTTCTTGCACAGTTATTGGCAGTGATCATATATCCCACTTTAGCTAAGCTGAGTAAGCCAAACTGTTTTAGTCATTGCTTGTAAAATAAAACTTTCTGTACCCTGATCATTCTAGTAGCCAGTTTTTTAGCTAGAGCTTGAGTTCATCTTTCCTGGCCACGCCACTGTCTGTCCAGGGCCGGGAGCAGTGCTGTAGCGCTCTCATGCCTTTCATTATAAAATCCTCCTGTGGATTAGTTCTCTTGCCAGTGCCTTTGAGTCTTTTGACAGAGAAAATTGCTTTTGGTAGCAATAAATTGCAGACCTCAAAAAAATCAGGACATACCTTTTTTAGACCATTTGGACAAGAAAAGGTCATTATATCTGATTGTACAGTTGGTGGACCCCAGATTTTAAAATAGCTGAATTCTTTTCTTTCTCACCAAACAAAGCAAGGAATGAGACACAGAATAGCAGTCTTTTTTCTTTTTTAACCACACATGCTGTTTCCACTCAGTTACACATGTGTGTTTGTACATCACCTTAATTGTTGTATTGAAATCTTCACTTCATTGCATTGATCTGCTCAGGCTTTTTTTAATGCTGCTTGGGATATTGTCTCCATGTACTTGAAAAATTCAGTATTGGTGGTTTCAGGAGGGGTGAGACCCACACAACACCCAGTGACTGCAGAAACCTGCTCTTGCTCAGAGCCATTCAACACTTGGTTTTTTATGCAAGCCATACTGCCTCCTTCACTTTTACAGTGAATTTTGCCATGGTTTTCTTCCTAGCTTTGTCCACAGCCCAACCTTCACCTCATGCTAAATGAAGTGTTCTCACGTTAGTGCAAATATGGTATTTTGTCAGAAATGAAACAATTCCAGCATGCTTGTCTTGTAGGTGTTTGCCTCATAAGTTGTTATGGCTATATTTTGGTGTACTGGGGGGGATATAGGTGGAATTTATTATAGGAGTAATTAATTATTTTGGGCTTGTCTCTTTAAAACTAGTATTTTTTTAAAAAATTCCTTCCTCTTTCCTTGGTAAGCATTCTTGAAAATTCCTTATATCTAGTATTCGATTATACTTAGAACATTTTGCGGGGTTGTTTCCAGCTGGTTTGAGTTGGCTGTTCCAGGGTTGACCAGTAGCAACATCTGGATCTCACTCAGAGTGAGACTGAGTACCACAGCAGAAAAATGTCTCTAGTGTTGGTTTCAGGATTGATGCAGAGGTCAGTGCTTGCTCACTAGATGCGTGCCTTAAGATGAAGGGTCAGAAGAGACCCGGGGGTCTGGTGTCAGGATCTGTCCTCTGTGAGCAATACGACCTGCTTCCAAGCACTAATGGCTTCATCGGATACAGAGCACTTGGGTTGAGGATGGTCTTCGGTGGGATACCGTTACTGTTCTTCCTGTAATAGCTCTATGGTTTTGGAAGATGTGAGAAGATGAGGGAGGAGGCCTCAAGGCTAGCACCAGGATGTAGGTCTGGGAGCCTGTGTGTGTCCGTTTGGTGCAGGAACTGGAGCAAGGTTGGGTGTGTGAACGGGTGTGTCTGAGGGTGTGACTGCTGGTGAAGGTCGAGCCAGATGAAGGGATGAAGGGACCTGGGAGCTGGGGGTGTCCGCATGTGTGTGTGTCTCTAACCATAGGAGGATCTGGCAACGAGAGACACGGGGAAGTCCCAGCCAGCTGCTGGGGGGACAGCTGAGTCTGGGGGTTGACAGGCCACTTCTGGGTGTGCACACGTGTGTAGGTGTCTGTGGGGAGGAGCGAAGATCCAGGATCAGCTGCCGGACAGCGTGAGTGTGCAAGGGGTCTGTAGGGTATGAGCGAGGGGGTCTGTGCCACAACTAGAGTGGGGTCTGCAGCCCCAAGGGCTTGCTGTGCCCGGGTGCCAGCAGCTGGGAAGACTGGGATCCAGGGTCAGCTACTGGGCAGGCTGATTGCCAGAGCCCAGCTGCTGGTGGGATCCACTCTGCACCTCTGTATATGTAGACGTTTCCCACTAATTTGGCCTCTCCCCCTAAGAGTCTCTTGAAGTAATTGTGTCTCATACTCCTTGGGCAGATACTGTTGGTTACAACATGGAAGATTTGAGGATGAAAGAGAGAAGCAGCAGAATGCCCCGAAGCACCTTTTGGGCATAGGAGGAGTTAATGAAACAGCAAAGCTGTGGCAGGATGTTTAATTCTAATCATCTCTCTTGTGTTTCAGCCCTGGCCCAGTGTGTCGAACCTGGCCAAGGATTTCATTGACCGTCTGCTGACAGTGGACCCCAGTGACAGGATGACAGCCCTTCAGGCCTTGAAGCACCCGTGGGTGGTCAGCATGGCAGCCTCTTCCTCCATGAAGAACCTACACCGTTCCATCTCCCAAAACCTTCTCAAGAGGGCTTCTTCCCGCTGTCAGAGCACCAAGTCCGCGCAGTCCACCCGCTCCAGTCGCTCCACCAAATCCAACAAGTCGCGGCGGGTTCGGGAGCGGGAGCTGCGCGAGCTCAACCTGCGCTACCAGCAGCAGTACACTGGCTGAGCAGGGCTGGGACTTGCCAGGCGTCTTTCCAGATGTCTGCTCTGTCTCGTAGGTGTGCAGCGCCCTTTGCCACACGCTCGCTCAGTGAGGAACATCCAGGTTCCTCCCTCCCTCCCTCCAGGTGTGTCCCCCCCCCAGCCCCGTGCAGAGCAGAGGTGATCTCATGGTGGCCATCACACCCTGCCAGCTGTGCCATGGGGTCTCACGCAGGAAACGGGGGAGCCCTTGTGGGCTCAGAGCACAGCTCAGAGCCTCAAGTAATACACAAATTAAGGAGCCACATGCGGAGAAGAGCTCTCTCTGTAGCCTGGGAGCTTGGTTGGTCATAGTTATTTATTAATTCCAGAGCGTTAAGTTTCTCTCGCTTATATATGAAAAAAAAAAAAATCACTTTATGTGTATGTACGAGCACGTATGTGTGCACATACACGTGTGAGTGTGTATATGTCTTTAAAAATTATATATTCACAAACTTTGAACTGGCTTAGTCAGACTCTGTGGTGCCTTTGCAGTGAAGCTGGTGAGTCACATGCAGTTAGGAGTAGGATAGCTCTGACTCACCGGTGTGCTGCCCACCAGCTCCTTGTCCCAGTACAGTGCCGAGGAGATGCCAGACAGCAGTTTTCCGTGATGACTGGGAAGCTGCGAGGTTTCCCCCAAGGGCTGCCATCCACCTGATGACGTCAAGGCTTTGCTCAAGCTGTGTGAGAGCTGCCGTGCAAATTGGCAATGGGGCTGAAGTGCTGCGAGCTTGGAGCTGTAGTCCGGTTCCTTTGATCTGGACTGGGTGGGTGCTCCTGGTGGAGGGGTGGGAAGAGGATCATTGTGCTGCAGGAACTTCATAGTACACAGAGAGATGTCTTTGGCAAGGCAGGGTTTTGGGGGGTTCCTTGCTGTCCCCCTTGAATTATTCTTCTCCTATTTATGGCAAGACCAGTGCCTACCATGCAGGATTCATTCTTGCTGTGACATGGCCCTGTCATGTCTGTGACCTGTTACACATCTTGTGCCCTTCAGACTACTGTTACCAACCATGTCACTTCATCAAAACTTCGGTGGTTCCAGGTATTGCTCCCTGTCTGCAAATTTTATGGGACTCCCTTGCTTTGCATGCCTGTTCTGCCTCAGTCTTGCTGTCCCTGCTCTGGGACAGTGGGGTGGTGCTGGGAGCTGTTGGGATGGCACAGATGGCTTCATAGCATCAGGGTAGGGGCTTGAGTAGTGGAGATCTAATCCTGGAGCATCAGCAGAGATAATACCCTGGAGACACTGCAGGAAAACCTTGGAGCTGTTAGGTGTGATTTAAATCCAACAGGAAGGAGCTGCCTTTCAGGTTTCCTTGTGGTGATGCAGGGGTGTCTTGTGAAGGACCTCTCAGGGAAGGTGGGTGCTGTTGAGCTGAGCTTTTTGCAAGCCTGCTGAGATATCTTCCCAACTACTCAGAGCAGCAGAGTGGGGCTGTTGGCACAGTCTCGGGGTGGATTTGCCTTCTTGTAATAGAGACAACATCTGCAGTGAAGGGGAATGCTGGTTTTCGAAGCTTTTCATACAAAGCCATACAGTTTGCTTCATGCTGTGTACTTGAAGTGCTTGCTTGGTTCTGGACTGGAGATGCAGGCTATGCAAGCTCAAGGGGCTTGTGAGCATGTCCCTTCCACCCAGGACTGATGTCTGCGACACTGTGTTTTAGTGTCAGCAAGGTTTTAAGTGGTCAGTCACATCCCCAGGGAGCTCTAACTGTACTGGCCTCAGCGCTTCTTTGTCAGCAAACAAAGCTGCTCAGCTTCAGTGGGTGAAGACTAAGTTTTCTGTTCTAAGGAAAAAAAAAGGGCATTTTTAGGGATACGCTTCCCACTCCAAAGCTGGGTTAGGTCATAACCACTGTGAGCACAGCCTTGTGCGTCCAAGCATGCAATGGGGAATACAGCAGAGGAAACCTGAAGACAGCCAGTATGTGTAGCAGGGGTGAATTCTAAATCCTTTGCATTGTTTTGCGTATTATTTTGAAAACTCTGCATCCTTGCGGGCTGCCCTTTCTCCGAGTGGCCATCCTACCATATCACATGCAGTCTTTCTTCCATCAGCATTAATGGAAAAAATGGAAAACACACAATTACCAAAAATTTTTTTTCAACTCTGTAGACTGCAAAAACAAAAGTTTCTTCAGCTTCTTTTACCTTCTTATGTAGTTTTCCTGGTTCGTTACTGTGAACTATAAACTAGACGTGATTTCTGACAAAACAGGTAGCTTGCCACATTTCGCTTCATAAACAATTCAGTGCCTGTCATATTACTGCCAACAGCTCTCCAAAAGCAGCAACCACTCTAAGACAAGTATCAACTGGAAAATTGTTCTTGCCCTGTATGTTAAGAGATGGCTGGATGCTCTCTCAGAGGGCTTCTGTTTTTTTAACTGTTACTGGTTAGTCTTCTACGTGTTTGGAGCATCATACCCAGCCACTGTGATCTCTTTTCCTTCCTGGGTGCTTTCATGGCCCTCCCCAGATTATCTTGTATGTTTATCCTTAAAATAGGTATTTGGCCTATGCAAGGAGGTCAAACTGATGAACTGAGCCAAGACCTCTAGAGCTTGAGAGCCTTTCCTTTAACCACTAGACCATCAAAATGCACAGGCGTTGTGCAGGTGCCTACCTGTGCTGTTCCTTCATGCCTTCTCTTGTGGGGTGGGGCATAGACGAAGGTGGAGAGGAGGTCAGGATGTTTAGCTCTGGTCTGACCAGGCGTGTTTCTCCACCTTCACAAAGCAGAACAAAAGTCTTCTCATCTGTGACAATTTTTGCTTCATATTTTCAGCAATTGGCTTTTCACCAGGGAAAGTTCAGAGCAATGTCATTTGTGGTGAGTTTGGGCTGGAATATGTTCTGGGAAGCGAGATGTTGCTATATAGATTCCTGACAGCGTCAATTTTCTGTGATGATACTCTGACTGGGAGGTGAATTGGCAGGAAGGATAGCTGCAGCCTGCCTCTTTGGGCTATGGAGATGTTTGTGGTCCTCAGGCATCCTGCTCCTAGGGAATTGCATCAAAGAGGACCTTTGGCTTTTCTGGAAAAATAACTCTTAATTCTCCTTACAAATGCAATGTTTTCTTGTTTGCATGAAAAGTCAATGTAAACATGGGGAAAATCTTTATAGGCTTTCCTTTCATCATTTGATTATAACACTCTTGGCTCAATCCCTCTTCTTTTTATAAATTCAGCATTTGCAGGAACCCTTATACCCAGACAATAACATGTGTGGGCAGAGGGAAGACTAGCAGAGCTCTGTCCAAGTGTCCCTTGGAATCCTCTGTGATCTTTCTGTTTTCACTCTGTCTGGAAAACTGTGATAGTCCAAACGCTATGTTGCAAGGTCCAGCTTAAGAGCAATTCCTTGGGTGCTTTTATCCTTATGATTGTGGCACACTTTCAGCTGGGTCTGGTGGGGAGGACAGGCAAAGTGCTGTAATTTTGAGCCATAGTTCAGGTGCCTTCAATCTGTCCTCTAAGAAATTCTTCACTGTGAATTATCTCAATCATCTGTCTTCATATATATTCTATAGGAGCACCTCAGTGCTCAGTTTATCTTAAGTCTCAGGAGTTTAAACTTTTCAGGAGTGCCTTGTTTGGGGATTTTAGAAGCTGAAATCTCTGAAATGTTTTTCTGCCCTTTATTTTTTTTATATCTCCTTCTTTGGCTCTTAATGATGGTTCTTTATTTGGCTCGCAGGGTTTTTTGAAAGATTTCCTCTGGTACTGAACTAGCCAGGAGAACACAGATAACAAATGCATGTTCCAGACCATTGCTGAGTTGCAGTCTTTATATTAGCTGGAGTGCAAATCTCAGCGTGCTTTTGTCTTCTGTGCCTTTGTTCGTGCAATGAAAATGAAGTTGGAATGACACCTAGTGGCAAGCCGTAATGTGTCCTTGTCCAAGTACAGAGCTCTTCTAGTTATGTTCCCAGTGCTTCTAGGTGAGATGCTCTTACAAAGAGGAATCTGGGTTTAGTGTGCTGAGTCTTGAACCACACCTGCAGTCCTGGAGGTTCAGCCTTCTCGGCGTGGCACCATTTTCTCCTGTGCTGATCCCGAAGAACAGCATTTTAGTCCATACAGGATTGAACATGAGTCTGCGTGCACTCGCTGGAAGGGATGCTGAATGCTGGGGAAAAGATGTGCAGTCAACCCCCAGTGTCTCTAGGAGAGCACCCTGCCTTGGGGAGACATCTTAGGGGACACTAGGAGAAAGTGAAGCCTAAAGTTGCTGAGGTGAGAGTCAGCAGGTTTTGGACTTTCTCCCATCACGGTGGAGCAGCTCAGGGTGTTGCTTTGCAGTGTTTCAGAGAAATGCAGTTTGAAGGAGTAAAGGGAATTATGGTTGATTGTCTTGTGGAACTTAGCAGTACTGTGTAAAACAATCCCATTGTTTTGTCCTGGGAGTTTGGCTGCTCTCTTGGGGGAAAGAATTATGCCTACAAAGAACATGGCCTGTTGATTCCTTGATTATTATTTTTTTGAGGGTTATTGGAAATGAATGTGAAAAGGTCTTCCAGAAATAACATTAGGTGGTCTACAGACTTGCATCCAGATTTTTGAGTACATAATGTATTTTTCTATGCATTTTGCTAAAACAGCAATTACTTGTCCATGTTTGATCTTCTTTTAACCCTTCTCGAGCTTCCTAAAAACTACCATGTCAACCCAGTGGCGGTAGAAATCCCCCTTCCTTCAATCCAGAAGTCTGTGCTGTTGAACACTGAGATTGTGATAGCATCCAGATGCTCCTGCCAGTTCCTGGGCTGTGTTGTTCTTGGAAACACACAACCGTGCGTGAGGGACAGCTTTGTAGCCTCCTGAGGAGTGTAAGCCCAGACAAAAAGGCTCTGACCTGCTGGTTTCAGTAGTGTGGAAGCCAGCTGCAGTGCAAGGCCTGCATTGCATATTTGTTTTGGAAATGATAAACCCTCAAACTCTTAACTCCTTTGGGATTTGGATATTTTCTTTTTATAGGTCAGATCTTTTCTGCTCTGGTAAGGTACATTCTTTCTTATACCCTGCTCCATTTCTCAATCCCGTTTTCTACCCAGGTGTTTGGTGAAGTACTAATATAATCAACTTTTATATAATGCACAAACTGGAATAGGAATTGTGATTAATTCAGCTACTGGGCAGCAACTCTGGATTTGGCTCTGAGGAGCTGTAGTGAGTCTTGGAGCAAAGCAAAAGCATCTGTACAGTGCCTGGCTTGTGGAAGAAGGCTCCCTTTGAGGACCCTGCAGTGCAGGCTCAGCTCAAGGTGATCTGGTGCAACATAGGACAACTACTGTGTGGCTGTTACAGGCCTCTTATTAGACTGCATGGGGCCATATTCCTATTTTAAGTGATGATACTAAAGATCTGGAAGGTTTGAGGTGGGGTAGATTAAAATCTCAATTGTCTGATTTAATTAGGTTTTTTAAATGATGCAGAGCAACACAGAGATTAGCCGGGGGGGGGGAGGGATATCACACCCTCTGGAGGAGTTGCAAACTGTTCCCTAACAGCACTGTATTCCAGATGAGCCCTTGGATTTGCAGGGGCGGGGTGGTTGTGTCCCAGCCTCTCACCACCTCAGCTTTGTCCCGGAAGATACCACAAAGTGCCTGTACCGCTCGGTGCGGGGTACCCAGCCCCAAGTTGCCTACACCACTCTTGGGAAGGTTTCGGTGCTTTTTTTGACCACTCAGGCTCCTCTTTCTACCTGGATTAAGAACGCAGCCCTTGGGTGCTTGAGAGGCAGGTGCCTGCACATCAGCTGTGCCTTATTGTTCAGTAAATTTGCCAAAAAAAATGTGAAGCAGTGGGGATTGTGCGGTGGCAACAGCATCATGGAGTTTGGTACCTTCCACCCTCAGTGTCCCTGCAGTGGAGGATCATGAGAGGCTGCTGCCTGCCCGATGACAGTTTTTTCCTTCTGCTGTGCCCCCCCCCCCCCCCCCCATCCCTGCACCATAATACTGTAGATCCCTCGTGTGAGATGGGCAAGCTACTCACTGCTGTTGCAAATCACGATGCACTCTGTGTGTGTGCCGAGCGTGGAGGAGATGTACAGCCCCAACGAGGTGCGTTAAAAATGAGCAGTTCCTGCGAGGGCACCCAGATGCTGTGAGTTTTCCTGTTGCCTGTCACTACGGAAAGACACCTCCCAGGAAGCTCTCAGGACCGAAGGTCTTCCGGCACTTGCTGTTATTTTTGGACGCCAAATTTCCGGTGCTGGGTTGGAACAGTTTGAAAGTAACTCCAGTTGCATCCCATTAGTCTCCTAACAGGGCTGTTTTGAGAAGCATCCAGTTCTGTGACTCACCTTTGGAGTCCTGTCTTTACACTAAGGACTGTCTTGAAGGATGAAGTCTGAACCATTGTAATTAGTCTGTAACGTTACGGTTAGAGTGTACAGAATTATTTATTTTGTGTACTCGGTCTGCTAAACATGTAAATGTATTCTGTGTACACATCGCTCTGCTGTCTTTACTTCTGGCTCCTGGATCTGCACATGGGCTGACTGCTGAAGGGCTCTGCTTTCTGGCCTGTGAGCAATTGTCAGTGAATGCATTGATAGCCAGGAGCTGCTCACCCCTCTAATGTGCTCTTGGAGCACAGCAAGAAGGTACCAAAGTGCCTGTAAGAGTTTGCTGGTTTCTTGGACGCAGCTGCCAGGCCAGGAGCTGCCTGAGGGAGACCTTGTGCAGGGCTGGGGTGTCCACAGGGATGCTCTGGGTGAGCCAGGCCCTCAGCCTCTTGCTGGAAGGCAGGGTTTAGAGGCTGAACAGGCACTTTGGGACATTTTATTCACTTTTTTTTGGCTGCAAAGTGGCAGACAGGGCCAGAGAAATACCCTCGTTTGCCCACAGCAACTCATTACCTCTTTGGATTCACTCTGAGAAGCTTTTATGGGTGAATGGGAGAACCTCTCATAGCAAATGAAAAATGCACACCCCTTGTGAACCACATCCTCCTGGAAGGGAGGTGATTTTTCAGGGGCAAGAAACTGCATCCCAGCAGTGATGGGGATCAGTGACCTCAACACAGAGCAAGTGACCCATAGTCACAGTGGCACATAGTGCTGTAGTTGATCAGTTTGAAGCTCTGTGTGGCCACCAGTTCCTTCCACCCACCTGGCCCACCCCATATCTCCCATGTTCAACTCTCTTTAAGGTCATTTAGGAGCTAACTAAAGCCAAAACTGGGAGTCTGCTGTTTTCATGTGACGGGTCTTATTTCGGGTCCACACTCTAAATGTCATGGCAGACCGGTGTGTTACTGAGCACAGCTGCTGCTGTCGGCCTTGGGGGAGATTTGCAAGGAGCCCGGCCCCCGTGCCCTTCTTCCCTGTGTCCCAGGCGAGGCTTTCCAAGGCAGAGTCTGAGCCAGCAGCTTCACAGCTTCCAGTTCCCTACTGGAAGTTGCTCTAGTTGCCTTTGCTGTCTGCAGAGCAGACCACTGAAACCAAATTTTATTCAACCAATAACACTTATCAGCCCTGGGCTGTATTTGAGCAGCTTTTCTATTTTTTAAACTCAAGCTTATGGGTCTGACTCTTTGTCTTTACCCTCCATTCATGATCTGTAACCCTCCCCAGGGGTATGTCTCTGTGTAGGGTCATGTTTTCTCTGCAACTGCTTGCTAGAGAGCGATTACAACTTTTTGGGGGGCTGTGGTTCACACAGCAAAGGTTTTCTACCACATTCATGTTACTGGTAAAGAAAAAAAAACCCCCATGCCTCAGTTGGGACAGTCAGATCCTGCTCCTCTTCCACACTGTCCTTGTGACCAGCTTTATTTGGAGCTGCCAGAAACCAGGTTTTAATTCACTGAGCATGTGTGAACACAAGACATGTTTTTTGCACCTGCCACTGTCTCAGGAACCTGTTTGAGTGAAAACACCGCTTTCTTCTGAAAACCTGTCACCTGGCCTTGAATTTTGTTTTCAGCTTCAGATGTTCCTTTGGGTTGGCCCTGAGTTACCCGCTCTGTTACCTGGCAGATCTGCACATGTGAAGCAGCATGCTGTTCTCCAGCTGCCCCTTTCCACCCTCACAAACTGCTGGAGCTGCCGTTGGCATTTCTCCCTTTTAGCTCTGTGTTCCTAGGCTGTTACACAAGTTACAGTTGTACGCAGGGATCTTTTCAGATCCCATGCAGCCATCAGCACCCACCCTCCATCTCAAGCCAAGAAGCACTTGCCTGTGCTGAGCCCAGGGAGCTCCACAGTGCCTTTCCTGGAGGAGCTGATGCTGGTGGGACCAGCTGGTGCTGGAGACCTTCACATCTGGGTTGGTGACGAGGCCATTCCAGGTAACATCACAGAATCATCTCGGTTGGAAAAGCCCTCGAAGCTCCTCCAGCCCAACCATGAACCTCACCCTGACCCTTCCCAACTCCCCCAGATCCCTCAGCGCTGGCTCAGCCCGACTCTTCAACCCCTCTAGGGATGGGGACTCCCCCCTGCCCTGGGCAGCCCATTCCAACGTCCAACAGCCCCTTCTGCACAGAAATCCTTCCTCAGAGCCAGCCTGACCCTGCCCTGGTGCAGCTTGAGGCCATTCCCTCCTGTCCTGTCGCTGGGTCCTTGGCTCAAGAGACTCATCCCCCCTCTCTGCACCCTCCTGTCAGGGAGCTGTAGAGGGCCAGGAGGTCTCCCCTCAGCCTCCTCTTCTCCAGACTAAACATCACCCACCCTCAAGGCTATGGTGGTCTCTGGGTTGGTGCCAGGCTGTAATCCGTGTGCTTGATCCCCCAAGCAGCCCTTGAGTCGCAACCAGCCCTGCTCCCCCGCTGCCTGTGCATCGTGTCCTGCCCAGCACCTTCCCAGCTGGGCACCGAGCTCCGGCTCTGGGAAGTGCTGGGGCTCAGGAGAGGAGCACCCAATCACGGGCTTGGGCCCCACACACCTTCCACCCCGGCCTGCAGCACGAGAGGAGGGGAGCCAGAGGCAGTGCTTGGCATGAACAAACGTTGATGCTTTATTAGGAGGTGAGGTGCCTTGCTTCCAGCTCGGCCCCTTGCCTGCTCTGCCGAGCTCCCCATGCCAGGAGCAATGCCCAGCAAAGGGATCCCTCTGTCACTGGCTCTAACCCTGAGCAACAATGTAGTCGATCCAGTTTCTGAACAGGCTGACACGGGTGTAGATGGCCGGCGTGCGGACGTTACAGTTGCTGTTTCCGAAGGAGACAATCCCGATCAAGGTCCAGACGTTCCCGTTCTGGTACACCAGAGGGCCACCAGAGTCACCCTGGGGAGAAGACAACCTCCTGCTTCATGATTCTGACACATGCTCCAGAGTGGTCCCTGCCACCTGGTCCCCTGCTCACACCCGGGTGCTGCTATAGGTTAAATTTTTGGCTCCACAGAGGCAAGACCCTGTGTCCTCCTCCTCCTCCCTCCCCGCGGTGCAGTGGGAGCTCAGCTCCTTACCTGGCAGGAGGAGGCGCCGACCCCGCCGGCGCAGAGCATGGAGTTGGTGATGCGGTTGCCCCAGTACTGCATGCACTGGCTCGAGGAGATCAAGGGCAGCGTTACCTGCTGCAGGCGCGTTGCCAAGGCTTGAGCTAGGGGAAAGAAGCACCATTAAATCACCCTGGTGCTGGCGGGTCTCCTGGGGCCTTCGGGAGCACACAGGCACCCTGGGCAAGCTCCCAAACACACGGGTGCTGCCCTGCAAAGCACCTGGCCCCTCCATGCCAGTGTGCCCCGTCTTCCCATGTGGGATCATCTCGTCCAAGCTTGTGCCTGCGCACGCTCGTCCCTGGGGCTGCATGCATCCACCTCCTGAGCGCACACCCATGCCTGTGCTTGCACCAGCACACACCTGTGCACACTTGTACGTGCCCAGACAGGGCTACTCAACCACCTGACTCCCCCCTGCCCTGTCCCATGCACCCAAGGTGTCACCCCCAGGGGCACGCCCAGCCCCTGTGGAGCCCCCAGGAGGGATGGCAGCCTCAAGCAGCCCTGCATGAGGCTGCGGCGTACGTACAGTTGGGGTTGGTGCGTCCCCAGCCTGTGGTGACACACTGGAGGTTGTTGGGCAGCAAAAGGTTGGCGGGGGGCAGGCAGACGGGGGACACGCGGGGGCCCAGCTGCGCGGGTGAGGAGAGCCTCAGCAGGGTGATGTCACTGTTGAAGGTGTTGGGGTTCCAGTTGGGGTTCGTGATGGCCTGCCGAGAGACACCATAGCGCTTCATTGCTGCCCTGAGGGAGCAGCCGCAGTGCAGAGCTGCAGCTCCGTCCCCGGACTGCAGCCGCGTCAGCCCAGCTCACCCTGGACACGGTCTTCACTTGAGTGGTCTCTGAGTTGGAGTTGAGGTAATATTCCCCGAGGACGACGACGTGGGAGTATGGGCTGCGAGAGGGAAAGGGAGTCAGGGGGATGCATGGCAACCAGCACCCGGGGCTGGGAGCAGCACCAGGGGCTGCCTGGGCACGATGGGCTCTGTGCCCAAGGGAAGCCACCGTGGGGATAGCCGGGCAGGGAGCCCCGGGCTGCCCGCTTCCTCAGGTGCTGTTTTTTGGGGCTGTCTCAAATGCTGCTCGGTGGTGCCCAGCGTGCCCTGAGCGCCTGCCCTGGCTGGGTGGCACTGGCGTGGGCTGGCCAGGCATCACTCCTCACTTGAAATTGCAGTGGGCAGCCGTGACGACCCAGTTCTCATTGATCAAGGAGCCACCGCAGAAGTGGGATCCTGAGCGGGTCTGGGGAGGAAAAAGGGAGGAAGAGCTGGGGCTGGGCAGGCTGAGACCACCCCCCCAAAGGACAGGCAGAGGGTGTTGTGGCTCCCCTTAGTGCCTGCCCACCTCCCAGCCACAGCACCCTCTTGCCGTGCCGTGCCGCTGCGGTGCTGAGGGCACCGGTGCTGCCGGGAAGCGGGACGGTGCCGGGGAGCAGGATGGTGCTGGGGAGCGGGACAGTGCCGGGGAGCGGGACGGTGCCGTACCTGCAGGGACACCTGCCAGGGCCATGAGCCGGGCACTGCGTTCTGCCCGTTGACGATCCTCTCGCTGTAGTACACCGAGGGGCTGATGGCGGGCACCCCGCAGCCTGCGGGAGAGGCAAAGGGGCACAAGGGTGACCCCAAAAGCTCCAGGCTCACACTAGGGGGCGGCCTGAGCCAGTGCAGGTGGCTCAGTGTCATCCCCAGGGTGCCTCCGTCCTGCTGCACCCCGAGGACGTCCCCGTGCCTGCGGGCAGCGCTTACCTGAGACAGCGGTGGCAAGGGCCAGACAGGCAACTGCCCACAGAAACGCCATCCTGGCAGGACAGGACCATGTCCCCAGGGCCACGAGCTTTATAGCAGCTGGGAGCCATGTGGCTGGTAGCCAGGCAGGGCAAGGTCCCCCTGCTGCTTTCTGCCAGCTGCAGGCAGCAGCGCCAGGCCAAACCTGGCACCTACCTAGTCCCACACAAGTGGGGTCGTGGTAACATGCTGCCGAAAGGCACCCTGGGGTGCCTGGGCTATCGCTGTAATGAGTTGTGTCAGTTCTTACTACAGCCTGTGGATCTGGAGAGGGGAGCACTGCAGGGATGTGATGGTGGGCTGCTTGTGGGCACACAGCTGGGGTAGCAGTGGGGCTGGATGTGCTGGGACGGGTGCCAGTGCCTGGGGTGTGGGCAGTCACCCTGTACCCAGGCCTGTTTCAGATCTGTTGGCACCAGAGCTGTTTTCCCATGTGGCCGTGACGCCCCAGCCTGGGACAGCACAGGGCCCAGCTGGCCATTCCCAGGGCCCAGGGCCACCCCTTGAACCCCAGCCCTGGCACAGGTGAGCCTGTCCCAGAGCAGCAAGGCAGGTGGGGAGGGCAGACGCCTTCCCAGGCAGGCCGAGAGCTGTGGCCAGCATGGCAAGCTGGGCAAGCACAGTGTGAGCCCCAGGCAGGACAGTGGGCACCTCCCTGAGCTGAGGTTGAGTCCCACACTGCTGCAGCTGCAGGAATAGTACAGTCGTCTCCATCCTGGGGTGTACGTAGTGTCTCCATCATCCCCCATGTCCCCAGGTGATGATCATGGCATGGCAGTGCATGTAGGGAGCCATCCCTGGGGTGATGCTGTGCATGAGGATCAATCCCCCCCTCTCTGTGTCACCCACGTGCCCCAATCCCTTCCCTGAGCCACTGGGGAGCAGAGCCTGGACTCTGGTGAGTGATGGCAGAGCCTTTATTTCTGGCAGTGGGCAGGGACAGCAGGATCTAGCCCGCCACGAGGCAGGAAGCATGGCAGAGCGTGGAGCGTGGCAGGGGCTGGCCGTAAGGATGCAGGCAGAAACAGACTTTGCTCCTGGTCTTCACGTGGCACCTGGGGAGGAGATGACCAAGGGCTGGACAGCAGCAAAGGAGGAGGAAGAGCCTCCAGAGCAGTGCTGACCGTCATGGAGGAACCTTGGGACAGGAGGATGTCACACATCAGACACAACCATGTGCTCTGAGAGGTTTGGCCTCCAGTCCTGTCTTGGATGCTGACAAAAGAGTTTGGCCAGGAGTTGAGCAGGTCAGCAGGAACTTGGAGCTGCCCCTTCCCCCCAGCCAGGACAGGGCTGACGAGGCCCCCTGGTGCCATTCTCCCCTGCAGCTGTGAGACACAGTGAGCTGCCTGAGCCGCTCTCCGTGCTCTGTGCAGGGCTGCGGCTGGTGGAGAAGCAGTATCAGACCTCTGGGCTGAGCCAAAACAGAGGAAGACTTCCCACAGCTAAAATCCTCCTGCAAGCTTGGTTCTAGCAAGGCTCCGATCTGCCTTGGAGCTGGAGTGGTAACAGACTCCATGGCTGGGACATGCTGGCTCAGCGGGCTGTCTGGAGACTCGGGGAAACCCAAATATCTCTGCAGCCCCACGGAGACATGGGACTCACCCCAGCTGCAGACTCCTGTCCTCTGACCTGCAGCTCCTCTTTCTTCTCCAGGCTATTAATAGGCCAGAGGGGAGTAGCCCTCAATTACTGCCTCAGCAGGGCAGCTAAATAGCTACGGGTTGATTTTCTCCTGACCTGGGTCTCCCGGGACTGATGCTCGCAAGGGACAGTTGGCTCAGTGAGGCAAGCCCAGAGGAGGATGGCACGTATCCAGAGTGTCCCCAACACAGGGCAAGGTGCTGCGTGCAGGGGATGCCACATGCCATCTCCATTCTCCCCACGCACAGCCTCGGAGATGTCCCACGTGGTCTGTACACCCGTGGGGCGCTGCGTCAGGCACACTTGCCCTTGCGAAGGCAGAGGGGCAGCTCTGACGGGGGGACCAAGATGGTGCTGAAGATGGGCCGGTAGCTCTCGGGCAGGACCTGGGGGTGCTGTGTCATCATGTCCAGCACCATGTGCCGCACCTCCTTGGAGACGTCGCCCCGGAGATCCAACAGGGTGGAGATGTGCTCATCACTGGGCAGAGAGCGAGAGGTGAGTCTGGGCACTGCTGGCCCACGGCACTGTCCACAGTGCTCATGTCCTGCCTGCAAACCCCCCGTGATATGGAGAAGCTGAGCTCAGGCCAGGGGAGAGCTACTACTTTGCCTCAAACAAATCTTAAAATTTGTTTGAAAAAAATCCTGACAGACTTTGTGAATTTGGTTTTGATATTTCACGGGTTTCAGCTGATTCTGACATTTCCTATTTGGTGGTTTGTGATTTCTCACACTTTGTTTGGTCACCAAACACAGATGGGTGAATGCCACAGCAGAACTGCTTTCTCCTTTACATCTTTGCCCTTGGGACTTCGTGAGAACCCCTCGAATCTGGAGCAGGGGAAAGGAAACCTCAGGGAGGAGGGGGAAAAAGCCCAGGTTTCTGCCTGCTCTGCAGCATGACCTTACGGGGTCCAGCTCCAGCCTGGCTCCCCTGGGCAGACTCACACCTACATCATGTCATGGGAGAGCCAAGCTGGGCTTCTTACCTAACATCAGGGTACTTGGTGACGAAGCCCAGCACCTCCAGGCTGAGTAGTGTCGGGTCTTTGAGGCAGATCAGCTCCCGCAGGGCAAAAACGGCCTCCAGGCTCTGCTGGCTCTGGTCCAGGCCCTGGGAAGGAGAGTGGCCAAGTTTGAGACCGGGAGGAGGCCACCACGGTGGCTGGTGAGCTGCAGCCCAGTCCTCAGTGCCCACGTGGAGACCTTGTGGTGGTGTCTCCCCACTCTCGGTGTCCCCGAGGCTGTGCAGCGTTGCTGACCTGCACTGCGCAGGGTGAGCGGTCCCACGAGTCCCTAATCCAGCCAGTTCCTGCTGTCTTGGCCTCACAACTGCCCAAGTGTAACAGCCCTGTCTTGTTTGTGGGCTGATAAACCCACCACGTCTGCTGTGGGCCAGAGGGGAGCGGGAGGGTGACGGAGGTGAGCGATGAGCTCCTCGAACCCTCCTCGCTGTGTGATACTCCCCTCCCGTGGCCCAGCCCTGGCTCCCCACTGCACCTGGGCACCTCTCACCAGGCCACAGAAGAGCTCCCGGAGCTGCGTGGCGTCCTGCAGCAGGCGGTCGCAGAGCTGGCCCCGCTCCTCCTTGCTCTTGCACACCATCTTCTTCTGCATGAGTGCCCGCAGATACTGGCTCGCCACCAGGAACTCGCTCTCCGTCAGCAGGAGCTGAGCAGGGGAGAGCTGTTAGCACTGGGCATTGCCTGGGTGTTGGATCCCATTGCCCAGGGAAAAGCAGAAGGGAAAGGGGCTGGATACAACACCAAGCTGTGGGGACAACCTGCTGGGAAGCCCCCTGGTCAGAGAGACAGAGAAAATAGCTGAATTTGAGGGAAACCCTGCGTAATGGCTTCCTCTGGAGGATACAGGCTCTCCAGCAAACCCAGCAGCAACTGCACCCTGCACCCCAGTACAGCACCCAGCTGCCCAACCTCCCTGCCCTGCAGACAAAGCAGACATTTGAAGGACACCCCACAGCAACTGTACCGTGAAGACAGGTTTCCTGACGCGGGAGAAGTCCTTTGCATACTTGTCAATCACTTCACACATGCTGCTGACAAGCTGGGACCCCGAGAGCCACTTGCGGGAAGGCAGCTGCAGGCAGAGGGGCTGAAAGGAGCAGAGGAGCAGTGTAGGGTGCCCAGCCCAGCTGCAGGGTGGCACAACATCCCGCAGCCCCTGCCTGCCAGCACAGCCACTCTGCCTTGCAACACCCCCAAGCACCCGCTGCCAGCCAAAAGTCAACATAAATATAGAAGAGTGGTCTAAATTAGGAACTTATGGAAATACACTGGGGTTGCCCCTCCCTGACACCCAGAGAGCCACGTTTCAGGACTTTATCTGGGTTGCAATGCCCCGTTGTGGGCAGCACCTGAGGTCTGGACAGCAAGCTGCTCCTTGCACACTCGCTTTTGGCCTGTCCTGCTGTGATTTTATTTTTAATTTTCACTCCACTTCCCTTGCGTAGACATAACATGGTTTTGGCCGAGGGCTTTGGCCTCCTCCTCCTCCGCTGTCCTTGCCTGTCTTCCTGCCTGCAGGCACACATTCCTTCTGTGTCTCTGCTGGGGCCATGGCAGTCTCCAAGCTGCCTGTGAGCATTTCACCCTTTCGCTGCTTCTTTGTTTTTATGGCATTCAAGCCCTAAATAGCAATGCTGTTAATTATTCCAGAATTTTGGACCAGACTCCAGGAAAGCTAAATTTGACTACACTGGCAGGAAATGACTCGGGCAGTCACACATGGGCTTGCATCCTCCACACAGACATTGACTCTCTCCTGTTGGTTTTCTGCCATGAAACAGCCATAAAAAGGAGCGTGAGGCAGCTGGGGCGAGGGGGGGATGTGGCTCCCGGGCTTAGTTGGTAAATGGTTTGGGGCCACAAGCCATCTGCCCCAGCAATACAGGGCGGTGCTGGCTGGCGACAGACATCGAGTGAGCCACAGACGGTTTATCAAGGTCTGGGAGCCAGGCTGGCAGAGGTGGCTGCAGGATGATAGCAGGCCATGGGGTGCATGGCACGGGTCCTGGGCGGGACTAAACCAGTGCCTGGGGGTGTAGCAGTAGGGCTGTTCTTGCCGGGGCTGGGTTTGTTGCAGCTCTGCCAGTCTCAGGGTCTGTGGACAAATGTACCTGCAGGTCCAGGAGCAGCTCCTCCAGCAGCAGCTGGCAGGCTTTCTTCTGCGTCCTGTCTAGAGCAGTCTGGAGGGACGCGGGGACTTCTCTGTGGGCCATGTTGGGGTGCAGGGAGGAGATGGAGGAGCTAGGAGAGACAGAAGAAGGGAGGGGACAGGTAGCCTAGGAATCATGGTGGAGACACCGGTCCTGCAGGGGCATCGAGAGGACATGGCTTCCTTGTGGGTGGTGGGGTTGCTACAAGAGCTACAAGGTGCTGGTACACATTACCTGAGAGCCAGGTTGTTGTTGAGCATGGCCAGCAGGTAAGAGATATAGTACTTGGGTATGGTACGGTCCTTCTGGTGCTCCTTCCCGCACCGCATGAGGGCTTCCCGCAGACTGCAACACAGTGAGTCAGTCACCATGGGTGAGCAGAGCTCCAGACACCTCACCACAAGGACTTGGAGCTGCTCCAGGGGACACATGGACCTCCTGCAACTCTCCCAGCTCACAGAATCACAGAATCATCTCGGTTGGAAAAGCCCTTGAAGTTCCTCCAGTCCAACCATGACCCTCACCCTGACAGTTCCCAACTCCACCAGATCCCTCAGCGCTGGGTCAGCCCGACTCTTCAACCCCTCCAGGGATGGGGACTCCCCCCCTGCCCTGGGCAGCCCATTCCAACGCCCAACAGCCCCTTCTGCACAGAAATCCTTCCTCAGAGCCAGCCTGACCCTGCCCTGGCGCAGCTTGAGGCCATTCCCTCTGGGCACTCCCCATCAGACCTGTGCTCCAGACCCTGCACCAGATCCGTTGCCCTTCTCTGGACACGCTTGAGTAATTCTGTGAGCTCACTTGGCCCTTTCCAGGTCCTGCCATTGGGTTGGAGAGTGACAGGTTGTTGGGCAGGGTGGGACAGTGGGACCCACTGTGGACCCCTCGGGAAAGCAGGGCTCAGTGCTATGGGAGAGGCACCTAGGGCAATAAGCCCTGGGAGCTGGTGGCCCCAAGGCTGAAACAGTAGCCCTATGGGTGGACAGGCTGCTGAGCCTTCCGGGAGGTGGGTGAGTGCAGGATTTGCCACAGCAGGTCTCCACCATCAGCCTGTGGTGGTTGGCCATGGGACCCGGGGTCTGTGAGGATGGGCAGGGGTGTGAGGGGCTCCACTGACCGGCCCAGAAATGCCTCGAGCTCTTCCAAGGCCATGTTGTAGATTTTCTGCTGCAGAGAGTCTGTGATCAAGGAGGCTACCTGGATATTCTCATTCAGCATCTGCAGAGGGAGAGAGGAGTGGAGGTGAGTCAGTGAGAGGCTGCAGGCCACAGCCCCGTTTCTGGGGGCTCTCAGCATGGCCGTGCCCCAGCTACCACCCACCTGCATGACAATGACGGGCAGGGCTGACTGGAAGAAGCCCTGATGGTCCGTTTCAGGTTCCTCTTCCCTGAACCACTCCTTGAACTCCACCTCCAAGGTCCTCTGCATCCACTCGAGTACACTAGCCTGTGGGATGGACACCCACCACGGTCGGCCCAAGAAGTCGGATACCAACTCCCTTGAGACCCAGCACATGGCACAGCAGTGAGTCCTGGGCCTCGTCCCACAGGCTCATGGTCTCCTCTTGCTGTCAGAGCAGATGCTGGCTCAGTGGTGGTCACTGGGTCCCTGTATCCCTTTGACTGTCCTGCTCGCTCACCTTGACTTTCACCACGTATTTCCTCTCTGTCTGATCCACGAGCTCAGGGGACATCAAGGGACCCAGAGCAGAAACATCCACTTCTGGGTGAAGGTCAGGGTGACCCATCATCTCTGAGCTGGAGGGCAGAGGTGGGACAGGGCTGGGAAGATCTGTGTTTTCCAGCAGTTCCTACCTCTCCCTCTGCCCTCCCTGTGGTCATCCCCAGACAGCTGGAGCTGCTCTCCCAACCCACCCGTATGCTAGTGGACAATCCTGTTCTCCACAACCTCCCCTGCCTGGTTGGTGGTAGGTGGGTGCTGACCTGTGGTACACACGAAGCGTCCACTCGAGGAGGAGGAAAAGTGCCTGTTTGTCCAGATCCTCTCGGAGGATGTCCTGGAGGTGGCTGGTGAGGGCCTGGTGGTAGGTGGCAGTGCAGATGCTGAGGATGTTGTAGTGAGCTGGGACACACTGGACCATCAGGTCCTTCACCACACGCAGCTCAGACACGATGTCCTTCTGCAGTGCTGCCAGGTGCCTGGCCAACCCTGGCCCCTCAGCGTCCATGCAGGCAGCATGAAAGTGGGCTCCTGTGATGGTGTCCTGGAGAACGTGGTAAAACTTCTGCCTCCAGCCCTTTGGGCGGCCAGGGGGCAGGAAGGTGGCCTCCAGGAGCAGTGTATTGTCTATTTTCTCCTCCCGCTCAATGATCCTTACAGCGGTGACGAAGAGAACTGGGTCCTCACGCACCAGCCGCAGGCTGCTGCCCACGATGTCCCACAGCTGCTTGGCCAGGCTCTCATTGAGCTCCTGCAGGCCACCGAAGTAGGACAGCACAGTTGCTTGGGCACTGGAGAGCCCGCGGAGGTGCAGCTGGGAGAGGATGTCGTCGCGGAGGTGCTCCATCATCATGAGCTCTGCGTGGGCCTCCAGGAGGTGCTGCTCACGGAGCAGCTGCAGGGTATGGGAAAAAACCTCGTGGACTGTGGGAGAGGGAGGAGAGATGCCGGGATTGAGTGTTGGGGGGGCGGAGGGGCTTGGCAGCAGGAGCACGGGTGCAGGTTAGCAGGGAGATGGTGCGGGGAAGGGTCTGAGATGTGGGGCTCTGGGTCAGGCACTGGGGAGGCAGTGGCACCTCCATCCACAGAGACTTTCCAAACCCAACCAGAGCAACCTGCTCTAGCTTTGCTGCCAGTCCTGTGCAGAGCCTGGGGTTGGAGTGATGTTCTCCCCAGTGCCCTCCAGCCCAAATCCATGAGGACCGGGACAGTGCCTTACCTGAGAAGAGCTGGGGCAGCACCTGGACCACGGAGGCCAGCTGCACATGCTCCGCCATCAGCGCCCGCATCTGCTGGAGGCCCTGGAAGCGGTCTGCACTGTCGAGCAGGGCCCACCGCGCAGCCCCCAGGTCCTGGCACACACTCTGCACCTCCTGGGCCGCCAACCGCAGCTGCTCCAGCCCTGCATTTACCCCCTCCAGGTAGGACTGGACAGTTGACTGGGGAGCAGAAGACGATAGAGGGGCAGTGGAGCAGCTCCCAAAGGCTGGAGGCCTCGCAGGCTGTTTGCCCCAGCCCAGCAAGGTCTCTCTTGCATGCACTCTCCCAGCCCCACAAGGTCACACCTGCCTCTGCCATCACAGCATCCCACAATTACATCTCCCAGATCTTTTGTGATGACCCCATCCCATCAGCCCCAAGCAGCTTCAAGAAACCCACTCCAGCAGCAGGAATAGCTCATATGGGGTTGGGGGAGATGGAGGGGAGGGCAGTGGCTGCTGTGCTTGAGGTGGGAGAAGGGCATCACTTTGGGGTGGCTAATGCAGCAGGGTGAGCAGTAACCAGACTTCTCCTTTCATTTTTAAAAGATTACTTTGCTTTTGCAAAAGATTAGCAGGGCACAGGGCCCCCGTGTACCCCCCCAAGTCATATTAATGGCATGAAGCGCCTCAGTGGCCATATGAACCTTCCTCCCAAATGGATTTCCATCTTTTCCAGCCCTGCAGTGGCACTGGCACATCTCCATGCCCTGTACGCCCATTTAACTCCCAGCTCCTGGTGCCAAGAAGCTCTTTTACCCAGTGTCACCAGAAGCAAGTTCTTTTCTCTGAGGCCACATCACTTGAAACAAATTGCCTCCTGGACAATTCACCCGCATTCAGGTAGGAGAAACCACCTCCAAAATAATCAGAAGGTTGGGGTGCTCAGATTGATCATGTCCCGAGGTTAATCGTTCCTCAGGTTATGCAAAAATGGTTGCCCTGATCAGGGAGGTGTGCATGGGGACAGGGGACAGCCCTTCCTAATGTGTGTAGAGATGGAATTTCTCCTGCAGGGAACTGCGGGCAGGGGCAGGTTGGAGCTCCCAGCCATGAGGCAGGGGAACTTTCAGTGCTGGGGTGGGATGGTGCTGGGGAACGCTGACTCCTACTCTTGGGGTTTTGTTTTGAAGGATGGTCACAGGAGACTCATTTTAACACTTCAGACACTGCCCAGGGGTAGGGCAGGGAGTGGTGGTTGCATTTGCCAGATCTTTTCCCCCAAATAATTGCATTTCTCCCACCAAGTGCCAACCAAAGGACAAGATTTTGCCAGAAGCGGACACAAAGATGATCCAACGCAGAAGAGGGGACCCTGGCTGGGATCCCTGCTTGGCGAGGCAGTGAAGCTGTGGGTATCCATGGGGTAGGCTGCGGCAAACACCCACCTTCAGCCGGGACTGGATGGAGCGGTTCCTCTGCGTCTCTCGGTTCCGGTACTGCCCGAGCCCCTCCAGTTTCTCGGGGCGGTAAAACACCCCTGAAGCCCATTTCAGAGCAGCTCCTCTGGCCAACTTCTCAGCCTTCTCTGCTTCCGGCCACTCCTCGCCTGGGGATGAAGCCAGGCGTTAATGAGCACAGCGAAGCCTCTCCCGGTGGGGCAGGAAGGGCCCCTGAGGCCAGAGGCAGGAAGCTGGCTGCCAGCACACTTCCAAGCACACCCAGATGTGGGAAACCAGACAGCGTGGCAGCAAGCATGTCTTTCCGTGAGGGCCCCCCCTGAGGTACCACCGCCGTGGACCAGGGTTGTCACAGTGGCTGCGGCAGCGAGAAGGCTGCCCCGAGGAGCTGCCACCCAGCCTGCCAGCTTGGGCTGTCCCCCAGGCTGAGCGCACATCTCCATCACTCCCCCCAAACACAAGGCTGCGTTGTCTGAGGGGGGGTCTGATGGCACCTGGGGAGCCCTCAGCAGGGCTGAGGCTTCGGCAGTGAGTCAGCAGGAGGGAAGGAGAGATGGCAGCTCTCACATGAAGGAGAGGCAGGCTGAGGTAAGGACGGGAGGCTCAGTCTCCTGAACGCCCCCATGCAGCTGCGGGGGTACCATAGCATCCCCCTTGGCACAGGGTCCGAGGCCATGCCAAAGGCTGCCTGGCCAGAGTGGAGAGCTGAGAACCAGCACAGTTATCACATGCCAGCCCCCATCCCCATCGCCTGGTTTCATCATTTCCCCCTACCCCATCCCCAGCAATTCTCTGCAGCCCTGTGAGGACGTCACCCAGAGCCAAGCCAGGCTCCCACTCTGCTGGGAAGCCTGCCTGCACAGGCACCCTTAGGGACTGAGGGGCTTCGGAGGAGGTCAGCAGCTTTGAGGACAAGTTGTGCAGTGAGCAGCACTGCCCCCGGCGCCGTTATCACCGTCAGGAAGCAGAGCCGGGCTCCCACCCCCCAAGAGCACAAGGCACTAACCCCGGCACAGGGAAAAGGTCTATGGGATGGTGAGGCAGAGGAGCCCCCAAAATGTGTTGCAAGCAGTAGCATCCCTCCCCTGCCCGGTGCAGCCAGCTCCCCGGGGAGTGACCACAGCGTCCCCGTTACCTCTGGGGCTCGCGGCGTGCTTGTCCTCCGCAGACATGCCCATGGTCTCCAGGCTGTGAGCTGCGGGGGCCAGGGCAGGGCTGCGCGGAGGAAGCCGGCAGCCGTTTCCTCAGCCAAGAGCAGCCGCGCTCCTCAGGGCCTCATTGTGTTCCCGCAGCCGCGCTCAGGACGTCAGGAACGGGGGGCGGAGGGGAGGAGGGGGGGGGCACACAGGGGAAGGCGTCGCGGCTGCCGCAGGCCTCGGGAGCAGACATCACACCCTCCGTGCCCTTGCCAGCACCCCCCCGGTTCCCGCCGGGCACGCAGCATCACACCCTCTGTGCCCCCCACCCGCCGCCAGCCTGGCTCGGGGAGGACAGACAGGTGCCCGGGGTGCCCCTGACGGACACCGGCCCAGCGCTTTCGCTGCGCTGTCCACACCCATAGCGGGACAGAGCAGCCGGGAGCGGGTCCGCGGCAGCCCAACCCGAAGGCGAGCGTGGGGATGCGGGGACGGCCCCTTCCCGGCTGGGGACGGCCCTGGAGGCATCTCCCCGCCACAAACCGCCTGCCCCGGGCGCAGGTCGGAAGGATTCGCCCTCACGCTGGATGTTTTAGAGCGCACCAGGGCGGCGGGGAAACCGCTCGTTTCACTCGGGCGGGGGCTCAGGGGTGGGGGGCACGGCCCGGGGGATGAGCCCGGCTTTGGTACCACAGGACGGCGAGGGCGTGGGTGGGTGGACGCACACCCCGGTTTCACCCTGGGGAGCCCCCCGGGCCCTGCCCGAGGCAGACGGGGCCTGAGGGGCGGGGGGGGGCGGTGTCCCGCCGGGAGGCGGCCGGGCCCCGCTACCGGGCGGCGCCGGGTGCCCTCAGGGAGCCGCTGACGGGCGCCGCCGCTCCGCGCCCGCCCCGGAAGCTCCCGTCGTGCCCCGCGGCCCGGAAGCGGAAGCGCGGCGGGGCCGGAGCCGGCGGCGGGCAGATGGCGGAGTGCGGGCCGCAGCCCCCCGGGGGTGGGAGCGGGGCTGCGGGGGCGCCGAGCCGGCACGAGAAGAGCCTGGGGCTGCTGACCACTAAGTTCGTGTCGCTGCTGCAGGAGGCCAAGGACGGCGTGCTCGACCTCAAGCTGGTGCGGAGGCTGCCGGCGGGGCGGGGGGGGAGAGGGCCCCGCCGCCCCGGGGCTGGGCTCTGCCGGAGCGCCCGCCGCGGCCCGGGCTCCTCCCGCTGGGGAGCGGAGCTCCGGCGAGCCCGGTCCGCCGGGGGTTGGAGCAGGTTTTGAGGAGGGAAGTCGGGGCACGGCAGAGCCCGGTGCAAGCGGGTGCGGGGAAAGCGGGATCCGCGGGGTGCGGCGGGCGGAGGGGACTCTGCACCTGCCGCCCGAATGTTCTCTCTCGCTGCTTCCTTCCGAGCAGTCGTCCCCAGCCCCTCGGCCTGTCCCGGCCGCTCTGCTTTCACCAGGACGGAGGAAGCGTTTGTGTGCTTCACTCGGAGCCCCCTTTGGCTGTCCTGTTCCCTTCTGCGTTCATGCCCCACACCAAGGTGCTCCTTCATCACCGGCACTGTAATGATCCAGCCCTGCAAAGCCTCTGAGACCAGTAGAAACAGACAACCTATAGAAACTGTTCTCCCTACTGCGCTTTTCCCCCCGGCATACAGGAAAGGGAGTGTGGTCAGATTCACCTCTGCCAGAGGTTGTCCCTGATTCCTTTAGGCTCTGGAGAAGCACCCTGTGAGCGTGTCTTGCTTCTGCATTTTAAAGATCTTCACCTAGAGTAAATAACTCTGGCCTTGTGGCATGTACAGTGTTTAAACCTTTTCTCTAGGTGAAGTTCCTTCGATGTGGTTTATACAAATACCTCTTAGGTGGGTATGTGTGGTGCTCTGACCCTCCACAGGCAGCAGGCAAATGCCAGAAAGCCCTGAAGGTGCAAGGGCTGTGGGCTTCTGTCCTCTGCTGTGCCAAATTGTTGTCTCTTTGGATTTGGACAACATTTTCCTGCTTAAAATGTCCATTAAGTGCATACGTATTTGTTAGAGTGATTTGATCAGTTGTGCAGTGTCAGGTCTCCAAAGTCCTAGTCTGTTACTGGTCGGTGAGGGGGAACTGATGCTGTTGGTCCTAGCTATGCCAGCGTGCCAGTGCAGCACACGGTAACTCTTGCTGGTGCTAGGCTGCCATGCTGCCATGTGGCAGTGGAGACAAGCATCTGGTGTGTCCCGAAACCCGAGGGGAGAGGAGTCATGTGAGCAAGGCATGTAAGTCCCAGCACTGCTCAGGAGCCCCTCCCTTACAGCCATGCTTGCTCTTCTGCCATCATGTCTTTCAAGCAGAGGAATCTGCCTCTTGAAGAGGTGTTGATTCTCTATTAGGCGGCATCAGATCAGATTTAGAAAAGACCTTTTGAATGTCAGCTCCACTAAACTGTTGTCAGTCATGAAGGGAGTTCTCTGCATTCCTCTTCCCGTCCCCACCTCTTTTACCCTGAAGGAGCACTAGACTGCGAGACTAGTGTCTTCCAGCACTGCTTTGCTGCTGAGGAATGGTGATTTTGGGGCCCACTGTGAGTGAGATGGCTGGAATTTAGTTTGTGCTTAGTGGGGAGGTGGTTGGGTAAGAAAAGGAATGAAGGGTCAGTGGCTTCTTCTCATGGTTGTAATGACGCTGAGAACACGGCTTTGTAATTTGAGGCTCTGGGACATGAGAGGTATGAGATGGTGAGCAGGGTGCTTGACCAGGAATTAATCTGACAGGCAGGAAGGAGCAAAACATGACTGAGAGTTTGGAGTTAAGTGTCTGACCTTTTTGCAGGCTGCAGATACCTTGGCTGTGAGACAGAAGCGACGGATCTATGATATCACGAATGTCCTGGAAGGCATTGGGTTGATTGAGAAGAAATCCAAGAACAGTATCCAGTGGAAGTGAGTGACAAAGAAGGTCTAAATCACTCACAGATCCCTTCTAGTCCAGGTCTAAGCGACACACTGGGGTTGTAATGCCCTACTCAGAGCACAGTTCCTCAGTGGTTCGTGTGTGCTTGTAGTTCCCCCAGTTGAGGGGGAGTGGTAAGGAGGAAAGCTGAAGTATATGTGACATGTCTGTTCTACAGTGGAGCTGTTATTTTGGTACAAATGAAGTATTTGCAGCACCTTGGGCTAGAAAAGATGCCTGTCGTGGCACGGGAGATGGGGGAGAGCCCTGCCAGTCTGTGGGATGTAGGAAGATGTACCCAGCGTTGCTGTGCTGGAAGGTGGGGATCTAGATAAGGCTTTCTGGGTGATCTGGCCTTGATGTATGACAGGGGTGGCACTAAGGGAGGTGGCAGCCTCTCCGAGAGGTTGGGACTGGTCTGGGTGCCTCCAGAAGCTGATGCATGTCACTCTTTTTTACTTTGCCCAGAGGGGTGGGTCCTGGCTGCAACACACGTGAAATAGCACACAAACTTATTGAGCTGAAGGCAGACATAGAGGACCTGGAGCAGCGGGAACAGGAGCTGGAGCAGCAGAAGATGTGGGTTCAGCAGAGCATCAAAAACGTTACAGAAGATGTGCAGAACAGTCGATATCCTTTGTGTGAATCCGTTACTCTGTCTCTGTGTTCGCTTGCTGGGTTGGATAGCAGAGACCTGAGGGCTGAGTTGGTGCTGCCCTGCTCAGGGCAGAGGGGTGGTGGTGACCTGTTGCTGCTGGAGAATCTGCACTGAAAGGGTCAGGAGGCAGTGTCTGACTTTGAAATTAGGTAACTGTCTGGCATGGGAACCAGCTTTCTCTGTGGTGCACAGCTTCTTGTCTGTCTTTTTGAAGTAAAAAACACTGTAGTGTTTACCATGATGAGAAAAGGGCTTCTTTCTGAGTCACAGGTGCCACTTGCTTGAGTACAGGGCTGCTCTTGTGGCTTGCCTATCTTAGGATGTCAGCTCTGACTACTAATGTAGTTTGCAGACCACTTCAGAGTGTGGTACAGAGAGCCTTCTGGGAATGGCATTTCTTGTGCTCAGGAAGGAAACACCAGGTGCCCTTTGAGTTCTCTGTCTGCATGGGAAACTGCAGCCTTTCTCCTTAACCTTGGAAACATTAGCGTATGTGACACATGAAGATATCTGCAAGTGCTTCACAGGTGAGGAAAGTGTGCTTCATCAGAAAGATGTAACGCTGCAGTCCTGTCAGGCTGTCCCAGCTGCTCTCCTTCAGGAGAGAGAAGGCAGCGGACAGAATCACAGAAACAACTAGGTTGGAAAGGACCTTGAAGATCATCTAGTCCAACCGTTAAACCACGATCAGGACCACGGGCTGCCCAACAGCATCAAGTTAAATGTAGTGCAAGCTCTGATGCCATCCTGGGTTTGTGTACCACTGAGTCAGAGCCTTCTTGTCACCGTCAGAGGAGGCAGGCAGTTTCTTGTACTTGTGCTTAAAGGAACATAGCTGCTATTGCTAAGGAAGTCTTTTTGCTGAGTGTCCCTGTGTGGGTATGTGTGTGTTATGTTAGAAGCCCTTGATTTTAAGGGTTTGGGTGGGCAATATTATAACAATCGGAAGCAAATTTTATTTATAGGAAAATAGTATAAAAAGTGGTCCCTCAGCTGTGTCATGCCCTCTGCCAGCAAAAGTGTGAGAGGGAGGTAGTGAACAGCAGGACAGAAGGGAATACACCGCTTGCTGTGACCTTGCTCCCTTGTGTTCTACCTTCCTAAAGCTGTGAGGTAAAAAAGTTGTAGTGGAGCAGAAGTGAAGAAAAGCCACAGGAGTCTCTGGTCCTTCTCTGTTGTCAATTTTAATGATAGCTGTAGGACCAAAAAAATTAAAAAATCCCCAGTGGCCAGCGTGCAGTACAGCAGCCCGCAGTCCCTAAACTGTTCTCAGCTGTGGCAGTGTGGAGTCGCAGCTCCTTTCCGCCTCGGTGGGCACCTGACCCCTCCCGACCCTGTGCAACCTGCATCTGCTTGCTTGCAGCAGAGATGGAAGCTACTTACGCTGACCTCCCCCAGCCACACATAATCTCACCCTTGTCTGACTTTCTTCTCATCTCTTCCAAGCACTCTTCTCACTGTACACTTCATCAGTTCTATTTTTCATCTTTACCTTTGTGTGCTTTCCTTGTTCACCAGACACTGCTCAGGTTCCTGCTGGTAACTTCTGCATCGCTGCTCCCTTTTGCTTTACTGTTTCTTCTGATTTAAGCTAGTGCTTTTTGGGGGGCAGGGATTGTTTTCAGTTTGACAGTGCTTGGGGCCAGATAACTCATAACAGTCTGGAAGAGTTTACTGGAGACCAGCAGACAGCATATTGCTTGGTTGATTGAGTGTTTTGCATTTTATTGCACCTGTTTTTTGTAAACTGGTTTGCATCTGAAGTCAGACCTCACCAAAATGCAGAGATTAGATCTTACCGAGGAGGGCAGATCTGAATTCCTTCTAGAACAGAGGCTTGATCCATGTTTTTCCATTGTCTGTTCACTTTTCCTGTATGAATATGCCTTATGTGACTTTTCCTCTCCTGACCATCTGGGCCTTGCGGAGATTCTTTGTTGAATCTCTTGTGTTCTTGAGCTATGGTGCAGGCTGAATTCAGCTCCTGTTTCTTCTGACTGACTGCTATTGAGTTTGCTTTCTCAAAGTGAGTTAGGGCTTGAAGATTTCCATGCTTGGAATCTTGTCAAATATGGATTTGTTATTTGTATTAATGAAAAAAAAAAAAAAGGGGGAGGGGGTAAGAATATGTTAGTTTTGAGTGACTGGGCGACATAATTTTCCCATCTGTTGCTGTGATGCATTTTTCACTTGCAGAATCAAAAAGAAGTGGAAACACACTGTACCCTGTTTTGTAAAAGTATTTGGGACTTAGCTATCAAGGGCCCACTCTTCAAGGGAGCTAGAAACAGAGCACCTATATTTGAAACTAACAGGACTTACGGCTTGAGCTTGTGTCTCTGAGCTTTATTATGCATTTTAGTGTCTCTTAACGATATTTGTCCTAAGTGCAGATTTGTTAAAAGAATCCCATTTTATTGACAAATGCTCTGGTATTTTTAATCCCTATACCTTTTGCTGATCTGATCTTTGATTGCCTACCTGAAATTAAAGGATGCGCTCTTCTGCTGTCCACTCTCTCTCATCGCTCTGGGGATCTTCTGTGGTAATTATCAAGTAAAGCTTAGTGCAGAATACTGGAGAAGTGTGAATACTAACCACACTAAAGCTTAAACATTCAAAGTGAAAGCTGCTAACTGCTTGTTCTGAATATGTCTAATGTTCACAGCTCTGGTATTTCTGTGTTCACGTTTCTCTGAACCCAGATATGGACTGGAAGCTGCTCGCCCATGACTGTTGTGTTCTTAGGGGTGCAGGTCTTAAGGAGCTGCAGAGCTTGAAAAGGAAAGATGCCACCAGCCTGGCTCTCGGCCCTGCACTTGCTGGGCTCTCTGCAGGGTCCAATACAACTAACACCAGGCAGCTCTTGCTGGTAGAGGCTGGGGAATGTCGGTTTCAGGTATTGGTACTTCAACATGAGGTTGCCATGCTGTTGGCAGCCTGGCTCTTCAGCCTAGTTTGACACCATCTCTGCTGGCCGTGCAGCTCTTTGTGTGCTCTTTTGTTTATAATTCACATCTAAAAGCTTGTGACAACATGATGGATCCTTCCTTTAGGAATCAGATGTTTTTAAGAGTGAATTTAAGCCAGCCCTTCTGAGGGAAAGAAAGCTTAGTCCTGTTAAGGATGCTGCTAAAAACTTTAGGGTTGCTTTGGGAGCAACTTCGCAGGTTCTTTGTGCCCTGGGCATTTGGCATGTTGGCAGCTGTATGATAAACTCAGATGGGTGTAAATGGCAGTCCTCCAGGGAAGGGAGAACGGGGGTGGGGGGGGGGTGGGGTGTTTGAGGAGGGTCTCTTTCTCAGTGTGTAATTATCATTATTGTCAGAACAGTTTGGCCCACTGAGTGCTGACCAGTCTGTTTTCACAGGAGACACCCTCCTTGCAATCCGAGCCCCATCAGGCACACGTTTGGAGGTTCCCATCCCTGAGGTGGGTGGTAAATGTGTGAGTAGAGTGCAGGAGTGTGTGTGTGTGTGTGTGTTGGGGTGGGGGTTGTTCCTGGATTGACTTGTCTGGGAGTTGGCAGTCAGGGGGTTGATGGAGTCAGAGGAACTGGCAACCCAAGATATTACATAATTGCTAGGAAACTGTTTGGAAGTACATCAGTAATTGCTGGAGCACCAGGGGAGAGGATAGTCCTGGGAGTCAGTGGAATTGCATGTGGAACCATGCTGAACTGTCTGGACAGCATGTCTTGCCTCCAGGAAATTCCTGTTCTGTTTGAAAAGCACATTTAATGTATGGTTGTGTTTTGCTTTTGACTTTTCTCAGGGCCTAAATGGGCAGAAGAAATACCAGATCCATCTGAAGAGCACAAGTGGTCCTATTGATGTTCTCTTAGTAAACAAAGATGCTTGGAGCTCTCCTCCTGTCGTACTACCTGTCCCTCCCCCTGAAGACCTTATTCAGTGCCAGGCAGTTGCACCCTCAAAACCTCAGATACCACCGCTCACCCACTTCCAGGAGGCATCTGTTCCCAGCAGCACCCAGCCCTCTACACCGACACCCACCAGCACTCAGGACCACAGCCCTCCCGCACAGAAAGCTGCAGGCACGGGTGAGAGGGAGGCAGAAACGGGATGGTGGCTGACAAAGGAGGGTACATTCCTCGGCCTGGCTGGGGCTGGGCACTGCTGGTCGTGCAGCATTGTCAGCTCCTGGCAAAGGGGACACCTCTGCCTTTGCTGCTGCGAGCCTTTTCTTTTTGTCGTGGTTAGTGGGACTGGCTCCGTTAACAAAAATAAGACACTTGGCCTGAGGGTGTAGTGCCAGCCTCTAGAAGCAGTGGTGGGGGAAAGACTGATCATGCAGATTCATTGATTAGCAGAAGTTTGTAAAAGGGTCTTTTTGAGCCTTAAGTTCAACTTTCCGTTTGAAAAAAACCTGTCAAAAATACTAGATTAGGTTGGTTTTGGCTTTGTTCAGCTAAAGCATGAGAGCCTCCGTCAGTGGAGATGCCCAGATTCCTTGGTGAGCTCTTCCAAGGCTGCAGCACCTTCTCAGTGAATTCTTTTTCCTGGTGCCTGGATCCTTTGAGCTGCATCTCATGCCTGTTGTGCATGTTACATTGTTTGGCACCACTGACAATTCTTAATTTTTATAACCGCCTTTTGGGTAGCTGCAAGCTGCTGTTAGATTGCTTTAGACTTCTCTTTGCCTGACTGAACAAGCCCAGCTCCTTGTAGGCCATGTGCCCTAGACCCCTGGTCAACCTGGTAGCCCTCAGCTGGATCTTCTCCACATCTTTGTAGAACTGGCAGATGGCCAGAGCTGGACGCAGTCTTCCAAGTGCAGCCTCATCCCCAAGCAGGCAAATAGTAACTTCCCTCAGTGTGCTGGCCACGCTTCTCCTGCTGTAGCTTACTACCTGGCTTGTGTTAATTGCCATGAGAGCATGTTCTTGGCTTATGTGCAGCCTGGCACCACTAAGGCTGCTCTCCAACAGGACCTGGGAGTTTTTGCTATGTGAAAGCAAGAAGTCGCCTTCCTGTGCGGCTGTCTTGTGTTTGGCCAGCATTGCCAGTGAGGCTTGAGCCCGTGCTGTGGCTGCTTGCTTTGGGGCTGGTGGGAGATGACATTCCTTGTGTGTGTCTGTGGCTCTTTCCAGAATGCGGTGTCTCGGCGGCAGAATCCAAGAGCAGCGGCGCCTTCGAGCCCCTGGGCAGCGCCGGGTTGGATACGCAGCCGCTGCAGTCCTCTGCCTCGCTGGACAGCGGCTCCGTCCTACCCAGCCCCTCTACCTCCTTTGAGCCCATCAAACCTGACCCCACAGGAAGTGAGTATGCACCCTCCTTGCATGTGTCACTCCAAAAGCCTGCTGCTTGGAGCGAGGGAAAGGCTGCTGGGCCTGGAGGAGGGACCTCAACTCCGTTCTGCCTTTGCTGTCAGCCAGACTCTGCAAGGGATGAGTAGGCATTTCCCTGTGAAGGCGCTGGGGGACCTGGTGAGAAGGTGTCTGTGTTGTGGCTAGTGTCCTGCCATTTTCTGGGACATCAGTACTAGAAAATCTGCAAGGGACACTCGCATGACACATGTTATGTGAGTTACTGCTGTTCCATGTAGGATTATTCCATTTTAGTCCGTTTTTGAGACCACATGAAGCCATAGAATTTCCAGCTGTCACTGAGAGCACCTTTGTAACTCATGGGTAGTTTTCCTTTACTAGGAGAGTTCTTGTTTCTGTTTTCCTCCTCTGCTCAGGAACATTTCATCTATCTTTAGTGATCTTCTGGTCTTAATGATCTCACAGTGTATATTTGGGGAGCTCCTTGCTGTGCTTGTTGAGGTGAAATGGGCTTTAAAAAGGGAATTGTGAATGAAAGTGGTGTTCTGCAAACAAAGTGGTGTTGAGATTTATGCCAGGAAATGGCAGGCTGGGCTAAGGAGGGAAAAGTTTTCTCTAGGTAAGACACACTACAGAAACATTCTAGGTTAGAGGGTTATGGTTAGAAGAGGAAATTTTACTCAAATGTAGCTCATGCAATGCTTTTTTCACAGTTCTGCTGCTAGCATGTCTGAGAGAAGCACGAACTGTCTGTCTTCATCTGGGAGTAGTCTTGATTGTGGAGTTAGGCCTTTGCTGTGTGCCTGGCTTTCCATGTCCCAGTGGGCCTGTGCTGACTTGAGGCATGCCCTCACCCAGCACAAGATGAATCGAGGAAGCTGACACCGTGTGTGGCTTACATACAGGCAGTTACTTGAGAGCTGCTGACTGTGATAACTCCTAGGGCTCCTACAGATTTATTTTAAAGCAGTCAAGCTAAAGTATTTTATTGGTTATTCCTTCGGGAGCAATATGTGACATGGGGTGTGGGAGCAGAATTTTGTGTTGTATGGATGATTTGGGTGTGTAAGGAGTGCAGTAGGACAGTCAGTGATTATGCTGTAAAGCATTTCAGACTTCATGTAACATTGCAAACCATTTGGTTTGTTGTATTTGCAGTACTGGAACTTCCCAAAGAGCTGTCAGAGATGTTTGATCCAACGAGAGGTATGTTCACTCCCTGATCATGGCTTTGTTCTGTGCCCATTTCCATGCAGAAGTGGGACAGTTTGGTTTATTACTCTCTTCTGGATTGTTTTGGGGTTGTGGTTTTGTAAGGTGCTTGTGGTCGTTGGTGGCTGCTGGCTCTCTACTTGTAGTTAGGCAGTCTTAAAATTACTGGTTTCAGTATGTATTTTTCTGTCTTCATGTTGCCAGCAACCTCTGTTAGAGTTTGCCCTACAGTGTGCAGACGAGAGCTTTCCTGTCGCCGTGTCAATGCTAATCTGTGCTCTGGCTTTCCATGCTCCTTCTCCAACTTGACTGCACTATGTAAAAGAAAAATCCCTGTTAGTCTTGATTCAGCTGTAGCCTGCCTGAGGCTAATCAAAGCGAATAATCTAAGGAAATAGTCTCTCTTTGAAATGTCCCTCAGTGGTTTTGGTGGTGCTGGTAATTCTGGAGCAGCAGAGGAGAGGATGCTGTTACTTGCGTTAGGGGTTCTGCCTTTGCCCAAGGAATGTCGGTGTGTGGCTGCCTAACAATGGGACAGGCTAAGGGCAGAAGACGTGAAGAAGTCACGGTCTAATGTGAGCCTAAACTGGGAAATGTTTTATTTGCACGTATATTCTCCTTCAGTGCTGGCAAAATACTTTCTAGCCCCGCAGCTAGGCAGAGCCCAGTACACAGAAGCGCTTTTGCGGTGGTGATAGGATATGTACAACAACAGTCCCTAGTCCTGTGCTCGAGCAGGTGCCTTGTGAAATCGCTGCCTTAGTGTAAGAACCCCACAGTCCCAAATGCATGTGCGTGAGCCCCCAGTCTGCGTGCTGGGAGCCCAGGGCTCCGCAGTCAGCCTGGAGAACACTCCTTGCTCAGCACCCGCTGCTCTAGGTAGTGGGTGAGGTCTTGGTAATGACTGAGTATATCTGCAGCGTAAATTTGATTTCACAGTGTGAGACAAACTGCTGCAAGGCCGCAGCCTGTGTAGAAGATCTAGCTTAACCCAAACTAACTGTATTATGTGACTTTGTGGACACTATTAAAAAGGAGATGTTTGCTGCCTACGGTAACATACATTGTTTTATCTTGCGCTTTTAGAGGATGAAGGTAGAGATCCAGGAGTGAAGGACAACATGACGTGGCCAAGTCAGATTTTAACTGTGAGCCACTATTGAATTGTGAATGAAAGTGGTGTTCTGCAAAACAGAGTCAACAGCTACTGAGGCAAAGCTCAGAAAAGCTCAGGACTGTAAAAAAAGCAACACAGCAGAGCTCAGAAATGGGCCTTACAACATTCTCTATGCAGCCTCTTTCATCCCCGTGTGATCCCAGTAATGTTGCCCTGGCACTGGCAGCTGCTTTAAGGCCATGTAGTTTAAGCTGCAAGAGCCTGGATTTCTTCCTTGGTGTTTTGTTTGGGAATCATGTTCTCTGTGTGGTTTTCTCTTTTAGATGGGTGCTTAATAACTGCTTGTTTTAAACTCAATTTCAACATACACATATACACACTCTGCAGTATTACCAGCCCTAATCTAAGAGTGCAAGTTCTGCATTTAATTGCTATTTATTGAAACTGGTGTTAGTTCTGTCTAGTCACTCGGTGTTAAAATTCATCTCATGGCACTGAATTAAACAGGTAGGTTCCTGTCCTCCAGGAAATAGCCTGCTGCAGATAAGTGTCTTGAAAATGGGCTCATCTGAGTTTCTTTCACGAAAACTTACTTCAAGTGGAGGTAGGGTCTCATCAACCGGTTAGACTGAGTTAGGTATTCACTATATTAACTTGGTAAAGTGAGAGAGGTATTCAGAAAACTGTTTTCAAATGCTTAGTTTCTTAAATAAAAGGGCTTGACTTGCACATACTTTGTCTGGCTGCTTGTCTGTCTACCTTTCAAGTGCCTCGTGAACCTGCTAGCCAAGAGGAACAACCCTGGAGGAAGAGGGTTTTCAGAGATTTTTCAGAGATAATTTTTCTACAGTTTTGTGCAGGCAGTAGAGGGGAGAGCAGAGTTACTGGCCCATTAAGGAAGGATATGCAGAGCTCAGATGTTCATTCTGTTTGGCAGTGGACAGCTGGTCAATCTGCCAGGGCTTGTGGCTGTATTAGCCACAGCAGAGCTGTGGGACAAGGGGAGCAAATCAGGGGGACAAAGGACAAATCTGGAGGAAACTGAAGACTTGTTAGTTCTACTGGTTCTGGAACAGCTCATTTGTTTTTTAATTTTTTCCCCACTCTTAGCAAAGTTGGTGGGTATTTGAGGGCTCTGAATATGTCAGGCTTTACCAGCTGAATTTCAGGTGCATGTTCAAGAGTTTCCCTTGGAGGAGTTTGGAGCACCAGCTAGTGTGGCAGTGCAGGGCTAAGGCACAGCCTGTCACAGGAAGGAGACTGGTGTGTGGTTGAGCTAAAGAAAACAGAACCTCCTGCATAATTTTTGGATGTGGCTTGAACTGTCTGACACAGATAGCCCTTTGCCCATGGCAAGAGGCCCAGGCCTCCTTCCACCACTGCCTGCTGCACATGCCAGAGAAGGGACAACAGGGGTGAGGAGCACCCCGGGAAGGGTGGGGAACTACGCAGGAACAGAGCAGGAAAGCAGAGTGCATTGCTAAACCATGCTTGTCTCTTCCCCAGAATGTATGAACTCTGAGCTGCTGGAAGAGCTGATGTCATCTGAAGGTGAGTCTTTGAGTCTCCCAGTCATGGTGTGGCCTTCCCAGGGGAGAAAGACCATGCTGTGTGACTTTACTGAGCTGACAGCCTTGTGACTGCAGACTCGCCCTCATCTTTCCTGGGCTCTGGACACAGAGTGTGTTCTCACTGTCCTGCCAGTCCCTGAGAGAGGTGTGAGAACCAGAAGAGCCTGTGTCTTCCATATCGCAAGGCTGATTTGAAGCAACCTCAGAGACTCTGAGGTGGCCTCCTCCTGGCTCTGCAGCTCAGCGCCCGTTGGCAGCTCTTGGCTCGGTGTGGAAATGCTGAATTCTGTAACCAACAGTGGGCTTCTCTTTCCCCAGTGTTTGCTCCCTTGCTCCGCCTCTCCCCTCCACCTGGAGATCATGACTACATCTACAACCTGGATGAGAGTGAAGGCGTCTGTGACCTCTTTGACGTGCCTGTCCTCAACCTCTGACTTCTCAGCGCGGCTGTGAGCCTCGCAAACACAGACAGTTTTGTAACTCTTTGCAAAGTGTCTATTTTTGGATTCCTTTTGTGCGAGAGCTCGATGAGTGAGCGATTCAGAGATGCCCTCATATGGACTCAGAACCAAGAGATGTGGACTTGCAGGCTGGGAGCCTCCCCGCAGCTTCTTCCTCTTCCTCTGTTGCACGTGCAAGGTGCGTGTGCAGCTCACACCACCGCATCTCTCTCACCACTAGATCCTGGGCCTCACTTCAAAGGGTCTGTGTTTTGAGTGTTCCCAGTGCACCCTTAGAGTTTGCCCATGTGCCTCTCCGAGCTTCCTCAAATCTGCATGCCTTGGTTTTTCCTGCACTCCCAGAGGCACTTTGCACCTCCTAGGTACCAGCTGCTACAAGGAGCCCTGATATCGTGGTCAGTTCACAAGCCCGGAGGTAGTTAGTTAGATTTCTCAATGTGAGCAGTTCAGACTGGGGTGGTTTTATTTCTGAATGACAACGAGGAAAAAAAAAATGGCACCAAAGTGTCCATTTCTTCCAGTGACTTCAGACCAAGCTAGTATGTTTTACAAGAAAAAGCACTTTTTTTAGCCAGCTGTGCCTCCTAGTGGGACTCAGGAGTTCCTAGTAGGACCCAGGGGCTGAGCCTTTCTCTGCTCGTGCAGCAGCAGGAGCGCTGGTTCTGCGTTTGCTAGCCTGCTGATGCATGAGCCCAGGGGCTCAGCTCCCTGTACTTGCAGCTGGGCTGTTTCTACAGGGCTAAAGAAGAGGTGCCAGTATGGCTTTTTAATTTTTATTTGTTTTTGCCTGAGTGAAGAGATGTTCAAAAGGATAAGACTGCTCCAGCTGGTGCCTGTAAGGTACTCCAGGCGCATCAGAGCCTGCTCATGTTTGCAAGTAGCTGTCTTCTCCAATCATTGCACTTGAGCCTTCAGCTGTCTAAAAGGCGACCAAGCAGTAACAATTCAGTAGTGCTTTGCTGTGATAAGTTACATAGGTGTTGTCAAAATAGTGCTTCCCCCCTGCCCTTCCCCTTTTTCTCTCAGCATCTGCTCAGGATCAGGCTTTCTGTATATTTGAATTTGCTCCCCTAGTGTCCATACCTACACTCCCTGATCCTGTGGCAGGTCGCCACTTAGCGTGATGCTTTCTCTGCATCATTTTTCCGCAAGATTTTCTCCATACCTTCTTCCACTGTAATGGAAGGTCTGCTGTTGGGTTATGATGATCAGGTGGTACCAGTCTTGGACACTGTGCAGTTTAGTTGGAGTAAAACACCCTGATGGATTTGTGTTGTATTTTACAAGCCCCAACTTTGGGTTTTGGTCAGATGGTGTATTTTGAGCGTCCTCAGTTTTGCACATCTTCCTGCTGACGCGGTGGTAGCAGCTGTCTTGCCTCTCCTGCTCAGCAAACTGCTGAGGAGAGGGCCAGGCCAGGAGCGTGGCTGGCCATTGCAGAGAGGTAGCTCACAGCCATCCACATAACCAGCTGATGTTTAAGTTCTCTGCTTAGCTGCTCATCACCTGTGAACCACACAACCAGCTGGAGCACCAGGAATAAGGGATGTAAAGTCTTCAATTCTTCGAGCCCACAGAGGGGAGAAGAGTATATGCCTGGGACTTGTGTCCCCAAGGTGGCTCCTCAGGCCATCCTGTTCTGCGTGGGCCTCCCCCAGAAGAGCTGTCCCTCTCTGCAGCCCCCAAGAACTGGCGTCCTCTGGGAAAAGCCTGAAGAATTCGGGAGGAACAACGGGACGCTCTCTAGTTTGGCAGCAGGCAGACAGCCGTGGCCTGGGACCCCGCCGGGGGGTGGACCTCCAGCCCGCATGCAGCCAGACCCCAAACCTTCCCCCCTTCGCATGGAAGCTGAAATCCCTGGGCCCCGCACGTGTGTTAGCTAGGCTCTGTGGCTTTGGTGTAGTTTGAGCTCTCCGTGTACTGCCTGGCCCTTGCCCTCCGACGTGTTCATGTTCGCCACCAGTTAGACGACCTTGGGAAAAGGAATAATTTACAGTTGCAAATGAACTTTTGATTCATATATAAAGATTATTTTTATACTTTTTTGCAAGAAAAGAAAATTGCCTGTAATATTTGTACAGTGTTCTCTGACGTGAATAAACAAAAAACTTTGTCCAGAGTTTCCCACTTCGCCTTGGCCTGCGCCTGCCCTTGGCCGAGCCCCCTCAGGGGAGGGGGTGCCCCCGAAAAGCAGGGCGCCGGCCGGGCCCTTTCCCGGCGGGAGGCCCCGGAGGTGGGTCCCTCCGAACCCGCGTCAGCTCAGGTGAGGGGGCCGGGCCTGCTCGGGGCTGGGTCCGGCACCGCCATCGAGACCGGTGGCGGCGGGGCCTCAGGGCCGGCAGCGGGGGCCCCTCCGGGAGGCGGCGGCGGCGGCGGCGACCCGGAACTGCGGCGCGGCGGGGCGGGGAGCCGCGCCGAGGGGTGACGGGGCGGCCGCGGGAGCCATGCCGCCGCCCAAGGACGTGGTGAAGATCGCCATCCAGATGGTGGGAGCCATCCCGCAGCTCATCGACCTCCAGCAGGTACCGCCCGGGCCCCCCCGGGCCCCCCCGCCCCGCACTCCTGACCCGCAGCTCATGGCCGACCTCTCTCTTGCAGACCAAGCCCCTCGCCTCGGTGCTCAAGGACGTCTGCGATGCGTGAGTACCGGCACCCGCGGCTCCCCTCTTCCGCACAGGAAAGGCCAAAACTTCCCGCCGGGTTGTGACAGCCGCAGCTGGGCTGCTGCTGGCCCTGTGGCGACCGGCAGTAGCCACACGGTGCTGTGACCAGCCACCCGTCCCCACAGGTGGAGCCTGCCCAACGCCGAGCACTACGCCCTGCAGTACGTGGATGGACGGCAGACCTACATCACCGAGTCGGTGAGACACCCCCTGGGCTCTCCCCGGCCCCACCCGTGTGGCGCTCACCGGCTCACCGCTTCCTTTCTCCTTACAGAATCGCGGGGAGATTAAGAACGGGAGCATCTTACGGCTGACCACCTCCCCGGTACATCCCTCTGTCCCTCCGTCTCCTTCTCTGCCGCGTGCTCTGGTGGGATGTTGCCCTGCAGTGGGGCAGTGCGGTGCTCCAAGCCCTCTGCCGCCGCCTCGCTTGGTGACTTCTGGCTCATGATGGCTCCTCTCGGTGCCTCAGACCCAGCAGAAGTAACACAGGGAGGAGACCTGTCTCAAGCTTCATTCTCCCTCGACAGAGCTTGGGGGAGTTTGAAGAGAAACTGAATCATCTTGAGATGCTTTGGACGTGTGGGCCAACTCATCAACCAGCTTGACCTCCTTCCTCACCTCTTCCTGGTCTCTGCTCTGGTGGCTCTGTCTTGGTCCAGCTCCTCCCTGGGGCCGCTCTAGCCCGAGCCTCCTTCCAAAACTTGTGCTTAAGCTCTTCCAACCTTCTCCAAGCTTGTCCCTGTCTTTCGATGAGCCCCTTTGGCTTGATTCTTTCCTTCCTGGTAGGACCAAGAAGCAGAGCGATTGTACAGCGGGATCCAGAGCAACAACTTGGATGTGAAGACTGACTCCATGAAGAAGCTAGCAAACCTCTCCCAAGATGTTACCTTTGCTCAGGAGTTCATCAACAGGAATGGCTTGAAACAAATCTTCTATATTGTGGAAGAAGGGAACGAGTGAGTACCAGGAGGGGACTTTCCTTGCAGTTCTTGATGTTTCTTCTCCCTTGCTAATGCTGCGTGAGCTCTAAGGTGGGCGTTGGAGTCGACTCTCTTCGTGGTCCTGCCTTGTTGATCCCTGTGTGTGCAGGGCAGTGCTGGCAGCAGGGCGCTTGGCTCTGCAGGCTCCTTACCTCCAGGTACATGTGTCCCTGCATGCTGGCAGCCCGGGGAAGGTGCCCGTGGGTCTGTGGTCCTGACTCCTCATGAATGTGCCCAGACTTGAACCTCCTGGATCACCTGCAGTCTCATGGGTTTTGCTACCAGAAAACCCCCTGTGATGATCCCAGCCTCCACTGCTGCTCATTTTGCCACCCTGAATAGCCCCTCTGCCCCGAGGGTTTAGCTGTGAGAGATTTACAGGCAGCTCGAGAAAACCCTGGTTGCCAGATACTAGTGCTTACTTGACCCTTCCAGGATGTGATGGCACATCTCCTTGAGCTCCTTACCCCACAGAGGGTGTGGAGCCTAACACCAGGCAGCACAGTGTGTGTTTCTTGGAAGCAGGGGGAGGGATCTGGGATGGCTTGTCTTTCTCAAGGCCTTGACTGCAGTGATCTTTGTACCGTGGTAACGCAGCTTTCCAGAAACTGGAACTTCCCCTGCCTTGACTTCCTTGGATGACTAAGCGAGAGTCTGATTTCTTAGCAGTCTTTTTCCTTTCTTCTCCTGTTCGCTGCTATCTGCTTCTCGAACTGTTTCTAACGTACCCACCAACATGCAGCTGTGCTCCCCTCTTATTGTGGTGACTCATGGTGGGGTATCTGGAGCCATCCTCACTGTGTTTGCTTGTCTGTCCCTCCAGTACAGGGGAGATGCTTGCTCACACTCTGAAGGCCTTCATGGAGCTGATGGAGCATGATTTTGTTTCCTGGGAGACTCTTAGTGCAGCCTTCATCAAGAAGGTAAGCGCCTTCTGCAGGCTCCACAGCCTGTACCCTTGGGATGCCTTGTTGGCCTTGTCACCAAGGCTCAGCCTGCCACTGACAGGTGGTTTTGTGTCTCGTAGATAGTGAGTTACGTCAATATGAACACGGTGGATGCGTCTGTCCAGCAGCTCTCCTTGTCCATCTTGGAGAACATGGTTCCTACCAGTCGCCTGCTCTTTGAACTAGTTAAAAAAGAAGTGACACTGGATCGTCTTCTCACCCACCTGCAGGTGTAAGTGGAGAGGCCAGAGCACTGTTTGCCCCATCCCAAAGCCGGTGGGGATGAGACAGTGGAGGAGATTTCTCTGGGTCTTGATGATTATCCCTGGCACAGTGTTGTATTGTCTCTTCCTAAACAACTTGTGAGTGGGCAATGTGTCCTGTCCCGCTGCTGGGGGAGGGATGGACCGTTCTGAAAACCATCCTGTTTCCAGGTCAGATTCCTTCATGGCCTCATTCATGGCCTGCTTTGCTCAGATATCCTGGTTCTTTAGCCAGCTGACATTTTTTCTGGCACTGGATCTTCCTTCCCTTTCCCCAGTGTATTTAGGAGCAGTAGTAGGTTCCCTGTAACTTGGGAGGGGTGGTGCTATACTGAACAAACAAAGTTTGTTATATCCGTCAGCTAAGGCGAGTTCTCTGTTCCCTCATCTGCATCTCTTCAGTTTGAAGGTTTTTCTTTCTAGAAAATAGAGAGGCTCGTGGCCAGGGCTCCTGCCAGAGGGGAGTCTTCTGCTCACCTTGGGTTTTCATGCCGCTCCAAAATGCTGCACCCATGGGTGTATGCAGAGCAGTATTTGACCCATCCATGGGTGCTCTGCAGTCACAGCTCCCTGTGAGGAGACCACCTCACTCCTAGCCATGCTGTCAGCAGCTGCTTACTCATGGCTCTGGCCTCTGTGGGTCCCCAGCTCTGGGCAGTGGGGTCCAGCAGTGAAGTGGGGAGAGGACTCTGCCTTGGGGAGGGCAAGACTACCCTCAGAGCTGGTGACTCTCCCCATCCTCCTCATCCTCCTCCTGCAGGACAAATGCCCAACTGCAGCTGAAGGCCATGGCCCTGCTGATTGCCCTGCTGCTGGCTGCGACCGACGCTGAGCGGCGGGTAAGGGGCTGCTCTCTGCCCGTGGGCAGGAGGCAGGGCCAGGTGATGGCAGGGCAGTGGGCACTGCACATCCAGGCACCACTGTGCCCCTGTCCTGGGGGTGCTCTGCTGAGAGGCTTCAGGTGACTCAAACCCCTTGGAGTAATTTGGCGGGGATGCAAGATCTCAAATGACAGAAGTATCATGGCTGGTGGTGCCAGAGTGACCGTGATGGCCCAGATCCAGTGCCTGGCACATCTGAGCCATCACAGCTGGGCCCTGCTGTGAGGTGGAGTCTTGGGCAGCTGGGTCCTCCGCTGTAGTGTTTGTGTTCTCTGGGATGGTGGGGCTGAGAGGTGCCCGGAGAGGTTTCAATTCAGTGTCCTCTCTCTGCCTCTTCTCCTTGACTGACACAGCCTGTCCTGGCAGCCTGGTGGGGCAGGGTCTGTTTGGGCCAACCTGGGGTGGGCTAGGGCAGTGGAAGCTGGGGGCAGATCTCCTGCTCACTGGTGTCACTCCTGAGACTGTTGGATCCTTTCTGTTCCCACCCTGCCTGTGGCACCACACCAAGCTTAGTGGGGATGTGAGGGCTGCAAAGGGAACACGGGTTTTTTTGGGAGAGAGTGGTGTGTGGAGCTGGAGAATGTCTCATAGCCTCTTCCCTTCCTAGGACATGATGGACTACCTGAGGGAGAAGAACATCAGGCAGTTTATCCACAAGGTGAGGATCTGGGGTTGTGCTTCATCTTCTGCCCTTTCCTCCCCAGCCCCTGTCCCCTCAGCCCCGGCTTTTGGTGGCTGTGCCTGGCTGGGTTGCTTGCGTGCCCCACACCCCTTCCTCGATGCCTCCTGTGGGTGCTGCCACCCACATGCCCAGGGTTGCACCTTTGGCTGCCCTGTGGTTCAGCACGCCCAGCTTTTGCTCAACCCTGACGGGAGCTGCCCACTTCCTAACACCCCGTTGAGCAACAGGACCTGCTGGGCTTTGGCTGTTGGGCCCTGGGCTTGGAGGAACTGGGAGCAGCAGCCGGGGGGAACCTTCTCACACGTGGTCTCCTGCAGAACATCATCCATAGCTCGGAGCCGCTGGGGGACGAGATGGCCCATTACCTGTATGTGCTGCAGTCTGTCAGCCTCAACCTGTGCGAGCGCCGCATGAGGACCTCCATGGATCCCTATTCACAGGTCTACGAGCAGTCTGGCCTGGGCTCTTCCACTGGTGGAAGTAGAGGCGGGTGAAAGTTCACTTTTGGCTGAACCCAGCACATTTGATTTAATTGCTGGTTTGTCCTGGGAGAACCTGCTTGCATGGCACTGACCAGCACCCCCTCCTCTCCGCTCTCCCTCCAGGAGCAGCGGGAGCTCCTCCAGTCACTGCGTCAAACAGCCTTTGAGTCAGAGAGTGAGGCACCCGCCAGCAACTTCAGCACCGAGCGCCGGCGGTCCTTGTGCGCCAAGGAGTTCCGCAAGCTGGGCTTCATGGTGCGTCCCCCACTGGCCCCTCCCCAGCCTCACACTGGCTCTGCCACACGGCCTCGGCAGCACCTGCCGATGGCCCCCCTGAGCCTGGTGTCCCTGTTGATGCCACTGTGCAGTGCCTCCCTTCTGCTCCCTTGGTGCTCCTGAGTGCTGCGGAGCTGCTGCGACTCGAAAGGCAAAACCCCATGACTGCATCTCTGCTGCTCGGAGAATAAAGCAGCAGTTGCTAAATTGCATCTTTTTGTGTCCTCCTAGAACAACAGTAACCCAGCGGAGGACCTCCGCCGTGCCCCGCCAGGACTCCTTGCCCTCGACAACATGGTGTATTTCTCCAGGCACACCCCCAACGCCTACAGCAGGGTGCGTGCTCTCTCCTGGAGATCAACCTGGTGGAGAGGTGCTGGTGGATCTCCACCTTCCCCTTTCCCCTTCTTTTTTCCCTTTCCCCTTCTTTTTCCCCTTTCCCCTTCTTTTTCCCCTTTCCCCTTCTTTTTCCCCTTTCCCCTTCTTTTTCCCCTTTCCCCTTCTTTTTCCCCTTTCCCCTTCTTTTTCCCCTTTCCCCTTCTTTTTCCCCTTTCCCCTTCTTTTTCCCCTTTCCCCTTCTTTTTCCCCTTTCCCCTTCTTTTTCCCCTTTCCCCTTCTTTTTCCCCTTTCCCCTTTGTTACCTGTCCTTGGCCAAACCCAGGCAGGGATGTCCCTGTTGGGCAGGTGTCCTACTGTTGCCCTGTTTCAGATGAAGCCAAGTCCTCCTTGTGGGTAGGAGCAGCTGTTTGAGGGCTGGTGGCACTGAAGAGTCCCCATAATTTTTAGTGTTCTACCCACAGCTGGGTTTCCAGGCCTTGTTCATGTCTGAGCAGACCAGGGCAATTTGGGCAAAACCAGCAGAGCATGAGCCACATTTCAGCCTGCTGTGTCTGTGATCATCTCCTGCACTGTGGCGGGGAAAGGAGGGGACTGGGGCTGGACTTTGGGGAGAGAACTACTTGTTAGAGGTGGCTTCACCTGGGGGGACAGTTCAACCAGGAGTTTCAGGAGGAGCATGGGATGCCTGAGCCCCACCACTGGGGCAGCCTCCCGAGTCCATGGCCAACGTAACATGAAGCAATGGCCCTCTCCTCCAGTTTGTCCTCGAGAACAGCAGCCGGGAAGACAAACACGAATGCCCCTTCGCTCGAAGCAGCATCCAGCTCACCCTGATCCTCTGTGAGATCCTGCACGTTGGAGAGCCGTGTATGTGTGTGCCCCAGCTTGCCCACCTCCCTGCCCTGCTGCCGGCCAGCTGGCAGGAGCAGGACAAGCTGCCAGGGCAGGGCACTGTGCGTCTGGTGTGGCCGACAGCAGGGGAAGGGGAAGGAGGGCTGGGAAATGTCCTGGTTCTCCTGGGCACTGAAATCCCCTGGAAAAACTGGGGAGTCTGGCATCATCTGTCCTTTTCACCACAGGCTCGGAGACGGCTCAGGCCTTTTACCCTATGTTCTTCGGGCAGGACCATTTCTTTGAAGAGCTCTTCTGCATCTGCATCCAGCTGGTGAACAAGACCTGGAAGGAGATGCGTGCTACCCAGGAGGACTTTGACAAGGTGCGGGGGGATGCTGAGCTGTGGGCTGTGCATAAATTCAGGGGCTTTGGGGAGCGTTACCAGACTGAGGGTGGTGTGCTGGGCCCCTGCAGGTGCTGCAGGTGGTGCGGGAGCAGATCACCAGGACCCTGTCCCTCAAACCCACCTCCCTGGAGCTATTCAAGACCAGAGTGAACGCGCTGAACTACAGCGAGATCCTGAAGCTGCGGCAGACGGAGCGGCTGCACCAGGAGGAGACACTGGCTGTGCCTGTGCTGTGAGTGGGCTGCGGGCAGGGAGCCGGAGCTGCGGTGGGGGACTGGGCTGTGGGGGAGACGCCGTGGGGTGGGGGAGGTCAGCGAGCGCCCGTTGAAGTGACTGTGCTCTTCTGCTGGCTTCTGTCCCAGGGAGTTGCGTGAGAGGCTGAAGCCGGAGCTCCTGGAGCTGATCCGGCAGCAGCGCCTGCTGCACCTCTGCAAGGGCACCCTCTTCCGCAAGATCAGCAGCCGCCGCAGGCAGGGTGAGTGCCAGCCCTCTGCTCCTGCGGGTCCCGGGAGGGGGGTAAAGGCTTGTCCCCACCTCCCCTGACACTGGGAAAGTCACAATTAATCTGTAGGGAGTAGCATGTCTGGCTCCCTGGACCGACAGCGTGGGCTCACCCATGGGGTGGGATGTGCTGATGAGGGGGCAGCTCTATCCACGCGAGGATGGGGGGGACCTCAGCAGCAGGGGGCTGAGCATTTCCGAACGGCCCTTCTGCTGCAGACAAGCTCTGGTACTGTCGCCTGTCACCCAACCACAAAGTGCTGCACTATGGGGACGTGGAGGAGGGGGTGCACTCTCCCCCCATCGAGAGCCTGCCAGAGAAAAGTAGGTGATGGAGAGAAAGAGGGGGTGAGAAGGAGGGAGGGGAGCCCTCTGCCCACCCCAGCTCTGACCTGCTGGGCGTGCCTTAAGGTGGGAGTTGCCCCTCTGCCTGGCTGCCTGGCCCAGTGGCCACTGGTACCATGGGTTTGGGAGCTGTGGGAGTTCAGGCCGGGGCAGGCTGGCTCTCCAAAGGATGCTGCAGAGTGGCGTGAGCCCCCCCACCCTGAGTTGCGGGTAGCTGTGAGCCCCCACACTTGGGCTCTGCTGGGCTCTGCACACCTGAGACCTTGGGGAGAGGAGAGGAGAGTGGGTGCTTACAGCTCCTTCGCTTGCCCCAGTTCCTGTGGTGGACATGAAGATGCTGCTCATGGGGAAGGAGTGTCCACACATGAAGGAGAAGAGCTCTGGGAAGCAGAACAAGGTCAGCACCTCCCACCCTGCCTTGTGCAGGGGGCCCAGCACCCTCCCCTTTCCAGCTGCTGATGATTTTTTGTGGTGGGTGGATGGTGCCAGGTTGGGTGGTTTCACAGACGGTGGCAGGTTTTTCATGTGGTTTGAGACTGGAGACCTCTTGGGTCTTCTGGGGCACAGAGGAGGCAGCTGGGAGGCAGCTCCTGCTCTGAACCCCACCGGGGCTGGAGAGAATCCAGCTGAGAAGCTGGCTACCCCCTGTGCTGAACCCGCAGGATGTCCTGGAGCTGGCCTTCTCCATTGTGTATGACGTGGAGGAATACTGCCTCAACTTCATTGCTCCCACTCGGTACGAGGTGAGGTCCAAGGGCCCCCTGGGGAGGCACGCTGTGGCCAGACATCCTTGCCAGGGGATAGCAGGTGGGGAGGGGTGTGTGTGGCCCCCAGCCCACCCTCCCGGGATTCCCTGGGGTGGGACCCACGGACAAGGAAGAGGTGGGCTCTCCAGCTGCCCAGGGCTGGTGCCAGAGATGCCCGTGCTCTGCTTCCCTAGTTCTGCCTCTGGACGGATGGACTGAACGTGCTCCTGGGCAAGGAGATGATGAGCGAGCGAACGCAGACAGACCTTGATGTCCTGCTGTCCATGGAGCTCAAGCTGCGGCTCCTGGACCTGGAGAACATCAGCATCCCTGACACCCCTCCTCCCGTCCCAAAGCCCCCCAGCAACTTAAACTTCTGCTATGACTTCAGCCACACAGAGCAGTGAGCTCTTCCCTGTGCCCCATTGCCCTTTCTATGCCCCCCAAAATCAACCCCCGGCTCTGTCCTCCCATCTCCTGCCCAAAGGGGCGAGCTCAGGTGCTGGCTGGGGGCTGGGGTGTGTGCTGCCTGCACCTTGCCCATCCCAGGGCAAACCTCCCACCCTTCCTGCCTGTGTCCTGCCCTCCTGTGAGAGCACAGGGCTGAGCTACTGAGCCTCAGGCTCCTGTTCGAGGGGGGATGACCCAGCTGCTTTGCTCCCCTGCCACTGGCAGGTGAGACAAAATACTTTCCAGACAGCCAAGCCCCTCTGTGGTGGCACTGATCCCTCCACAGTCAGGCTTTGGGCACAGAGGGCAACCATGTGGGCAGGAATAAAGGTAAAGGCAGCCCTGGGGCAGCTGGAGTGGGGGCAGTGCTACAACGGTACGAATCTGCACAGCCTGGCTCTTCTTGTCAGTGTAGGGGATCCTTTCTGACCAAGAAGGGGGTTAGAAAAGGATAAAACCCTTTCTGCTCAGTTTGGTGAGCAGATAGCATCTCCAGAGTATGGTGTGCCTACCCAGCCAGGCCTGTGCTGCACTGAAACGTTTTTCTATGCTCCCACTCCTGAAAGGGAGGTGTTTAGGGTACAAGCCCCTTCTCCCAGTGCCATTCCAGCTGGGTGGGGGCTTGCTGCTGCTGTGCCTGGTGTGAGGAGGAGACCCTGGTCCGCCGTTGCTGCCCAGCGCTGCAGCACTCACGCCAATCCTGGTGCCTTCCCCCGCCCCAGGCGGGTACTTGCACACTTCAGCCATGCTGCTGCACTACTGCACCACGACAAGCTACCTCCTTCCTGGCCCCTACGGCTCCCACCCTGGCACCCTGCACCTTCTCGTGCCTACAGCTTCTCCCAGGGGTGTTGCGGTAACAACTGAAGCCGCAGGTCGCTGGGGCTCCGACCGTGCCTCTGCCTCCTGTCTGTTGGGACAATAAACACTTGTGGAAAACTCGGGGCTGTGTCCTTTCCAAAGGTTTGGGGAAGGGGTCAGGCTGACTGCGGGGCAAAAAGGGACCAAAGCAGGCAAGACTGGGACTGTGCTGCAGCACTGGAGGAGCATGAAGAAGCTTGGAGGGTGGCTGGCAGGAAGGTTTTGTTACTCTGAGCAGGCATGGAGTCATGTCACATCTGAGGATGGTGGCCTGGGGCTACAGCCAAGGCTGTTTCCAGCCCAGGAAGGTTTAGGAGCACTACAGGTGCTCTCGGTAGCAAGTTGGACAGGTTCAGCTCCTGCAGGTGGGCCAGTGCTTCTTGGGCTTGGAAAGCAGCAGGTCAGCCCTAAAAAAGTCTGTTATAAGGAAAGGCACGGCTGCCAAAGGTGGTCTGTGGGGCTGCTGCCCTGCAGGGCTGGGCTCTGCCGCTCCAGCTGCACACGCTGAACCCCTCCCCGCAGCCAGTGGAGGTAACTGAGGGAGGCGAGGGCAACGCGGATCACAGGGCTTCAGGTCAGGCTCTCGCGGGCTGGAGTGCGCTCGGACACCTTCTCCTGAGAGCCAAGGGAAGGCACCAGGCACGAGCGGCCGTACGGGACGGGCTGAGGCGGGAAGGGCCGGCGCCGGCACCCCGAGCCGCACAGTGGGGCCAGGGGAAAGGCCTCAGGGGACTGGGACCCGCACAGACTCCCGGGGACGGCTTGCGGGCGCTCCAGCGGACCCCGGGGCCTGGGCAGGAGGCGCCCGGGGCAGGACCGCGGGAAGGCCGCGGCTCAGGGCCGGCTCGCCCGCCCCGGGCCCGCCTCTCCGGGCCCGCCCCTTCCGGGATCACTTCCGGTGGGGACCGGAAGTGGAGTGCGGAGCCGGCGCGGCCATGGCGGTGAGTGGCGGGGCGGGGCGGGGCCGGGGGTGCGGGGGCCCGGGGCCGGCCGAGCTACTGACCGGCTCTCTTGGCTCCGCAGCCCAAGGGGAAGGCGGGCACCAAGGGGAAGAAGCAGATCTTCGAGGAGAACCGGGAGACGCTGCGCTTCTACCTCCGCATCATCCTGGGGGCCTCCGTGAGTGCGGGCGGGGAGGGCCCCGGTGGGGCGCGGGGCAGGGCCGGGCCGTGCCGGGCAGACAAGCCGTGCCGTGCTCTCTCCGCAGGCCATCTACGCCGTGGTGAACCTGGTGATCTTCTACCCCGCTGCCTCCGCCTGGACGTGGGTGAGCGCCCGGCCCGCTGCCAGCAGGGCACCGTCTCCTGCCCCGGCCAGGGGCGCCTGGGCCTGTCCGGGCGGAAAGTCGAGTCCTTCCCCGGTTACTGTGACAGTGCAAGGCTGGCAGGCCCCTGCCGCTCTGCCCCGGGGGTCGTGGCTTTTGCCCCTGACAGCTCTTTCCTTGTTGCAGCTAGCGTTTGTCTTCAGCTCAGTGGTCTATGGCACCAGCTACCGGTCCATGAACTCCATGGCAAAGCCGTCTTTCACAGACGATGGCAGCCTTGCTGACGGGGGAATTGACCTGAATATGGAGCAGGGGATGGCAGAGTGAGTGTCCACACCTGCACGAGTCCAGGTGAGCAGGACCTGCTGCCTGAGCGTGCACGCAGAGCTAGGAGAACCCTTGAAGAAGGCGACCAGGCCTCCGCTCCCACCTCAGCTTGGCCAGTGGTGCAGGCATCAGGGGAGCTGGAAGCCTGTAGCCATTTTTTCTGAGAATGTACCTAAACTGTCCTTGTTATCTGAGTCCTTGGCCTGGCGTGCACTACTCAGCCTGGAACGGTCGCTGTCCTTAGGGCTGAGGTGCACAAGATCCCAGATGGTTCAGCTGGAGCAGCTTACAGCTCTTTCAGTGAAGAAACAGCATTGATACTGTGCACGCTTATACAACACTCAGAGATATGTGTTTTCTTTTTAAACCAGAGCTGCACATAGTGCTTGACAGAGCAGAAGGGCACACACTGCCAGTTACCCTGTCCCAGCTGCAAGCTGGTTGTGTCTTGAACTGTTCTACACACTGAAAAACCTGTCTTAACCAGCTCCTCTCACCTCCATAGCTTGTTCTGCCTCCTGTGCTTGTGCATTCCTCGTGTCTGTCCGCAGACAGCACCAAGTGTTGGTCTGTCCAGTGTTCTTGGTGATGCTGTAACTTTTCCTCAGTCAAGGAACACACAACACTAATTCCTGCAAAGCGCTGATATGTAAAATATGGAGATGACAATACTGAAGCAGCAGAAATACCTTCTAGATGTGTTTTCTAACAGCGAGCCTCAAACTAGTTACAGAAGACGTCTGGGCAGTTGTTGACATGTTGGGCTTTGCTCTCTGTCCTCCTTACCCTCAGCCTCCATCTGCCGGTCCAGCTTTTGCTGGGGCTCTTGAGTATGTGCTCAGTGAGGTACGTGGGTACTTGGCCCCTTCCCCCTGCTGCCCTTGGCCAACAGTTTAATCTTTCACTGGCCACCAGGCTTTTAAAACACAGCAGGGTCTTGTTTCTGGCAGAGCCCTCTGCATCATGTTAGCTGTTCATGTGCTAGAAGGGCTGTGTATTGATTTATATGTTTTTATTCTTCTTAAGTTTTATTTCTGCAGCCAGCAGGTGCTGGGGGATGTTACCAGCAGGCAGACGAACTTGTATGGCACAGAACGCACAGGATGAGCTCTCATCTTGTGTGTTTGTTAGTGGAGTAGTAAATTTTCTACCTGTAGCCAGAGCGAGTCAGGTGTGTGGTGCAAAAGACTCAGCTGAGGGGCGAGGTGTCTGGGAAGAGAGAAAATTATTTCTAGCATGATTTGGGAGCCTGGTGCTTTACACCTTGTTCATCCTGTAGTGACTTCTCTTTCCTGCTGGTCAGCTGAGTTTTTTTCTCTTGTTTTACACTGCTTTGGGTCTCCTGGATAGAAGTGTAGAGTATTTTGAATACCTTTTTTGTGAAACACAACATGGGGCAGTTGAGTAAGGAAAATACAGAAGTTTGATGTTGTCTGGGGTATCCTCCTGGTTGTGAGAGATGCTCCTGGGAGATGTGTGAGGCACTGAAGCAGCGTGAGTGCCCCAATAACTGCCCTGTGCATGCGTGTGATGGCACAGTCAGGGGAAATGACTGACAGGTGTTAGCTCGGGGATCCTGTTACCTGCTGTGGAAAGGTGTCAGGCACAGTTGTAGCACTGCTGCAGTCCTAGTTGCAGACATCTTTCCCTTGGTACCAGGGCTCTCAGGCTTTTCTGCCTGAGCAGCATCCTGTTGGGGTGAGTTTTATGACACAATTAAATTAATTGATGCTTGTCTGAAGTACCAGCTGTGCAAAACACGGAGGAGGCAGAGCTTTAAAAACAAAACCTGCACAGCTGAAGTTCCCATCCTTACTTTGTACGTTTATACCTGAGGCTGTGCAGAGCCCTCAGCCATGAGAGTGAAAGTCTCATTAGTTTAACCCCGGTGGTATGTGGAGATGAAGTGTTAACGAACACTGGGTGCTCCTCCCTCTGACTGTGTCTGTTTGTCAAGTGATGTGCTCTAAATTACCCCTCCGGGGATCGGGGCTCATTTACTTTCAGAATGCAGGGGATATTTTCCTGCCTCTTGGCTAAGCGTCCTGCAGTTGATTAATCCGTTTGCTCTTTTGGAGCCGCTTCTGGAACTGTGGATTTGCCAGCGTTGCCCTCGTGCTGTCTGTAAAACTGAAAGAGATGCTGTGTGTTGCTTTGGGATTGAGGAAGGCTGATGATCCTGCTGGTCTCTAGGAGAGCTGGGTTCGGTGGGAGCTCCGCCGTGTCCCCTCTGTGGCTGCTGGTGATGCACAAGATTTCTGAACCTCAGTGTCTTGTCACAGAGCTGGTGGTGGTGGATTCTGTAGTGTCTTGTGCTGAAGATGGTCTCCCAGCCTACACCAGTTGTTTCTGGTTGCTTTGCTTTGCACTGTGCTGCCCAGAATGAGAAGAGCTATTTCTTGACCTTTGCCTTTGTTTTCTTGACTCCATTTCTGTATGTGATTCGAGTAGTTTTCACTCCAGCAGATGATGAATTCATGGAGTGAAGGAGTTGGCTTTTTTTCTAACCCATCATGGCACTCCCTGTGGCTTGTGTTGAAAAACCAATACCTGTTTACCTCTCCTGGGTGGGTGGTGGCTGAGGCTGTGGGCTGCTTGTTCCCCTCCACAGCTGCTCTCAGCTCTGCCTCGGGCTGGAGCAGAAGACCCTGGAGGCAGATAAGCAGGAGGGGAGGGGAGGGGAAGCCATCTGCTGCTGTAGCTCAGCTTGTGGGCTTGTCCTTGGGGCACCCCAGCCCTTTGGTGACCCTGAGTGTGTCTGTTAGCCTGTGAAATGGCACAAGGGAGATTTCCTTTAGCACAGCCAGCCGTGAGCAGCTACTTTATGCCATGATATGTGTCAAATCCAGTGGGTGCTGGCTGCTGTTGTAGGCTGCAGGGGTGGTGGTTTTGCTGCTGATTTCCACCCCCTCTGCATTCCTCAGCTTTCTCAATGTCCCTTTTCAGAGGGAGCCTAGCTCTAACTCATCAGACTTTTGTTTACTGCTCTGATTCTTCTAGATGACAGTGTGTGGCCAAGCATAGCTGCAGGGACAGTCCTTCCGTTGGGGCAGGCAGGGTCGCTCCCCAGAGGTGGTACAGATGGCCTGTGATGGCAGAGGAGCTGGTGTGTTTGGCTGGGGCTGGAATGGAAGGTTAATGTTTTGCTTTTCTTCCCTCAGGCACCTCAAGGATGTGATCCTGCTGACAGCTATAGTCCAAGTGCTGAGCTGCTTCTCGCTCTACGTCTGGTACTTCTGGCTCTTGGTACGTAACTTCTGTCTTCTTGTTGCTCTGCGTTGTCTCCAGGGCCAAGGACGTTATTTATCTATTTCATTTCATGGTGTCCTGTTTCAGGCCAAAGCTATTTGCTGATAAATTTTTTAATCTCCCTGTCAAAACTTGTTAAAAATGAGGCTGTACAAGGGAAAGAAGTTCTGAACCCTGAGTCAACCATGCAAAAACTAGGCTGGCCTTGGCCTTTCTCTCTGGTCCTGTGAAAGGGCAACAAGAAGCATGAGGCAGATCAAAGCCATCTTTGTGCATAGAGGCTTTCTGTGACCGTGACAGCCTGTGCTGCTGCTTGTTTGGTTTTCTCAGTCATTCTCCAGCACAGACTGAGGCTGGGCACTTCTGGACACTGTGCCCCTTGGTAGATGAAATGCTGTAGGCTTTGATTTCCCCTGAACACATCAGACTCTTTCTACTCCCAAAACATTTGTCATGTGCCTCCAGCTAAGACTTCTTCTGCAGAAGGACAAAAAATCTCCAGTTAGTTAAAAAAAAATCCCACAGTTGCTTTGAGTATATCCCAAAAAGGTATATAAGGCAATCTTGGGAGCATAGAAAGTCATCTCATGTCAGTCCTTGCTCACATGTTCTAGCTGGCCTGGCAGAGGGAAGTCTAGACTCTGACTATTCCCTGGAGACCATCTGGATCACTTTTTTTTTTTTTAAACCAAAGAAATACGGGTGTGTTTTTTGAAGGAGGGAGAGGCAGAATGTCTGGGCAGTTGGATATTTCTGGCTAATTCGGAACCGATGCTGAGATTTCCATATATGAAGCATAAGTGCTGCATACGTATGCAAATTCCTCAACCATATGAAATCAGGCCATTTATTTTGGACGCCCGCCACTGCCTTTGATTTCCGTGCATCCTGTGATGCCCCTGACCCAGCCTGTAGAGATATTGCAGCTCCTTTGACTTCCACAGTAGGACCAGCCCTGCCTGGAGCTGACCCCTGAGTGCTGGAGTTGTGTTTTGCAGGCTCCGGGGCGTGCTCTCTACCTCCTCTGGGTGAACATCCTGGGGCCCTGGTTTACAGCTGACTCTTCACCTGCTGGTCAGGAACCAAATGAGAAGAAGCAACGCCGACAAGAACGCCGCCAGATGAAGCGCTTCTAGCCCTGGCTGGGGAGATAGATGAATGCTGTCTCTCATCTCCATGCTGTTATTTCATCAGGGAAGCAATCAAAACCATCGCAGTAGCTATGTTACCCTCTCATTGCTGCCATTCTGCTAGAAAGGCTGCAAGAGACTTCCCTTGGCTGGCTCTTAGTGCCAGTCGAGGCCTTGCTCCTTGGGATGACAAGGAGGGGATGATGCTGGGACGTGTGTAAATACCTTTTTAAAGCAGGGGCTGTATCGCATTTTAGGTCGGGGACTGCAATGTTGGAGGAAACAGTACATTAAAGAGCAGAGTCGAATTCACTGTGTTGGCAGTGTGTTCATACAGGGGTGTTTGTAGAGGGGTGCTCTTAAAAACACCCAGAGGAAAACAAAAATCCTCCCAAGACAAGTGGTCTCATCCTTTTCCAAGCTGTGCTGCCCTGCCTGCTGCAGCTGCCCTGTGAGAGCGGGAGCGTGGGCAGCTGGGGGTGAACTGGGCTTGGGGCCAAGCTCAGAGCTTTTGGGATTGAGCCTGGGCTCTCTGGAGCAAGTAATTGGCCTGTGCTACCTTTGGGGGAGCTCAGTGGCGTGAAAGGCAACAAGCAGCTAAAACCAAATCTGTGGGGTTTTTTTGTTTGTTTAAAAAAAAAAAAAAAAAGGCTCTCCCAGGGGTGGCACAGCTGGAATGCTACAACTGCTGCAGAGACCATGTGTTAGAGACCAGGAACAGCCCAGAGCAGCTTCTGCTTTTGCCTACTTTGATTTATTAACGTTGGCCCTGCCCAGTGTGTTGTTTTACACTCCAGCAGCCCCTGACGCACCAGCTCGGAGCTTTGCCTGTGCAAGCGAGATGCAGGGTCAGCGTTCGTAGGGGTGCCAGCCTGGCTTTTGCTGCTATCCACAACCTTTTGCCCACATGTGGTTTCCATTACATCATTTTTATTACACGCTTTTTCCTTACATCAAGCCCGATCCCCACCTCAAATCCTCCTGTGCCTCAGAGCCAGGCAGAGTGGCTGTAGTTGGGGTGCAGAGCAACAGGTAATTGCAGGCAAATATCTACCAGAGGGGGGAGAGCAGAGATTGGTATTTGGTCCTTCCTGCTGCTGGTGGGGGGCATGAGGGAAGGAGGTGGGAGCAGGAAATGCATGCACAGGGCGACTGGTGGGTATAAGCCAGCCCTTACTCCCTGCCAGGGCTGCCAGGCACAGCCCAGAGCCCCCAGCCCTGTCTGCAGGCCCTGAGTAGGTGCCCCTGCTCTGCCGGGAGCACCCCCTGGTAACCCCAAGGGCATCCCCCCCCCCTCCTTGCAACTACCCCAGCACAGCCTCCTGCACCTCTGGGGGACCAGCACATCTCCCCAGCTCTGCCCTCGCTGCCTCTGAACCCTCTTCTCCAGCTCCCCAAAGCCACGCGGAGCCGCGCAGCCATCCCCAGAATGCACAGGGGACGGTGTGGGGGGGCAAACACATCAACACTAACCACACCAGCCCTCTGGGCCGCGCTACCCTACACAGCAGTACATGCACAGTGGCCACCCGGGCATGGGGGGAGGCCCAGGCTCTGCCCCCTCCTCCAGGCTCCAGCCTCAATAAATACCCAATAAATGGCACCAGTTACACCCTTGGGACGCTGGGTTGGGGGTGGAGGTGGATGCCCCTCAGTCAGGCAGCAGCTGCTCCAGCTCCTCCTCGTTCAGGCCATTGGTGGTGACGATGTGGTCCAGCTGCTTCATGTATCGCTCCAGGTCCTGCATGAAATGGGGGATTCGGGCCTTCTCCAGGACCCCAAATTTCTTCAGGCGATTCACGTCTTCATAGGAGACCTGATGGGAAGCAGGGAGACGGGGTCAGCCCCCTCCCCCCATCCCAAACCATGGCAGAGGGTGTCTGCACCCCTGCAGCACACCTTGGTCCCCTCTCCACTGCCCAAACACTCCTCCTGCCTGTGGGGAGGCACCAGCAGAGCTGCCTGGGGGTGATTTTGGTCATTTTTTTTTGCCACTGCAGGAGCACTGTGGCCAAAGCAGAGGGCCAGCAGCATGGCCAGCAGCCCAGGGTTAAGCCTCTCTGCAAAGGTCTCCTATGGAGGAGCAAGGATTCTCCCGTCCTCCCCAGCACGGCCTCTCCTTGCCCCACCGAGACCCGTAAGTGCAGGGAAATGCCAAGAGCTGCTGGGCTGCCACAACAGGCATTGGAATGGGCTGCCCAGGGCAGGGGGGGAGTCCCCATCCCTGGAGGGGTTGAAGAGTCGGGCTGACCCAGCGCTGAGGGATCTGGTGGGGTTGGGAACGGTCAGGGTGACGTTCATGGTTGGACTGGAGGAGCTTCAAGGGCTTTTCCAACCGAGACAATTCTGTGATTCTGTGACCAGGGGAGCTTTTGGAGGGGATGAGGCTCAGGGATCAGCCACCCCCCACACCCAGCCATTACCTTTCCAAGCGCAGCCAGCAGTGGGAAGTCGATGGTCTGCCGATGGCGCAGGATGCGGAGAATCCCATCCAGGTACACCTGGTCCTTACTGAAACACCCTGGAAGAGCAGGAGAGGCTGGTGAGCGGGAGCCTGGCTCCCCACTACCCTCCACTCACCCAAATGTCTGCCAACTGCGATAACCAGAGCGATGGTGCTGGACTGGGGTGACACAAGCATGCCAGGGCTCAGGCGCTGCTGGAGCCACAGCCAGGAGCACTGGGCCCAAAAGAAAGAGCGACCCGAGTGCTGGGGAGCAGTGCTGGGAACAGCAGCTGGCAGCCGGGTGCAGCAAGAGTCCCAGGCACAGGGGTGACAAACATCTCACCAGGATTCTTTTACCCTTCTTCCCAGTGAATTTTTTTTTTAATGGTAAACCACTGCAAGAATCTAAAGACATCCCCAGAAATGCTCGGTTTTTTCCCTCTCCTTTGGCTGCTGCCAATGTGCGAGTCATTCCCATTGGACTGCAATCATGTTATGGAGCTCCTGGCGAGGTGCCCAACCATCCCCACCTGACCTGGAGCAGCCCAAGCGCTGATGTGCCAGGACTGCGTGTAAAAAAAAAAACACCCAAAAACCAACCAACCACCAAAAAACCCCACAAAACATAAACCCATAGGAGAGTGATGCCAGGCATGGGGAGGGATGCAGTGTGGCACAGAGCCACCATCTCAAAGGCTGCCACGGCCACAGGGCCAGTAGCGCTCAATCCACCCAGCAGCAAAACACATCTGCCTACCTCTGTGTTTGTTTTTAAAAAAGAATAAAATCCTTTCCAAAACCCCAAGGCTTTTCGGTACCTGGCTGCGAGGTGTCGGTCTGGCCCCGCTTGGCCCGCACGCAGTATTCCCACCGGACGCCGGCGTCCTGGACGTACTGCTCCAGGTCCTGGAAGAGGGCGGAGAAGGAGAGGCGGCTGGCTCGCTCGATGGTGTAGTAGAGCAGGGCTGCCCGCCACAGGAAGGGCTGCTTGCGGAAGAGGACGCTGTGCAGGCTGGCCAAGCCTTCCTCCGTGGGGTTGGCGGGCTTCAGGCTGTACTGCTTGCGGCCCTCGGAGCTGTGCCAGGGCTGGCGGGTGTTGTTCACCCCCCGGATGTAGTGGGTGCCTGGAGAGGGGGGATGGGAGCGAACATCATCGGCCACAGCCTCCAAAAAGCTCAACCCCTGGCCCCCCCCAGGTCGCTGGGGTTGGGGCTGAGACCCAGCACCCACGGGTGCCAACTCCAGTCTTGGCTGGAGATGCTGCTGTGGGACATCTGCTTGCTCTGGTGCCCAGGGCAAGGGGCAGACATGTTACTGATTTGTTATTGAGTTGATGATTTTTGGAGATTTTGATAAGGAATGATTACGACTAATCAATTAAATGGAATCTCACAAAAATATTGATTTATGTTGTGTTTAAAGTAACCACACAACCAGTTACTCTGCTAGACAAGGTACCATTGTTACACTGTTTAGTAAGGATGAGTTATAGGCCTGGAGACCAGGTATTTTAAAAGTTGTATTGTGAAAGGGCCTTGAAACGTGTTAAAATTGCAATGTGAGCCAAAGTCCTTGAGTCAAGGGCATTGGAGGGTCTTGCTTTTAGGTCACTAGTCCATGGTGGTTGCAAAAGCAGCCCTCGACTCATTTCAGGGCTCAAGCGCGCGTGACCAGGAAGAGGCGGGAATATGAAAAGGAGTTACAGGTATTAGCATGTTTATGTATGAGAATTTGATTAATTTGTATGACTGTGTCCAATATAATCAGTCTGTTACACCAGTCAGGTGTGCACTGCTGGTGAGACGACTCCCCTGTGCCCCTGGCCGTTAATAAAGGAGTGTCTGTTATCTACATCCCGTTGGTGTCGGTAAGTTCTTTTATCGTGTTTTGGGTGGGTGCCCAACACCCCCTGCCCCACATGCGGAGAGGGCCTCAGCCCCTCCTGAGACCCGCCCAGGGGCACCCTCCCAGGATGCCTCCATCAGGACCTGCTGAGTATCCCCTGGCCCAGTGGTCCCCACAGCTCCCAGGCCGTTACCCCAGTGACAGCCCACAGCACTCCCCCACCTCTGTCCGTCACCCACAGTCCCCCTGCACTGACCTATCTCGTGGCGCAGCATCCCCTCCAGCCAGTGCTGCCGGGCTCCGGCCAGGTTGATGGCCAGCGTCGGCCGGCTGTCCTCCACCATCATCACCGCCTGGGACAGCAGGTCGTCGGTGAGCTGCACCACCACCTGCAGAGGAAGAAGGAGGCAGCTGCCATCAGCACTGCTGCGGGAGGAGATGCTCAGAGGGCTCTTGGCTCTAAGCAGAGGCTGAGATGGTGCCAGAGGGCCACAAAAAGCCACCGACACCACGAGCGGCAGAGTCCAGCCCTTCTGCATCACCAGCTTGTGCTGCAGCTCCCCAAAGAAACCACAGACAGCAGGAGCAGGCAGAGAGGGTGCTGCCAGCACTGACGGGGTGCCAAGGGGAAAGAGATGATCCCACTGGGGGATAAAATAACTCCTTTAATGTCTTTACAGCCAGTAAAACCTGAGTGGGCACATCCTGGGCAGCCTCCTCCAGCATCTCTCTGGCTCCAGCACTGCCCCCCCCCGCTACCCCCAGCTCATTCCCATGGGCTCCCCACAATTTTATGGCCACACACGATGGGCATCCTCCAGAGACCTGTCTGGTCCCACGCTCCTGCATCCCCACTAGCAATGGGATGGCGCAGTAAATTTGGTCACCAAAACAACCCTGCTCTGAACAACCACACTCTATGACTCCCCAGTAAACATCCCACGAGGGAATCAAGGCTCTGGCTCCATTTTCATGGACACTCCTGCGGATTCTCCCTTTCAAGGCTCAAAGACACGAGCAGTGAGGATGGATCCATGCCAGCCCATCCTTGCAGAAGGAACTGCACATGCCAGCCCACAGTTCACAGCAGGGACAGGCAAAGCATGCACAGGACTAGTGAATACCTTTAAAAAACTCAGCTATTTTGGGAAATCTGGCTATTGCAAGCACTAGTGCCAAGACAGCTGCTCTACATTAACATGAGTTAACGTGCCATCCAAGCATCATTTTCTGACCATCCAGTCCTGCAGCAACTTGAAGCCGCAGCATCACCAGAGGAGAGAGCCCCAGGAATTCTTGCATCTGAGTTTCAGCCGTGGCAAAGCTCAGGACCTTCAGGCATGTACCAATTTAATCTCAAAATCATTCTGCCACATCCATACTAACTCTAAAAAAAAAAAATCTATTATTTCATAGCTGACACTTTTCAGGATGAAAATGTGCACACATGTTACTACACGACAACTCTCTTATTTTAAAAAAAGGAGAGGAGTCTGAATGGGTTTGCTTTAACTCAGATTTATTATTGTGCAAAGTTATTCATGAAAGCCAGAAGTGCAACGTAACAGAGCAGCCTACCAGTGGACAAACAGACAGCATAAAATACTTACGGTGCAATTGCTTACCTGGATTAAAATATACCAGTCTGTGCATCCTTGAGCCTTATTTCTGCTCCAGAAAGCAAGTCAAAATAAGTAAGGGTTGCAGTTTCGCTGCCCTCTCCCACGTCCAGCCACAAAACCTTTATCAGCTGGGACAAACTGAGGCAGGGAACTGATCCGGACTAAAATTGGTTTTATGCTCTAGGTTTGTTTCCAGGAAGATCATCATCCTCGGCCACATGAGCTCCCACAGGGAGCTCTTGGCAGGGAGAAGATTTTTGACAGCAGCACCAGCTTCTGCCAACAGCCCTGACCGGAGTGACTACAGGCAGGGAAGGTTACAGCTTCACCACAAGCAGGAATAAGGAGGCATGAATGAGCCACATTTTGGTATGATTTTAAGCAGTTCCCATCTCTTAGGTCAGCTCTGTGTGATGGGAATAGAGCCTGGACATCCAACATAGCAATCCCAAATGCAACTAGCAGAGGCTGCAATCCTGGGATGCGGGAGGGGAAGAGGAGAGCCAGGGGACAGAGTTTAAACCAAAAGAAAGATGTGGAATACATTTCATAGTTGCAGCACTTTTCCTGCTCCCTCGGAGATGCTGCAGCACAGAACTGGTGCCCTGGAACCTGTGACAGTCCCTGGTCCCCCAGTCTTTGCTGCCCAACCTGCAGCTCTTGCAGGGAGAGCTGGAGATGATGCAGTGTGCCAGCCAGAGCTCAAACACCAGGATACAGGATGCCTGGCTGCCTGGGAGTGGTCCACAAGGCCAGGTCCACAACTTGCTGTCTTGTCATGCTTCACTGCCCCTATACAGGGAAAAAAAATAAACCCCAAGGAGGTTGGAATTTAAGATACTAGATGCAGAAAAACTAAGCTCTTCCCTAGGATATATGCTCATTTTTACACCTGCTTTCCCCCAACCTATTAAAAATAAATACCACCCCCCCAGAGCTCCTCCTCTCTGCTTTTTTCCATTTTCCAGTTGCTCATTATTGGCCACATTTTGCTGGATTCCTCCAGGCACCATCCCCTGGCGACAGGGATTCAGCAGCTCCAGGTGCCCAGTACCAGCAGGACCTGCTGTGGTGGGGTCAGCCCCGCTGGTGGGTTTTGGGAGGCTGGTGTTCACTTGGCAGCCCCCCAACAGTTCAAGTTTCCCTCATGCAATTTCAAAAGCCAGAAAACAACACTCAGAGCACCCACGCAAGTGAAATATTGCATAAACCCAGGAGTTAAAATATACTGAGTGTTACAAGGATAAATGCTCCACACAATTCATCTCTGCTCTTCTGGTGACCTCCAGCTCTCCCTTCCCATCTGCACTGGCACCTTAATTCCCACTTCTTTTATTATAACCCTAATATCTGTCCATCACTTGTCCATGGCTTTTACCTCTGCTGTACTGGGAATGCCATGTTCTTGCATCCTACACTGCATCTTCCCTGTGTTACCCAGGCCAGCACCCAAGCACCCTGCCAGGACTGTGCTTGTCTAAAGTAGAGATACTCCCCTCATTAATAAGTATTAAGCAACATTTGCAACAGAGTTCTCTGGCTTTAAAAGAGCTGATTTTTATATTATTGGGGGGGGGGGTGGGGGACACGACACGGGGGGAGACGGGACATGACTACTTTATGCTGTCAACGGTCACCAGGATGGGCATTCCTATCCTGTGATGGCACAGGGTTCCAGTGCTAAAGCCACAGCATCAATGATCTGCTCACACAACGTCAGCACCAGATGAGCCTAGCTGAATTCTGCAAAGGCAAGTGCTGTCCCTCAACCTTCATATTGTGCCTGAACAGGAGGTAGGCTGAATAGTCCAAAATCAATTTTCTTCCTTTTTCTTTCACTATCTGATATCACCATGCACAAAGTGAGCCAAAAGAAACACAGCAAACGGCTGGAAATAAGAGGCATCCATGGATGCTGAGGATGCGATGCTCAGTACTGAAACCAGGTTTTGCATGAGCCCTTTTTAGGCAAGGCAGCAAGAGCTGAGATGAAGACTGAAGCATTTCCTGGGATATTGCATCTGGAGAAAGAGCCAACAGCACAGAATTCAGCTTGCAACAAGCTGCGACACTGCCGGAGGCTGAGCACAGAGGGAAGGGTGTAGCTGAAGCAACTGGTCTGTGTTTTCAGGAATCAAGGAAAACTCCACACAAAAACATTGAAAGCTTTTAGAGGAAGAATTGAAGTCAGAGGAAGAATTGCTGATTTTCTTTTTCCTCTCTAATGGTGAGGAAAAGGTAAAGGCAACACAGAAACAGCAACACACAACTCAATTATATGGAATGCAAACTATCTTTCCCTGTACAAGAGCTCAGTAGCATCAAGCAAAGTGATTAGGAAGCAGATTCAGGATGAGGAAGAATCAACAAACAGTGCAACCCACTGCATGAGGTTTGCGACAGTTCATGATCAAATAAGCAAATTAATGGCAGGGATTTTGCAGGCAGAAACATCCCCTGACTCAGGAAGACACAGGGCTGCCGTGGCCCGGAAAGAAATTCCCTATCCCTGTTCTAAGGATCCTGGGACAGAGCTGGGCAAGGGAATGAGGGATGGAAAGGGACTGATCCAGGCATTGGGAAACAGGATTAGACACTGCTTGGAGAGGCTGAGAGCTCCTGCAGCCACAGGTACAGCCACAGGTTGCAGTCCCCCCAGGAGAGCCAAAGATATGGATGCACCCAGGGGCCACCATGGTGAGAAGATGATGGGCACAACCCCATGATGTCATTCTTCAGATGTCACTCTGATGACTTCTTAGAGGAATTGGCCTGGGTTATTTGATTTTTTTTCCCCCCTTATTTGATAATGTGGTGATATAGTGTTGTTTTGTCATATTAAACAGAGGTGCCAAGAAGGGCCTTGTGCCAAGCCAGCCATCTGGGAGTGATGGGAAGGGACCTGCAGCATCACCAGAGACTGCAGCATCACACACTCCCGCTAAGCTGCCCGCAGCCCTTCTCCAGCTGCAGCAGCCCATCCACCTGCTGAGCAGCACCACTTGCCTTATTTTGGGACTCTCCAGCTTTGCAGATGCTGTTACAACAGGGGCTGCGACCTCAGCCCGTCTTATTCCTGGAGCAACGCCAGCTCTCCAGGTCTGTGACCTCTCTTGTTCCGAGCAGGATCCCCAGCGCATCCTTGTGGTCTGTGAAGCTTCTGCTCAGCTTTTGTGGATGTAATGGAGAAAGCTCGACCCCAGGAACCAAGGGAAAGCTGCTGATGGCCCCCATGGCACCAGGGCATGGGCTCCTGCCTCTCCCCAGCATCCCAGCACTGCTCAGGACCTCACGTGCCAAGAAAGCACCAGCACTAAGCAGCTCAGAGGTGGAGGGGCATGACTGGTGGGATCCCAGGAGATGCTAGCTAGTGCTATTTAGGCTAACAGCATTTCACAACCCCAGGGGATGCAGCACTTACCAACGGGGCCGGGCGTTTCTCTGCTGCAAGCTGGGAGCTCACCGAAATCCATGTGGAGACATCCGAGCTCCAGCAGTGTCACCTCGGCCCTGAGCCAGAAGAAAAGCAGAATTGCTTCAAGATCTGCAGCTCAGACGCCAACAAAGAAGCTTTTGAAGACAGAAAGTTAATTATAGTGCAAATACTTACCCACAAGCACGCTGCCTGCGGTGCCGGAAAGAGGGATCCTGCCTTCGCTGATCGGCGCCGGGGACAAAGGGCAGCTTTCTGCAGCCACTGCCACCAGCCTGGCCAGACTGTGCCAGGACTGCCTGCAGGCAGTGCAGGCAGCTGACACATCAGCTGGTTGGTCTCTGGGCTAATGCAACCCCCTGCAGTAGAGTCTTTTGGTTTTGTTTTGGGTTTTGTTGTTGTTTTTTTTTTGAAGAAGAAAGCCATCACAATTAGTACGTATCACAGAAGCAAATGGCGTGGCAGCACAGACGGGGCACAGCAGGTGGAAGTCAGGAATTACAGAATGACAGAGGGAGAGACACGTCTGAAACAGCCGGGTTCCCCAACAGGGTGTTAAGTTACCAGCGACACAGAAGTTTCAGCCAAGTTTTTGCCCTGTACAGGGAGCAAGCTCTGCCAGCATCACTGTATCGAGAGCAGATGTAACCCTTCCCTCCTCCCTGCCCCAGAGAAATTCAGCAAAATTGTAATGGGTGGGAATTAACAAACTAATGCTTTAATGGTTTTAAAAGCATTTATCAACAGTTTTGGATAAAAGGGCCGCATATCTCGCACGCCGATGTGCAAACATAATTACTGAACCCTGTGTTCCCTTGAGCAAAGGGAAAATTACACAGGGCTGGAAGGAAGCCAGTTGTACACCAATATGTAAGAAAAAAGATGGCTTTCTGCCCAGCCAGAGCTCGTTTCAGGCTAGATTAATGGAGAAGAGCAAAATAGCTGAATTCAATCAGTTAATAAAAATCAAGAGATAGACCACAACTAGCAAGCCATAAGCATAGGTCTGTAAGTAAGACTGGCCAGCTGCTAGCCTGGGTATTGGGCATGGTTCTGGGTACTAAAAGGCAGCTGAACAGCAATAAAAGAAGAGATTTGCAGAGACCTTTTCCATCCCAAGAAAAGGCTTAGGAGGACCAAGGTGCCAAATCCACACTCCAGGGACACATCCAGGAGGGATCAGGGCAAACCAAGGGGACCGGAGGAGGAACATCCCCTGGCCAGGTGACACCACAGGGAACTGCTCAGTCCTGCTTTTGCAGGCAGGAAATGTGCTGGATACCACCGAGCAAGTTGATGCTTCACGGAAATGCTCGTGAATAACCCTGTTTGGAGACAGAGATCAAAAATTAGAGCTAGGAGAGACAGTCTGGCCAAGAGGCAGCTGTGAGGAAGCCCCTCACACCAGCCAGCACTGCATGGCCTTCTGCCCTGCAGCCAACAAAGGCAGTCCTTTGAGCCAAAAAAAATTAAGCCAGACCCAGAAATCCTTCTCAGCGCTTGAACCCAGGATGGTGGAAGTGTTTTGCCCACACCTTGCTGGCAGAAGAGGAAAGAAAGCCCCTTAACCGAAGCTGCAGGGCATCCTACACTGGATGCTGCTGGGGGCACAGACAAACCAGATTAAGAGATGATGAACTTGCCCCTGCCTCCATCCTGCATGGCTACTGTTCAGTCTTAACCACATATTTCCAAGCCTTAAAACCTGAGCTTGTGGTTTCAAAGCGCTGTAACCTGGCACATCCCACAGGACAGCAGGAAATCTCTCCTCCCAGTTTTGCTTTTGGACATGTGAACGAAGGCAGCTGTCAGAGATGTCTGCCATACCACTGCTAACAGCAAGGGATGACTTCCCAACGGTAATTGATGCCTCATGCATGCAGCAAAAGGCACAGCCACGCAGAAATGCAGCAGCTCCTCTCTCTCTCAAGCATAAAAGGGAAAGAAAAGATCATGAAAACTGGTGGGGAACCAGCACCCACATCCTAACGCTGGGTACAGCGAACACAGCCAAGCTAGAGATGAAAGGATCCCACAGATCAGAGTAGAAAAGTTTCTTCTTTGTACCCAAAACACTCCTTAATCTGAGTCTTTTTTATCAGAAAATACATATTTTGCAGCTATATCACTTCTAACAAGTGATAATGCAGGGACACAGATTACCTCTCCCAGGCAGCCTTCCTTCTGCATGTACTTTCGGATCACGGACCAGATCTGGCACTTGCTCAGCAGCCTCCCACCCGTGGCAACTTCGAAGCTCTCGTAGGTCCCGTACTTCTCCAGGACGGCACGAATGATCCTGATCGCCTGTCGCACACAGAAATGAAATATCAGGGCAAACACCCTCCCCACTTATAAACACATCTTAAAATCTCACATGCAGTAAAATCCAGCAGAGATAATCCTTGATAAATGCCTATAAAGCGAGACATGGTTTTGCAATACCTAAAAAAATGAGGAGACTGAGCCAGCTGGAGGTGGTCACCAAGACAGATGGACACATAATACAATCAGCATGACCCACAGTATATTCTTTCTGCTTTTTATCACCCTTGCAAGCATCTGTTGTGGGAACTGGGCAAAGCAGAAGTGAAACAGCATCATCACCGCATGCTGCCTCTGGAATTTAAAGCTGTGATTATTTTAATCTTTTCTGCTTTCGGTTCTCCTTTCAAACTCTAGTGCTTGCACAGAGAGGTCTAGCTTATCATCTTGCTTCTTTACTCTGAGAGTTTCTTACTGCAGTGCTGGATTGCCAGCCTGGCTGTAAGGCTGGGCATCTCCCTTTGCAGCAACGCCACTTCCTCTTCAGCCAGGGCCTCAGCACAACCAGCCTGCTGCACACCAACAGCCTGCTAATAAAAGCAGCACGTGCTATTTTATTAGCATTAACATTTATGGAGCATCTATAAAATACGAGCAATTATTAGCACATTTCCTTCCCCAAAAGTGAGTTTTCACTGTAGACATTTTCAAGCAATGACTTTCTCCAGCCTATTAATATATATTCTAAAGCAGATGACGATGACTTTGAACCAGTTCTGGAGTTTTTCCAGCAGTTTTATTGCGTCTGTAAACCTGGCTGAGCTGCTGCCGAGCTTCCCAGCCCAGGACCAAGTACTACTGCTCCTGAAGGGTGAGTGTTTCACCTCCTCCTGCTGAGCAAACCCCCTTTGCTCCTGTCCAGGCTCCGGGCAGCAGCTGGAGCCCTGCGGAGGAGGCCCCATCCCCTCCCTCAGCCTAAGGCCACCCAGGAGCAGGAGATGGGTGCTCACGACCAGTACCAGTGCTCAAACCACCCGACACCCCACAGAGGGGCTGGTGGTCTGTGTCTGGTAAGCACGCTCCCTTACCCCAGCAGAAGGTCCCGATTTTTCCATCCCCAAAGTTTTCTCTGTACAGCTGTTTTTTATTCTTGAGTCACTCATTGTCTCTTTCCAGGAGAAGCTGTGCAGGGTTTTTTGTGTTGTTGAGTTTTGGGTTTGGGGTTTTTTTGGGGGTGGGTGTGTGTTGTTTGCTGAAGGATCAGGATTGTTTTTGCAGTGCCGCAAGATACCTCCTGCTGACAGCAGCAGCAGAAGGACCATTTCTTTCTACCACCTCTGCTCAGCCACTTGCTTTCTGCTCCCAGGGGACCTAAAGCACCCAGCCGAGAGAAACCCAGCACAGCTGGTGCCCAGGAGTAAGACAACCAACAGGCACAACTCCCTGCTGACCTCCAGCACATGTCCCTGCCAGAAAAATTCCTAAAATACCAAGTTTAGTGTTCTGAGAGGCTGTTGAACATCCCCAGGCAGCCTGAAATCATGCACCCACCACATGCAGTGGGATAACAAATCCTCCAGCCCCAGCTCCATGCTGGTGCTGCTCACACTCCCATGACAAACGAGGGATGTAATCTCCAGAGTGATGAGCCTCCACGGGGCTAGAAGAAGCCTTCCGGTTTATTTAAATTTTCTATTAAAAAAATAAAATAAACCCATCCAGCATGTGCAGAGCAGCTGGTGGAGCAGCAAGCTGGGAGCAGGGAGTTGGTGTTGGTTTGTTTACTCTTGTCCAAGGATGCTGGCTTAGCAAAATGTCTTGTTTATTTAACTTCATGATAAATGCAAATTTTTAAAATAAAATCAGTTTATAACTAATAGTTAGCTGGTAATGAAAAAGGTCTCCCAAAATGAAAGAGACTGGAAGGAGGTTCCTGCAGGGTATGAGCAAAGGAACAGTGACACAAATACCATCTGATCACACCATCACCAGAAAACTTGGAGAAACATTGGTAGAAATGTTCAACACTTAGTATCTCTTGCAAAGGGTTTTAAGATTCAGGATGAGACCATTCACGCTGGTTATGAACACTTAATTTCATTCATTCAAAGTAATGCACAGGGCAAAATAATCTCCATTACTAATCTTTTACTGCATTGTAAGTCAACTGTACCAAAAGAGAAAACAAGGGGGGAAATTGCTCCGAGCGGCTCCTTTTACTGCATTACTCAGAGAATAGAATGCACTTAAATGCAGGAAGAAAACACCGAAAAGCCAGTGAGGTCTTTTCAGAAGTCAGACAGCATCCCCTACAACAGTATGGCTGGCACCATTTATCGGGGGCAGAGGTAGGGCAGGCACTGGAAATGACTAACTGCTTAAGAAGCTGTTTACAGAACGAGCCTGGATCATCTGGATAATAATTCAGGCAGAGATCTAGGAAGCAATACAAGAATAAGAAAACATTCAAAAAACAATAGATGACTTGGTGACTAAGTTGTTATTTGAAACACCAGCCAACTAGGAGGTGTAAAGAGACACCTCTGGCACACAACCCTGAATTCGGGGTAAGAGGGGTTTTATCTGCTCACTCGCATGAGGCAGAAAGGAGGATCTAGCCAAGGCTCGGCTGCCCAGTCTGAGGAACAAACTGATTCTGGGGCACGGCCGGGCTGCTGGCTCCAAGCACAGAGCAAAGGGACGGAGCATCTCTGTCCCTCCCTCGCTCTGCCTGCATCCAGGAAAGGCTCATTTGCAGGCAGAGCATCAGGAAAGCACACTTCTGCCTGTTTCCTCCTGTGAAATGACCGGGTGCTGTCTGCTCACTGCCATCCACACACGTTATTAACCTGTGGCAGAGCGCAAGCCGGGAATATTTCAGTAGCGTACGAGCAATGGAAGCTGTTAAGGCAAACGATACCGACTGCCGTAAGCGGAGTCTACACCAACTATTGCTATTACTAACCACGTTTGCTGATGTCTTAAGGATGCTGCCACGCAAGATGGCCTTCCAGAAAACAAGCCAGACTTAACCCACCAAAGTTCTCCAGGCTAAGGACCGCTTCCCACGCGGTGCCCCACACAGCTCCCTGTGTGATATTTCTACAGCAACAAGTGTAAGAAAACAACCAAAACCAGCAAGCTGTCCCTGATGGAGCATCAGCTCCTGGCCACCAAGGTGCATCCATAAGCAACAGCCAGTTTGATGCTGGCAGCATCACCCAGCACAACTATGACCATCACCCACACCAGCCGTGGCCTGTACGATTCCTGCTGGTGGGTGGGTGAGTAAAGAAGAGTTTAAGGAATAACAGGGCGAGCGTGCTTGAGGGCAGGCTACAAAAGACAGTGAGCAGAGCAAGATGGGGCGGCAGGAGGCGGGGAGGAAGGCAGGCCACGAGGGTCTGTGCGACCACGGACCAGACCCGGGGTGGTCCGACCATGGAGAGGTCCCGCCACGACGCATCCCGCTGACACCAAGCAGGTGACGCTGCCCTACGCGAGGACACCCACACCTTCACACCCGCCCGGGAGGGGCGGGAGGAAGCGGGAGCCGGCGATCCGGCATCCCCCGGTTCCTCCTCCGCCTCCACCCCCCAGGCCGAGCATCCCGCCCCGGGTAGCAGCTCAGCAGGCAGCAGTACCGGCAGGGCAACGGAGGCACCGGGGGCTCCGGCAGCTGCCCGCAGCGATGCTCGCCCCGCCAGGCGGGAGGACGCACCCAGGCGCGGGCAGCGCGTGACCCGCCGGCCCCGCCTCACCTGAGCGACGAAGCGATCGGAGGCGGCTCCGTACTTATCCAGCACGGCGGCGGGCACCGGCTCGGCGTACTCGAACTGCGGGTCGTAGGCGAAGCTGGCGCGGAAGAACCGCTCCCGTTCCGCCTCCACGTTGCGGGGCCGCAGCGCCACGAGCAGGCAGGGGCTCCGCCGCCCGCCGCCCTCCTCCCCCCCCCGCCCCCGGGCGATGTGGGGCAGGGAGGCGGCAGCGCGCATCCCCCCGCGCCCCCCCGCGCTTTCGCCCCGCCGCATCCCGGCGCCGGTTTCCGACAGACGCCGGGTTCCCCGCGGGCAGCGGGGCGCGGGTGACGGTGCCGGCGGCGGCGGGAGCGGGGGGGACGACGGGCAGGAGCAGAGCGGCGGGTCATGGCGGTGGGGCAGGCGCGGGGCGGCGCCGGCTCCCAGCCCCGCGGCCGCCGCCGCCCCCGGGTCCAGCACCATGGCCTCCAGCGCGGCGGCGGCGGCACGTGGGCTGCGCCGGGCCGGCCCCGCGCCGCCGCCCCGAGCACGCGCCGCGCCCCGCCAATCGGCGCCGCGCCCGGCGCGCCTCAGCCAATGGGAGAGGAGCGCGTTCGGGAAAGGCCCGCCTTTCCCCGCCGCGCTGCGCCCCGGCCCCGCCCGGCCCGAGCGGAGCCGGTCCGGAGCGCGGAGGGGGCGGGGGGGAGCCGTGGGGAGCCGTGGGGAGCCGTGGGGAGCCGGGCAGCGCAGCGCCGGAGCACTGCGTTCCGTAACGGGGAGCTCGGGGGGGCGCCGTCGCGTCGCCAGTCCCGGTTGCATCGCCAGCCCCGGCTGCACCGCAGCCCCGCTTGCATCGCCAACCTCAGTGGCATTGCCATCCCCAGCAGCATCACCGGTCCTGGTTATACCGCCCGTCCCTGTCACTTCGCCATCCCAGTTGCTTTACCAACCCCATTTGCATCACCAGCCTCGGCCGCATCGCCAGTCCCAGCTGCGCTGCTGCCCTGGTTGCATCACCAGCCCCAGCTGCATCACCCCCCGCAGCGATGTCACTAGCCCTGGTCGTGCCGGCAGTCCCAGTTGCACTGCCAAGCCCGTTGCGCTGCCATCCCAGTTGCTTTGCCAGCCCTGACTGCATCACCAACCCTGGTTGTGTCGCCAGCCCAAGTCACACTGTCAACCTGGTTGTGTCGCCAAGCCCAACACCCCTGTGACCCCGATTGGTTGCCAGCCGTGGTTGTGTTGCCAAGCCCACTCGCATCGCCAGCCCCAGTTGCATCACCAACCCCAGTCGCGTTGGCCAGCATGTGGCTTTTCCCAAAGCCCTGGCACCTGGGGTGCTGCCGGGCAGTGAGTGCCTTCATTTTTGGTTACAACTGGTTTCACTAACCCACCGTGCAAGGACAAGGCAGGCTCAGCGCTCAGAAGCAAAGTGTGTTTATTATTTTGTAAATCTGCTGATTTTGAGTCGGTCTTGCCCGAGGAGCCTAGCTTGCTGCCTGCACGCTGGCAGCTGGCAGAAGTGCCCTTGTAAGCCGTATCTACCATGCCACCCCTGTGACCGCCCCAGTAAGTCAGAGCCTGCGCTCGTTCCGTGAGTTGCTCTGTCTCAAGTGAGCAGAGGCTACAGCACCGTGGGCTCCATAGCCTCTAAAGTGCCTAAACGTGGCTTGCTAGCGACGAGGGCTTGTGCGTATGCTGTAATTCACAAGTGTGATGTTAATGAGCTAGCAGCGCAGTTAATTACCCACCCGCTAGTGGGAAGTTACAAGCCTCTGAAGTATAATTAATCGCTGTTCCCGAAAGAAAAAACAGTCAGTGTGGAAGTGGGTGCCAGCCCATCCACCTGAGCTGTTCATCTTGCTCTTTTTCCTTCCAAAGTCAGCTCCGAGTCCTTTGCTCCCCTGCATGGCAGCTTCTGGTGGCTACCAACATGGAGGGAAGCTGGCCCTCATTCCTTTCAGTTCTTTTTGGGCTCCTTAAGGAACTTCCACCCAGGTAGGATCTTCCCCACCTTCCCTGCCCCTGGGCTGGATCTCACCTGCCCCAGCTCCCCCTGCTCCTGTGGGCTCCCCAGCAGGATTTCGTTGATGGAACTAAGCGTCAGGTTGCTGAAGACCATGTTAAGGTGGTCAACGCCTCGCAGCTCCTGGACATGCACCTTCTGCTTTTGCTGGTCGCGCCATCGCTTGCACAACTCCAAACTGCGTGTGTTGACAGTGTCATCCCCATCGCCATAAATCATGTCCACAGGGTCCTCATAAGGGAAACGCTCATCATATATATAAGTCTCCACGGTGGGGTAGCCTGTGCCATAGAGGCAATATGTGTCCACCCCAGGAGGGGGTAAGTCCTTCAGCAAGTCCTTCATGTCCTCCCACATGTACCAGCCATCCTCCAAGTTGACGTCAGTGAAGAAGCGTTGGTAGTCCCGGTAGGTGTAATTGTAGGAGGGCGTGGAGATGAAAACATGGTTCTCGGGCCAGGCCAGGCTCGTTGGGAACATCCAGGGACTGGTAGTGGTCATGCGCTGCTCTTCACGCAGCTTGATGTTGGACATGAGTGGGATGCCCTGATTGTCACCTGCAGGACACACAGGGGCTCATCACAACCAGCACCCTCACAAACGGTGCCCCTTGGGCAGTTGTGCTGGGACCAGCCCATCCAGCAGAGACTCACAGCTGTCTCCTTGCTGGGGTATGGTTCCATCTCAGATCTTGCCCTGCCTACCCCTGCCCTGCCCACAATGGTACGTCCTCTCCTCACCCCTCTGGCTGCAGACATCCAGAGCAACCTTCCAAACGCTTCTCTGGCATCACATCTCTAGCTGCTAGGAGGGGCTGAGCGTAGACAAATCTGGATGTGTGCTCACCCTGACCAACCCAGCCCTGGACTTTCCCTGCAACCCTGGCACTTCCACACCCACCTGCAGGGACAGGAGTGGGCTGAGCCCGACGAAGGTGCTGATAGCAGGTGGCTAACCTGCATGTCTCCTGCAAGCCTTGGCATTTTTAGTGTGCAGTGATTGCAGATTACCTTAAAAATGCCTTTGGCCCTTGTGGCAACAGAGAAAAATATGAGGAGGTGACTTAAGGGTGATGCAAGGGGCCAGATGCTAAAATCATCAAGCACATGATTTTTAATTCTATGCATTTTTGGAGGGTCAGCTTGTGACTCGTAGAAATTCTGGGCTGTCAGCATTAGGCAAGTAATTGTGGCTTTCTGGGCTGCAAAGAGACTAAAGAGGAACTGGGAGAAGGGAGATTAAAGCCTGAAGACAGCAAAGCTTATGGGGGATGGGCTTTGAGACTGGGGAGATCCAAGCAAGTGGAGCACGAGAGTGTGAGTGTCCCTTGGGTGGCCTCTGGCCTCTGCTGCAGAAGAGCTGTATGGTTTGCAGCAAAGGTCCAGCAACCTCCCTGTCCTGCATGGAGGGAGAGGTGCAGATGTCTGGGGAGGTGGTGACAAGGGGTTGAGCATGGCCCGGAGTGCTGCTCTGGCTGCGAGATTTTTGGGTGGGTGTTTCAGCTTTCCAGGAACCCCGCTAGCTCAGGAGGTGGCCCTGCCCATGGTGCAGGCTGTGCAGAGGCAAGAGCTGGTGCGGCGGGAGGGGGACGGCCAGGCTGCAGGTGAACCCTTCTGACAGCAGTTTTCCGTACACACAAACCCACCAGTCCTGATCATGGAAACTCAAGCAAGCTCCAGAGCATGCCCTGGGCCAACTCTCCTGCTGCCAGAGCTGTGGCAGGACTCTCCATGGTGCTTTTCAGCACTGCAGGATGCAGCGACATCAGCACCAGAGCACGAGTGCTGCCTCCACAGACCACTCGGCCATCTGTCCCCCACCTCCTTCACCACTGTGCCCTTTCCCTGCCCTCCTCCACTCTTCTATTTTTGCAGGAGGGAAAGAAAGTAAAGAGGTGGCTGCACGCAAGGAGTCACCCACCGGACGCCAGGACACGCAGAGGCTTGACAGCCCCTCCCCAGGGGGCACCCAGGGAGATGAAGCCCCCAATGTACTGATCTTTCCAGGCTTGCGTCTGCTGTAGGAGGAAGTAGAGGATGTTCAGGTTGCCCATGCTGTGTGCGATGAGGAAGACGCGCCGCTGGTACTCATCGTGCATCTCCTCGATCAGTGCCTTCAGGTTCTGGAAGTATTCAGGCTGCTCCTCTGTGGACAAGAGGGGCATCAGCTCTTGGCCACCTCACTCATGGTCACAGGGCTCCAGGGCTGACCCTAGGAGCCCCAGCCAGAGAGAGGTGTGGGTGCAGAGGCCACCAGTGCCACTGTTCATTCACACAAGAGCACTGTGAGTGGCTGGGCACCCACTACCGTGGGCAGCCACCCCTGTGCAGGGGTCCTTCCACACCAGCTGGCTCACCCAGCCCATGAAAACCATCCTGCTTCCCTCCCTGCACGGGTGGCCTGGCCACAAACCCCAGACTTACGGGGCCCGACCCTCCAGTCGTAGGGGGCTGCCCGAACCGTCTGGTCCCTCACGTAGCCATTGTTCACCAGGTTCTGCACCAGGGTGTGCAGGTAACCTATGGGCAGAGAAAACAGGTGGGAATTAGGTCTTCAGTCTTCTCCTGCCAACCTTTTTCCAGGCTGAAAAGCCGTGTGGTGACTCCAGCCAGAGGCAGTGGCTCCATGTGTCCCATGTGCACTGGGGTCAAGGATGGGGTGGTCCCTGATGGTACTCGAAGGGCATGTGTCTCCGAGGCCAGTGTCTCTCACTCCCAGGTGACCTGGGCTCTCTGTGGAACTGGTCCACACTGGAGACACAGGGACACCTCTCCACTTGCAGGGAGCACACGGGATTCCCGAACACCCCGCGCCTCTCCTCCTCTCACCTGCCAGCTTGCTCTGATCCAGGTATTCCACAGAATAGGTCTTGCCGAAGCCAGGCACACGGATGTGCACCCCCGGGGCATTGGACATTTTCCGAGAAGTCCGGTTGTACACCACCCTGTGGGGCAAGGACAGAAAGTAGCAGAAGAACCATGTCCCTGTGGGGGATGTGGGGCTGGGATGGAGATCACTGAGTGGCAGCTTGGACCTGTGTGGCTGTTTCCCAGTCCTGTGTGGATAGGGAGGTGGACTGGAGCAAAGCCAGCATCTATGCCAATCTCCCCCCATCTTGGGGCAGGAGGCTCTGATGGAGCGGGCTGCAGCAGCCCCCTCACCCGCAACCCTCCAGCGGGTGCAGAGGATGATCTGGCTGGACATGAGCACGTGGCAGGGACATGGGAAAGGGACGGGCGCTTGGAGCCAGCCAGCTGTGCTCTCAAACAGTCCCGTGGTGCTCCCATGGTTTTCCATGTGTGCTAGGTCATGGCTGGAGGGGGGAGGAGAGAGGAGGGAGATCCCTGGTAGGTCATTTCCCCGGGGAGCTCCCGGGGTGGAGGTGAGCGGTACCTGGTGTTATCGATCCAGCAGTCAACTCCCACTGGCAGGAAGGTGTTGAGGTTGAGCCAGATGGTGAAATAGTCCTCTGTTTTGCGGTAGCACATCCAGTTCACCACATCTGGCTTGTCTAGCTTTGCTTCCAGCTGGTTCCCCAGACACCCAGGCACTGGAGGCATCGCAGAGAGGGAGAGCAGAGCCAGCTACAGACCCCATCCCCCTGGCCCACTGCTTGTCCCAGCCCCCCAGGCAGGGCTCCCCTGGGGCTGCCTGGCTGGGGACACCTGGGGACCTGCTGGAGCAGCATCCCTGGAGAACAGCCTGCTCTGTGCAGGAGCAAGGGTGCTCAGAGCCAAGATGCAGAGTGAGCATGGAAGTGGTACAAAACCCACGTCGTTAGGGACCCCCCAACCTGCCTTTCCCACGGGATGACCCCCAGAGCTGCCACCCTTGGCCCAAACCAACAAAAATGCACCAGCATGAAGCATCCTGGATTATTCCCCCCTTCCTGGCTGAGTTTCCATCTTCCTCTGCTCGCTACAGCCTGGGGGAAGGAGTCAGTGCTGCTCGGGGCTGCCCTGCCCTACTGCACACCCAGCACCTTGTTCTGGGTTGTGGGACAGCTCGGGGAGGCATAGAGTCCCCAGGGAGGTGAAAGTCATCCTGGTGCTGGCTCCTGAGGCCCATGAACTGTTTTCCTGAACTTTAAACCCTCTGCACAGGCTGAACAAGGTCTCTGAAATGGCTCAGTGCCGAGCGGAACTGTACCCTGTGGGAATTCAGTGCAAACAGTGCGTACCGTAAACATAGCATGGTTTTAAACAAGTTCACAGTCTGACACGTGTGACCTGGGCTCCCTTGATGGAGGGTTACTATCACTGGGGAATTTGGTTTGCCTCTGGGAGCTTCAGTGTGGTTCCTGGCAGGGATGGGACACCCCTCCTGGTGCCACATCGCTATAGGTGCCTGTGCTGGGGGCAGACACCATGGAGAGTGTTCCCAGCCGGTGTGCAGGAGCCAAGATCCGGCTCCTGGTGCCAGCGTTGACCCCGAGGGTAAAGACAAGACGTGAAAGGACTGCAGGGGACAGTGGCTGCGAGCCTGGTGAGATGGGAGCTCTGGGTGACAAACCCCATGGCCCCAGCGGGTCTAAGGACAGGCCCAAGACACACAATTGGGAATGGTGTGGGCTTTCAGTGCCACTGCAGGCACTGTCTGCTATGTGCCTCGCTACAGCCCATGTAAGGCTCTTTCCCCAAGGACACCATGAGCTGCTCCGTGGTCTAAAGTCCCTGTAGATGCCTGCCCTGTGTTGCTCTGGGACCCAGACCCTGGCTCTGCTGTGGCTATGGGACCACACAAACATGGCAGGGTGGGAGACACACTGCCTGGCGCAGGGGCTGAAGGATGCAGGCTGGGAGCATCTTTGATCTGAAAACAATGTTCCCCATTTCCCCTGGTCCCCACCAGCCTCAGGTGTCCCTGCACCCCAGGGCCTGTGGGTGCAGGTGTTTTGGGGAACTGCAGTGCTGTTCCTGTCATGGAGTGCGAGGGCATCCTGGCCTGGAGATGCTCTGCCCCCATCCCACCCACCATGGCCCTGGTGCCTGCAGCATGGCAGGGGCATGGCCAAGGGGTGCGGGGACATGGCTGCAGACTCTGAAAGCCTTGTCCCATGCGAGAGGGGAAGGAGAAGTAGCAGTTGCCTCCCTCAACTTGCTTCACAGCTCCCTCACCTCTGTGGCATCTCCCCAAGGATACAGGGAAGGTCTAATCCTGCCTTCAAGACACCTGGTTGGGGATCAGGCATAGGAGAGCCCAGGCAGCGAGTGGGCAGGGACGACCTTCCTGGCCAGCAGGAAAAGAGGGACCACAAGTTGCTTTGATGACTCCTGAGGGTGCACAGCCAGCACCCCCACCCCCGGTGTGCAGCCCTGAGCTCTGCCTCCCCTTCCAGAGGACATTAGGTAATTATTAAGGAAGATCCTGTGGGGGCAGAGGGGTTATCGGCGGTCCCAAGGGCACTGGGGGTTTCTAGGACACCCAGCCTAGGGGGATGGGCTATACGTGGATGCCGAGCAGCACATGGGACAGCCGGACCCGGCTGGGCATGGGACAGGGGCTGAGGCTGGTACCAGGGGCATGGGGAGATGCTCCAGCCATCACAGATCATCCTGAGAAGAGGCACCCGGTGATGGCCACCTGGGTCTCCTGGCCATTGGCATGGCCAAGCAGGACCAGCCCCAGGGCACTGGGGCTTCAGATACTGGCCCCTGCTCTCTGATGGCTCTTGGAAGGGAGTTTGCGGGGTCAGCCCTTGGTCTTGCAGCAGGAATGTTCTGCTTTTTCTCTTCTCTTTTTGAAGGGGAAATTCGGCTTACTTCAAGAAAAAGGAAAAAAAACCCCAATTCTGCTTAGCGGAGGTTTCACAGCAAAATCTGAGACTGAGTCCCCAGTGATTGCAGAGGGGCAAAGGAAGGCAGAAATGTTCAGAATGGAGGTGGTGGCTGCTCCCACCTCCACCTCCCCGAGGTGATGCCTCAACCTCTCCTTTCACCTCCCTGAGCACCTCTGCCAAAGGCTCGCTCTCCTCCACACCATCCCCCAGGCAGGGGGGATGTTGGGTGAGACTCGAGATGGATGCCCTTCTGCAGCAGCAGAGGATGACTTAACCATTGCCAGGAAGTGGCAGAAGACATGGGATGGGGTGGGTTTTGTGGGATTGTGGTGGTGGATGCTGGCCCGCCACACTGACGGCAGCAGCCGTGGGAAGCAGCAGGCGAGTGTGTGCTGCAGCCCCATGCCTCTGCCAGCAGAGCCCCTTCAGAACCAAGCAAGCCCTAAAACACCCTCTGGGCCAGCCCGGAGGAATGAGAGCCCCATGTGCTTTCTGGGGTGCCCAGCCTGTCCCCCCAGCTCCAGACAGCTGCAGCTGGGCATGGCCAGCCCTGCATCCCCAGCCCAGCGGATGGGAGGGGACCTGGGAGCTGTGTGTCACCCCCCTTGGTGGCTCCAGCTCCAGACTGCAAAGGGCCATTGCAGCCAAGATCCACCGAGCTGCTGGCAGCATGGCACTCCAACCTCACTGCTGGCTCTGGGGGTGCTGCACAGCACCTGGGGTGCCCACCCGTACCCCGCATGGTGCCCACGCTGGTGTGACCTTACCGAGTACCACAGGCGGCGTGCTGTTGGTTGGGGGAGCTTCTGGGGTGGTGGTGGGTGGAAAGAGGACGTTGAAGAGCCAGAACTGGGACGTGGGCTGCAGGAGCAGCGACAGCGTCAGCAACGCAACCCCGGCGCGGCTGGTCCCCATGGCAAGCTCGGCCGGGATCCTCCGGGCGTCTCCAAGCAAAACAGCCTTTTATATTTTTTACGCAGGTCCAGCCAAGAGGCACCCGGGCTGCAGGGGAGGGGAGAGCTGCAAGGGGCTGGCCATGATGGGGAGGAGGGACGGGGAGGGCCGAAGGACTGGCCTTGTGGACATGCCATGCCCTGCCAAGGCAGTCCAGTGGTGCCCAGGGGCGCTTTGTGCCTCGAGAGCCCTGCTCAGGGCTGCCAGCAGAGTGGGCATATAAATTTAGCAGCTTCCCTGCGCCTTGGCATCCCTCCACTGTGCGCTGGGTTGTGGCTGCCATGCACTTCCCCCTGCACAATGCTCCTGGAGTAACCTCACGGGGCTGCCCAGGGCTGCCTGCTCCTTGCCTGCTCCCTGCCCGGGATAATGCAGCACCTCTCTGCTCCTCCTGCCCTTGGCAAGTGGGGCTGGCACTGCTGATGTGGCCAGGCAGAGCCTAAACCTCTGGGACCCCTCGTGCCACAGAGCAGCAGCATGTCCCCGGTGCCACCCACTGTCCCTGCCCTGTGCCCCCATGCCCAGGCTGCCCCGGGACCCTGCTGCAGGCTCCAGATCCCCATGAGTGCCCCCCTGGTACCAGCCCCAGCTCGGGGGGGGAGCCCCTGCCTGCACCACTGGGGACCCTCTGGGACTGGGAGGCACCCAGGGAAGGCAGGGTGACCCAGGCTGGCAGCGCCTGGAGGGGCATGAGATGGAGGGGGGTAGAGTGCAGAGGGGTGAAGAAGAGGTGAACCATGATAGTAGAGCAGAACCCAACTGCTCGTGGGCTTGCTCTGGCCTCCCCAGTGTGCTCCAGCCTTCCCAGTTTGCGCCGGCGGGGCAATGGGCAGGTGCACAGCAGTGCTGAGCAGAGGGATGCCGTGGGGGTTGTTCAGGCTCACCTGGAGCTTGGCCTTTTGATCTTCTGGGTGCAAATCATTCCCACCCAGCATCTTCTCTGGAGTGAGCTCTGGGGCAGAAAGCTGCTCCCTCCCACCTCCTCTTGCGCTGTGGGGAAGGGAGAAAGGCACACAGCCTTTCCAGGGAGGCTTTGCTACCAGCTTGGCCAGGACAGGAATAAAGAGCTCCAGCAGAGTGGGTTGGCTTCAGAAAAGCCGAACTCTCCTACTGAGGGGAAGATGTCTTCTTCCTCCCAGGAAAGGGCGAGTGGACTGGCGGGTGGGTTGGGCGGACAGTGTGGCTTCCCCACGGACCAGAGGGGCCCCTTCCCGCAGAACCGGGCGGAAGGGCAGGAGAAAATGCGGGTGGCCTTTAGGAGCCCGCCCGGGCCCGTGGCCCCCCCGAGGCGCCTTCGCAACCCGCCGCCCTCCCGCCCCCGGCCCGGCCTTCCCGAGCCCCGGCTGCCGCCGCCGGCAGAAGCGTCGCCGTGACTCGCGGCCGAGCCGAGGCGGCCGCGGCCGCAGCGCAGAGCTCCGGCCGCTCCCGGTCACGGCCGCCGGGCGGGGACCCCGCGCCCCGAGTCCGGCCGCAGCCCCGCGGCACCGGCACTTTCCCGGGCCGCGTCCCGGCGCCGGGCTCCGCGCCCCGGGGGGAGGGGGCCGGCCCGGGCCGTGCCCAGGAGCGGCGGAGCGGGCTGCGGAGCGGGCGCCGGGCCCCGCGACGGCGAGTTCAGAGCCCCCGCTGCCGGGGGGTCGTTTTCGAGGCGGCCCTCGGCGGGCTGCGCCGCCGCTTCGCCGCTCCGGGTTTTGGCGGTGCCGGGAGGATAAACCCGCCGGCTGGGCCTCCCCTTCCCCGAGCGACCCTTCCCGGCCCGGGGCAGAGGTCCCGGCCCTGGGTCCCCTCCTGGGGGCCGCCCTCCGCCGCCGTGTCCTGGCGGGGGCGGCGGGGAGTCCCCTCCTGTCCCTGCGGTGACGGAGCGCAGTGGGGTCCCCGTGCCTGTGCGGGCACCCCGACCCCGCGGGCGGGCCTGGATAGCTCAGCTGGGAGAGCATCAGACTTTTAATCTGAGGGTCCAGGGTTCAAGCCCCTGTTCAGGCGAAGGCTTTATTCTTTAGGAGCCCAGGGGCAGGATTGGCACCTTCTCCTGCCGAGACAAGTCCCTCCTGTGACAGCTGAGAGGGGGACAAACAAAGCAGGGGACTGCACCTCTCCTGTTCCTTTCCTCACGGGAAGGTGTTCAGGTGCCTCAACTGACCATCTTCAAGTAGCTTCCTTAAAGGTTGGGTTCATGCTGGCAACTGCTTTTTCTGCATGATGACCTTCATGAAGATGATGAAGGGACAGGAGCATTCTCTCCCAGGAAAGCCAGGCCTTTCTCAAAGGTGCCCAGTTCCAGGACCAGGGGCAATGGGCACAAACTGGAGCATAAGGAGATGCTTTTTCACTATGAGGGTGACAATGCACAGGTTTCTCAGGGAGGCCATGGAGTCTCTATCCTTAGACGTATTCAGAAGCTCTCTGGGCATGATGCTGGGCAAGCAGCCCTGCGAAGCCCTGCTGGAGCAGCGGATGACCTCCAGAGGTGCCCTCAACATCAACCATCCCGTGATTCTGTTGCCTGTCACCCAAACCCACACCAACCAAAGCAGAGTCCTGCCTTGCTTTGAGGGAAGATGGTTCATGTGAAAGCAGAAGCTGCAGCAACCCAATGGGGCCACCACACTGCTTCAGCCAAGCCCTGAATTGCACTGTGCGCATGTACATACACTTCAGGTTATTCTGCAAAAATAGAAACTACTCCAACAGAAAGTCGAGTAATTCTGGATGAAAAATATCCCCTTTTGGATTCTGTCTTTTTTCAACCTGAACATACATCAGTTATTCAAGCACAGTACATTATTCTTCAGATAAGCTTAATGGCCTTATACCCCAAAATGATTTTTGGCAGGGAGGGAGGGGAAAGCAGGATGGAGAAATTATGTATTTCCTTGTGTTTCTGCCTCTCAGCTGTGTAAAAGTGGGACAGGTACTGCTGCTGCTGCAGGACAACTTCTCTAGATGTTTGCCTTCTCTTCCTCTGTATTATCTTTAGAAGGGAAAATGCTTTTTCAGCTTTCTCTGAGTAAAGAAATGTGCGTTTTCACTAAAAGTGTAAGTGAAGATTGGATGAGTGTGAAGTTGTGCAAGTAGTGCCCTATAAACTGCAAATCCTAAAGGTAAATGCATAATGATTTTTTGTTTTTCCTCACTGTTTCTTGCTGTGGATAAGGTATGAAAGAAAAATAACATTTTGTACAACAAAAAAGCCTCCCTCTCCCCTTCCCAAGCACAAGCCCTGCAGACATCTGAGCCAACCTGCCCAAGTACTGGCAGCCCTCTGCTACCTCCAGTTACTCCCAGTGATGAATAAATCGAGACCTGATGCTTGGGTAGTGTCTTCTTCACCAGCTGAGCCCCGAGTGCGACTCGTGCGATACCTTATGCAGCTTGTAATTTCTTTTTTGAAAGCTGCTGTCCAGAGTGAGTTCTGCACAGCTGTCAGGAGAGGGCACCAAGACCAAGCAAACAGGATGTCTCCGTCGTCTGAAGGCTCCTGAAGAGGGAAGGAAACAGCTTTAAAAGGTTCCTCAAGCTGCAGCACCTCCTGGCGCACCCCAGAGATCTCCACCTGCCTCCTGGTTCCCGTGAGACCTCTGGTTCCCAGAACCGCAGCGTGTCAGGGTCATCCCTCAGCTCCGGATGGGTTTTTGTCTCTGCTGTGGAAACACCCCTGGAGGTTCTGCAGCCAAAATCCTGTTCCCAGGAGCTGGGAGTGCTGGCAGCGGGGCTTTCATCAGGTTGGTCTTCCTTTGGTGGTTGCTGTGGCAGATCGTTCCTACCCTGGAGGCCAGGAGGGGGGAGCTGAGCCCTGGAGCTGCTGCCGCCTCCCACCTCCTCTCACTGCAGGGCAGCCACAGCGTCTCTGGTCCTCTTTTTGCAAAACTGAAAGGAAGGGTGAGGGAAAGGTGGAAACAGGGTGATTTCCTCTAATTCTCAAGCTTTGCCTGGAAAATGCTTGGGCTGGGGTGTTTTCCCAGAAGGGTCACTGAGGCCCCACTGGGGAGCCCCTGCATAGTGACTATAGGTTGGGAAATCATTGCAGGACTGAGCCCAGTCACTCTTAGGAGCAGACAGTACAGCAGAGCTTGTGACTCCTTCCTCGGGCATGGCACCTCTGCAAACCAACCTCCTTGCAGATGCCTTCCTGCATCTGCAACCTGGCCTCTTCATCCAGTTGGCAAAAGTGTTGCTGTGACTCGGATTCGAACCGAGGTTGCTGCGGCCACAACGCAGAGTACTGACCACTATACGATCACAGCAGATGTCCTGCCACACGCTGGGACCACGGGGAGGAGAGCGCCTGCACCGTCCCCTTCCATGCACGTGGCACTCAGCGTGGCCCAGCAAAAAAAACCCCCACTACTTTATTAAGGTGTCTACAAATGGACTTGGATGCTGCTGCTTGGAGCCTCAGCAATCTGGAATGGGGTCCTAAATCATGAAAAACACTGACAGCGCTAGGATGGCACTTGGGGACTGAGGTGGCTGCAAAAGGACCGTCAAGGGGCTATCATGCCATGGTGGCATGATGCAGTGAAGGCATCATGCTATAATACAGCAAGTTTAGTGTTATAATAGATTCGTCTAAGTTATACAAGTGTGCATAATTCAGTAACTATAGCATCGTAAGTGCCTGATACAACAAGTTTGTGGCAATTCAGCTTAAAATACAACAGAAGGCATGAGGAACTGAGTGATGCTGTGGGAAGGCCCTGGGCAGGGAGGTCCAGGTAACCTGGGATGTCCCCAGGGCCCCTCAATCCAACATCCAACATCCCCAGCCCTGCCACCTCCCTGTCTGGCCATGGTCCCTGCAGAGAAATCCTTCCCTGACTCAGGCACAGGAAAGCCCAGGGCAGGCAGTGTGGTTAGGCTGAGCCTCTTGATTGGGCTCAGCCTTGCAGGGCTCCTCAATCTGGGGTCTCTGTCCTTCAAGCTTGAGTGTCCAGAGCTTGTGCTGACACTGGAGTCTGCCTTTCAGCCCCTGCTTTTCACCCAAAGCCACCACTCCAACTGCTTCTGTGATGCTTAATCCTCCTCCATCCCATTTTTGCCCTCTGGTAGCTCAGTTGATGGAGTGAGTTGGTCAGTGCTTTCCTCCTCTAGGCTTTTAAATCCTGCCTGGTTTGGAGAGGAAACTTCACTTTCTGTCATTTTAACCTCTTTTTGTCTGGGTCTGTGCCACAGAGACACGAGCAGGTGGCACAAGATGGCCTGGGGTTGAAATTGGCCAAGAGAGATGGATCCAATGCATTTGATCCCCTCTTCCTTCACTCCCCATCAGGGCTTTCTCCTCCCTTGGGCACGCCAAAGGGCCTCACCCTGGTGAGGATGAGGAGGGCCAGGAGTTTGCTCTCTCAGAGCCATCCTGCCTCCACCTTTCTCTCCCCTGCTGGTGTTCGCAGGCTTCTGAAACACCCCAGGCACCCAAACAGGAACATCAAAATGTGCCCTGCATTGGGACCACCCTGTGTACATCCCACTCTGCTGAGGTGGAGGACATGGTTGAGGGTCCTGTGGTCTTCATCCATATATTAAAAAACAACCTTTGTGTTCATTATTGATGAAAGAGTCCTCTCTACGTTCCCCCTAATTTTATGCCTTTGAAAGGGTGCTTTGGTGACTCTGGAGTTGCTTTTCCTGTTTCTGGCCCCAGCACATGTTGGGCTCAGTGCTGGTGAAGAGGAAAGGACTCAAAGAGGGCGAGAGCTCCCTGCTCCATGTCCCTGGCAGCCTGCTGTTCCTGGGTACCATCCCACCACCTTCCTCCTCCCCATCCCTCCATGCACCACAGCATATGCAGTGGGTGAGACCTTGTGCCCCCAAGCCCTGCATGAACCCATCAGGTCCCTCAGCCCACTCCATAAGCCCCGTGCTGAGCCCTCCCATTCCTGGGAGGGCTCAGGACCATGTTTACAGACTTCTCCATCATATTCACATGTCCTCTGTTCTGCCAGAAGATACCTTTCCCTTTGGAACATGGAGAGTCATCTGCTGTCCAATGCCATGGTGTTAAGGAGAAACAGCTTGGCTTTATTGCACAAGGACAAGGGTGCAGAAAGGATACAAGCTGGATATTAGGGGATCTGATTCCTCTGGCATTTCCATACTTTCTATGACAGGACACAGGACCTTGTGTCTGAGGCAATGACAAGATCCCATGTGCAGGCAGTCAGCCCGGGGATGGGTTGGGAAATGGATGAGACTTTGGACCAAACAGGCATTGATCCACAGGGCAAGGCATCTCGGTATCTAGTTAGAAAACACCAGAGGAATCCTTGTGGTATTGGCCACCCACAACTTTCTGGTCCCACCTAGAAATCCTACTGAAGTGCCCAGCAGCTGGCCCTTGGATGCCAACCTCCCACAAAGGGTGCCAGTAAGAGACCCCCTTCCTGTGAGTGGTCCTGGTTGTGGAGGGCAGGGAACGGGGAGATACCATCCATAGCTGGAGAGATTCACCAGAATAGCTGATTCTCTTCGTAATTCCTCTGCTGATTCAACTCTACTCCTGCTCCACTCTTCCCGATGCATGTGGTAAGTCTCCAAGAGTTGCAGGGTGTAGCTCGCTATCACAGAAAGCTGGCTGCACCAGCAAGGGAAAAGTCTCCCTCACCTTCTGGCTGAGACCCTCCTGCCTTCCCCCTGCCTTCAATTTGGAGGCGGCTTGGGGCTGCCTGGCATCAGGGCCTAAGCCAGGTCATGGGAGAGTGGAGGATGCCATACCCAGTCCCAGAGCTCAGAGTTAGAGTCCTTCATGCCTCAGACAGCTGCTACTCCTCAAGTTTCCTGGGCTGAGGCTGATGGACATGTTCACTCTGGATAGCCCCTGTGGATTCACCAGCTTCCTCTTCACCTTGGCTCTGTGCAGGAAGGGAGCAGTCCTCTCCTCTTTCCCAACTGGTGGCAGCTGTGAGCATGACCAAACCTCTGTCAATGTTTCATGAGACCACCTAGCCTGCATTGAATGATTTTCAGGAGGCTTCTTGCCTCCCTCAGGTGCTCCAAACATTCAGCATTGGAAATGCCGGTCACTACAGGGTCTGCGCAGCCCTCCAGCATGGTCTGCTCCACACTCAGGAACCCCTATGAGATGAACTGCCCTGGGCAGGGGCCTGCAGCTGTAGCAGAGGAACTAGGAGAATCACCCACAGCCCTGCAGGTTGGGGAGGATATCAGTTCCCCACTGGTCCCACGCTCTCCTGCTGACATCACTCACAATGAGGTAAATGGGGATTTGTCAGAGCAGGAACCGTGAGGTGAAATCCTCCAGCAGGGTAGAGCACATCACTGAACCAGGAAGATGGCTTTGTTGGAGGAGTTGGAGGCTCTGAGGGCACCAAGGGCCCTCGATGACGCTGTCCAGCATCCTCTGGGACCTCCACACCCCATTTCAGCCCCTGCCAGAGCTGATCCAGACCCTGACCTGCAGACTGGTTTCCTGGTTCTAAAAATGAGAAGTGCGGTTTGAGGTCTGACACTGAGAATTTGCTTGTGCTTGCCATCCTTTTCTGCCACCAAAAATCTCTCCTGAATCCTTGGCAGAAAGCTGAAAATAGCCAAGAGGCTGAGCTGATATGAGTATGGGATGAGGCTTGTTCTCCACCTTGTGCTCACGAGTAGCTCAGTGCCTGAAATGCTGGGGTTTCAACCCCAAGCCCCCAATTAAGGTTGACATATGGGTGATTCCCACAGCCCTTCACAAAGGGGGGGTGAGTTTCCCTTTAGGCTTCCCTCCAGGGTGGTGCCGGCCTGGCAGGGAGAGCCATTGGGTAAAGGAGCCCCGGGTGTCCTGCATTAAGTAAGCAAGGGTCAGGTGTCCCACTGAGGGATAAAAGCTGGGACCCCTTGCAGGAGGGGCAGTGTCTGTCTGTGAGGGGGATGCCCTGTGCAGAGTTCCCTGTTGGGGAAGGACCTCCTGCCTCCCTGGGACTGGGCTCCAGTCAGGTCTGGCTTTTGTAAACGTGGGCTGTGTAGAGATTCATGTGGCTTCCTTGGTCTTACGTGTTTGGCTTGTTGACTCTGTTGTCTCTCATCCCCTCTACAAAAGACTATTTCACTGCTTATTCCACCCATTGTTGGTTGTGCGGTGTTGTTGTTGGGGTCCATGGGATTGATGTTGATTATGTATAATCTGACTTGTTTGTACCCCCAGTGCTCACCCATGTACTGACCTTTTTGTATCAAATAAAATTTGGTTATTGGTTCATCTTTATGCTGGCTGTGTCCTTTATGCTAGGCCTGATAATTAGCAAAACAGTGCCAGCCTCTGCAGCAGGCAGCAGTTCTGCTAGAGAATTAGGTATATTTGGCTACTTGGTTTTGTGTCAACAGTGAGGGACAAAAAAATTGAGTTGTAGCACTCACATGAGCTGTAACACCCACAAATGGTCCCTGTCTTGAGGGAACAAAGGAAACAACAGTGTCTTTTGCAATAACCAAAGCCTGGAGGAAGCATCACCCTCTTTCCTGTGAACTTCACTGTGGTGGCCACACACTAAAGGCTGTTTTGGGGGAAGTGCAGGAGAAGGAGGAAGTGTCTGAGGGAGAAAAACAATGCTGGCAACTAGGTCTCTCACTCTTTCTGTGCCAGAAAAAAACCCCGTGGCTACCAGATTTGGAGTTAAATAAGCATCTTCAAGTTGACTGAAACTAAGGTAGAAAACACTAAACACAAACACACCCCTGTCTTGCTGGGGGAGGATATTCTGAAATTATTTTTTCCTTGAAAAGCAGCATCATTTAGGCTGAGTTAAGAGAAGGTTCGTAGACATCAAAAAGGAAGGAGAAAAAGTTCCTCAGTTCCTGGAGTAACTCTTCACACAAACATCAGTCACTGTGACAAATCCGAACATTCATCGGGGAGAATACTAACACTGCATACAAAGGGAACAACTCATTCAAGCAATCCAAGAGCATGGGGTCACCCTCATCCATTTCTCCATGAAGCTCACCTGCCAGGTGACCTTTTTCCTTTGCCTTTCCACCCCTTTCTTTGGGCCAGAGAGTGTGGACAGAGACTGAGACCACCTTTCTTGAGAAAGGAGGCGTTCAGTAGGAGGGCTCTCTGGGGCTGTACAAGTGCAATACTCTTCAGAAAGCATCTTTGGGGCTACTGAAGAAGAATGTCAGGCAAATCAGCTCCTGCATCTGATAAAACAATCCAATTCCCTTGATACCATCATCTCAAAGAGGTCTCACTTTCTAGGAGGTCTTTGGCACAGCTCAGTAGCCTTTTAAAAGTCATCTCCAGGCTATTTCCCCCCCACATTCAAGTGCACAGGATCTATGGGAGAGTTAGATTGCTCTACCCTTGGCAAATCAAGGCAGAGCCTCCTAAAATGAAGGAGCAGCTTGCAATATATACCAGGTACAGAGCCCTGGGGGAAAGTGTGTTACCATGAGTTCTGCTTCCATGGGTGACTTGAGCTTTGTTGTGTACAGTGAGGCACAAGAGATGCAGCCTTCCCTTCCAGGGTACCATGCTGTCCTTGTCTTCAACCACGTACTGCTGAGGACTAAAGGAACACCTACACACAACACCTGCCTGCCCCCCCAACTCTCACAAGTCAGATGCAGTCATGGAGAGACTTGAGAAGGTCTCTCAAGGCTGATGCTTTCCCCAGCAGAATAAGAAACATCCTTGAGAGCTCTGATAGGAAACCAACTGGCACAGTCAAGACCTCCATAGATCAGAAACACATGAGAGGTCCTGTCAGTCTGCTCCAGGGCTTCCCAATCCTAATTCTGTTTACTCTCTCACTGAAGACCATCTCTCATCTCCTCTTCCTGTTCATGGACATGAAGAACAGACTGCTCTCTATGCAACTGGCCAAGGTTGGTTTGAATTCTAACCCTGCCTTGCAGCTCACTTGCAGACCCTCTCAAACTCATGTCAGGGCGTCTGTAATGCATAACCACCGTTCCCATGGCCATTAAGGACAATACTGAGCAGCCCCAGGCTCGGGTCAGAGCTCTGAGTAACTCCACTCAAGCACAGGAGGGGAAATCACTCCTCCTGTCCCCCAGAGACTTGGGAAGCAGGCATTTAGGGACACTTGGGGCCCTCAAGTCTCACCAAAGTCACAGCTATGTCACAAACGTAGGACTTGTATGAATCTGGTACCTACTCAGGGACACTTTTCCTGTATAATTCTTGTGCATGAAATTCTGGGGTCTTTCCGTTTTGAAATTTCACCCAGAAGAAGTGAATCAGGGAAAACTTTATGGAAAATGTTGCCTCAGTTCCTCAACCAATGAGGAGCCAACATACTGTGGCAACATGAAGATGCCACCAGGACCCATGTGAAAATCAGGACTTTCTCTGTCTGATACCACTAGATGTCTTCTCCCTGGGGTCTGAAACAGAGAGATGTGAGAGCTGGGAAGTGGGCAGCAAGGCAGGGGTGTAGGAAGGTCCTCAGGAAGAGGACCCAGGAGTCCTGGTTGCCAAACCGATCCCTGAGCCAGGAATGGATGATCAGACAGGGCTCTTGCTGCACCCATCAGCTCTTTTGAGTCCTCCTGCAAAAGCCCCAGTGTTTCCACAGCTACTTTCATAGCTAATCTTGTCTACAACATTCAGAAAATAACTTCTGTGAGCCTCACCACCAGAGGTGAGATTCCTGAGCATTGGAAACACATTTGGCCATAGATTTTCCATCTTTGTCCCCTCCCCTCCCTGTGTTTACTCCTGTAGTAGGAGAGTAAGAAGGAAAAGTCTTCTCCATGATCTCCACCTCCTTCTTTGATTTCACCAAAGGCCCTCCAGCTCCATCCTGACATGGAATGTGACCCCAGATCTGTCACCGAGGGGCTACAAGACCTCCCTGACCCCTCCTTAACCCCCTCAAATGCTGCCAAGTTTTGCCCTACGAGAGTGAGACGAGGTGTGGTGGGTGTTGTGGAGTGTTATCCCCACCTCACTGTCCATTCCTCAAGGGAAATGGGGGGGCATTGAGAGCCCTGTGGGGGGATCCCCAGTCAGGGGCTCCCCCTGTGCACTCCAGATGCACTGGTCAGCTCATTGGTCCCAAATGGAGAGGCTGTGCCAGCCTTGCTGGTGTGGGGTCTATGCACACAGAGGTGTTCCAGTTCCTGGGATATGGACAAGGCTGATGAGATGGATGCAGCTTCTTCAGTCCTGGGATACTGCAGGGGCTCAGTGACCCCTTTATGGGGTTTCCCTTTATGTGAGAGAGCAGCAGGAGTGCGTGGAGCTCTATGGGAGCTTATGGGTGAGGATTAAGGGGAAGACTGGGATGGGTGCCACTGTAATGGGTGTCTGCTGTAGGCTGCCTGATCAGGAGGAACAAGTGCATGGGGCCTTCTACAGACAGCCAGAAGTACCCTCATGTTTGCAGGTCCTGGTCTTCATGGGGTATTTTAACCACCCTGATATCTGCTGGAGGAACAATGCGGCAGGGCAAAAGCAACCCAGGAGGTTCCCAAAGGGCACTGATGATAAATTCCTGGCATACTTGATAGAAGAGCCAAAGAGGAGCAGCCCTCTGTTGGCCTTGTACTCACGAAGAAAGAAGGGTTCACTGGGAGGGGTGACTGATGCAGCAGAAGGTTGTGGTGCCATTCAGAGGGAGAGCTGTGGGATGAGCCCCTCTGTGCTCAGGGAAAAAGCCCTACCGGGATGATGACCAGGCCCCCAGACAGAGGAGATCAGACATTCTTCGTTCAAGTATATTGAGAAATAACTCTGAGAAGTTGTCTCAAAGACTAGTGAATACTCTCACAATAATAGTTAAAAGGAGTTCAAGAGGAAGGCTCAAACAGTGCTACTTATTGTTTACAGACACAAATTTATTAAGACACAGGCACAATTTGGTGCATCAGAAAAGGGACCTGCTGACATCTTACCAGGGCACAACTTTCCCCTTCCAGTCCAAGAAGGTCCCAGTCTCCTTCTCAGAGAGGGAGGAGAGCACCTTCAGCATCCCTCCCACGCTCTCCTCCACTGTCACAGGGGGCTGCTTGGCAGAAGAAGAAACACAGACATGAGACAAAGGCCTGGATAAGGTTTGCCCTGGAGCAGGTCCTTGCTCAAGGCTTGAGGTCTCTGGAGTGAGTGAGAAGAGGCCAGCACAGGGCAAGAAGAGTTCCCCATTTCTCATCTCCTTCCTTCATATGCCTCCAGGTCAGAGTATCTGCCAAAGAGCTCCCCCAGAGCTCAGTACATCTGGGACTGTTCAATCAAAGCAAGCTCTGCATTCCAAAATAAAAAGGTTCTTCCAGACCTTGGCCCAAGGCTCTCCTACCTTTTGTGATCCTGCACCCCCCATGTCGGTTTGCACCCAGCCAGGGTGAAGAGCAACGCAGAGGACGCCGTGCTGCCGGTAGCCCAGGGACTGGCACTTGGTCAGCATGTTCAGAGCAGCCTGTGAGGAGACAGGGCAGGGACGGCGGTGGGAGGGGAAGGGTGCCTGCAAGGGGACACGTGCAGACCCCATGGATGGGGCAGGGCAGGGCAGGTGGTGGCAGCTCCCGGGGGCACTGTCCTCGTGTGAATGCCCAGCCCAGCCGAGGGCCTGTCCCAGCACCTCCCTCTGAGGCACAACTCAGGCATGGGAATGTGCCTTGAGAGGGACCCAGTGACTGACAGGAGCTCAGTCACAGTGCAGAGAGGTGAAGGGGCTGAGGGGAGGTTGGAAGTCATGGAGATCATTTGCAGAGGAATGTGTCTGTGCTCACACCCACTGCAGTGTGGCAATACCTTACTGCAGCGGTACGAGACAGCTTGTCCATAATTCCATAAATAAGGATCCTCAATGGAGCCCCCAGAGCTGGACATGTTGATGATGGCTGCCTTGCTGCAGCTCAGCGCAGAGCTGGGGGTCCCCTGAGCAGCCTTCTTCAGCAAGGGCAGGAACGCCTGCGGGGAGAAGAGAGGACATAGGGCCGTGCACAGAGATGGCACGCGGGAGAGGACCAGCTCTTCCAGCAGGCAACATTGGCATCAGCACTGAACCATCCTCCCTCCCCTTCCCCAACACCCAGCCCACCAGGCTCCAGCTCCTGAGCTCCAGCCCATGCCTGCACAACCTCGTTGACGGAGGGTCCATCGGCACAGGAGAGGAGCCAGGACCCTCTCCCAGTGACTGGTTGTGTCCCCTGGGACAGCCCAGCTCAGGGAGGCAGGGCCACGGGAAGGGATGTTCCCTGGAGCTGCACTGCAGCGCTGGGGGCGAGGGTCTCACCTGGCCCAGCAGCAGGGGCCCAACCGTGTTGGTGGTGTAAACCTGCGTCATGTCCTCCAGTGTCTCGTTATCAAGTGATTTCAGCTTTGCAATCCCAGCGTTGTTGATGAGGAGGGTCAGTCCTGAGCCCCCCAGGTGCTCCCCAACTCTGGCTGCAGCTGCCTTGATGCTGGTGGTATCCGTGACTTCTGCAGAGCCAACACAGGGCAGGTCAGTGTTCCCACAGTATCTTGGGGGTCCCCTTTTCTGCCCATACATGTGCCCTCATGGCTCGGGGCGGGCAGGAGGGATGGCAGTGCCTGGTGTCACCATGGCTCCATCCACCTTGGCACTTGCCAGAGGAACCGGGGCGAGGGACCCCCACCTCGGGGCACCTACCGAGTGGGATGATGACCAGGTTGGGGTGCTTGGAGGCCAAATTCTGTAACTCCTGCAAGAGAGGGGACCAGGTGGGCATGGCGAGGCAGGAGGGGCTGCACAGAAGCTCAGCCTTTCCCAGGTAAAGCCCGTGTTGCTCCGGCTCCGTCCCTGCACCGCCTCACACCCAGCACCCTGCTCCGGCTGCCCTGCTCCCATGGGATGGGGCTCTGTGCCTCCCGCACGCACCATGTGCCACTGTCCCCTCCGCACATCCCACACATGGCTGGTCCCGCAGCCGTCCCAGCCCGGCTGCCCTGTGCCACGGGTGCCCGGCTGCAGCTCGAGCCCTTTGCAAACCCCCGCCTGGCTCCAACTTCTGCCCTGGCACCGAGCGCTCCGGTCCCCCAGCAGCACCCACTGCGTCCCAGCCCAGCCTCACCTGCGCTCGCTGTCCCTTGGGGTCCCGACAAGCCGCAAAGACCCACTTGGGTGGATTTGTCATCCCCAGGAAATGCTGGACAAGCCCCAGGCCGATTCCCCGGTTGGCCCCAGTCACCAGAACGGAGTGGATGCGAAGCTCTCCCATGTTGCTTCTCCTCTCTCTGCTCCAGTTGGCACTGCTCGCTCAGCTCCCTAATGCTTCCTCATAGCGTGTTCCACGGCCACCCCACCCACTCAGAGCTTGCACAAATACCTGGTTCCAGGTACACCTTCTCCCGCTCTTTGACCTCTACGACATAGATCCTGGCTGTCAACCAACTCTCCTTATGAAAGGGCAAAAATCACTTGGCTTTTTCAGGCAAACTGAGCTGACCTTAGGAAACCTGGCCCCATAATCAGGGAGCTACTGGCCAGTCTGGCCAGGAGAGGCTGTTGTGGGTGAGGAGGTAGGGAGGGGCATGTGAGATTGATGTGGGATGCTCCACAGCTTGGGTGGGCTTTACAGCTTCACAAGATGGGCTTTCCACATCATACCCACATAACACTGGACACAGGCTGATCTCATTCCTCTTCCCTGGCTCCCCTGAGCCAGGTCATGCCTCAGATGTCCATGATGAGACATTCTCTGCCTTGCTCTTGCCTCTCCCAAGCCAATGCCCATTCACTGACTGTCCCATGAAGGACCTGTGGAGTTAAACAAATCCACTGTGTTGTACTGGTGGAAGGATGTGGACCTTCATGACCTGCCCATCACCACGCTGCTGGTCATGCACTCCATCCCCTGGGGTTCTGCCTCCCTATGCACTAAGCTCAGCAACTGCCCCACCACTTCTGACGTGCTGAGGCTATCGCTGATGTCAGGATCCACTTTCTGCCTTCCCACTTTGCAAACTAACTCATGTTATTGTGCCTCACATTTGTGGCTTTTCTCACGCTTGTTTGGGGAAGGATAAAAGTTTAGGGTTTAATGCAAAAGCTCGAGTGAGCCTCAGGTGTGTCTGAAGGCTGTGTAGTCTCATCTGAGGGGCCGAGGCCTGAACTCCTCATCAGCACAACAAGTGTCAATCCATGTGGCACGCTGCCACCTGTGAATTCAGTACATGCAGTGTCACCTCAGCTGGGTGGCCTCTCGCTCTCTCGAACAAGACAGACTGATGGGAACAAGGCCACGACGGCGGGTCTCCTCTGCACACCCAGAGGGATCGGGAGGCAGCCCAGCCCCAGCATGTCCCAGGCTTCGCTGGCTGTACCGGCTCACTCCTTCCCTGGCGCAGGGAAAGGCTGGAGCCTGGCCCCTCCGTGGGGCGTCCTCCCCATCCCCTGTCCTTCTGCTGGGGGGGCCTGTCCAGCCGTTCATCCACGGTCTGTGACAGAGGCCTCCAGGGCCCCTCAAGCTCGGGGCTTGTCACGTATTGACAAAGCCCGGGTGTCTTTGTGCCAGGAGTTTCTGCCGCTGCTGGAGAAGGCAGCGAAGGGCGCGGGGCAGGAGGGGCTGAGCTGCAGCAGGGCCGCGGTCATCAACGTCTCCACCAAACTGGGCTCCATCGGGCTGTGCCTCGGCGTGCTGGAGGCCCCCATGTACCCGTACCGTGCCAGCAAGGTGAGGTGCCAGGGAGGTCCTGGGATGCTCTGCTGTGCGCCGTGCCCGTGGAGGGGAGCCCATGGGGCACCCCCTGCTCCCGGGCACCCACCCCCTGCCTGGCTCTCCCAAACCTAAGCACAGACACGGAGACAGCAGCACCCAGGACTGAGCCTTTCAGGTGGGCTGTGCCAATGCTTTAGCCCAGGGCAAAGCCCCATTGCCCACCTCCACAGCCATTTTCTGGCTGGGAGATGTCCCCCCTCCTGCCCACCCGTGCCCCGAGTCGTGCTGGCATGGCGGTGCCTCTTCCAGGCCGCCCAGAACATGGTGACGAGGTGCATGGCTGCAGAGCTCCAAGACAAGGGGATCTTGTGCACGGCCATCCATCCTGGCTGGGTGAAGACAGACATGGGGACGCAGAAGGTACTGGGCTGTGCAGGGGAGGGTCGGCAGGACCCCTGCTGTACCCCCAGCTCTCAGGGAGGGCAGGGGCGCTTGGGGCGGGGGATGCTGTATGATGCTGTGGGCTGCCAGGACCATCTGCTGGGGTGGAGCAGGCAGGGAGCAGGCAGCAAGCTGCCAAGGGTGGGGATCGCCAGCCCTGTCCCCCCACCCAGCACAGAGAGCAGGAGGCTGGCAGTAAGGAAGAAATACCCGCAGGAGCACCACGGCTGCTGCTCCCCAGGCTGTGCAGCCTCTGCTCTGCCCAAGCCCGGCAGCTTTCCGTGCGGGTCGCAGCCCGCGGCAGTGATGCTGCGCCTTCTCCTTCTCTGCAGGCGCCGCTGACAGTGGAGCGCAGCGTGCGGGGCATCCTGGCTGTGCTGGCCAGCCTCTCGCAGGACACCTCCGGAGCCTTCCTTGACTGGGAAGGGAACAGCCTGCCCTGGTGACGGGCAGACGGACGGCGCCTCTTCCCCTGCCGCAGTCTCCCGCTCGTCGGCTCGGCCCTCTGCGTGGTCACCCTGCTCGCCCCCAGCCCGCCCCGGGCTGCCAGGGAGAGAGGAAGGCCACGGGAAGCAGCTTCTGCCCCCTTCCCCACCCCACGCACGGCCCTGCAGCCCCCCTGTACCCCCGCTCTGTAAACACCGGGAGCTGATGCCTCTCTGCTCCGTCTCCACACTCCCAGCCTCAAACCTCCCGGCGCAGCCCGGCGCACGCTCCCGGTGCCCTGTGTCCGTCTGTCCTGCCTGCGACCAGACATCCCCCAACTGAGGGCAGAGGGCAGCTGGTCCCTGCGACTCCCAGCCCCTCGGGCACCCCAGGCTGAGCACAAGCTTGGCAGGGGGCTTTCAGAAGATCTCTCTGGTGCCGGGAGAGGGGCTCTGCCCCGGCACATCTCCAGAGGGCGGTCACGGTGCCACAGCACCCGAAGGCTGTCACTCGTGGGGACCCCAGCGACAGCCATGGGTTGGGTGGGTGGCTGCGGGCTCTGCCGCAGCCCGGGATGGGGTGTGGGGACGCCGGGAAGGGGTCACCCCCGCAAGCTGGCCGTGCGCAGCAGAGCCGGTGGCTCTCGGGCAGGGGTTTATTGAGAACGTGGGGCAGGTGGGAGCAGCGGCACAGGACCCGCTGCCAGGAGGCCGGGTCGGCGTCTCACCAGGGCACGACCTTCCCTTCCCAGTCCAGGAAGGTGCCAGTGTCCTTCTCAGAGAGGGAGGAGAGCACCTTCAGCATCCCTCCCACGCTGGCGTCCACCGTCACGGGGGGCTGCGGGCAGAGGGGGAGAGGCAGCTTGAACCCAAGGTCTGGCTAAGGGCTGCCCTGGAGCAGGCAGGACCAGGGGAAGGAGCTGCTCGAGGGCAAGGGGAAAGCCGCCAGCCCCGGGCAGAGGGGCCGAGCAGGGAGCCGAGGGGACGGGGGCACCAGGCACCCAGGGCCAGGGCAGGGGGAGCTGCCCAGGCAGGGATGGGGCAGGCAGGGAGGTCGTGGTCAGGGCTGAGGGCAGCAGCTCCCTCCCATGGAAGATCAGCACAGGGGCTCTGAGGGACCCACCATGATGAAACTCCTACCGTGTGTCCGGCGGAGGCTCCCATGTCGGTTTGCACCCAGCCAGTGTGGAGAGCAACGCAGAGGACGCCGTGCTGCCGGTAGCCCAGGGACTGGCACTTGGTCAGCATGTTCAGAGCAGCCTGTGAGGAGACAGGGCAGGGACGGCGGTGGGAGGGGAAGGGTGCCTGCAAGGGGACACGTGCAGACCCCACTGTGGATGAGGCAGGAACATGTGCCATGGAGAGACTCAGTGACTGATGGGACCTCAGGCACAGTGCAGAGAGGTGCAGGAACTGAGGGAGAAGATATTGGAGGCTTGGACAGTTGTTTGCTGAGAAAAGAATTTTGGACCCATATTCAGCACAGCACATACCTTGCTGCAGCGGTATGAGACAACATGTATCTGGTCCCATAAATAGACTTCCTCCATGGAGCCCCCAGAGCTGGAGATGTTGATGATGGCTGCCTTGCTGCAGCTCAGTGCTGAGCCCGGGCTCCCCTGAGCAGCTTTCTTCAGCAAGGGCAGGAATGCCTGTGAGGAGAGGGAGAGGAGAGGACAGGAAATCGGGCCGTGCACAGAGATGGCACAGGGGAGAGGACCAACTCCTTTCCAGCAGGCAACGTTGGCATCAGCACTGAACCATCCTCCCTCCTCTTCCCAAACACCAGCCCACCAGGCTCCAGCTCCTGAGCTCAGCCTGAAGCTCCATCAGCTCTCACTGCCTGAGAGCTCGTTATGCACCAGAGGGGAGCCAGGACCCCATCACACCAGCCCTTCGTGCCTCCCTGGAACAGCCGAGCTCAGGTGAGGGTCTCACCTGGCCCAGCAGCAGGGGCCCAACCGTGTTGGTGGTGTAAACCTGCGTCATGTCCTCCATTGTCTCGTTATCAAGTGAGTTTGGCTTTATAATTGCAGCGTTGTTGATGAGGAGGGTCAGTCCTGAGCCCCCCAGGTGCTCCCCAACTCTGGCTGCAGCTGCCTTGATGCTGGTGGTATCCGTGACTTCTGCAGAGCCAACACAGGGCAGGTCAGTGTTCCCACAGTATCTTGGGGGTCCCCTTTTCTGCCCATACATGTGCCCTCATGGCTCGAGGTGGGCAGGAGGGATGGCAGTGCCTGGTGTCACCATGGCTCCATCCACCTTGGCACTTGCCAGAGGAACCGGGGCGAGGGACCCCCACCTCGGGGCACCTACCGAGCGGGATGATGACCAGGTTGGGGTGCTTGGAGGCCAAATTCTGTAACTCCTGCAAGAGAGGGGACCAGGTGGGCATGGCGAGGCAGGAGGGGCTGCACAGAAGCTCAGCCTTTCCCAGGTAAAGCCCGTGTTGCTCCGGCTCCGTCCCTGCACCGCCTCACACCCAGCACCCTGCTCCGGCTGCCCTGCTCCCATGGGATGCCTCCCAACAAACACACCATGCCCGCTGCTTCATGCCCCAGCCTGCTGGCGCAGACACAAGCCCTTTGCCTCAAGCCCTTGAGGAGATGGCAAGCAGCAAGTTTCCGCTTTTGGCCCCGAGGAGCCCTGTCCCCTCCGCACATCCCACACATGGCTGGTCCCGCAGCCGTCCCAGCCCGGCTGCCCTGTGCCGCGGGTGCCCGGCTGCAGCTCGAGCCCTTTGCAAACCCCCGCCTGGCTCCAACTTCTGCCCTGGCACCGAGCGCTCCGGTCCCCCAGCAGCACCCACTGCGTCCCAGCCCAGCCTCACCTGCGCTCGCTGTCCCTTGGGGTCCCGACAAGCCGCAAAGACCCACTTGGGTGGATTTGTCATCCCCAGGAAATGCCGGACAAGCCCCAGGCCGATTCCCCGGTTGGCCCCAGTCACCAGAACGGAGTGGATGCGAAGCTCTCCCATGTTGCTTCTCCTCTCTCTGCTCCAGTTGGCACTGCTCGCTCAGCTCCCTAATGCTTCCTCATAGCGTGTTCCACAGCCATCCCTCCTACTCAGGTCTTGCATAAATACTTGACTCCAGGTACAATCTCTGTAACACTTTAACCTCTAGGACATAGATCCTGGCTGGCAGCCAACCCTCCTTACTAAAAGGCAAAAATCACTTGGCTTTTTCAGGCAAACTGAGCTGACCTTAGGAAACCTGGCCCCATAATCAGGGAGCTACTGGCCAGTCTGGCCAGGAGAGGCTGTTGTGGGTGAGGATGGAGGGAGCAGCATGTGGGAGGGATATGGGATGTCCCACAGCTTGGGTGGGCTTTACAGGCTTTCCACATCACACAAGGCATGCCTCAGATATCCATGAATGGACATTCTCTGCCTTGCTCTTGCCTTTTCCAGGCCAATGCCCATTCACTGATTGTCCCATGAAAGACCCATGGAGTGGGGCAAGTCCAGCATGGTGTACTGGCTGAACGATGTGGACCTGCATGGCCTGCACATCACCATGGTCTTCGTCACGAGCTCCATCCCTTGGGTTCACTCCTAAATTGAGTGGTCCCTCTGCCCAGGGTCACAGAGGTCTCAGGTGCCTGGGACATTCTCCTGCAAAGAGAAATGCCATGGTCAGATCCCAGAGGCATGGGCCACTGACAGTTCTGTGCTACCACCAGTGAAGCCCAGCTCTGCCCAGTACCTCAAGTGAGGCATTACAGATTTGCAGGGCTGGGACTGGTGTGCTTGAACATCATGTGTTCCTCATCCACTGCAAGTGAAGACATATCCCCAGAAACCTCTCGACAACCCCTTGCTTTCAAGCACTGTGTCCCAGAGCTGCTGCACAGGCTGCTGGGCAGCAATGACACTGCTGTGTCACCTTCTGCCCCAGGATGTCTTGGCAGTAGCATTAACCAGAGCCTCTTGCTCCCAGCTGCAGGGCCCATTGAGCCTTCATGACCCAGCAGCTGCTGCTTTCCTCCGCCCCACTCCTTTCTGTATTCTGGGGCTCTGCTGGTGGATACCATGAGGCAGTCATGTCCTCACCACAGACCTGGCAAAATCCTGCCCAGGGCACCATCTCCAATCCCAGTCAGGGGGCACACAGCTTGGGACTGTGGCAAGGATGCCTGTTTGATGGCTCAGCTCTGCCATCCTCTCATTCCTACACTTGCTTCTGACTTGGTTCTGCTCTGAGACTACAGCTCATACTGCTGCTGCACCCACCTTTCCCCCAAACAAAACTACTTTAAAGTACAGATATGCCAAGGTTTGGTCCCGGGGAGCCCTCTGCACCTCAGGCCAGTTGCGTGGTCACCACAGTGCCACCAAAACAGGCAGTCCTGCCCTGCCTCACTCACCTCCTCACATCGTATTTGGGCAGCTGACTCGAGGGCCGATCATGGACCTGACCATGCTCTGGCTGCCTCTAGATGCAATGGAGGGGAGGATGCTGCCACCAGCCCCTCCCAAAGAAGAGATGAACCCTATTATGGTGACAGCATCCACTGTGCCTCTTCTGTGTCTGGCATTGCATGGTCCAGCTGCATGAGGGATGGAGCCTTCCCTCCCACCCTGCCTTCCCCAGGCTGTCCCCCAGGCTGCAGCTCACAGAACCATCTCAATTGGAACAGACCTTGAAGCTCCTCCAGTCCAACCATGAATCTCACCCTGACCATTCCCAACTCTACCACAGCCCGACTCTTCAACCCCTCCAGGGATGGGGACTCCCCCCCTGCCCTGGGCAGCCCATTCCAATGCCCAACAACCCCTTCTGCACAGAAATTCTTCCTCAGAGCCAGCCTGACCCTGCCCTGGCGCAGCTTGTGGCCATTCCCTCTTGTCCTGGCGCTGGCTCCTTGGCTCAAGAGACTCATCCCCCCTCTCTGCACCCTCCTGTCAGGGAGCTGTAGAGGGTCATGAAGTCTCCCCTCAGCCTCCTCTTCTCCAGACTAAACCCCCCCAGTTCCCTCAGCCACTCCCCGTACGACCTGTGCTCCAGACCCTGCCCCAGCTCCGTTGCCCTTCTCTGGACTCGAGTCATTCAGTGGCCTTTTTGTAGTGAGGGGCCCAAAACTGAACACAGTCATCGAGGTGCAGCCTCACCAGTGTGGAGGGCAGGGGTAAGATCCCTCCCCTGTCCCTGCTGGCCACGCTATTGCTGATACAAGCCAGGATGCCATTGGCCTTCTTGGCTCGGGCAGTCGCAGCACACATCAATCCAGCACAGAGGGACTGGTGAGTGGTGTTCATCAAATCACCACAGAGCACATCTAAATCTGGATGTCAGGCCTTTGTGGAATATTCTCATCGACAGCAATCAGTTCTTTCCCAGATATGTTAAAAACTAATTGAATGAAGCGTATTCCTTTTCCAAAAGGCAGATTTACCAAATAGGAGTGTTCTAAGAACACTTTTTACAAGGAGAGACATGCCACAAATCACAGGTGAAAACTTCTCTGATTTGTTTTTGCTAGACTCCTAACACAGAAATTTGCAGTTTCTGCTGTGGTGGTGTTGAAATATCATCACCATGTACTTGTTTGAGAGAGAAATTAATTTTGCACAACACCTCACAGCATCTCAGCGTAAGATACTAAATCCCTTTGATATTCCTGCTCTGCCAGACGGATCTGGCACCCACGTCTCTCTCCATCTCTAAGGAGTTTTGTAATTCCCCCTGTACCCCAGGACATGCAGGTTGGCAACAGCCTCAGCTGCTGTAGAAAGCTTTGTCAGCAGCTGTTCATTTGCTTTCCCATCCTGAGAGTAAAATTTACCTTTTTTTTTTTCTTAGTGTAAATCCTGAGATAAAGCCTGAGTGACAGAAATGCACACAAACACATGGTGCTTTCTGGCATGGCAAATGAAAAAAAATCTTTGTGTGCAGGTGATAGCCACTGTTTCCCCTTCTGGTTCCTGTGGAAAATGTTCCCTGCTAATGTATTTGTTTAGTTCCTCTGCTGTTATTCATAAGACTTTGCATACAGGTACAATATCAGCATGTTGAGCACTCACACATTCCAGTTATTTGGACAACCTCATGGCAACCAAGACTGTGGTTTTACCCTTCTCTCTTCTACTGCCTGTAGCTTTTCTTCCATGGCAATGTCCCTTTCGGTGGTTCCGCAGTACTTTTTGCACCAGCATCCCATGAAGTGCTCTTGTTTTGATGGCCACCTAGTGCTGTACTGTTCAGCTTCTAGGTGAAATATTCCTCCGTGGGAACACAGCAGCAGCAATTGGCTCTGTCCCTCCTGGGCATCTGCAGTTGTACTTGGGAGTTGATCTTCCCTCTTCCTCCTTCCTCAGTCCCGTCAAGTCTCAGCCTCTCCTGAAGCTCTGCCCATTTCATTTTTTTCCATCTTCTTTCCTAAGGCCAATCAGACCTCCTTCTGCTTTTCTGGTCCTCCACATAGGGTTGAGAGACTCATTTTGCCTTGTGAGTTCCTAACACTGATCAACAGTGCAAAGCTCTGGGTCTCCCAGCTGTCTCAGACTGACCTCTCACTCAAAATTCTCCCTACCTCAGCACATGTCCCAAATTGCAGGACTGGCTTTCAGGCTCTGACAGATCATTTCAACCGCCTTTTCTATATTTTTACTTTTTATTGACCACAGACCACAACTATACTTGCTGATACATGCTATTTGCATGAGAGCTCTGCTCCTCCAAACAGACTTCCATGGTAGGTGAAGGATGAGGCCATCACTCACAGTCTGTTGGAAACCTCCACAGTGCCTCAGAACCAAACAGCATCAGAAACAAAAAATTAACCTTTTAAAACTCCTATTTTTGAAGTGCCACCCCATTTTTATAGCCTTCGACTGGTTGGGATTTGTAACTTTATAATGTTGACTTTGCTCTGGGGCCCCATGCTGCGTTGTGGATCATTAAAGTTTAAAGTTGATCATTAGAGTTTAAACAAGCACTGCTTCTCCAGGAGTCAGAGTCCAACCTGGCACGAAGAGGCGGAGGAGGAAGCAACCAGCCTTGACTGACTCACAACTCAGCCTCTTCACAAGCACTGCTGCTGTCCCTAAGCCTCTGGAAGGGACCTCAGACCAGCTCCTAACAAAAGAGGTTCAGATGGTTCTTTCTCTCTGAAATGTTCCTGAATGGTCTAAACCTTAAGCTGAGCATTAAGGTCCTTCTGTACACTTCTCTCCCATAACCTCTCAGACATCCGTGTGTGGATGCTTTCCGTCTCACCACACTAGGAAGACTCAGAGCCAGTTTTCCAAGACGCAGCCACACATCCTCCACTGTCAGCTGCTGAAAGCTCAGGTGTGCTCCCACTCACCCAGATGTTTGCACAAAGGGCAAGCATGGTGCTGCTTACAGAAGTATTGAGAAATATGCTTTTGTTTGTTAACAAGAGGAGTGGGTGTGTGGCACAATTATCTTTAGTACATTTAATCCACTGTATAAGTAAGATTAAATTCAATACTATTTATCAAGTCCGTTTGCTCCATTATGTATTCAGGGCTGATTTGGGCCATGTTATCACTTGCTGAAGAATCACTAGATAGTGATGAGTGAACTGTTAATCAGGCAGTGGGGTGAGACCTACCCAGCCCTGTAACTGTTTGAGGCTGGGCAGGTCACGTTCACCCTCCGTGACTAATTTTCTTTTTGGCTGAAGACTAGTGACACCCCATTGTGAAGGGATCCTGCAGGAACTGAGGGTGAGAGACTGAGCTTAAATGTAGTTCCCAAGCAAAGTGAAGAGGTCCCAAGTAAGGCTTCTCAGGGTCCTTTTTCATAGCTTTGCTATTTTCCCAGCAGACTGATCCAGGTTACACCTGCATTACATCAGAGCTGGCCTTGAGCCCTGAAACCCAAATGGCTGGCAATCAGGGAAAGCAGATGCAAAGCACTCAGGACCCTGGCACAGCAAATGGTGTCTTAACATGAGAAGAAACCAAGGCTGAGGCAGGTTTCCAAGCAGCCTCTGCCCAGGGCAGAGGACAGCTACAGGAAGTGCTGGGTTTCTTAAGATCCAGATGAATCTGTGGGGAACCATATCCCACTTGTGGCTACCTCAGGCAGGGAATAAAAGCATTTTTCCTCTTCCAAGCTTATGGTGGGTTATCTGGCCCAGACTCCAGAGAATCTCACCAAATCCCCTGAGCCTGTGGTTTCCTCTAAGCAAAGCATTTCTGAAGACCTCAAACCAGCTCATCTGAAATAGCAGGCTCAGAGGCTTAGATGGAAGCTGGGCTGGATGATCAGTGTTGGCAGGAGTTGAACACAATTGCCAAGAGAGTCACAAAGTGCAGAAAACAACATGACTCCCTGCATCCATGCACCAGAGCCAGGGACAAGTCAGTAGAGCAGGATGGGGGGACTCTACTTGTGGGAGAAAGCACAGAGGACCCAGTTTTCCTTCAGTGCTGCTGGACTTGGGCAGGGTGGAGTGGCACAGCCACCTCATCCCCGTCACTGCTGAGCTGGTGGTGGAGGCCTGCTCAAGCCCCACTGCACTGCTGATCAGGCAGTAGGAGGAGAGGGGGAGGACAATGAATCAAGCCTTTTGTTTCCCCTTCCAACCCAACAGCTTAAAAAATGTTGACTAATGTACTTATCGTAGTCCAAGTACAGAGAGAGCACAACCGATTTGTACTGTGTTTCAGAACCTGTGAGCTTGATTCAGTTGCCCAAAGACAGACACTGTCTCAATGACCATGAAATTCTTGTAAGGTACTGGACTGTACTGGCCCTGTTTTAGGACTGTCAGGAAAGGTACACAGAGAAGGCATGGAGACAGAGGCTTCACTGCAAAGCCTCTGCCTATTAGCATCTAACGCTAAGAGATGTGCAACAAGCTCCAGCTAGGTCACTGCTCACTGCTTTCGCAGGAATTGACTTCTCATTGCAGGGAAAGAGAAACAAAAGCAAAGCTGGTTTGAGTGCTGTCGACTCTGCAGAGGCCACACAGCCACTTTCCCTGTGGGAGTCCCCCCACGCAGCCTGAGAAGTCTCCTGTACACAACTGCCATCAGGCCTAACGTCCAGAGATGAGTGGTATTGAGGATAACGGAGAGCCCACTGCAACTGCAGAGCCTTAAATCTCTGCAGAGACCTCAGCAAAGGGGATTTTTTTCCAAGTAAATCTTTCCCAGAGGAGGATTTAAAATGCTCAGACTCTCCACACAACCTCACTTAGTCCACAGTGTTTGGACCCGGTGTCAGCTAGGGGCCTCAAATTGGGTTCAGAAGCATTTTTCTGGGGATATTCCTCTCAGGAGAGCAGCCAAAATATCCCAGCTACCTGGGTGCAGCAGTGCTGGCAGCACTGACAGTTGACTACAGGGACAGAGCTGCATTGTCAGGCCCAGGGGGACAACACAGATCCCCACTGGCCTCTTTTCTACCACCCTTTGGGGACAGTTGGCTGGGTCATCCTTCCTGCTTCAGCACAATGCCCTGAAGAAGGACCCCAGAACCACCAAGAAGGACAAATTTGCTAACAGGGATGCCTGAGAAGGGACTCTTATACGTGACATGGAGACATGCCCCATCTCAGAAACACTAAGCACAGGCGAAATGACCAGTTTGCGAGTGGCTTGGCTTGACATCCATGTGTTGGAGTGAGAGGAAGAGGCAGGGCTAAAAAGAGCACTTTATCACCTGATGGGTGGCAAGGGTGCTGGAAGAAAACCCCCAACAGGTTCTTTCCAGCCCCTCTTCTTTGTTAAAGCCAAAATATATGTGACCTTCCTCCTAAACCTGTGTTACCTACAAGTCCCCAGCAGCTGCTCCGTGATGAGACCCCAACCTCTCAACTGGAGAGGTTCAACCCTAAGAAGCACAACAATATAAGGCACAGGAAAAATTCTTAAGCCTGCAGTGAGACTTGCTCCTCCATAGGGAACATCTCGACTTCCCGTCCTGTTTCTGAGAGATGCAGCAGGACAGGACATTAGCTGTAAGGGTCAGCAGACCACACCAGGGGCTGCTGCATGGAGAAAGCTCTCACAGAGGGCAGTGGGGCCTCTGTGGAGAGAGCAAAGCTGTGTCCACAGGACCCCAGTGCCCACCAAGCTTAGGAAGCAACGGAGGGCAGCGTGGCAGCAAACAGGCAGAACACGATTGTATTTATACAACTCAAGTGCTCCAAAATTCAATAATGTCAGAATGAGGCTTCACTAGGCAGCAGGAAGTTACCAAGACCTGTTGTAGAGAAACAAAAACACTTGTGTAACTTTTGGGGGTTTTTTTACATTTGTCTTTATTACCTTTTGGAAGCCTCATTTAACTAACAAGGTTTTCAAAAACTTGATAATCCCCTATTCAGTGCATGGGGAACTGAAGCATAAAAGTGGGTCAAGCAGTGTCCATATTGGGAAGTATCCAATTACAGATGCCTAGAGCTTGTCTTTTTTCACAGTTTGCATTTATATTCAGAACAGGTTCCTACTGACTTCAGCCAAGGCTGCACATTAACTGTTTCTGCACAGCAGACCACAGGAAATTCCCATTTCCAAGGCTCTTTGAAGCAAGCATCTAGGAAGAGTTAGTTAATGTGATTTGCCTGAAGCGTGCAAGATCTGTGTGGAATAGGCAGCCAAACCCCCATTCCTCGGTGTGGTTCACCGTGACTGTTTGTACCTTTCCATCCTCATTTGCTACACATCTGCAAATCTTTGCAACAGATGGAGCAGCACTTCTGGTGACAAGTCACCCAACTGATGGCCTGAGAACAGAACGAGGCAGGAAGAGAACGGGACCTTTAATTGAAATATATGCTATAAGGAGGGTTTCTGCTTTTTAGTGTTGATTAGTATAATCAAAGATTTATTCCTAGTAAATTCCAATTTCTGTATTATCGATGTTCAAAATGAAATGGTTTGCAAAGTATTTCTATATCCCAAGGCAAACTGGGGAGCAGAGGCTCAGCCATGTAGTTGAACTGCAGTGGAGCAGGATAAAGTTAGTACATCACCTGTACTTCAGGTATAAAGTTACTACATCACCTGATGCTATCATCAGATCGACATCATTATTTATTCTCTGATTTATTTATTGGTATCGATGTTTTGTCTAGTGTTTGTCAAACAAGGATGAAAATAAGCAACAGAAAGAACAATGCTTATATAAATCGGAGTTGCTCAGTCACTACTGAGCTCCTGGTTGTGTGCTCACCATAATGAGATTTTAATGTTGTTTGTGCATCTGGTTTCCCATATAACAGCTGCAAGTAAAACATCAACACCCACCTCCAGGTGGGCAGCAGTGCTGGTACCTGCAGGTCCCCTCCAGACACAGTCCTCCAGCTGACACTGATGGTCTCTTTTCTGTTTTCCTTTTCCCCTCATGCCCTATTTTCCCATCCTGAGATGCCACCAAACCTTTTTCTTGCTTTACTTCTTTCCACGCCTTTGGTCCAGCTGTTGAACCAGGTACCTGACACCCATAAAAAAAACCCAAGAAAAATTCTCCCAAACACCTGCATCCCCACACTGCAGCCTACTTACCCAGTTTCTAGCATCTGACCGTCATGGATTTGGTATCTCCCTGATAGATTGGATCAGTGCTGGGATTTTGGGGGTCTCCCCCAAGTCTAGGGGAAAAATCACATTGCTGTGCCAAAGGTGCTGAGGAGCCCACCCTAGAAATGCCATAAGCCCTCTCCCCTGCATCCCAGCCTCGGGAAAAGATGGGGGTCCCCTCTAGCACCACCCCCCCACCCCCCCAGCATCACCCCGGAGCCGTCCCCTCTCCCTGCGGGGATGCCGGGGCAGGCGGGGGTGGGGATGGCTTTTGGTGTGTTTGTGCTGAGTATGAGATGGGAAGGAAAAAATACACCCAGTGCCCCGCGGTGGCTGGAGCAACCCCCCCCGGGCAGCCCGGGCCCGGGGAGGCGGCGCCGGTGCGATCCCGCCCCGCTGGGCCCGGGCGGGCGGCGATGGCGGCGGGGCGGGCGCGGACCGTGGTGCTGACCGGCTCCAACCGCGGCATCGGCCTGGAGCTGGTGAAGCAGCTGCTGGGGGCTCCGCGACCGCCCGCCTGGATCTTCGCGACATGTCGAGACCCCGAGGGGCCGCGGGCCCAGGTCAGTGCGGGGCGGGGGTGTCAGCAGCACCCTTGGGTGCCGGTAGACGGAATTAGTTACGTGCTCGGTCAGCTTCGCCGACGGGAAAAAAGCGTCGCGGTCGCAGGGGATCTGGCGGTTGGGAAAGCCCTCCGGAGGTCCGCTGTGCTTCGGGCGAAGAATTAAGCCGTGCCACCCTTAAAACCGCGCTGCTGGGCTGTTTGAGGTGGCGTTGGCCGCGTCCCAGCTGGCCCTGCCAAGGCCAAACCTTCACCCATGTGCCGCGGGCACGGCGTGCGGAGCTGGGCCTGAGCGGGGCCGGGCGCCGTGCTTGTGGCTGGCGGAGCTGGTGTGAAAAAAATTGTTCCCAGACAGAGTGGTCAGAGAGTGGAATAGGCTGCCCAGGGAGGGGGGTAGTCCCCATCCCTGGGTGTGTTTAAGGGTCGTTTGGGTGAGCTGTGGGGGATGTGGGGTAGGGGAGAACTTTGTAGAGTCGGGCTGAGGGTTGGACTCGATGATCCCGAGGGGCTTTTCCAACCTGAATGATTCTGGGATTCCATGATTCCATGAATCGCAGTGATGCTGCTCTAGCCAGCGCTGTGATGTGTTACCAGTCCCTGCAAAATCTGGGGGTTCGTTATCTGGAGCTGTGGGATCCTCCTTCCCCTGCTTTCCACTTTGCTAAAATGGAGAGACTCACATGTGTTGCTTCAGCAGCAAATCACAGGAGCAAAGCATCACTGTACATTCAGCTTTCCTGAGGTCCAGCTTTGGTTTTCCTCTGCTTACTGTGACCCCCTGAGATACTAGCCCGGAGACGTTTGCTCTCTGACAGACCCTGGCTCCAGCTGCATCTTCTCGCAGCTTGTCTGTGTGCAGGGATCAGGCCTCAGGAAATCCTTGAGAGGCTCTTTGTGTGCTCACTACCAGCGTTATCCTGGCTCAGGAGTAATCACAGTGCAGTGAGAATCCACCCTGCCACCACCCCAGGGGTGCTCAGCTCCTGCTGCTGCTAGTGCCTGAGATGGCTGAGTCAGAGCTAGCTCAGGGCTCTTATTTTCACCCTGTTCTTCTCCCCACAACTTGCTGGGTTTGGGCAGTGATGAGATTGCTGGACCGGAGCCAGTCTCCCCCCAGGATGGTCCATGAGCATCTCCCTCAACTGTGGGATGCTTCTCTAAGCCTTGTCCAGCTGTGGTAGGATGAGAGCAGCATCTTCAGGGTGTTGCTGCTGAAGTCCATGACCACAGGAGACTGAGGGCAGAGTGACCCTCTGTTGGGCTGGTGCCTCCTCAGGAGCCACGTTGCTTCTCCTGCCACTTTGTGCCTGGATCTCATGGGCTGGGTGAGGCTGGACTCACGCTGGGATGATGTGAGTCTGTTGAGGCCAGCAGCTGGGCAAAACAGAGGAGGAGAAACGTCTGTTGGTCATTGCAAACCATTTAAGTGGATTTTTCCATAATTTCCTGTGCCCAGGGGGAATGTGGGAACTTGCGACCTGTTGGGGAAGCCCAGAGATAACTGGACTGCAGCCAGTGCCAGCAGATCTCTGCTCCATGCTGGTAGGACAGGTCCCTTCACAATAAGCCACCAATTTGCATTTCCCCCGTAGCATTCTCTGTAGGCTTGTTTGTAAGAGGTTTTTACTTCTAAAAACAATCATTTGGGTACATTGAGTGTGGCGTTTTGGTTTCTGTTACCTGAAACCTGCTATAGTTGAAGAAGGCTCAGAGCAAAGAGCTGCTAGAACTGTGAAGTTGAAAGTTGCCTTTCTGGACAGGGCTTCTGAATCCTCTGCGTTTGGTGAAAATAATCCATAAATATGTGCAAAGGTGTTAATTTCAATTGAGTGGGTGAGATGTAGTGTTCAGAGCAGAGTGGATCCTGGAACTGAGCTATTTGGATCCAGATGTGTCTTCCCCAAACCTCAAGTCTGATGTTGGCACTCACAGCCATTCCTCCTCCATCCGGCTTCCAGCAGCCTCTGGGAGATACTTCTGGGTGTAGCCCTGGCCAGTTGGCATCATTCCCCAGGTGAGGTGGTCCTTAATAGTTTGCTCCCATCCTTTGCTGTGGCTCTGGCTGGGCTGTGCATGTGGCTAGGCTGAGCACATCTCCCTTTGGGAGAGTGGCTTTAATATCTTGCAGCTGTGGCTGTGTTGTGCTTTGAGCACATGCACGTTGCTTTGTGGAGACTAGAAGAAGCCCGAGGCACCAGGCAGATCCCCAGACCAGCCATTCACAAGCACTGAGTAACATCTGGAAGATGTTTTCCTCAGGGTGGACTGTTGCTAGTGCCCCAGGATGATGCTTGGCATCACCTCTGCCTCGTGCTGATTGTTTCCATGTCTCTCTTTGTAGGAGCTGAGGGATCTGGCATCCAAACACCCAAACCTGGTTCTTGTGAAGCTGGGTAAGTGTGCTCTGCCTCTGAGCTGGTAAACTTGTGGCTTCCAGCCACACTTGCCCAGTTCTCCTTCCCTCCCTCCCTGCCTTCAGGCTCTCCATGGGGATACAGCTCTTCAGAGCTGCTTCAAGTCCTGCTGGCAAAAGCCCAGCTTCTTCAGACCTGTCTCAGCCCCAGTACCCCATTCCCCCAAGCCTCCTTGCCCAGTGGCTACAGGACCAGGAGGTCCTTGAGACCTGTCCTGGGTGGCCTCCAACTCCCCAGACAAGTAGCCGTGTCCTTGCTCTGCCACGCAGCCGAGCTGCCTTGATCCCAAGTCCCAGGCGAGACCAGGAGGGCTCCGGGAGGGCAGCTCCTGTGGGAATGCTGTGCAGTTGGCCCAGAGCCTGGGAAAGAGCTGTAGCACCTTGCAGAGCCATCCTGCAGCAGGTCCCAGCACAGCCCCCGTGGGGACCGTCCCCCCACCCTGAGGCTTCCCTGGGTTCTCCCCAGCTTGCTCAGGCCTGGACTTTGTCCACTGACAGGAGGCTGTGGCTGCTGTCAGCACCACAGCGCTTTGCCACCACGGGGCTGTCCCCAGAGTGGCTTTGCCCGGTGGGTTACCCCAGGGCAGGGTCCTTCAGCTGCTGGTAGTGGGGCACCCTGTGCGTGGCAGAGGAGGCAGGTTTGGCATGAGCTGGGGCTTGTGGGTGCTGGGGTGCTCTGAGCTGGTTGCACAGCACCACCTGGTGCCCACAGAGGGAAGCCCACACAGGTCGGGAGGCAGAGCTGTTCCTCAGCATCTTAAACCCCCATCCTCCCCCTGCCCTCCGGGAGCTCTCAAACCCTGTTCTCTTCCACTGCAGATGTTGCAAATCCCTCCGCTATTACTGACGCGGCAAAGATCGTGGAGGGGAAGCTCAACGGCATGGGCTTGAACCTGCTAATAAACAACGCTGGCATCTACACCCCAGCAGCGTCGTTGGAGACAGTGGATGCTGAAGAGATGATAAGGACGTACAAGACAAATGCGGTGGGGCCGATGCTGATGGCCCAGGTATGGATGAAGCTCTGGGGATGGAGCCCACCAAGGAGGGGGAATTTGGCCCAGCCTGAGGGTATCCCAGGATCTCCGTGGTCACGTTGGAGATCTCAGAGGGCTTTGCCAAGTTTCCTGGGGCTGTGACAGAGACTGAGCAGTGCTAGGGCTGCACCCCCAGCTCAGGCCCTCTGTAGCTCCCCTGCATTGTGCTGGGCTAACTGGGAGCAAGCAGGGTCACTGCAGCAAAACACCCAGGCTCTCTTGGCTTCCAGATGTTCTTCCTCATCTCCCTGCTGTAGGCAGGCTGGGTTGTAGTTGCCATAAGTAGGCCTGGCTCAAGGCACAGGCGTCCCACAAGGTCGCTTGTCTCCAGGCATTCCTGCCCCTGTTGAAGAAGGCTGCCCGGGAGAGCACAGAAAAGGGACTGAGTTGCAGCAAGGCAGCCATCATCAACATCTCCACCATCATGGGGTCCATCGAGAAAACTTCTGAGTCCTTCTACAAGCCTGTCATCTCCTACCGCTGCAGCAAGGTATGGAGACTGGGGATGTGCTTATGCTTGTGAGCTTCCTGGGAGTCAGAGCTGCTCCTTGCCAGGCCTGATCTCAGGGAAGCACCTGAGATTGCGAGAGGGAGGGACTGATCCATGCTGATCACTGCCCAGCTCCCTGGGCACCTCCGTGCTCACATAGGGCAGACACACACCATCTCTTGAAGACCTGGCATTGCTTTTTCTCCCTTGCCATAACGCAGTGATGGGAGGGGTGCCTAGTGCGTGGAGCTTTCCACTGCCCATGGCTGATGCTTCCTTCCTCCCCCAGGCTGCTCTCAACATGCTCACCAAGTGCCAGGCTCTGACCTACGGGGAAGCCGGGATCCTCTGTGTGGCACTTCACCCCGGCTGGGTGAAAACCGACATGGGCAGCCAGGAGGTAGGTTCCAGATGAGTGAGTCAAGGTCGGGACCCACGAGCCTGTGATGGGAGGTGGCTTGGGTGGCTGGGGTGGCTCTCAGGAGGAGGGTTCCATGCAAGAATGAGTTACTTCTCAAGCTGCAAGTTGCCCGTGTTTGTGGTGGGCTGCTGCAGAACATCTGGGTGCTGCCTGAGAAATAGCATCAGCACATATCCAGGGTGAGCAGGAGGTCTGTTTGTGGCGGGGAAGGGCTTTGGGCAGCCTGGAGATGTGCAGAGAGCATGAATCTGCCAGAGCAGAGAGAAGACCAGAACCATCCCACCCTGTACCCCCTTCCTCAGAGAGCTGCAGGCCCAGGAGGTCTCCCCTCACCCTGCAGGATCTGTTTTGGAGTGGGGCTAGTCCCTGCAACTCCCTGGAGTTTTGGGAAGGCTGCACATAGCATTCTGCTTGCAGCAGGGATCTTTTCCATGTCCTATTGTTCTGAGCCTGGAGCTGGCTTCCCAGCTCAAGTCACCTCCATTTAAGCTATCAGTGAGCACACAGATACCCAACCATCCTCCAGCATAACAAACCCATTCCACCTCTTGTGGCTTTCTACTCATTCTGGGTGGAAGAAGCCTTGCTGCCAGCATGCATGAGCTGAGTGGGTGCTGGTGGATGGCCAGGAATGATGGTGAGGTCTCGGTCCTGCTCCTCACTTGTGCCTGTTGCAGGCTGACCTGACGGTGGACACAAGTGTGCGGGGTCTGCTCTCTGTACTGCCGATCCTCTCCGAGAAACACAGTGGGACTTTGCTCAACTGGGAAGGTAAAGCTATTCCTTGGTGACCACTCTCTGTTCCTGCGAGGGACCCCGCAGTGCCAAGGGACTCTGCAGGTGCCCTGGAGCACCGGGATGCTCAGCCCTCTGTGTTCTGCAAGGGACCTACTTGGGACTCCACTGGTTGTGCAGGGCAGGCTGTGATACCTGCCTTCATGTTGCTAAGAAATAAAGTCAATTAGTACCTGTGCCTTCGGCCAGCTGCAATGCCCTTGCTGAGACTGTCTCTGCCCTGGCCTGGAGCCGGCCCCTGCAAAACATAACCTAGCATTATAGCAGTCTGCCTGCCTTCCCCTCAGCTGCCCTGAGACAGAGGGAGCTCCCAGGGACACGTAACCAGCCCAAAGCCCTGCTCTCCTCCCTGGCCCCTGAATGTGTCCAGGTCTGCCTGGTCTCTGGCAAGCTTCCACCCAAAGCACAGTGTCTTTGCTACAGATTTCTTGGGGGGACTTTGTGCTGGACATGGTGTCTTTGGGAGCAGCCTTGGGGCTGGAATGGGAGGACCAAGCACCGCAGTCCAATTCTTCAATCCCAGGCAGCCAGCTCTTCCTCTAGTACAGTCCCAAGTGGGCATGGTACCCCTGGGCAGGGGAAATCTGGTCCCGTGGGGGAGTACAGCATGGGAATGGCACCTCTGTTGGATGAAGAAGTTGAAAACCTTAATAAGATGGGCCAGGCAGCCTTGGACTTCATGAATTTGCCCAGGAGGTGGTAACACCCCCAAAAAAAGGGAATTCGGTGTGGTGCTGGGTTTTCTCAGGAGGGTTCTGTCCCTTCTGGAAAGAACTTCTCTTTGGGGAGCATGGGGAAAAGGAGCTGGGGTCCTGCAAAACTAAGCCTAGTCTCAGGTGGGCAGAACAGCCTGGCTTGCAGGAGAGGCAAACCCACTGCTCCTTCCCTCAGAGACCACTGCCTCCTCTTTCTCTTCGGGATGCTCAGCTGAAGCACTGCTGTCCCTTTGGGTCTGGCCTTTTCTGGGGTTGTACTTCTCCGGGGGCTTGCCCAGCAGCACCAGCTTTGCTGGGAATCTTGAAGCCATGCGCCGCTCTGCACAGCAGCCCTCCCATTTCCCAACCAGGAACACAAATGCTGCAGTCCCCCCTCCTCAGGCAGTCAGAGCATTGGGGCAGACTCCTGGGCTGGAGCCACATCTCTGCCCCACTGAGACAATCTGTGCCCCAACAAGCCCTGGTACCTGCAGCCCAGTGAGTCACAGGCACCAGTGAGTTTTTCTTCCTCACTGGCTCCCGTTCCTCCCAAGCCAGTGGCATTTTGGTAGCCGAGACTTTAGAGAGGCTGGGAAAGGGGACAGCAGGGAGCGTCTGCAACCTGGGTGCCAGCCTGGGCCTGGGGACAGGGTGCCTGTGGCTGGAGGTAGCAATGCTGTCAGAGGTTGTGAGCTTGGGCCCCTGGCTCCTTGTACCACTTTCTTGGGGGTGCCAAGCAGCCCAGGTGCCCAGCCAACGATAGGAGGAGAAGCAAGATGCCCCTGTGAAGTTCAGGGATGCTCAGAGCACCCCCGAATGGAGAGGGGGTCCCTTATGCTGCAGGCACTTTCCATAATGGATGGGCAAGCCCTTTCTGGAGCAATTGCAGGGTCTGGGATGCCTGGGTCCAGCATGGGTCCCACAGCTCTCCTGGAGTTGGTTCTCTGCTGCCCCATCCCTGGAATGGGGCTAACGCCAACCACCACCTGGCTGTGCAAAAGGGAGCCAAGCCCCTGGTTGTTTGAACCTCACTGTCTTCCCCATGCCCAGGCCAACATGGACTTTTACAAGCCCGGGCTGTGCTTTCGCAGGCCCTCGGCAGACTGCACTGCCAGCGTGACTGCGGGGAGCCATACCCACAGGAGACACCCAGTGCTGTTTGGGTGCTCCCTGTCAGGGAGATGCTGCCTCAGCTTTCCTCTCCTGCGCTCATCATCTTCCCAAACAAACCAAGCCTGCTGGGGATGGGGAACAATGCTGCTGCCCCAGCTGAGGGCTGCTTCATCCTCAGGGAAGCTCTGAACCATCTGGGCTCTTCCCAGCCACCTGATTTCCCATGCAAATGCTCATTTGTCTTTGCTCTTTTCCTTCCCAGCTCGTATCTGTGGCCAGAGGAGTCAGTGCCCACCCGGGCACCTCCTCTGGCATTTGTCAGCACTGTGATGGTGGCAGGAGGAGAGAAATCCCTTGTGATGAATGGCTGAAGGACAGGAGCATGGGTGAAGGGCCTGATCCTGCAGCTGTATAGCTGTGCTCAGCCCAGCGCTGGCTCAGAGTCATGGCCAAGCCTCCACCGAGCGCCCTTCCTGACCCTTGGCAGAGGTTCTCCTGCCCCAGTTGCTCCACACAAGCCAGCTGGAGCCTGGCCAGTCACCATGGGCTGGCTCCATGCCCATCTCTCTCCTTGTTTCTCCCTTCTACCCCATGCCACGTGCTGGATCCTGAGAGGTGGGCAATGCCAGGGATCCCACCACTGCTTGCAGGCAGCTTATGATCTTTGCCAACCACACCAGATGGATGCAGCTGCTCCCCTGGGAACATGGGGAGAAATGGGACTGCTAAAAGCTGGGACAAGTTCCATCAGCGTGGCTGATGATCTGCAGTGCTGGTGACACAGGATGGTTGACCACTTGCTGTGGCAGGAGGATTTTGGCTGAGCTTGGGAGGCTGGTAAATCTGTGAGCATCTCTGTCCAGCCCCCCACTGCCATAGTTTAACCCCAGCCAGCAACTAAGCCCCACACAGCCGCTTGCTCACTCCCCTGAGGTGGAGTGGAGGAGACAATTGGAAGGGTACAAGTGAGGAAACTTTTGAGTTGGGATAAAGACAGTTTAATAGTTAAAAGCTGCTCACAACAAGCAAAACAAACCAAGGAATTCATTCATTCATCACTTCCCATGGGCAGGCAGGTGCTCAGCCATCTCCAGGACAGCCGAGCTCCATCACGCATAACGGTGACTTGGGAGGGCAAACACCAACACTCTGAACGTCCCCCCATTCCCTCTTCTTCCCCTGACTATATGCTGAGCATGACACCACATGGTGTGGGATATCCCTGGGGTCAGTCAGGGTCAGCTGTCCCAGCAGTGTCCCCTCCCAGCTCCTTGTGCTCCCCCAGCCTGCTCGCTGCTGGGGTGGGGTGAGAGGAAGAAAAGGCCTTAACTCTGTGTGCGCTCTGCTTAGCAGTAATGAAAACATGCCTGTGTTATCAACACTGTTTTCACCACAAAATCCAAAACATACTCCCATATTAGCTACTATGAAGAAAATATCTATCCTAGTCCAAACCAGCACACCTTGGAACTGGGACATCACAGAGTGGGCAGGTCACCCAGGACTGTGTACCAGAGGTGGTGGGAGGAGTAATGAGAAGCTCTGCTGTTGAAGTCCATCCTGGCATTACTAGAAGCCCAGCTGATGGAGCTGAGAACAAACCTCAAGCGGCTGCTGGATGTTGAAACACCATGAGGATCAGCCTGTAGGAAGCGCGGTGCAGTGGTTTTTCCTTTGGGTGCTGGGACAGCAGGCTAATTGCTGTGCAGAACCAAGTGGCAGCCGGCCCATTTTTCAAGCCAACAGGAGACTGGGGCAGGACGACCCAGCTTGGACCTCTGCAACTGGGAATCACCCTTGGTGAGTGCTTTGCCATCACAGGTGAGGCCATCCTGGGGACCATCACCCTCCAAGACAAGGCTCATCCCAGAGGGCAAATGCTGCCAGGGATGGTGACGGCCATGGTAACTTGGAGGCCAGGGATATCTGAGCACATTAAGGTGCTCCAGGACATGTGTTCCTCAAGAAGCCTCAGTGAGGGGCCAGATGGGCAGGTCTCCCTGCTCAGATGCTGGCCAAGTAGCGTCGGTTTTTCCTTTGCATAAGTTCCGGGTGTTTGTGCTTATGCAGCTGATTATCTCCCCTTCCTCTCCTGCCTGATGTTTCCTGCCTTGTTCACTCCCTTTTGCTGGCTTTGCCCTTTGTGTCAGGCTTATCTCCTGGTTCTGGGCAGCATCAGACCTCAGCGTGCCCCCTGCCCACTGTGATGGCAACATGCAGCCCTGAGCATGGGGCTGCAGCACAGTGCCCCAGGAGACAAAGTGCCAGACCTGCCTGGCCAACTAGCAGGTCATTGGGACCGTGGGCAAGCTGGGACAGAGCAAGGATGATTTAGGATCCATCTCCTTCTAGCAGCTGATCCATCTCTATTCTGAAGCTGTGGGACGGGGGCCAACTGGACCAGCACATTGCCACAGGGGGCTACTGGGTCCAGCAGTAGGGAAATCTGGACAACTCCCTGGGGACCCTTCATGCAGGGGCTGCGCAAGGGCATGGAAACATGTCTGGGGACTTCCAGGGACTATGGGTGGGGAGGTTGTCACCCAGAGCAGGTCAAACTGCCTCCACCAGCTCCTGTGGAGCGATAGTAGCATCTGGGGGCAAACATCTCTGCTCTGGGGAGCCCAACAGATCTCCAGGCTCCAGGGATGGAATACAGTGGTGGGAAAGGCCCATATTTTCTAGGCTCTTCCACCAGCTGCCTTCTTTCAGACCAATAGCCACTGGCAAAGACTGTTGCAGCAGGAGCTGGGTCAGGACAGAAGCAGGGAGGACTTGGGGAGCCCTGGCAGGACTTGCCAGGATCAGGGCAAGACCTGTTTCGACAGGCAACCTCCTGTGCCCAAGTGGGGCAAACAGCAGCAGGCAGAGTCCCCATGAAACGCAAAGCCCACTCCAGGAGGAGAGGGTCAAAAGAGGAGGCTGGGAGCGGAAAAGGGCTGCTCCTGTGACACAGATGCAGCTACGGAGGTGGAGCAGCAGGCAGGAGGCAGGTCACAAACAGCCAGCGCACGAGGAAGTGCTGGGACACCAGCCGGGGTGGCCGGGGCAGCTGGCCACGGCAGCTCCAGGTGCAGCAGACAGACCTTCGCTGGCCAGGGAAGGACCGGGAGCAGAGGCAATCAGAACGGCAGGGACCTCAGCCAGGACCTGGAGATCCCTCTTCGTCGGGAGTCTTCCTCCAGCCGAAACAACTCTTCATTCTGCCAAGGTGCGGTCACTGGCCTTGGCGTGGGGGAGATGGGGCAGCAGGACAGCCTTGGTGGGGACATGTTTGTGCCAGGTGGCACTGCGGTCCTGTGGCTGAGAGCCCCGGGTGACCGTTTCCAGAGCCACCAGTGGTGGGATAGGCTGATGCTGGGATGGCTGGATTGTCTAGGAAACTGCAGCTCCCTGGGGGGTGCAATGCTCAGAGGGTGCTGGGACCCAGGGCTGCCGTCAGAGTGTCAGGACCCAGCCTGGGTGCATGAGAAATGCGGCTCATGAGGAAGCAAGTCCCGGGCCCTGCAGCACAAGGGCTGCCAAGGAAGCCAAGCGAGGCCAGTCGATAATGTGTGGAGGCTTCCTCCAGCGCTGCCGCAGCTGCACGCCGGGGTTGCTCCGTCGCTATCTAGCCCTGCAGAGCCGGGTGCATCCCTTCTCCTCTGCTGTATTATTGTTAGCTGGGAGGAAGCAGCTCACCAAGTCCCACCTCAAGCTTTTAACCCGCTGCTGCCTGACCTGCTGCTCTCTGCTCCCGGCGGCCAGAGTCGAGAAGGCTCCATGGCTGCCCTGGGAGGATGGTTTGGTACTGGGAGCTTTGCTGCAGGCTTTGCCTCCCTGGGGACCAGCAGCACCCCCCCAGCAGGTCTCCCCTGAGCTGTGTGGTCTCCCATGGGTCCCCCATAACCACTCTTGCAAAGGGCAGACGTTGGCATTGTCATCTCTCAGTGTGGAGAGAAGGTTCTGAAGGCTTTAAGTGCTGATGATTCCCTCCTTGTTCTCTTTTGCCCCTTTTAGCTGTTTGGATCCTGACTGATCCTTCCTCTGGAAGCCCCCCTGGTCTGCTGGGGGGCACCATGGAGGTGACAGCTTTACTAGCTTTGCACAGATTTAATTCAAATACCTGATAAATGGTTTGGAGGAAATCCATCTTGGGGAAGAAAATTTCAGCACTTCAACGTCTTCATTTGATGAGCCAGAGTTTAACTGAACTCCAGGGTCTCCAGAAGTGCTACCTGATGCTCCTTGGGTAAGTGAAAATCGGGCAGACATCTTGGCAACCTTCTCCAGATCATCATCCTCTCCCACAACTGGATTCTGCCAAATTGTCCCCTCCTTCTCATCTAGCAGGGAGGGGACCTTAGTGTCCATCAGCACAGGCTGGGGCTGTGTTCTCCCTGGTGATGACCACCATGGGACACCTCTCCTGAGCACCTGTGCAGGAGCAGAGGTAGGTCACCCAGCTGCTGAGCCTGCTGGGGTGATGCAGACATGCTCCATGTCTCCTGCAAATACAACACATATGTTAACATGCCCATGACATGCCCCAGTCCCCATGTGCACCCCCAGCATAAACCATGGGTTAGCCTGGGCCAGCCTGCTCCATGCCCTGGGGCCCTGGCACAGCCACAGACGTGGATCTTCCAAAAAAACTCGTTTGGGAGCTGTGCAAGCTGTGCTGTTACCTGAACTCAGCACAGGAGTATGCAGATGTGGGTTGCAGCAAGGTGCTCATCCTTCCTCCCACAGCTGGGCTTCCACCCATGCCTTTGCCCCCAGCAGTGCCTGCAAAAGGGGCGACGCTGTCAGAGTGAGCCCTTGGCCATAGGACCCAGTCCTGCTCTGAAGGGTCTTGCTGGGAGGTTGGTGCAGGTCAGCCTCTCCCTGCCTGTCCCCCAGCACCGCCTGGGCCTGAATTTCCAGCTCTTGCAGAACAAGTTCCCAGGAGGCTGCACCTGGAGCTGGCCCCGTGCTGAGCTGTGGGCATGCCTGTCTGGTGCCATGCATGGGGTCTGTGGGGATGGCGAGTGGGGCTACGCTGCCCAGGGCATGCCACAGGCTGGGGCAGCTTTTCTGCTGCTCACCTCGCTAGAGGGGTTGTCCCATCAGTCCCCAGCGTGTCAGCACCCAAATGCGTGTGTGAGTGGCACAGGGACTTCAGGGATGTCCCTGGAGACCAGCAGGTACAGCCCGTCCTCTCCAGCCCCACAGTTTGTGTCCTTTTGCCAGGGACACAGAATGATGTGGCCAGGATGCCCACTCAGGTCCCAGCCCTGATGCCCCGGCACGTCCTTCCCCGCTTCTTGTCTCTAGGGAGTGGGCTGAGACCCAGTGATGGCAAGAACAAGGATCCAAGCTCGTTTTGATGAGCTCTCTACCCCGTGTCGCTCTCCTCAAAGCCAGGGAAGTGACGCTGGAGAGGAACTTGGCTCCTCTTGTTTGTTATTACAGGATAAAGTTACCCTTTAAAGCAGAGCCAGTGCTGTCAGGGCTGCATACCATCCGGGAACATTGCTCCTTCCCAACGGCTCCGACACACTTCTTGTTATTGTGCTTGCGTGGAGCCAGCCCGCTCCCAGCCCTAGGCGCAGCAAGGGGGATACAGATGGGGGGGAGGATCTGACAAGGAGCCTCGAGGCTCTTTTTCCACCCTGGGAAAGTTAGAAGCAAAGGGGAAAAGTCTGTCTCTGGAGAGAGTGAGCTCTTCTGGCTCTGGGTTACGTGGGGAAGGAGCAGAAAGCAAGAGCTGGGAGCAATGGAAGGGCAAGGGGAGCTGGATGTGGCCAGGGTACACTGGGGGTGTCTGTTGTCCGTCTGGAGAAAGGCCAGGGACGCTGCCCTCACTGCGGCTCATCTGGGGACCCTCTTGAGGGGACAGACCTCTGGTTCCCACTGGGGAAACTGCTGTGCATGGGGCAGGGGGGTGGCGTGTGGCTGGCACCCATCTCACCACCCTGCAAGTCCAGCACCAGCTTGGCATCTCTGGGTGATGTGCAGGCAGAAAGAGGGCTGGCTTCTTCAAGCTCCAGCTTCTGTCCCTGGTGGTCCCAAATCCAGGGGATCCGCCCTCTCTTGTGAGCTGGCACCTCAGGAGACACCCTAGCACCCCAAGACTTTGCAGACATGGGGGTTCCTCAGCAGGGCCCTGGCCATCCCACCTGCACTAGACTCTCTGGAGAGAGTGGGGGTTTGTTTAGGGCTTGACCCCCCTGCACTGAGCCATGAAGTGCCTGTGGGGTGGAGGGGAAGGAAACGGGCCTGGTGGAGCCGAGCCAGGGAGAGCTTCCTGGCAGTGAGCTCCAGGCTCCAGTGCCTTCCGTGCTGCTGCAGATGGCTCCGAGCGGGATGGAAAGCAGAGGGCTGTGCGAGCCCTTTCCAGCCATTTTCCAGCCTGGCACCCAACCGCCCAGTGCTGGTTGGGAGGCGAACACCAGCTGGTGACACTGCGCTGGGGCCCTGACGCTGCCGCCCCGGCGGGGTGTTGGAGGGAAGCCTGACTCATCCCCGGCAGGAGAATATGAGACTCACACATGTAAACAGAGCTGGGCCTGGCGTGCCAGGGCATGTGACAGATACAGGAGAGACTGGCTGGAGCCACGGCCCGGGGCTGGTAGCATTGACACATGTGTTAGAGGCATGTGAGAGGGGGCTTGGCCTGCAGAGAGACAGAAAATGTCTGGTCCCGCCCCATCCTAAGGCTTAGAGGAGCATCACTTTGGTGGGAGGATGCAGCAGGTTCCATGTTATCGGCATGTCCTGCCTCTGCTACCCCTGATGGCTTTTAGCAACGAGTTTTACCCCTGATCTAGCTGTTTGGCTGCCACCGCTGTCCTTCAGGGACCAGTCTGGACCAGCAGTGTGGGACAGGCAGAAGAGGTGCATGGTGAGGGGAAAGCCCCTGAGGTGCCATCTCGTGGTGACAGCTTCAGGAGCAGAGCACAGCTTGTGGTGTCAGGAGGTCTCCCTGCATCTTCTCTTCTGCAGCGATGGAGCGAGCATATGGACATGCCAGGCTTGGGTGCACAGAGGGTCACTGGGTGCCTGTTCCCTTCCCGGGACCAGGGATCACTTGGAAACATCCTGATTGTCCGATGCGCTCCCCAGCATGTGATTTTCCCTTGGGTTTATAGTGCCTTGCTGCGGGATCAGGGCTGGAGAGTCGCAGGCCAGCAGGGACAGGAGATGATTACAGCCACTTCCTATCCCTGCTTACCCCGTTCAGCCAGTTTCATCTCCTTAATCCCTACCCCAGTATTTTCTTTGATGTTTTCTTTGGAGGGGAGGGACCATGTGCTGAAGGCTGCTGCTTGCTGCAGGGAGCACTTTCACGCTCTGGAGACCAATGCAGGTGCCTGCTGGCTGCCCCGCATGGAGCTGCTCTGGGCTTCTGGGTGCAGTGGGTGCTGCTCACAAGGGACAAGGACCTCACCTCGGTGCCCAGGACCACCATGGGGCAGATCAGGGTACACTGAAGTCCCCTGCGCTGCTCGGGGATGACCATATCTGCATGCGTTTGCCAACAGCCCTACAAAATTTGCAAATTCAGCCCTGCCAAAGCACCTCATGCTCCAAATTGCCTTTTCCTCTTGCATCCCCTATGGCACCGGTGTGCCTGGCCTGGGCCAGCTCTGGGGTGAGGTATTCCTGCTGCAGCCAACTCAATGGGCTGAGCTTTACCTGGCACAATGCCGTATCTCCAGGCTGCTGATGCCGCACCACAGTCCGGCCGTGCCAGCTCCCTGCCGCCAACCGTGTGTGCTGAGCTGAGCTGGTTGCTGGCCTCGCCCATGACCTCAGTTTTCCTGCTCAATGTCGGATGGTCCCTGAGGGGCTGCAGCAATCCTGTGAATCATGAATACTTTTGGAGTGATTCCTCCGGGGTGGGAGTGAGATGGTTCCTTCGTGTGGGACAGGAGACTGCTGCCTGGTTGCAGGAGGTGATGTGGTCCCAGGGGATATTCAGCCCCCCAGGCTGAGCCGGGAGAGGGGTTGGAGATGCTGCCTGTAACCTTCTGGGGGTGGAGAAGGGAGTTAGGAGAGGACACAGCTGGCTGGTGACCAGAGTTTGGACTAGCCCATGGTGCCCTTCTGCAGCTCCTTACCCTCCTTGGCCCGTGCTGGTGCTGAGTCTGATGCTGTTGCAATCTGGATGTTCTGGCTTTGCTGTGAAGCCCTGACTTGGGTGCCTGCATACTGGCCAGAGAGTCTGGGTGAACTGACTGGCAACTAACGCTGGCCAACACCGAGCAGGTTGGTGGCCATTCTGGGGCTGTCCTTGCCTCCCTTCTTCCAGTCCCACAGGGAGAAAGTGCTGGGACAGGCAGCTCTGCCCCATGGAGAGGGACAGGCTGGATCAGAGCTGTGCCCCAGGCGGCTGCCGCTGCGAGCTGGCCCCGAGCGTGCTGCAGAAAGGTTTCCAGCAGAGCTCGGAGGACCTGCTGACACAGCCTTTCCCCACTGCCGTCCAGTTCCTGAGTGTAGCCGAGGCCCTGGTGAGTCAGCTGGAGCAGCGGCTCACATTGCTCACGCTGCACCAGCACCGCTCTGGCTCCCTTAGCTTTTTCCCAGGTTGTATTTCCCAAAAACACGCAGCCAGAGGGATGAGGAGCCCAGTGCCAGGATGATGGATGCTCAGCTCCAACCCTGCAGCAGGTTCTGCCGAGTCGAGGCACCTCGGCTGCTCTTGGGCATGACAGCTGGGCTCCAAGTGTGCTCAGCACACATGGCTGTCCCGGCACAAGGCTTGAAGCTCTGGCCTGAGCGTCCCGCCTTGCTCCAATGCTGAGCAGGAATGCTGAGCATGCAGCAGCTCCAGGGCGGCGTGGAGGGAGGCAGGCCTGGAGCCAAGAGCTGGCCTCCTGCCCTCCGGACAGAGGGGAGAGGAAGATGTGGCTCCAGGCCCAGCCTGCAGCAAGAAGAGCAATTTGGGCAGAGACCCGCGGTGCAGGGGTCCGCCAATGGCTCAGCCCTTTCTCTGCAGCGCAGCAGGCGGAGGCAGGCAGCTGGCACAGCAGGTTGCTGAAGCTGCCAGGGAGAGGGGAACGTGCTTAGGGTGGTCCCAGCTCACCAGGCTCTGGCAAGGTGCAGTCCTGTCCTGGGAGATGCTGAGTGATGCTGGCTGGTGCTCAGACAGGGTGCCCTTGTGCTTAGCGACTCCTGCCTGCACCAGCGCCCAGCTTCCCAGCGCAGGCAGGGACTGCCAGGAAGCCTCTTCCTGTGGCTGGTGTCCAGGAGTATTGTATCCATGCCGGGAAGATTAACCCCTGCCTGCCAGTGGGCATCAGACCTCCTTAAAACCAGGAGGGGGTCTAGGGGAGCAGGCAGGCTGTGGGGTGCTGTGGGGACTCAGGCAGTGAGCCTGCCCTTGCTTTTGTTTGCAAAGCTGGTCTGTGCCGAGCAAACTCCCGGTGACCTAGAATAGCCCGTGTGGTGCGCCAGCCCAAGCCTTGGCAGAGGCAGTGTTTAGCTCAGTGTGCCCAGTCTGGCAGGGCAGGAAGGCGTGTGGCCGAGGGGAGGCGTGCTGAAGGCAGCCCTGTGGGCCCGGTCTCCCTGCAGCCCCCTCCTCATGTCTGCAGAGTGATACAGCTGCTCCCCAGCCTGGCGGCGGCCAGGAATGGTGTCTTACCTTGCCATGGTGGTGCCTAGGTAAGCAAAGCGTGGTGGTGTGGGTCAGTCTGCCTCCAGGCACCCAAATCTTTACCGAGAAGTCAAACCTGGAACAGGCTTCCCAGAAAGGTGGTCGATGGCCCAAGCCTGTCAGTGTTTAAAAGGCGTTTGGACAATGCCCTTAATAATGTGCTTTAACTTTTGGTCAGCCCTGAAGTGATCAGGTAGTTGGACCAGGTGATTGTTGTAGCTCCTTCCAACTGAAAATTTTCTCTTCTGTTCTATTCTATTCTATTCTAAATGCTCAGTGTCTGAAGACCCACCTTGCTGCAAGGGAGTGGGTAGGACGAGCTCGGTGGTCTTTAGTTGGGGTGGGTGAGCCCAGGCAAGCTGTGGTGGACATTAGGTAGCCCACTGAGCCAGTAACCTACAGGCGAGAGGCAGAGCTGGGGTGGGGGGGTGCTCCCAAGTGCCTGCTCTGCCATGCTGTGCCAGTTGTGGTGGCAGAGCAAGTCCCCACAGCCACCTTGTTGGTGTGGTGGCAGGTTGGCAGAGAGCCTGCAGAGGTGGCATGTTAGTGGGTCAAAGTGCTGACCCAGAGCTATTGCTGGAAGAACTTGGTGAGGGTGACCCAAGCGACTCTGTGCACTAAGAGCTGCATTAGGGTGCTGCGTAGCATCAGCTTCCCCTCTATTTTTCAAGGGGGAGCCCTGGCAGGGATGTTGGCACAGTATCTGCATTGGGCATGTCCCCAGAGCTCAGCAGAGCACCTCTATTTGACTTTGAACGTCCACATGACCTGCTGAACCAAGTTAGCAGAGGTTTCCTGCCTTCCTCCAGCTAACCTCACCCCCCGGGCCACGCAGCAAGACCTGGCTGCCCTTGCAGAGCTTTTGGGGGATTGGCAAGGTCGTGACACCATGCACAGGGTGTGGGTGGGATCCAGCCCCCTACTTGATCCAGACGGGATGCTGGATGAAGCGATGACAATGTGGGGCAGTGGTGCTGACCACACCAGGCATGTAGTGGGCCATCCTGCTGGGCCAGAGACCGTGTGGCACTGGGGCTGGGGTTGGTTGCTCAACCAGCTGGCTCGATGGATCCGTACATCCTCTCTGCCTGTCCATGTTGGCCCTTTGGTTTGGCCTTTCCTTGGTAGCCGCAGGACTTGCTGTCCTCTCTCCCATTTTTGCATTGCTTCTTCTTCCATGTAACCAGGCCAGGGAAGGGTTGGGAGCTGGGACGCCCCGGTTCTCACCAGGCGTCCTTGGCAGCGGTGTTCTGCTCCTCGGTGAGGCCCCAGGAGAGCCACAGTGGTGCAATGACTGCCTTGTCACCAATATTGTCCTACTCTGCTGAGCTTGGAGACCTGGCAATGGTCTAATTAGTGCTTTTGCATCACAGGGCTGGCTGGAGCACTGTGTTGTCTCATCCTTGCATGGAGGATGTCTCAGTGGGGCCACAAAGGTATCAGTCCCATTTAAAACTGGGTCGATTCAACATGATCTAGGACAGGTAGGAGAATGATGGGCTTGGGAGAAAGGACAGGAGGCGGGTGCATCCCCCTAGCAGGCATGGTGCTGGAGAAGCATGTCTGCCTCCCTCCCCTCCACTCTGGGAATGCTCAGAGGTGTCAGGATTTAGGACCTGGCCTGGCAGGGCAGGGTCTGATCCAGGGCAGCCACGATGCTCCATGTGGAAGGCAGCACCGTGTAACTGCATCATCGGTCAGGGTGGCAGCCTGCATCCACACCAGGGCTGCCTGTCCCTTAGCTGGGGACACCAGGAGCACTCCCACGCTCCTTCCCTGTGGAGGCTGCTGGGAATGGGGAACACAGGGTTGGTGCCTGTGCTTTGCTCTCCCAGGGTGGACTTGCTGCTTGCCAGAGGTCTGAGCACGGCTCCTGCTTTCCGCAGTCAGGGTCTGGAGGAGGAGGGAAAGGCAGCCTGGGGCACTGCGTACTGCGGAGCTGGGAACAAGGACGCTGGGGTGCTGGTTCTACCTCTGCTACCGACTGCACAGCCTTGGTCATGTCACTTCACCGTCCAGAGATGCCATCCGCGCCGTGAGTGGGCTGTGCCGTATGCCAAGGGGCTTTCAGGGAGACCTGCAGTGGCCCTCGGGCAGGGTTGGCAGTGGGAGGGGGGGGGTCCAGCCATTTGCTTTCCTGTCAGGGAGAGGCTGTGGGCGCGCTGTAGGAGGGCGAGCTGCCTGCGTCCAAGCAAGCCAGGCTTACCCCACCTCCCCCAGGGCAAGGGGAGCAGGGCTGGGATTTCGGTGGGGTTGGCAGAGCCCCGGGAATGCCGGTGCACCGGTGGGCTGGGCCGGAGGGGCCGGGACCCCTGCGCGGCCATGGCGGTGGCGGTGGCGATGGCGGCGGCGGCGGCGGTGGCGGCCGCGGTCCCCTCGGGGAGGGAGGCGCTCCCGGCCGTGCCGCCGCCATTGGCGCTGCCTGGGCCGTGGTTTCCTGCCGAAATCACATGGCTCCCGCGTTTCCATGGAGAGAGCCGGGGTGGGCGCTGCCAAGAGCCTGCACGAACTCCCCGCTTGCTCCCCGTCCATGGGAGTGGAACAAAGGGGATGCACCGAGCCAGGCCCGCTCTCGGCCCGCGCGTCGCCCCCCGCCTCTCCTGGGACATGTGAGTGCCACCGGCACCTCCGCGCCTTGGGCGATGCCGCCGGCCCCGGGGGAGTCGCCGGTGACGGGGTGGACAAGGCAGGGGGGGCGCGGGGTTGGTGGCTTTATAGCAGGGCTACACCCTTGGGGGGGGCCACGTCGCCGCGGGCCACCGCCTGCCAGCGACCTGGTGTGGCAGCCGCCGCCCGGCCCCGGGGTGCGCACCCCGGGGGGTGCCGCGGGGTGCTCAGCCTCGGCGGGGGGGTGGGGACGGGGACGCGGCCGAGGGGCTCCGCTCCCGAGGGGCTCCGCGCCCTGCGGCAGGGCCGGGACCGCGCCGGGAGACACACCGGGAAGGAACCGCCTGACTGCGGGATACCGGGGCGAGCACTGCCCCGCCTCTCCAGTGTCACCCTGTGTGTCGTGTCCCCCCAAACTCCGGTCTGGGATACGTGGGCTCCTCCGGCCGCTGCTTCGCTCCCGGGGTTGGGATGGCGCCGACACCCTGCGGACGGGGGGTGGCGTGAGCCGTGCGCTGCCGGTCCCCCCGGGGCTGGGCAGGGGTGCAGGCAAAGGGGCAGCTGCCCGTGGCCATATAGGGCCCTGCCCGAGCGCCTGCGGGACGCCAGAGCCATCGGGCCCGGACCAGGGGCTGCACATCCCCGCCCCCCACACCCCCCCCACCCCTGCACCCAAGCGGGACCCCGGGGGCAACTCCTGAGGGACCTGGGTGCACCCTGTCAGCTGGGTGCTGCCGCCTCCTCCTGGGTGACCGAGGGAGGAATGCTCGGAGGAATTAATAAGACAGATCTGGCTTTGTTGCTGGCCCTATCCTCCTATCTCCCAGCCCTCCCCAGCCTGCCAAGAAGTGCTTGGGAAGGCCTCACGCCATTAACTCTTTCCCTGCCGCACCTCCAGCCGTCCCAGGTCTTGCAAACAGCCTCAGCGGGTTTTACCCTTGCCAGATTCCCAGAGGAGAATACCGAGACCACTGGGAAGTCCTGGCCTTCCTATAAACCCCGTGTTGGCCGAGGACCTATCTCCTGGCTGGCGGCTGAGGAGCAGCCTTGCTGCGTCCCCCGGGCAGGGCTGGGGCGTGAGGCTATGACGCCACACAAAATCAGGCAGCGCAGGGCTTGCTGCCGGTGGCGTTGCCTGCTCTCAGTTGGTGGAGGTCACCGATGCATTGCCGTGGCCCCCCGGGCGGAGAGAAGTCGTGGTGGGAACTGGCATGGTGGTGGCCGAGCCCCCTTGGAGAACACAACATGATGGGGTTGAGTGTGGGAATGCGGGCAGCGATGGGCAGGGCAGGGTCTGATGGGCAGGACGGGGGATGCCGGGGTGGGCAGTTGATGAGGTGGGTGTTGGGGTGCAACCAGGGGATAACTGTTGATATGCAGTGGGGACAGTTGCGGGGAGGGTGGAAACCAGGGTGGAAACCCTGCCTGAGGCTCCTGGCCAGGGCTTCTGCTTTGCCCGGGAATCTGCAGCCTGGGTTGCTGTGAGGTGCCCAGGGAGGGCATTGTCCAGTGCCTGCTGCTACCCCAAGGGGAGCCAGGAAGGGGTGTGGGGACATCCCCCAGGGCTGCCATTGTGCTGGGCTTCAGCCTGCCCCAGTGGCTGAGGCTTGGTGGGGCATCGGAACTCTAACTTAAAGGCTCTGACTTAAAGGACAGGACCGGGGAGACCCGTTGTGGGCAGGGAGCTGGCATTTGGGGTCCCCAGGGGATGGCGAAGGCAGACCAAGCCCTGGCTTTGTGTGGGTTGAGGCCATTGCCAGGCTGGGACGAGCTCCCCGCCTTGTGCTTTGGGGTTATTTATAGGGCTGCCATTTATATCGCTTCTATTTCTGTTGCCGTGTGGGGAAGATGCGAGGAAGCGAGGGGGGAGGGCTTGAGTCTGCTGCGGCCCTGGTGCCCGGATGCGGGGTGCCCGGCCCCTCTGGTGAGGGATGCTGCCGGCAGCGGCAGTGCCAGCCTGGCTGCGGGTAAAGCCTGGCTTGGCACAAGGGCTGGTCCTTCTCCAGCCCTTGGGGCATCAACCCTGCAGAGTAAGCTCTGCCTACGATCTGTGGCGGCGGGCTGCCAGGATTTTTTGGAGTTGGCTTTGCTGGTTTCTGCAAAAAATAAAGTCAGAGGGGTTGGCTGTAGCGCTGTGGTGTAGCGGTGACCATCTGCAGCTCTAGGACTGGGCTTTCCCAGCCCAGGACTGGCTCTTGCCTGGCCACAGGTCGCTTGGTCACTCACCGTGGTTCTTCTTCAAGCCATGGCGGTGGGGCTTCTTCCCAGAAGCATCCCTTCCTGTCCTCTCCTAGGTCTTTGGCTCTTTGGTCCCTCACCAGGCTGGTTACTACATGCTGGCAGTCATCTCCCCATCCTCTTCTGGCCAGCGGTGACTTCTGCCTGCTGTGCGCCCACCGAGGCTGGCCTGTGCCCTTTTGCGCCGCCATTCCAGCTGTGGTGATGTTCCCGGCCACACAAGGGTGTCCATGTCTGGGGAGCACTTGTTTGGCAACAGCTTCTTCATCACCTCGGCCTCTGGTGCTGGTGCCACCAGGGGAGTGTGCTCCTGGGGCTGGTGGCTTCTCCAGGGGCTGGGTGACGCTGGCTGGGCACAGCCTCGGTGCTGGTGGTCCCAGGGCCAGCAGGGAGCAGCCAGGGAACCTCCCCAGGACTTGGTGCTGGCAGGACAACGGGTCTCTGGGAAGCCAGTCCTATATCCCATGGAGGGCAGGGAAGTGGGCATGTCCTCCTAGGGTGTCTGGATTTTAATTCTGCCTGTGCACAGACTGGCCATGGCTCTACATGCATGTCCAAGCATGGAGGGTTCTGTTTGCATGTTCAGCTGTTGTGGCTGGGGTGGGGATGCTCAGGGCAGCTTCCCAGGTCTGGCAAGAGGAGGGCATGACAGGGACACCCCCAAAAAGGGTGCGCTTGGGGCGTTACAGCCCCATCCCTGCCATGTAGGATGGATGGAGGCAGCTGCCCTGGCTGGTCTGGGATGGGCCAGGGTGGTGGGCATCCAGGGAACAGTGAGCTGGGGGGGTGCCCAGCACCCTGTGTGGCCATGGGGCTGTCTGCTTCCCTGCACCCACTCCCTGTCCCTGGCCGGGCCAGGGACAGAGATTCATTTAACTCAATTACCACTCAGGACCTGGGGTGTTGGCGCGGCTCGTGCCCTTCCTCTGCCCTCCCTTGGCAAGGTGTCCTGGCAAGCCCTGCAGAGTGCTGTGCAGGGTCCTGCGAGGTGCTCAGAGGAGATGTCTGATGCCACGTGCCCGTGGTCTCCTCTGGCATCCCCTGCCACCTTTTGAATGCACAACCCCAGCTCCTGCCTGCTCCTGGTGGTCTCCCTGTGGGCAATGCCTGGGATGGTGCTGTGCCACGCGGCTTGCCGGCACTGCCCGACATCGGCTGCCCCACAGCCCTTTGCTGGGCTGCAGGCAGGGCCACGGAGAGGCAAAGTCCCCACAAGCACCACAGCCTGGCTGTCTCCCCTCGGGGAGGGAAGCCTGGATGTCCCTTCACTTTGCATGGCACCGGGGAACGCCCCTCCCGTGGCTTCCGGCAGCTTTAGCATGGCTTTCTTGTTAAATTTTAATGAGAACAAATGAGCTGGCATGGGTCGTCACTGCGGGTGCGTTGCTTGGCTGTGTGCCGGGCACTGGCTCCACATGGCTGCCAGGATGGCAAAGGCTTTGCAGACCAGGTCGGTCCCAGGGCGATGCTGGGAGCGATGCTTCCCCCTGGGGAGAAGCCCCAAGGGGTGAAAAGCCAGGCAGTGGCCCCCTGCTCATGGCAGCCATCAGGTCGGGACTCTGCCTGTTGGTGGGGAGGGCCGGGGCAACACATCCTGACCAGGCGAGGTGGGAGAGCTGGTCTGTATGGGAGTCCTTGGAGGCCAGGGTGGAGATGCGTGCCCCCCACACCATGCTTTGGGGGTGCTGGGCTGTGGTTCCCCTCCATGCCCCGGACACTGGCATGGAGTCTACAGGCAGGCGAGCAATAAGATGCGTCTGGGATGGTTTTTCCCCTGCTTGGGGCCAGCCCAGTCTCATCAGCATTGCCCCCAGTTGCTCTCCCAGTGGAGCTGGTGCTGGGCACCCACGTGGGCACCCACCCAGGCACCAGGACAAGAGGGTGCCCTGGGGCACAGCACTCTTTGGTGCCACCACTGCAAGCTCCAGCTCACCAGGCCTGGCCATGGCTGGCTCTAGGGCCATGTGCATGGGTGCCGATGGTGAGGGAGCTGTGCCACCCTTGAAGGGAGCCCCAGATACTTCTCTCCTGCAATGTGCTGGCCCCGTCCTGCACAGGAAGGGACCAGCTCTGGCCTGGGGAAGCAGCCCCATAACCAGCTCGCCCTCTAGGGAGGGGGTTAACTTTCTGGGAGCACCCCATCTCTGCGAGTACCCCCCCCAAGACTCTGCCCCAATGCTTTTCCTCCTGAACCTGATCTGACCTTGCTCTAAAAGCATCAGCAAACAGGAAAGGAGCCTGGGAGGGAGGTGTCTCTTCCTGCCCCAGTGACGTGGTGATGGCAGCTGGTCCCAGCCTGGATGGAGCTGGCAGCTCCAGCCTCCTCCATTGGAGCTGAAGGGGGGTGCCAGGCCTGGGTACCCCAGGACCAGGACCCGTGCAGGGACCTATAGCACTGGAGGGGGAGTCATATCTGTGCAACAGAGTTTCCTGGTTGTTCAGGGCATCCTTGTGCCCTAAAAAGGGAGTTGTGAGGCCTGGAGGTGCTGCCGGCTGCTGGGGTTGGCATGGAGGGCAGGTGGGTCTGTCACGCTGCCCTGTGGGAGCTGGACCTCCGTGGGCAGTGAGGCATCCTTGGTTCCTGTGTGGGAATGACATCCAGCATCTTTGGAGAGCCCTGCGAGGAAGCCCTGCCTGAAGCCAGCCCCTCCGAGGCTTTGGAGACCCAGATGACACAAACTGGGGATATTTGAGCAAGGAAACCCTTTTCCCAGCAGTTTCTGGGTGCTGCAGGGTGCCCAGGGGCATGCGCCAGGGATGCATGCTGTGGGAAGTCCACAGCAAAGTCACGGTGGTTTGAGATACATATATATATATATATATATATAAAAATATAAAAGCAATGCAGAAGTGAGCAGCAGAGCTGCCAGGACTGCTCCCCGCAGCAGCGTGAGCATCAGCTGCCTGCTCTGCCCACAGCTTTGTGCCTGCCTGTGTTTGCTCCCTGGCTGTGCTGGTACCGGAGGGAAGGGGGTCTCCGAGGGGAGCAGTCTCACAGGGGGCTGGCACGAGGGGGACACTGCGGTGCCCGGCGCAGGCTGCAGCCCTGCCCTTCCTCGTGCTTTAAAAAAAACCCGGAGAGAGGCTGGGGGGGACCTGCACAGCAGTGAGCTGTGGTGTGGTCCCCTCCCTTGCACCTCTGCCTCAGTTTCCCCGGAGGGGGGCACATGGGGAGGGAAGGGTGGGGACCACGCCGTGCCGTCCCTGCTCACAGGGCAGCTGGTGCTGGTGGGGTCCCCTCCTTCCAAGGGGGACAGGCATCCTTCTGTCCTCCCATCCTTCTGTCCTCCTGTCCTCCGTCCTCACAGCTGGGGCTGCGGCGCTGGGCAGTGATGTCAGCCCTCGGGCAGGGGAAGTGTGGGAGGAGACTGCTGCCCGTGGGGAGCCCTCCTGGCCCCGGCCCCCGCACAAGGGCGGACAGACGGACGGACAGACGGCATGAGAGAGCAACAGCCGCCCCAGACGCTGACCCCAGCCCAAGGGGTACGTGCTGCCACAGCCCATCATGAACGGCAAACAGAAAGGTACCGAGCGCCGGCGGCACCGGGGCCCCCCAGCAAACGCCGTTAATTTGGGGACCCCCAGTGTCTTGAGGCTTCTGGGGTGATGTGCCTGGGCTCATGGGGGGCTTTTTTTGGGTGAGCAACTTCCCCAGGGAGAACTCTTCTTCCCCAGGGACAGGTAGCCACCACCTGCAAGGCACACAGTTGTCACCGCGGCGAGCCGTGACAGGGTGTCAGGACAGGGTGTCTGTAGCAGGATAGGACCTGCCCAGCCTCGCTCAGACCTAGGCTCTGTATCTTAAGGCAGGAGCAGGGCCACAGCTGCCTGCTGCTCCTGGGCAATGTGCCCCCGATGCCACAGCAGCACAACTTTCCTCGGTAAATTGGTTTTCTCCCCCTTGTGCCCCTCACATCTTGTCTGCGGCTGTGCTATGTGTCGAGCATACCTGGCACTGCCAGCCCCAGGGGGCCTGGACAGAACAGGGGGTCGGGGGGCTGCTCTCACGCACAGGGACCATGTTGCCCTGGCAAGATTTTGGGGGGAAGCCTCTGGTACCCAACAGAGCATTCTGGAGATGAGCAGATGAGGGTGAAGGTGGCATGTGGGATGTTCGCAAGGTTATGCCAAGCCCAGCAGGATCACTCCAGAGTTCTGTCTTCTGCTCAGCACCTCTGAGAGGGGTCATAGCTCGCTCAGGATCAGGATCTGGTGCCCCTGGCCAGGCTGCAGTCCTGTCTAGCAGGGAATGGAGGGTGATCCCCTCAGCCTCCAAAGCCACGGGGTTCCTGGCTGGGTGCTCAGGCTGTGCCTATGGTGGTGGGGTTCCCACTTCACTAGGACCATGGTGGTCCTAGGCTGGTTCTTAGGAGCCATCCTAGAAAACAGGTTGGGCTTGAGCTCAGGCAGGCACTGGGGACCCCCCCCCCCCCCCCCCCCAGTCAGTGGCCACCTCCCTGGGTCCCACTTTGGTGCTTGCATCCCCCTCTGGCTGGGAACTGGGAGCCCATGGGATGGGTGGTGGGAGGCTGCGAGTCTCGCCGTGGGGACCCGGCCATGAGTGACTGCCTGTGCCGTGCCCTGCCCTTCCTCGGGGATACTCCACGGGGTAAGTAAGCACTTCCTCCAATTCTTCCCATCCGCAGCTCCTTCCCTTTCCTGCCGCCCTCCCACTCAGCCCGAGGAGCCAGCTGGCCTCCCTCGGCCAGGAGGGCGGATACCGCCGCCTTGCCTCCACCGACAGCACCCGGCACCCATCCAGCCCCCCCACCCGCAGCACCCAAACTGCCATCCCCTGCTCTGGCGGGGGCTGCGACCTTATAGCTGGGAGCTTTTCTCCTGGATGAGTCACAGGGAGCTGGGATGCCGTTCACTGACTCATCAACTCCCAGAAAAAAAACAATTCCCCTCTTTGCCCCGCGTGGGGGGCAGGTGTGGGGGGGTCCTGCCTGCCTGGAGGAGAGGCAGAGCGTGGAGGAGGTCAGGGAAGAGGCGTCCCAGGCTGCCTGTGACCTTGGCGGCATGGCGTCGGTCCCCGGATGCTCCTGTCCTCTGTGCCGGGGGGGGCTGAGGGGCAGCAGGAGGGAAGAGCTGCTCCAACCCACGCCGGGAGCCGGCCAAGGGCCGTGCTGGGGCCGGAAGGGGCTGGCGGGGGGCCGGGGTACGTGCCTGGGTTATGGCAGCAGGGACGCAGCTGTGCAAACAAGGATGCGGCGGCTGGGCAGGGGGAGCCGTGCCAAGGGGCTGAATTCGCAGGCTCCCGAGGTCGTCCCCGCCGCGTGCCCAAGGGACACTCAGCCGAGGGTGCCAGGGTGGGGGCGTCATGTTTCTGGCACGAGGGTCACGTTTCTGGCGTGGGGGTCCCTGATCCCCTGCTTGCCAGACACTTTGGGTGATGCTGTGAGCAGGACGGACCGGCCGGTGGCCACTGTGCCCTCGTTAGGGGACACCCATACCCCGTTGTGCCTAGGGAGGTGGCTGCAGTGCCATCAGCGTAGGTGCCACAGCCCAGCCCTGCCACCCCCTCCTGCGGAAGCCCCTTGGGTGGCCATGGGTGCTCTGGCTGGTCGTGGGTGCCACTCCCGGAGGGTGCTGGAGGGTGCTGGGTCGGCCACCTGGGGTGTTGCTGATCTCCAGTGAGTGACATTACTGGAGATGCTGGTCAGAGCACCCCCAGCTCCCAGGGCTGCAGGGCTGGAGATTCAGGGGAGCCAGTCTGGGGCGTCTCCAACCGGGGCAGTGTTGATAAACCCGCCAGAGCGACCTGAGGCTGGTGTCTGAGTGTCGGAAACAGAAACCAGCTGGGACCAACCCAGCCGGTCGGACTGCCCCCTCCGCCGCTCAGACCAGCATTCTTGGCATCCCAATCATCTACAGAGCACCGGGTGTCGAGAGAGGAGCCCGTGGCCTGGCTGGAGAGCCCCTGGGTGGGCTCCAGCACCCCCCTCGCTGCGGTGCCCACCCAGCTGCTCACACCTGGCTGCTCTGCCCACTCGGGCACTGCCTGTGGGCAGCGCTGGCTGGGGACAGACGGACAGAGGGAATCCCAAGATCGCATTTCCTACAGCGGGAGAGCTGCAGGCAGTCTGCGGCGCAGCCACGGCAAGGTGAAAAGCTTGGTTGGGAGGCAGTTTTGTTAGCGCCGAAGCTCTAATTAAGGTCAGGGGGCAGTGGGGCTGGCGGGGACTGGACCTTTGGGGCAGGACCTCTGCGGCTCCTCAGGAGAGGGAGGGATGTGCTTGGGGCTCAGCACGTGGCAGGGACATGAGTGTGCCGATGCTCTGCCTGGTGCCAGCCTCCTGGCAAGTCTGGCATGGGGCTCACCAGCCTGGGTGCAATCGGGCAGGCAGCCTGTGGCCCCTTCCACGCGTGCCCCCGGCTCTGCTCCCCGCCGGGGCTGGCCCTGCCGCCGCTGTACCAGGTACTTCTTATCTCGGTAATGTCAGGAATGCACCACGCCAGGGATTTTTCCTCTTCTGTGAGCGATGCCTGCCAGGAGCAGAGACCCTGCGCCCTGCCTGATGCAGGCAGTGCTGCCCTCCAGCACCCAGCTGGCTGTCTGCATGTGCCCAGCTCGAGCATCCTTGGGGCTCCCGGGGCACCTCTCCCACAGAGAGGGGCCATGGTGTCCTGGCACAGGATCCAGGCTGCAGGGTGCCAGGCCTGGGGAAGCAGGGTGCCACAGCAGACAGCTGGCACTGGCAGGACCTGGCAGTGTCCGGGGCCGGGTGCTGGACTGGTTGGCTGCAAGTGCTGGGGCCTGCGCCGTCCCTTGCTGCCAACTCGGCTCTGCACACATCCTGCCGGCGATCTGGCCTTGTGGTGAGGTGCATTGCAGCGGGTGTTTGGGGGACAGCCGGTCCCTCGGCTGGAGTGCAGGGATGTGGTCCTGTCAGCAGCCACTGCTCATGGCACTGCTTCCTGTGCCTGTGCAGGAGCCTCAGGTGCCTTGAAGCACAACCCAGTGCAGTGAGGTGGCTGCTGGAGCCTGTGAGGTTCCTGAGTAAGCAGCTGGGGGTTGTTCTGACTCTCCTGGGGAGTTGTGTTGGGGCACTGGTCCCTTGCAATGCCTCAGCATCCTTTGCTGCGGCACCCCAGCATCCTTCTCCCTCTGCGGCATCCTCAGCATCCTTCTCCTCTGACACCCTCAGCATCCTTCTCCCCGGCACAGGCTCCTGCCTGGGTGACTCTCCTTAGAGCCCCCCTGTGCCCCCAGATGGCAACGTGGGCTGGGGAAGGATGGGCTGGCAGGGGCGTGACCTGCCCCACTTGTGAAGAGCCCCATCGTAGGGGTGGTGGGTGCTTTCCCTATAGATCAGCCACTGTATCGCCCGGCTGGGGCAGCCAGTGCCGGTGCTGTGGGCCTTGCTTGCTCAGTGGGGAGCAGATTAAAGAGCCCTGCAGAGGGTAATCTGCCCAGGCCGTGCAGGTCAGCTGGGCTGCCAGGGATTACAGCTCCTCCTAATGAGCTTAATTGGGACAGTGTTGTCCTGGAAACTGGAGGGACTGGCACTGAGATAACACCAAGGTGGTGGGACCCACAGAGCGGCTCCGTGGTCTTGGCCTGGGACCCGAGTGCCAAGGGGAGACCAAATGGCTCTGCTGCATCCCATCTCCACTGGGATAGAGGTTATTGGTGGTGGCTGGCTTTGACTCCCAACGGCCCTGGCTCATCCCAGGCACTGCGAATGCCTGGCCCCAGCATGGTGTGCGGGAAGGTGACGGCGTGGCTGCGGGGCGGCAGGGAGCACAGCACTGGGGGGATGCCCACCAGTGTCCAAGCAGGTGGGTTCGAGCTGGGCTCCTGGGCTTCATTGTGCCAGGGGAAGGAGGGGGGATGGCAGCAGGAGCCCCGGCAGCACCTCTGTCCCCGTGCTGTTGCTGGTGCTGCTGGGGGTGGGGGCTCATGGCTGGCTGTGCTGGGGCAGGAGGAAAGGCTGAGTAACCCTTGAGGTGTGGGGAGATGGCTCTGGCCCCATCTGCCAGTGGGGGAAGCTGTGCATCCCCAGGGCCCTGCCTGGCCTTCCCCGGCAGGGTGTGTGACTGCCAGGCACCATGTGGGCTCGGCCCTGGCAGCTCCTGCTCCCCAGCCCACAGCTGGTGGGGACAGAGGGACTGAGTTGGTGTCGGCAGTGGCCAGGATGGAGCATCCAGCAGCTCCTGCCCTGCTCCTGGAGGTGCTCTGTGGGCTGGGCTCCTCCATGCTGGACTCCCCTGTTCTTGCTCTGTGCTTTGGGCTGCTCTCCCCATGCCCTGGCCAGGGCTGCAGCGATGACATGGGGTGGGAGCTGGGTCCAGACCCTGAGATGCAGAAATTTGCTCAGTCCTGGCTGGCACCGACTGCACCAGCTGTCACAGGGACAGCGGTTTTGGGGCACCTGGCAGCTGCCAGGAGCAGAGGACAGAGCTGTGGCAGCTGTGGGACTGCACACGTGCTGCCCGTGTGGACTTTCCAGGCTCCACTGGGGAATAGCTCAGCCTTTCCTTCCTCGATGCAGAGCTCCTGGCAGTCGGGGACTTTCCAAAGCGCTTTGTTGCCTGTGGGTTTCCCTCCTGGTTGCTGGAGTGAGCGGAAGCCAGCACAGAGACAACGAAGGGCTGGGCGACCAGTCCGGCCCCGCACCCTTCCTGCCTCTGCAGTGGGGTGACACGGGTGACAGCGGGACATGGGACAAGGCGGGGTTCAGGAGGAGGTGGCCAGGCTGGGGCACAGCAGAGGGTTTGCCACGGCTGTATTCAGGAAGGGTCATGGTAGGCACTGGGCATCAGCCCCTTCCTGTGGCTCCCAGGGGGCCAAGCTGGGATGTATGTGTCTATCTGTCCCCGCTGAGGGCTCACAGTGTCCAGAGCCCTGTCTCACCCAGGGCAGGGCACCAACACATCTCTGGGGGCAGCACAGGACCTGTGTCCCCTGTGCCACCAGGAGTGTACCCGGGCTGAGAGGGAGGGCAGGCTCCCAGCCTGTGGGTGCTACGTCTGCCCCAGCCCACGGGTGCCGTAACCACCCTGGTCCATGGGGCTGTTCCCTCCTGGTCTCATTGGCAGCCCTGCCTGAATGTGTTTGTCTTCAAGGTCTTTTCCAACCTAGATGATTCTGTGTTTCCCCACTCTGCTGCTGTTGACTCCGCTTTCTCGTACCCCCCAGGGAGGCCCTCCAGGTCACACTCAACGATGTCACTGTCTGTGCGCCCGCAGCGCCGAGTCCTTGTCACCAAGATCAATAGGAGCCAGTCCTTCGCTGGAGTGAACTCGACGGCCGACCGGCCCTTCAGGTAGGAGATGGGTGCTCATGCTGCCTGCCAAGAGGGACGGGGAGGGGATTGGAGACAGGCTTGGGCATGCCATGGACCTACTGCACACCCGGAGGCACCTTCCCAACTCATTGTCTGGGCATCTCTCTCAAGGACCTTTGTGGTCCCCAGGGGATGTTGCGTGAGGGGCTGCAGGGAGCATCGAGGCCTGATGGGAGACAGAGCCCATCACCTCAGCCCCTCACTGTGCCGTATCCCAGCCTGGGTGAGGACCCTGCAGCTGCTGCCACCAGGGCTTGGAGGGGGCCAATGTAGCTTACTTTCATTCTTTAGCCAGCCCTTAAGAGCTCCTCTGTGACAATCTCATCGTGTTTAATGGGTGCGGTGGAGGAGCTGGGGTGGCTTTGAAGCATTGTGTCTCAATGGCCCTGACATCCTGTGGCAGCTGGTTTTGGAATTTGAGTGCTGGCATGAATCAGGGTTTCCTCCAGGTCATTTCAAACCTGTTGCTGAAAGGTTTTATTGGCTGCCCATCAGCTGCTTTGCGAGGAGCAGCCATTCCCTTCTCCTCCAGCCACTGGTGATGTTATGGTCCCATCATGTCCTTTCTCCTCCTCTCTGCTGAACCTCACATTGGTGAGAACCACCCCACGCTCTGCTCCTCCCCACCACCCTGCTCCACACCGTCCCTAGCTCCTGTCTACCCTCTCAGAGGTGGTTCTCAGGACATGGGCATGCCATGGGTGTGGGACTACAGCATTTTAATGCTTTTAATCCCATTTCCTAGTGCCTAGCCAGGCTCCTTACCTCCCAATGCACCCACTGGTGCCAGAGGAGAGACATCTCTCAGCCAAATGGCTAGGGAAAGCAGCACTAAGCTGCCTTGCCAGGCTATGGGCACCTTCACCTGGTAGGCACAAGTGCAGGTAGAGCCTCCCCATGCCTGAGAGCAGACCCTCAGCCCTGCTTGGCTCTTGTCCCTGTATCCTGTCCGTGACATTTTCCAGGCCACCAGCACGTCGCTGGATCTGGGGGTGCTAGAGGGGCTTGCCTGGGGAAAGGGGCGAGGGAGGACTTTTGGATGCCTATAGCCAAGCGGCTGGTGGAGAGATGCTTGCGGGGGATGACTCCAGGGGCCCTGGAGGATGGGAATGAGGAGAGATGGTGGAAATCACTCGCTTAGCCATCACTAGGCTTTGTGAGGAGGCCAAGACATTCATTTCCCCCCACCAGTGATTCGGGGAAGTCTTTTGGCCACTCCTGCAAAGAGCAGCACAGGATGGGAGGTCCAGCCCGGGGCTGGAAACCGAGGAGCTTGAGGTGTCTCCTGGATGCCAGTGAAACAATGATGTGTTGGAAGGAGGAAGAGAAGAGCCGGTCTGAGCGGGGCGTTGCTCACTGGGTTGGGGAGAGACTCCATTGCACAAGGCAGGAAGGGTGGGTGGTGTTTGGGTCCCGGGTGCTGGGTCAGCACCCCTTCGGGTCGGCCGGGGGAGGTCCCCAAGGCAGCAGTGGGGCAGGTGAAGGCACCAGGCAGCCAGCAGCTCTATACTGCGGGTTTGGTGACATTTGGAGAGGTGTAGGCTCAGTGAGCATGTCCCTGCCCCATGTGCTGCACTGTGTGATGGGGTGACAGGGCTGCTTGTCCTAGGATGCTCCTGTGCTGCCACCCGCTGGGATCCCTGCCTGTCCCTGGGAGCACATAGTGGTAGGGCAGCAAGCCAGTGATGGCATGTGTCACCCTGCCATAGTGCTCAGACCACAGGGAGCATCTCCATGCCCCCGCCAACCTGGGCTGCTGGTGATGGAGCAGAGCATGGCCCCTTCAGAGGGTGGCCAGGGCTGGAGATGTCCCCACAGGCACTCCAGGAGCACAGCTTGGCTCTGGCTGGTGATAGCCCCTTTTGCCTTTGCTCCCCCCATACCTCCTCAGAGGCTGCCCCATGGCCAGCCTCTCTGACCCCACTGGGATGAGGATAATTCCTGCTCTTCTCCACCACGAGCTTTGTGGGTTTCTCCTTGTCCTTCCCATGGCTTTGGGGCAGCCAAAGGCACTGGGGTGGCTGCAGGCATGTAGTGCAGGCAGTGCTGCCCAGCCTCTTGGCCCCATCTCACCCAGCCTCGCTGGCTGGTTAAACTGGCTGCTGGGGAGTACTGGGAGAGGCAAGCAGGTCTGGGTGGACTAGGCCTCCATCCCTGAGCTCCTGCTTGTCTTGAGACAGGGTGCCTGTCAGACTGGGGCACCCAGGCAGACCCCAGTGCTATGTGCTGACCCTGGCCACCCTGGGTTTGCCTGCCTTTCTCCCCAGGAACCTCTCACCCTTCACCCCCACTGTCTCCCGCAAGACTGGCTCCAGGGTCAGTAGGATGTTTTCAATGTCCCACAAATCCCCACCACCCAAGGTGCCTCAGCCCAACCGCCTGGACGAGGTGTACGAAGCTCTCAAGAAGGGCCTGACGTAAGTGCTGGGGCTCCCCGTGACTGGGTGTTTGGAGGTGGGGAGCCCCTGAAGGGCACAGGGAAGCTTGCTATGGGTTGGGGTTGGCAGGTCTCCACTCTCACCAGGCAGGGATGTGCCAGGTCTCGTGGGTGCAGAGGGGTGGGCTTGGAGCTGTGTGTGGGTCCCACATCTCACCACGTCCCACACAGAGGCTCAGGTGGGGTGCCTCACCTGGGTGCTTGAGTGGGGATGCAGGGCCAGATGTGCTGGGTTGGTGTGGTCTGTGGGTGGCAGGAACCCTGGACATGGTGTCCCAGCCTGACCCCTGTGGTGTGGTTTCCCCCAGAGCCTACCTGGAGGTGCACCAGCTGGAGCTGGAGAAGCTCAGCACACAGATCCGTGAGTCCAAGAGGAATTCGCGCCTGGTGAGTGTCGCTTGAGAAGAGTCTTATGTGGAGTGGTGCTTTGGGCAGAGGGCAGGGGTTGTGGGGACAGCTCATGTGTCCCAGGGCAGAGTTTGCTTCTGTGGGGATGTCAGGGGCCAGCCCGGGCTCTGGTGTTGGGCTGCACAGGGCTCCTGTCCTACTGTCATGCACTGTCCAGCCCTGGCTGGGTGCTGCATGTCCCCGCCAACATGCTATGGGTGGTGGGTGCAATGTGCTGGGTCTCCTTGGGTGGGCAGATCTGGCTTTGTGCTGCGTCTTATCCCTCTCCTCTCTCCTCCAGGGCTTTCTCTACGATCTGGATAAGGTAAGCGGGATCAGTGCCTTGACCCCTTGTCTCCCCCTTCCTAGAGCCGGGATGTGCTGCTGCCAGTCCCTCTCTGCTTGTACTGCCCCATTGCCTGCCCCCTGTGCCCTGCACGGCAGAGTGCCTGTGGGGTGGGATCGGGGCTCTGCAGGCAGGGTGGGGCTGGGCAGGGGATGAAGCAAAGAGAGGCAGACGTTTGTAACCTGCTTCTTGCAAACAAAAGCTGTTGGTGGTGAGTGTTGAGCCTGCATTAGTTCTGAGACTGGCAGAGCACCCCAGAGCCTGGCCTGTCTCCTGGGGGACCCTCCGGAGCAGGGGAGGCTGGAGGATGCTGCAGCACATGGGTGCAAGCACAGCCTCTGCTGCCTGTCGTCCTGCACCTCCCCGGCAGGGCTGATGACCAGGATCCATCCCAGCCACAGCGGGGGCACACAGCAGGGCACATCCTGACCTGTGGCTCCTCCACGGAGAGGTTGGGCTACTGCTCACACCGTCTCCTCTGCTTTTCCAGCAAGTGAAGTCAATCGAGCGTTTCCTGCGTCGCCTGGAGTTTCATGCTAGCAAGGTGAGAGCTGGGGACCGGGTCACCTTGGGGCAACCTTGGTGCAGCGCTGGGACAGCCATACTGTCCCCTACTCTGCCCCTCACCACAGCTTGGGCCTGTCCTTGCAGATAGATGAGCTCTACGAGGCTTATTGCATCCAGCGTCGGCTCCGCGATGGAGCCCACAACATGGTCAAGGCTTACAGCACGGGCTCACCGGGCAGCCGGGAGGCACGCGAGAGCCTGGCCGAGGCCAGCAAAGGCTATAAGGAGTACACAGAGGTGAGGCAGATGGTTGATGTGGGTTGGCAGGGCACTGGGTCCCATGGGTGGCTGCTGATGGGTGCTGTCTGTCCATCCGTCCCCAGAACATGTGCCTGTTGGAGAATGAGCTGGAGAGCCAGCTGGGCGAGTTCCATGTCCGTATGAAAGGTAACACATCCCACTCCATCCCTGGCCTGCTGTCTGCCTGCCTGCCTGCCTGCTGCCTCCCAACACCCTTCTGCCTTCTCTTGCAGGACTGGCAGGCTTTGCCCGGCTCTGTGCTGGTGACCAGTATGAGGTTGGTGGGACCATATGGGTTGCAATCTGCTCTTCTCTTGCCCTGCGGTCCTTGGGGTGCCTGGGGGGTGTAGGTGGGCGCTGGTGTGGAGGGCATGTTGCAGGGTGGTGGTGGGTGGCATGGGTTGCTGGCCATGGGCAGGGACACACAGAGAGCACCCACCACCCTGTTACTGTATCATCTCCCTCATACCCATGCCTCTCCATCCCCAGATCTTCATGAAATATGGCCGGCAGCGCTGGAAGCTGCGAGGGCGCATTGAGGTGAACAGCAAGCAGGTGTGGGACAGCGAGGAAATGGTTTTCTTGCCCCTCGTCACTGAGTTCCTCTCCATCAAGGTACAGTGAAGAAGGGGGCAGGGATGGTGTGGGCCAGCTACCACCCTGCATCCCAGCAGGGCTTTCCTCCAGGACCTCACCTAAACCTGATGCTTACGGGGGTGGGAGGAGCCTGTCTGGTGGTGGTGGCGGCATCCTGGCACACAGCATGGATGCAAGCAGCATGGACAGGATGAAGCTCAGGGCTTCATCTCATCCTCCCTTGCCTCTCCTTCTCCAGGTGACAGAGCTAAAGAGCCTGGCCAACCATGTTGTGGTGGGCAATGTGTCCTGCGAGACCAAGGACCTCTTTGCAGCTCTGCCCCAGGTCGTGGCTGTGGATATCAATGACTTGGGCACCCTCAAACTCAGCCTGGAGGTGACCTGGAAGTGAGTATCTCAGCAGGCATTGCTGGTAGCACATGGCAGGGCTGGGGGTACCTGGCATGGCGTGGCAAGAGATGGCCTACCCTAGGTTCTCTCTCATCCCAAAACTGGGCTGCAATTACGGAAAATGGGCCTGGATGGGGTCCTGGTGTCCTGCTTGCTGCAGAACAGGGTCAAGACCCTTGCAGGCTGGCACAGACCCCTCACCTCCCTGCCCTCCTCCCCAGCCCCTTTGACAAGGATGACCAGCCCTCGGCAGCCAGCACTGTCAACAAGGCCTCCACAGTGAACAAGAGGTTCTCCACCTACAACCAGAGCCCGCCTGACACGCCGTCCCTGCGGGAGCAGGCTTTCTACGTAAGTGTGGTGCCAGGCAAGGCTGCTCAGAAGGGGTGGCCCGTGGAGGGGTGCACACAGGGTTGTGCCCAGAGGGTAGCACGGCCCAGGTGCAGGGGTGGGCAGCTCCTCTCCAGCCACAGCTTCCCGGTACCAGCACCCACTCCTCCCACACTCACAGCTCCTCTTCTCTTTGCCCAAGAGCCCGGGGCAGGCAGCCAACAGGAATGGTTGGTCCTTGATGGACATCTTTCGGGAGACACTCTTCGAGAAGCTGTCTCAGGGCTGCTCCTGCAGCGACGTCTCCTCGGCCGAGCTCAGGAGATGGCCGCAGCAGGGCCACGTAAGTGCAAGGGCTGGAGCCGGCCAGTAGCTTAGCCCTGCGCTGTGGCCATCCCGCAGTAGCTGTAGCCGCTCCTTATCTCCTATTCACTAGCACTCACTGATACCCAGAGGCCTGATCCTGCTGGGCAAGGTCGGGCTGGCACTGAGGAGACAGTCCCCAGCCTAAGGGAGCCTGGGCTGCACAGGTGGGCCCTGCTCCTCTGTCTCCACACCCTCATGTGAGAGCTGGGCACTAGTGAGTAGGCAGCTTGTCTGTGTCCCTGCACTGGCAACACTGGTGTGCTGTGCCATGGTATTGGCATGGTGCTGGCATGGCACTGGTGTGACACTGCCATGGTGCTGGTGTGACACTAACATGGCGTTGGCGTGACACTGGTTCAGGTATGATGCTGGCGTGATGGCTAGTGCTGCCCCCCACATGCTGGTGGTGCTGGAGCTCGTGTTGTTCTTGCACCACCCGTGGTGGGTGATGTACTCAGCTCCACGTGTCACACCGCATCATGGCTGTGCTGGAGCTGCCCGCTGTGCTGGGGAGACGCTGGCACCCCGTGGCTCCAGGGAGTGTGTGGCTGGGTCTGGGGAGCCAGGCTCCCCTCTGGCATGGGGTGAGATGCAGCGTGGGAAGAGGCAGCTGTGGTCTGCCGGCTCCTCGTCCTGCTGTGTCAGCAGAGCCAGGGCGATGTGGCAGTCTGTGCTGGTGGCCCCAGGGGCCTCAGTGCCCTCTGGCTCGGCTGGATCCTGCCCCCGCTTGAAGGGAAGGCAGCCGGAGGAGCAGGAGTGCAGGAGGGTCTTGGCTGACACCATTTTCCCCCCTCCCAGAACATGCTGCGGCGCCAGGAGGAGCTGGAGAACGGCACAGCCTGGTCCATCTCCTCCGAGTCCTCGGATGACTCTTCCAGCCCCCAGCTGTCCGGCAGCGCCCGCCATGCCACGCACAAGCCCATCGTGCAGCCCGAGGTGCAGGCTTCTGCCCCCGCCATCGAGATCTCCTTCTCCCAGCAGCCAGAGGAGGCTGGGGCAGGGCCCGGGGCCAGCGGCATCAGTGTCCCCCCCGCCGGGAGTCAGCCAGAGGAGCCAGGCAGCCGTAAGAAGGATGCAGTAGCCAATGGCCACGTACCCTACTCACGGACTCTGAGCCACATCAGTGAGGCCAGCGTGGATGCCACAATGGAGGCCAAGGCTGCAGAGAGCCCCTGGGAGCCCACGCCCAGCCCCGAGGACACAGGGACGGGCGAGCAGGACGCGGACCCCCTCCCCAGCACCTTGGTGGCAGCTGCCACAGCAGGACAGGACAGGGGTGATGAGGCCAAGCCCCGGGCCACCGTGGCGTGGGCCACCACCTGCAAGGTGGAGGCCAGCGGGGCTGAGCTGGTGCAGAGCCAGGTGCCGGCACAGGGTGGCACCAGGATCCCCGTGGCACTGGCACAAGCCTCTGTGGAGGAGAGGCCCGTCCCAGCCCCACCACTCCCTGCTGCCATCCCCGAGGTGCCACGGGGGAAGGTGGTGGATTCGGGTCTGGAGGAGGCCATCGGTCTCCTGGGCTCAGCCCTGGAAGACTATCGGGGGCAGTTCCCGGAGCTGCAGCCCCTTGAACGGGAGCTCAAGCGCCTGGAGGAGATGCTGCTGGTGAGGGGTTCCCAGCACTGCCTGGGGGTGACGGGGACAGGGCCATCCCTGATGGTAATGCCCAGGGATGACAGGGACAGGGCCATCCCTGATGGCAGTGCCCAGGGGTGACGGGGACAGGGCCATCCCTGATGGCAGAGCCCGGGGACAATGGGCACGGGACCATCCCAGCTGGGAGTGCGCAGGGATAATGGGGATGGGGCCGTCCTGGCTGGCAGTGCCTGGGGAAAATGGGGATGAGGCCATTGATGGCAGTGCCCAGGGATGAGGGTGGCAGGGTCAGCCCTGATGGCAGTGTTGGGGGACAATGGGGACAGGGCCATCCCTGATAACAGTGCCCAGGGGTGAGGGTAGCAGGGTCAGACCTGATGGCAGTGCCTGGGGACAATGGGGACAAGGCCATCCCTGCTGCCAGTGCCTGGGGATGCAGGTGTCAGGGCTGTTCCTGTCTGGTGAGCCAGGATCTGACCCTGCCATGCCTTCCTCCACAGCAGAAGCAGGGTGTCTTCCTCAGCCGGGCCTCCAGCATCAGCCTGACGGTGGAACATGCACTGGAGAGCTTCAGCTTCCTCAACACCTCTGACATGGAGGACTCGGAGGGTTCCGAGGAGGAGGCTCTCCAAGACGAGAGGTGCACAGCAGGGCTTATGGGATGGGGCATGGGGCAGGATGCAGCCCTGGGGCAGTTGGATTGGGGGATGCCCAGCTCTGCCAGGGTGCCCAAACACATTTAGATGGGCCCATCACAGCTCAGGGCAGGTCCAGGCTGAGAAGGAGCAGAATCTGGCCCTTCTGAAGCAGCGGGATCTGGCACAGTCCTACTCTGCATCTCTCCATGAGGCTGGGCCAGGAGGCAGCACATGCCCTGTGCCCCTGGGCCCTGTTCCTTCACCCAGCCTTGATACTGTGATACTGTAGGTCCTACAGAAACTGCCCTCTGTGGTTGGGGAAGGGCTGGGTCCAGGTCTCCAACACTGACCCACTGCCTCGGTATCTCCCTGGCTTGCAGGAGGGCCGGCAGACCCCGGCGCGGCAGCAGAGCTCCCAGCACCGGCGAGACGGGAGCTGATGACACCGGCATGTGCAGTGGCTCCGAGGCCAGCACCGACCCCATGAGCACCGGCAATGAGTTCCTGGATAAGGCTCTGGTGCTTCACCTCAACAACTGCAACCGCCTGCTGCTGGTGAGGACAGGGGCTGGGGCATGGTGGCAGGAGAGGTCCTGGGGTGGGCTTTGGGTCCCCCCTTGCAGGGTGTCTTGACGCAGCATGGAGGCTGTGGTGTGGGCGATGAGCTCTGTCCCTGAGGTCCCTAGTTTGGCTGTGCCTTGCAGAAACTGGGCACCTTCGGCCCGCTGCGGTGCCGGGAGATGTACGCCCTGGACAGGCTGCTGCGAGAGGCGCAGGTGCTAGAGATCGTGTGCCAGCTGACGGAGGAGCGAGCAGGAGCAGCCGGCTCTGCCGCAGAAGGTAAAGATACGTGGCCAAGGGGACCAGCCCTGCTGCCCTGGGGGGTGCGTGGGGCCGGCTCTCCCCTCAGGGGCACGGCTGGGTAGCGAGGGGCCATGCCAGCTGGAGGGCAGGAGTCACCTGCCTGCTGCCGTGGCTCGGGGAGGGTTGACAGCGCCTGTCCCCACAGTGGTGCAGTTCTCAACACGGAAGGAGGGCGTGCTGCCCCTCTGGGACCACTGCGTGGAGGTGCCCAACATCTACACCTGCCCCGTGGAGCGGTTCCTGCAGGTCCTCAGCACCCAGTATGCAGCACCCATCAGTGAGCGGCACCCTGGCCTGGCTGATGTTGGTGAGCAGACACCCAGCGGGGTTTGGGGAGAGAGTTGCCAGCTCCGCTCAGTGACCATGAGTGGGGGCCTGTGGGTGCCAGGAGCGGCACAGAGGGGTGGCCACCACTGCTGCACACCCTGATCCTGGCCCTTTCCCACAGTGTGTGTGAAACTGGTGGAAGATGTGCTGGATCGGCGGCTGCCCCGGCGGCCTGGCAGCACCCAGGGTGAGCAGGTCACCATCTTCCAGTACTGGAGCCACTTTGAGTCACTCAGCGCCCTGGTGCTCGACACCTACATGATGGAGCTGACAGAGGAAGGTGGGTGCCCTCCCACCCTCCCTTAGACCCTGGCATGGGGTGCCAGAGCCTCACCATAGGGAGCAGCACTGCCATGACCACGCTGGGGCATCACTCAGAGGCTCAGCCATCCTTGGGCTGGGCAAGTAGGTCTGATCTCCTTGATCACAGCTCACTCACATGCTGCCTTCCTGAGCACCCTGGGTCCTTGCTGCAGGTCCCCAGCATCTTGATTGGGTGCCCCAGCACATGTTGGTGCTCTGTGTGGGGCCACCCCTGCCTGGCACAGGTGTGGGGTGCCCAGGGATGGGTTTCCTGCGGCGACAGGGGTGCACAGGCAGTGCCGCTGGGGTCCCTGCACCTCGGTTCAGCCGGTGGTTCCCTGCAGCGCTGCTGGCGCAGAACCTCAACTCGGACGACCAGGACGTGGTGCTGCGTGCCCTGAAGCGCGTACCCGAGGCTCGCCTGAAGAAAGAGGGGCTGAAAGCACTGAGCCTGCTCCTCGTGGAAGGCAACAGCAAGGTGGTGAGCGCCGTGTCAGCCCAGCTCCGCAGCCTGGCAGAAAACCCCCGCTTCCGCCAACGGGTACGTGCTGGGCAAGCCAGGGATGAGGTGGGCTCGTGCCACCGCCCGTGGGGTGCTGCCCCCCGACTCTGCTGTGGGTGGTGGCATTGACCCTCCATCTCCCCCAGGCTCTCGTGTGCTACCTGGAGCAGCTGGAGGATGAGGAGATGCAGACGCGTGTGGCAGGGTGCGCAGCGCTGGGCTGCCTGAAGGTGAGAGGGACGTGGGGAGGAGGCAGCAGAGCTTTGTTTTCCGGAGGAAGAGGAATCACATGTGGCTGGCAACTCCGGACACACCTGCACAGCCTCCTGCTCCTGGGAGAGAGGAGCTGGGGGTGCCCCCAGTGTGCTGGAGAAGCAGGGAGGGGCAGGGCAGGAAGGGAAATGGGAAGGGAGGGGACAGGAGAGGGACTTTTCCTGCACCGTGGGGCTGCAGCACCCTGTGTTGCCTTCCCCTCCAGGCTGTGTCCCTTCTGCCAGTCCTGCCAGCCACACTCAGCCCCTTGTCCCTTCTTCTGCAGGCCAAGGAGAGCATCGAGCAGCTGGTTTACCTGTGCCAAACCGACAAGGAGCCTGTGCGGGAGGCAGCCAAGCAGAGCCTGATGCTGTGCGGTGAGTGTCTCGCTGCTCCTCTCTGCTCCCTCCCCACCCACAGCATCCTGAGTGGCATCTCCTGGTGCCAGCAGCACCCATGGGAGAAGGGGGTCCTGTGCTGGTCCCTGCCTACCCCGCACACTCTGGCTCATCGTGCCCCAAGCTCTGCCAGGCAAGAGCAAGCTGGCAGCAGGCAGCAAGGGCCAGGCATCCTGTGGCCACAGAGCACTAAGCCTGTATGTTATTTATTATTTGCTAGATGGCACTGAGAGAACCATCTGAGTGGGTTTCTAGGCCTCCAGATCGCGGCAGCTGCTGCACAGGTTGGGACATGTGAGCTGTCTTCGTCCCCCCGCCCCGCTCCTGCCGCTTTGCTCACGAATGTCTCCGTCTTAGAGCCTGTCAGCCATGTCATGTTTTGGAGTCTGTGTGTCTTGGTTGTTCATAGAGACCATCCCCATGGCACCCCGGCACATGTAGATGCCTTGTGTCCCATCTCCCAGCAGATTGTCCATGTCACCACCTCCTGCTGGGGATGGTCACCGTGGACAGATCTGTGTGCTAGGCTGCCGGGTGAAGATCTCAGGGCCAGCTTGTAGTGTGGATGTGTGCACCCCTGTGTGTGTCCAGGGGTCCCGGGGAAGTCCTCGGGATCCCCGTGTCAGTGCATGCAGATGTGCACAGCTGTTTGAGATGCTGGAGCTGGTACAGCCCTGAGCCCTGGCCCCTTTCCCCTATGCTAGGCTCCCCACAAGCCAGCACTCGTGCAGCCCACGCATGGGTGATCCCTGCCCCGTGTGGGCACGGGAACAGCAGGCAGCTGAGGAACAGGATTTGCAACTTCTGAATCAGGAGCTGTAGGGGCTTTTTGGGCTGGATCCCAGCTGGGCCCTGCCCAGGGGTGTGCTAAGGAGGACAAGAGAGGTCTCACTCTGTAGCCGTAGAGTGGTGGCTCAGCTCTGTCAGGCATTAGCCACATTTCCCAGGAGTGGCCGGGGAAGGTGGGCAGGGGACAGAACTGCTACAGTTCAGTTCACTGACTGTGACATGTACTTGCAGGGGAAGATGGTAAATCAGCTCACCGGCGGCTGGAGGAGACTCTGGACAGCCTCCCGAGGATCTTTGCACCAGCCAGCATGGCCAGTACAGCTTTCTGAGACGCCACGCACACCCACCTGCCACCCTTCGAGGGCAAAGACACCACTGGGCCACCCAGGCTTGCATGGACTGGGGCGGGCCGGGGCCCGGCAGCTCCCACTCTCGGCAGCACACCGCAGTATTACCCTGGCCAGCCACTGCCCGCGGCCGCACACTGCCTTACGGAGCACCGCTTCCCCTGCCCCGGCCACCAGCCCCACGGGGTCCCACATACACACCCCTGGGCAGGGGGGGCTTGCTGCACATCCCACCCTCTATTGCTATTTAAAATACACGAGGAGACCACCCTTCCTGCCCTCCTCATCAGCTACAGCTGCTGGGACTGGAATGGCTGGGAGATGTACCAGTTTTCTCTGCCTCCTCTTGCCTTCCTCTTGCTCGAGGGCACGTGCCCTGCCCCGGAAAGACCTGCACTTTGGAAACCACACCGTTTCTTTCCAGGAGTTGCCTGGGCCGTGGGGACTGCTGCCCTTTGCCACCTGGAGTCCCCAGGACTTAAATAAAATGAAGTATGAGATATTAATATATTCTGCTGGCGTTTCTTCTTTCCAGCTCCACGTGCTCCTGTCCCTCCCCAGCTATGGCTGTAGGGAGTGTAGTGAGATGTGGCCCCAGCCCAGAGCCTTTCCTGGCCTGCTGGGAAGCACCATGGAGGGCAGGGGCAGGAGGAGCGACAGAGGGACGGACAGACGGACAGACAGAAGCTGCCACCATGTTTTTTTGTTTTATTTTTTATTTACAGATTTTTGCAGAAAAACAAAAGCAAAAAATTCTTTTCTATAATGTCTCTATAAATCTATATATAATGTAATTACAGAGAACAACTAATTTTGATTTTAAACCAGAAATAAAAACAAACGTTTAATGAGTGACAGTGTCGCTGTGCAGGTGTTTCTTTGGCCCCTCTGCCCAGGCGCGGGGTAAGCTGGAGGTCAGTGTATCAGGCTGGAGGGTGGTGAGGGGTCTCATGGAGCATAACTGTGATTTCTAGCATCGCCCAGGTGCAGCCCTACTCCTCACCTCAGCCACCAGCACCCTCCAGCCAGAGCCAGCACGGGGGTGCTGCTGGGTGCCCTTTGTGGCCAGGCGTTCGGGAGAGTGGGTACCTCTCACCTAGCACAGGGCACAGAACTGGCCCTGCTGGCCTGACACAACAGGGACAGAGGGGATTGCTCTGGCCCTGCATGACACTGCCCAGTCCCACAGCATGGCTTGCTGGCCGGCCTTCCAGCGGTGCTGTCACTGTGAGGATTTAATTGCCATTTCCAATGTTGTCTTTATAAAGGTGTGGAGGAGTGCTTCTGGACTGAGGGACAAAAGCTGGGCTCAGCTGGGTGCTTCTCAGGTGCTTGGTAAGCTGAGGATCTACGCTACTCCCATGATGGCCTTCAGTGTCACCAAAAGGACCACAGGTTTCTCCTTTTCAGGAGTGGAAGGAGTTTCCACCTTCCCTGAGCTTTGCAAGACTTGCTGAGCTGTTGCCAAACTTTGGCTGCTGGGCATGGGAAGCATCACCCAAGGTGGTCATACTGAGGCTACATGATGGGGGTGCCCAGCCCAGGGAGCCACCAAAACCAGGGCAGTCCTGTTTCCTACTGTCTTCTGCACCTGTGGTGAGAACACACCACAGCACCTGGCCCCAAGCAGGATTCCAGAGAACTGGGGACAGAGCTCATCCAGTTGAATTGTTTTTTCAAACTCATTTCCATAAACATTTGGCACCTCTTGGTGCAAGTCTCATCGCTGATCACAGAGCAAAGACAGAATAGTCGAGGTGAGAAGGGACATTTGGAAATGCTCAGCCACTCCCCACTGCTCAGAGCAGGCTCAGCTAAAGCTGGGGACCACATCTGGCTGGGTTTTGAGTATCTCCAAAGATGGAAATAGCAGAACTTCTCTCACCAACCTATGCCAGTGTTTGACCATCCTCACAGAAAAAGCTTTTCTAAATTTAACTTGAGTGCCTGTAGTTCAGTTTCAGTTTGGTGCTTGGTCCTTCACTGGGCACCACTGAGGAATATCTGCCTCTGTCTTCTTTACCCTCCATGAGGTATTAATAAAGAAACACCCCCCACCCTCCATTTTTTCAAGTTAAACAGTCCCAGCTCTCTGAGCCTCTTCTCATATGGCAGCTGCTCCAATCCCTTAATCATCTTAGTGGCCCTTATGGTCCTGGGAGGGGAGTGGGTTAGAGCAGCAAAGATGCCCCAAAAGGCAGCAGAGGCAGGGACCCTCACGGCAGCCACTCGCACCGGCGCAGCAGTGATTGCACAGGCCCTGCCAGCGCTGGTGCAGCTGGGGATTTATGGCCCCCAGACTGAGCAGGGTCCATCCCTCAGTGCTTATGGGGTTTCTAAGCATGTCCCAGCAGGTTACAGCCTCTATGTCCTTTTTACCTCCCTGGAGCAGAGCTTTTTGGGCTGGCTCAGGCAGAATGCCACGTGTGGCTGGACACGCAGGAGCACAGGCAGCATGCAGCTCCATGCCAGAACTGCACAGCACGTGGTGGTGCATGGGGTGTCGCAGATGGGGCACCGCCTTAGCAAAACCACTCTTGGATGCAGTTTTATGTGTGCATGGGATCGTGGGAAGGGGGTAACCAGGGGACACTTGGCTGCATTGCTGCTCGCTTAGCCTTCTTCCACCTGCTTCGGGGCTGCACAAGCCCCAGGAGGGAAGCACAGTGTTTCTCCCAAAGCACTGAATCCCACCATCAGCTGTAGTCAGCAGGAGGTGTGAGATATGGGTCCCGGTGGGCACATACAACTGTAAACAAGAGCACCGGGAGGTGGAAAGGGGCCCAGCCATCTTTGGTTTCTTTTTCGCCTGAGTAACTCCTGGAAATAAAACCAGCCCAGTGCTCCAGTGACCAGACCCATGAATTCAATTCACTCACCTACATGGATGTCCTCTTGCCCTGTTGAAACCTAGCCCCAGCCCTGCAGCACAATACTACCTTCCCAGATAAGCTACACCCTGGCTGTAGAGAGATCGGAGCAGGAAAGCAGCCTTCTGTCGGGGCAGGCAGGGAGCTGCAGGTCAGGACAAAATGACTCTGCTTCTGGAACTGCAAGGAATAATCTCATTACTTTAAGAACATCTGGGGAAAACACCCCAAAGAGATTAATTTAGGAATATATTGCCCAGCCCCTTGCTCTGAATGAATCTATGACAGCATCGCCCAAGACCTCTGCACCACGGACACAGCCAGGTCGCTTGGAATTGCAGGATTGCCATTTTAACTGGAATAAACTTCCAAAAAAAGTCTTGTTTTTTGGACAGCACTCACTAAAAACATTCACTGCAGTTTGCATCCAGCTTGGGTTTTGTTTTTTAAGGCCTGGGGAGGAACAGGACAACGACCACAAGAGCCAGATGTTTGAAAAGAGGCAGGGGACTCAACTTTTCCCTCCGGGACCTAATGTCTCCTCCAGCCCTTGCTCAGGAACCAGATCTCTTCATGGCGTGAACTCCCTGGGAGCCCCTCTCACAGCACACGCGGACAGACACAGCGCCGCAGAGCGCGTTTTGCGGCAGCGTGCTTGCTATTTCAAAGGAGACAGTGTGCCAGCACCATGTTTGTCAGCCAAATCTGTGTCAGCGCTTGAAACATCTCCCTCTCGTACGGACGTGCTTGTGCTCAGCAGCTACTTGCTTTTCTTGTAGGAGCTGCAGCCTGTGGGAGGGTGTCTGTGTCACGGTTACATTACCCATGTGCTCCAGCTTTAGAAAGATGTTCCTTTTCCCCATTTACTGCTTTTTTAATTAAAGGGGTGCATATGGATTCTGCTCTCAGGGCAGTGTCCTGAGGGGACCCTGCAGATTGTAGGCACAAAATAACTGATCAGCCAACATACCCTCCTCTTGGATGGCATCAGGGCTGGCAGAGCCGCCCAGAATACGGGTTGTGACACCAAGAGCACCCCCCAGCCAGAATGACCCCAGAGCAGATGCTGCCACTTTGGAGTGCCACAAGCTCTGATCATCCCTCATGTAAGAAATTACTCAAATCTTGATGCCAAGTCATTTTTAGGGGGTTGTAGTTTGGAAATCTCCAGTTTAAGCAGCCTCAAAGTTGGACCTCTCACTCCAGGCTTGTACGAAATCACGTTTCCAAGGCATTCACTAGGGCGCTTAGATATGATTTGAATAACTAAGTAGACTGCATTGAACCACAGCAAAGCAACAATCTCCTCATGATCACTGCTGTGTTCCTCACAGGGCTGTCAGGCACATTACGTACGGGCTTGTTCTCCAAGGACCACTCTGAGGGTGACAGATGGGGCCTCATTTCATACAGAGACCAACTTGTGCTCCAGGCAGTCTCCAAAACTGAATTTAATGCTGGCTCTCAAACTCGACTACTGCCTTCCTTAGAGCTGAGTGAGGAGAGGGGTGGTGACTCCTGAGGGTACAGCATGAGGGTGATGGAAGCACGGAGCTAGGAAGATCAGGGAACAAGGAGAGTGAGCTCCCCCAGGGCCTCGGCAAAGCAGTCAGGAGCTCCTCAGCTTCAGTTTTTGCCGTCCTGCTCATAGGCAAAGTGTCTCTGGGAAAGGCTTTGCTTAGGCATCTTTTCTAGAAGGAGCATCTGCCTCTGGGTTTCTAATCTGGACAGGCTTGGAGGCTGATTTTTAGGAGCATCCACAATTAGGATTAGCTGGAGGCTTGAATCCTCTGCATATCAGCTCAAAAACATCTCCAAGTGAGAAACCCGAGATCAATAGGTCAGACCCCCAGCACATGCTGGTAGATGGTCTGGGACACTTTTGGCAGGATAAGTCCAGGATTAGGTGTTTGCCAGAACAACTTCTGTTGACATTCCTAATACAAAAGACAAGGGACCTTTTGTCATAGGATGGCTGCAAACAAAAGGCAGAGGGATCATTAGCACTCATTAACTCCCAGCCCTGGGTGAGTATTTAAAGGAGCATAATAAGCAATTTTACATATAGCCAGTGTTCCTCTCCATTTTGATTCGTGCCTGAACGAAGTTTTGTGATTAAATCAGGATTCATGGCTAGACATTAAAGATATACCATTCTCCCAAAAATTACAGCATGAGAATTGATGGGTTGACAGCTTAGAATAAATGTAAATGACTTTTAAAAAATTCACACTACAGAATCTCATTTCCCCAGAAATGTTCTTAGCAGATTCTTCATGCCGTACTGACTTAATTTCCTTTCACAGAAACCTGTCTAGTGGACAAAGGGAAGGCAATAAATGCGGGTTTTTTTGGATTTTAGCAAAGCTTTTGATAGTACAACATGAATTGGGCTCAAAGATCCTTGTGGGCTTCCTTGCAGCTCAGGATATTCTGTTTCTATGATTCAAATTTCTCATGCAATGAAGATCCTAGAGGTCATGGTTGTGGGCTACACCCTGTTACCTCTTACATGAATGGTCACTTTTTGCCATTGCTTTGTAACTGTTTTTTTTCTCCTCCAGCCAAGGCCGAAGAAACAGAGCTACATCCTCGTGACTCAACACAGCTCAACCCCTCTGGCCATTCGGTTGGCTATAGTTCCCCAGCTGCAAAGAATTAACGGACTCAGCCTGGTGTCATAATCCTTAGAAGGGAACTTGGTCTCAGTTGTCAACTGTGAAAGGAGTATGGATGCTCACAACACGGCCCATGGCACTGCCACGGGTGCTCTGCTTCTTTGCAAGGACTGGGAGAGCTTAGGCAGGAGAAACCCGTAAAGCAGGGTCAGGAGCTGATCTCACTCACCACCATCTCTCAGCCCAACTCCCTCCTCACAGAGCAGCAGCCTGGCAGACGTTTCTCCTCTCTGCCACACAGCTCAAGGAGACATAAGCATTATTCAGACCAGGATTTAAGGGCACAGTTTACGCATTAATGTATGCTAATGTTTGTCTGACGGTTTTGTCACTTGCTAAGCAGGTTGGGGTAAAGCCTAGGCTGTTGGACAGCTTTTGGTCTGGCCTGCAGTGACATCCCAAGAAGTGAAAAACTGGGGCAAGATTTTTAATATCAATTTCAACTGTAACAGCCTGATGACTCTTCAGTCCTACTAGCACAGGCTTGTGTTGATGTTTCTTTACATTTAGTCTTCTCTCTGAATTGCCAACCTTATTGTCCTCCGGGGATTGATAGGTGAGTAAAAGGAGCAAAAAATGCAGCATCTTATTTTTGAACTAATAATATTTTAATTCATTACTGTAGCTCCACTTCACATGTTTTTATGGTGAAAAAACACAAAGAGGATGCAGCACAAGCTTATAGAATTCTCCCCTCCTCTCCGCTTGCCCGTCAGCCAGTTACGGGTCAGCAACAGCGCTACCGGAGATCAAAGTATGTTAAACACAGAAGATTCAGCAACACAGGAAACTACAGAAAACGAAAGACATGCAAGCCCTCGTGCTTTCTCATATAAATTCATGCATCTCACTATGGATGCCATGGCTGTTTCCACTTTTTGGGGGTGGAGAGGGAAAGTTAGGGACAGCAAATGCTGTGGTGTCTAACTTCTGATGGGCAGGACCCAACCTTGTTAACTTCCCCAAAGCTCCCTACTAAATACCTGGCACCATTCTTGCCGTGTTGAAGTTAACTCAAGCCGTTTGTCCCACTTGATTGATTGATTACAAGCTTGGCAAGCCTGAGGTCCTTTGAAACTAGCAGGTAAATACCATCTAATTCCAGTAACTTGTTGGTATTTCAAAAACTGCCCTACAACTTTCCCAGTGATTAATTCATGACAGTGTTAACTCTTCCAGCTTAAGAAAAGCTTTGGTCTTTCAACTGGCAAACCCCCTCCTCAGCATAGAGGAAGACATGTCAGCACAGACTTTTGCTGTGGCCTTATATCCCTCCCAAGCTCCTTTCCCCGGAGCTGAGGCACAGCCTCCCGCTCTGGCAGGCCTGAAACTTTTGCTTAGGTGAAGGGGGCAGTTTTAGCTTATGTGAAGCTTAGGAGAGGCGCGCAGAGCCACGGGCGGGGCTGTTGGCGGGTGTCTGGGGCTCAGGATGCCAGCGACAGAGCAACGGGCCCCCAGAGCCCGCGCAGCCGTGACACCAGGGAGACAGCGCGGCTGCAGCCCTACTGGACTCCCAACGCACCCACCGCCTTCGCCCGCACGCCCCCCGCGCAGCGCCGCCGCCACCACCACCACCGGGCCGCTTGCCACACCGGGGGACCCGGCGGCGGGGCCCGGGCGGGCTGCCCTGAGGGGCCGGGCGGGGCGGGGCCGGGCGCGGCAGAGCGCAGCCTCCCACCGCCCGCCCTTGCCGGCGCGTGACGCACCGACGCACGCACAGGCGCGCGCCGGCGGACGCCGCGGCGCCGCGTTTGAAGTTGGCGCGCGATCGGCGCCCCCGCCCCTCCCGCCCCGCCCGGCGCTCCCAGCCTGCCCCGCGCGGCCGCTTCCCCGCGCGCCCTCCCTCCCTCCTCCCCCCCCCTTCCACCCCTCCCCGCTCCGGCCGGCGGCCGCGGCAGCCGCGCTAGCGCAGGCGCACTCCGCCCGCCCGCCGCCATTTTGTGTCCGAAGCGACTGTGGAGCGATTAAACCGCGAGCTGGTGCTGGGCGCTAGCGGCGGCCGCGGCGGGGCGTGCGGGGCGCGGCGGCTCCGCGGGGCCCGTGGGCGGCGCGGGGCGGCGGCGGGGCCCGGCGGCCGGAGCGAGCTCGGCGGGGTGCGGGCGCAGGTAAGCGGTGGCGGGGGGTTTGCAGTCGCTTTCTCCGGCCTCTAGGTGTCACGATGGGGCTCCGGTTCGGCTGGGGCCCCGCAGCGGCCGCCGCCGGGGAAGCAGGGGGCTTTGTCTCCCTCTATCGTCCCCAGCGCGGCCGGCGTCTGCCTGCCACCGCCGCCATTCCCCACAGCGCGGCGCTGGGCTGCGGGCCCGCCCGGGCCTCCCTTGCCGCCGTCCCCGCCCGGCCGGGCCGCCGCCGAGCCGCCGGCCCCGACTCCATTTTCTTTCCTTTGTCTCCTCGGCCGCGCCACCGGGGCTGATTACCGCCCCCTCCCCGCCACGCGAGCCGCCGGCACCCCCCCCCTCCTCCTTCCCTTCCCCTCCCGTCCCTTCCTCCTCCCCTCCCCCGCCTTCCCCGCCCCGCCGAGCCGGGCCGGGCCCGCTCCCCACCCGCCCCGGCGCCGCCGCCGCTTCCCCCCCTCCCCCCCCTCCCCTGCCGTCTTCGCGCGAACCTTCAGCGGGGCTCGGCCCGGCGCCCTCCGCCCGCTGCCCGTGGCCTCCCTCGGTGTCTGGTCGGCTCCTGACCGCAGGGCGGTGGCGGCGGCGGCGGCTGCGTGTCCCTCTCCTGCCGGCCGCCGCCTCGCTGCGCTGGCGTGTGCTGCGGAGTGAGAGGCGCTGCGAGGCGCAGAGCGGGACTCGAGCTCCCTCTGCAAGGCAGGCTGAGCAGCGCCATGCAGCACCGGGACGCGGGCACGGCTGGGGGGCGCCCGCTCTCGCCGCGCTGCCCGGCCGCCAACCCCCCCACACCACCGCCGCCACCCCCCCCGCCGCCGCTCCCGGAGAGCGGGTGCCCCGCCGCCGCCGCCGCCCCCCCCCCATCCACCTCGCCCAGCGCCGCGCCCGGGCCCGGGGCCCCCGCGGAGGCTTCAGGCCGCCGCGGCGTAATCGGGAGCAAGGGCGGACCTGGGCTGCCACCGACCCGGCGACAAGTTGTGTCACTTGCTTCGACTTGGCCCGGGCTGCGGACCTCCCGAGGCGGGCTTCGGGGCGGCCGCCCTCCGCCGCCGGGCTCTTGCTTAGGGACGGAGCCTGAAATCCCATCACAAAACCCGGGTTTATTCCCTCTTGCACGGGTTCGTTCTGCGGCGTGTGTGGGGGAGACACACAAAACCCGATTCTTTTTGTGATGCAGAAGAGGAAATCGCACATGCTCTGTATCCAAACAGTTTGCGTTTTGTTTTCTACATCAATTTTAAATTTCTTTAGTAAATGTAGTTATACGGTATCAGATTTGGCCTTGCCTTAGCTCTGTGAAATGACTTTGATGCAGGGGTTTTGTCATGTTACACGCATCCTTTTCTGTTCCGTGTAATCCTCAGGACTTGCTTGCTAGTGAGAATGAGCTCGCTTTCCTGTTTGTGACTTCCTATTTTTTTACCCAGTCTTTTCCCCCCCCCCCCCTTTAAATAAATGCATGGCTGTTCCTATGGCTGTTCCTCGCCTCCTGCCAGTTATTGAATTCATGTAATAAACTCCAGAGGTGTTATTAGAAGCATCTGAAATGCTGTTTACCACTTCCAGTATACGTGTGTTTTGTTTCAGTGTAGCGTGTGTAAATATTTTTTTCAAGTTCTCCAGTTTATTCTGCTTCTGCAGAGCCTGTTGAATTTGCAGGAGTCGTTGGGTATAAGGAATAGCTCCATATTGTATTCAAGCTGTTGTTCTTGTTTAAGCTATACCTAGCACTTTAGTACAGAAGACATCATTAGAACTGAAGGAAAGAGCAATTTTAGTATAAGGGCAAAGCAATGCTTTCCTTTTTTTAGGTTGATTTTTTTACTTCTATTTTGCCTTTCTTCTGGATGTGTAGGGCTAGCTCAATTCTCATGTCCTCTCAACACTCTACATGAGGAGGGTTATTAAGATGCATCGAATGGCTTCATTAACGCTCTTGAAACTTTGTGGAATATTTTTGAGGAGTAATGTCTGAGCAAAAGGTGTGAAACTTGGGTTCCTGTAGCCCCAAGTGGCCCTACAACTGAAATAATACAGCGAGTCTTGTCCAGTTCAGACAGAGCTTGAGAAACTGTCACTACAGCATTAAGTTTGCTGGCAACTCATGCCTGAAGCGTTACTGAGGGAAAGAGCTATTTCAAGAACTGCTTTTCTTATTAGCAGGCTGTATCTGGAACATGAACCGTGCCTAATATGTGTGTATTGTTCCCAGCTCTTGCGGCTGCAGGTTGATACCTGCCTGATGTGGTACCATTGCTGTTGTCTTGGAAATGCCAGAAGCTGACCCATGTTATTCTTCTGTTTATTCAGCATTTACCTGAAAAATCTAATTATATGTGATTACTAACTTGCTTAGGAATTTCTGTATGGAGCCTACTCTGGAACTTAATTTCTTCTCTTCCCCTTAGCACTTCATGTCCAAGAACTCCTGCTTTTCTAATGAAGACTTTTTGGAAGTCAGATGTTGAGCATTATTAGGCTTATCTGCTCTGTGAGAAGAAAGAGCCAGCCTATTCCTTGTCCTTATCCCTCGTACTTCATCACTTCACTTGTAACAGCAAGCTCTGTGAGCTCTGACCTCTGGATAGCTCTTCCTGTTCTGTCTCTACAGTTTTTTTGTATGTTAGCTATTTCATTATATATATGATATTTGCATAAAAACTCCCTGATTCACCCATCCTGGCAACTCTTGCTTCTCTTAACTCTTCTTTACCAGAGAGGGAATGCTTGAGGGGGGTAGTAGAGCATTAGAATGGCAAATGCTGCTTCCTCCTGTGCTTGTAAGTGCTCCAGGCATACATGTCATAAGGAGCAGGCACTGCTGCTACCTGCACATGTGAAGGCACACACTGAACTGCTAGTCTGCAGCTTCCACACTGGAGCTGAAAGAAACTGAAGCTTTGACTCGGTGGTTGTTTTGTTTCTGTTAACTTACTGAACTGTACTGATTTGTTTGCTTAACTTTAAACCTCTGATCATCCGTTTGGCTCTAGTTCAGATGCCCAGTTCAGTCTCTGTTGTACTAAACCTTGACATTTCAATAGAGTGCCAAGTTCTAATGCTCTGCATTGCTGCGTGGTCTTAGAGACATGCACGGATCCAGGAAATTTCCTTTTTTTGTTCAAAGGTTACATTTACTGCTCAAAAAATGGTTCAGAGCATGGCGCTTTTTTTCAGATTTTTTGCAGAAACTTGGAAAGAATCTTCGTCCTGTACTGACTGTAACTGAAGATGTTGCTTTTTTTGTACTGAAGGGTATTTGAGCTTCCTTTAAAACAGCCCATTCTGCTGCTGCTCCCCCTTCTCTCCAATAATCTGTCATTCTTCAGGAATTAAGTGAGATATGCTTATTCTAGAGACATTTAATATGGAAACTGGATAGTAACTGCTGAGCTCAGTGCTCTCAGTATTTTCTGATTAACAAAATTAACTTTGAAAGGAAGAATAGAATAAACATGAGGTGGGTAGGGGAGTTTTATGTTTCAGGTCGCATTAATTTTCAGGCAACTGTACACTGAACAACTCAGTTTTGGTGTCTAATAGAAGTGAAAGCTAAAGTGAAGCTTCCTTCATTTAGTATTATAAAACCATGGAAACTATTAAGTCTTAATGTCTTTCCAATATGATTCCTAACAGGTGAAAATACAGAAGTAGTACAGAGACAGCTCTTAAGAATGGTACAGTTAATATGCATTACTTAGGGGACATCTGTGATAAAATGGATTCCTGAAGAATTATTCTTAAACTATCCCTACAGATAAAGTTGTAAGTCGTAGATGTTTACAGCTGCATTTCTTATGTATAAGCTTTGTTTTTAGAGACCCTTTAGTTCTGGTCCTCCCACTTTTTTTGTAGTCAGCTGCCTAAGGATTTCAGTGTGCTCTGTGGAGTTGCTATTAAGAGGTGAAGCCAGGTATGTCTAAAAGCATTTAAAAGCACAAGAGGTGCAGCGATCAGTTATGATAAGCTGACCAGGTAGCACAGGGGAGGGATACCCTACTAGTAGTAATGCAGCAAGCTGTGTTACAAGGTATTTTCTTTACACCCTGTAGTTCGGGTAGTATGCCCAAATATGTTTTGTCACCCATTAGCATTGTTTTATATCTCTGCTGTAGAAACATACTCACAAAGCTTCTAAAGCTTCACGGATTTCACTGAAAAGCTTCACTCAAATGTAAAGAGACTATGAACTAAGTTCAACTTATACTGAAGATCTTACTTTACCTCTCTTCTTTTTTCCCCAGAATCTAAAAATTTCTGTTGACATCATTGAACTTGTCAAATTCTAACAAAACAGAAGCCAAATCACAGATTGTTTGGAGCATGAAATACGCCTTTGTCTGTATTAATATGCATCACGCTTAGAAGCTTGTATGTGTCTCAAACGTCAGCAGGTAAAGTAGCTATCTGTAAAGTAGAGGAGAATGTAGCTTGGTCCAATTATACAAAGAGTATTACTTGCCTTAATTGGGATCTTAAAGGAATCCTTACTCCCTCTTTCAGGTATTTAGAATTAGGTTGCTGTTCTGAAATGCCTATGCTGGCAAAACATGAAAAAAACCCACCCAGAAAACCCATCACCAAAGTACATTGGGAGGTGAGAAATATGTTTACCTTGGCCAGTGTAACTTTTTTTTCCATTTTTAACACTGGAATATCCCTAACTGTAGCATTGGAAGGAATATTGTATAGTTACACTTCGAAACACTAGGGAAATTCTAGGAGGTTGGAGAAGAGCCGATACAGTGATACTAGCAGATGGAGCGGATGAACATGGCAGCTAGTAATGCAGTGCTCTGCAGAGACACCTGAGTTACCCTGGGTATTTGACCAGCACTGCACGACGTTAATATATGTATAGTTTTCCTTATTATCAGGTCTCCCATTTATTATTAGTACAGAATTTAGTTAACGAAGAGAGAAAGGTGTGTAATTAATCCTAGTAAATAAGGCTTTGAGGAAAAAGGAGCTTGTAAAATTTATTATTTGACTTTCTTAAAGGTACCTCTCTTGATGGTGAGGACGTTACTGATAATTCAGTACTGATTTTTATATTCTGTAAATGCCATTCAGTTCAGGACTAGTCCAGGGGTGTAACAAGACTGTATAGTTTCCATGGATGTACAGCAAAAACCAGTAATTGGTTGTCACAATTTGTTTTCATTACTGAATTTGTTGGTGCAAAATGTCTGACTGAAAACATTTGCATGATAAAATTATGCTTCATGTAAAGGCAGGTAGTGCTAAGGCAGCAATCATGATTGTCAGGTGAGGTAGATCCATTGAGAGGTCTGTGCTAAGGCTGCTGTATGTAAAGCTGGGCACCGGGGAACAAGGCAATTCAGCTGAATTTAAATCAAGGCACAAGGTATCCTAGAAAGCAGTGACTGAACCATTTTGGAGTCATAGTGAATAAACAGCTTAAAACATGAGTTTCCAAGGTGATGCTGTGACAAAGAAGCAAATGTGGTTTTTGAATGCATTAATGGAATGGGTAGAGATACATTCTTGCCTGTGTGTGGTGGGTTGAAGTCATTACCAAAATATTATGTATGGTTCTGGCATCAGCACTTGAAAAACAAACAAATTACTGTCTGCAAGGGGGATTAATCTCCATTTTGATGGAGACCTAAGAAGTAATGCCATGCAGTGAAGTGTTAAGAGTTCACTGTACAGCCTCCCTGCAAAACTTGACAGGTGATTTGATTAGAGTCCTCAGATATCTCCCTGGCAAGGATAATACTGGATATTAGTGAGCTTTTTTTAATCTTGCTAGAAACACAACAATAATTTGTAGCCAGATAAATTCAAATTAAAAGACTGTTTTTCACAGTGAAGGTGATTAACCATTGGATTGCAATATGAAGAGCAATCATGTATTTCTTAATTTCTTAACATCTTTGAATCAAGATTTTGGAAAAAATTCTGGAAATTGCTTCAGCCAGCTGCAAGGTACTAAACTTCTTTTGTTTCACATAGATTTAGAGAGCTGTAATTCATAAGAGGTCAGACTCGGTGATCAAATGAGAGATGATCATGCTAAAGAAAAAAGATGGGAGCATCTCTTCTCTTTCACCAGCTTCGCTCTTTTTGAAGAGATAAGTTTAGAAATGCAGAACATGATGAAGCCAGTAAAATCTTCTGAACAGGAGAAAGTGAGCAAGTATTGATATAGTATATTGGAGGTGTGTCAAAATAGTGTCCAGTAAATTTACCTGAAATTTGCAAGTGTAAAATTCCTTATCTGTGACTATAGTATTAGTGAGTTATTGGTAGGAGAAATGTTACTACTTTGCTGCCAGGGCACACTGCTGGCTCCTGTTCAGCTTGCTGTCTGCCATGTCGCCCTAGGACCTTGTCAGCAGTGCTGCTGTCCAGCCAGTCCCAAGCCTGTGTCACTAAAGGGCTTCTCCCTTCCCGGTTCATAGCATGGAAGATGCTCCATGAGGGTGAAGCAAGGTGATTTTTATTGAATCCACTTCAGGAAATACAGCTTTATAAAATTATTTATTTTGTATTACATAAAATTGTTTATTGAATCATATTTTATATAGTGCATTTATGTGTTGTGTAAAATTATTTTATATGCAGTGATCCTTGTTTTAAAGTGGATGCTGAGTAAAATACTGATTTAATCAGGAATGAAACTAGGGAGAGTAGAGCTGTGGAAGGAGTAGGCAACACAATAATTTTTGAGCTATGATAACACATTATGTGTGGAGACTTGACACAAATGCTTGACACTTTGAGCTCTCCAGAATGTTACAGTGAGTAGCTTCATGGTGGACTAAGCATCTCTAGGTGGAGGTGGGTGAAAGCTAAAAGTACTTTTCATGTATTGCACATGTTAAAAAGGTGGGAAGGGGGAAGTGTAAGTTTGAGAACTCTCAGCTGTGTAGCTAACTAGCATATAATCCAGGTGCTGCTCTGGATGGTAGTTTCAACGGAAGCACCTCATGTTAAGTTTGGCAGTTCTGGTTTCTCCTGGCTGTTTGTAAGAAGGCCAACAGGACAGCTCTGCTGCTGCTACTTGTGTTCTTCGCAGAAACTCCATCTGTGTCCAGTCCGATTGCTGTTCTGTGGTCTGGTTCCTAGCACTCACCTGCAGTGCCTTGTGTGGATGCAGTGAGCGTTGTGAGCCTGTAGCTTGTAGGAAGGAGAAATGCGTAGATCACAATTGAAGGAAAACCTCTTTTAGCAAGAGACTGAAGACACTGTAGGTTTGGAAAGGGATCAGCAGGTCCAAAGGCTAAAATCCCTAATCCCATGGCTGGGTGTTGGGATGAGGGTGGTAAACTACAGACATGACCAACTGCTCTCCTGACACAGCATTCCCTGCTTGAGCTCTTGGAGACAGACTGCTGGATTAAATGGGCACTGATCTCTCCTTGTAAGGGTGCATCTTTTTATGTTTGTGTTGGAGAAAAGAATTTATTTTTCTTTCTTTCACAACCTGTTGAAGGAAGCTATACAAGTGAATTTAACAGCTCTTGCTATGTTGGGAATAACACCATCACATTTTCGGGAAGTAAAAGTCATGGCTTCCCTGGAAAATTAAGCTGGCTTGCATCGGGCCTGTTGTGACCCCATCTCCTTCCACTTGTGTGCTAGCAGTTGCATCTCCAGGCAGTAAGTTGGTCAGCCGAATTTGCTTCCTCTGTGTGTCCATCCCTTCCCACCACCCCCTAAAAACAGAAGACGTGAGGGGCAGTTAGATGTCAGTGGATGTGGAAAAACTGCAGCTCTGAGTTTGATTTAAGCCTTTGTGGAACCATGCCTCAAAATGTTTTGCAGTAGAGGCTTTCTGAAAAGGTGGTTGAGACCACAAGTAGTAATAGCAGCATTTAGATATTTGTAAACATTTTTTACTCTTTTGAAATAGAGCAGTAAACTTTGCTGTATGTTTAAAATCACTGTCAAGGGAATTGAATTCTCCCATTGTTCAATGATGAAAGAGACATCGTTGCTCTGGACTGGCTCCTGGAAGAGCTTTTCACTGCTGTAGAACCAGTAGTGATTTTTGGCCAATTACTTCAGCTTCTTGTGTAGTTTCTCTGTCTCCTTGTATTTGATTTGCAAAGCCCTTTCCTTGAAACCACCTTTAACATCCAGAGATTTAAAATGAAAGCAAGAAATGCTACTGAATTAAAAATGCCCCATTTTGGATTGTATGTACTTGATGTAAGTGTAACAATACTACATTTTAAAGCAGTAGCTTTCTCTGATGTGCTAAACTGTTTGCAGTGGAGGTGCAATATAAACTTTAGTTTTGGTTTCCCAGTATGTACTGTGAGAGGACCCTTTAGAGGCACTTCAGGAGTTTTCAGATTACAGGTTGGAAAAAAATCAAATTTTTGAAGGCTAGTAGTTTCAGTCAAAGCTTATCAGATTGTTAAAACCTTTTTTCTTTTCTTTTCTTTTTGGAGGATGGAAGAAGTTAGTGTTATCCAGCATTCCTGCTGAGTATATAACTTACTGCCACTTCTGATCTTTGAAGAGAGATTTATCGCTTCCTGTGGCAATACTGAATTCTCAAAAGGTACTCATTGATTACTTGATCCTTGCCTACCTTCCATATTAATGCCCTCCTTTCCTTCCTGCTCAGGAATGACCACTGTTGACTTCTACCTACTGTGAGCTACTAGAGCATTATATGAGCTCTGAGAAGTCTCTACTTGGCTCCTATAGTGTGTGTGGAAATAGTTTTGTCCTGTTGAAGCAGCTGCATCCTCTCCCTGTTCTACCAGCATTTTGACCTACATGAAGAATTTGGCAGCTTCCATGACAGTATGATGGAGCAGACTATCAAATATTCAGATGTCTGACTTGCCTGACAGGACATCTGTAATGTTTTTGGAGACATCTGCTTTGAAAGGCTTGTGCAAACAAATCCTTAAGGATGTTTTCTCCAGTTCCACCAGATTCAAAGAAGGGAGATAGCATCAAATGTTTGTCCTGTTCTGTTATCAGTCTGGCTCTTCCTGGTTAGAAGTACTTGATCCAGTGCAGTTGTTGGTTGCTATGATTTGTTGCCATTTGTTCTTGTCCCAGAGCTGCCTCTTCCCACTTCTGGCACTCAAGATGTAACCTCTTGTTAAGATTCTGGAGAAAAGAGCACACATTGATCCTTATTTCTTCAAAGACACATTTTTCTTTTTTCTTAGTTTCGATGTACTCACTGTGGTCCTGGGTTTTCTTCTGCAAATTAAAAAAAGTAGTGAGGTCCCTTGTCAGTACTGCTTCCACCTTTTCATATGGGAGCCTTGTCTGATGATAGTCTTTGTACAGCCATTCTTTGACTTCTGTCACATGTGGTTTTGTGTCTCTAAACAATGATAGGCTAAGCCTGTGCTCTTCTAGTGCTGTACTCTTAAATACTAGGCAGCTTTATATATTCACTGCTCTGAAAGTGCAGGTCACTGGTAGATTGCCGAGAATGACTGTACTTCTGCACGTTAGCTAAAGAACTAGTCAGTGTTGGACATCTTGCAGAAGTGTTCCAGGTCCTCTAGATCTTGCGTGGAAGCGAATGCAGAGACCAATAAATCTCTCCGTCCTAAGAGCGTTATAGTTATAACTGTCTAGATGAAAAAATTTCACTGTTTTGTGTTTGAAGTTTAAGCATATCCTTCATTTTATATAGTGCCAGAGAATGCTAAAATAATTTGGGTTGGAAGGGACTTCTTGCGGTACCTGTTCAGCCCCTGGCACAGTGCAGGGCCAGCTTTGAAGTTAGATGAGTTTATTTAGGGCTGTATTTAGCAAATATTTTCAATAGCTGAAGGATTAGTGTTTCCACAACATCTCGGAGCAGCCTGCTCCAATGTTTGACCACTGTTGCAGCTTGCCTGTTGTATTTTGTCCTTTCACTGTGTTCCTCAGAGCGTGGTTTCATCTTTTCCTTGCTCTCCTGTTATTTGAAGGTAGCAGCAAGATCTCCCCTTGGCCTTCTCACAGCTGTGTCAGTCTGCTCTTGTAGGTCTTGTGCTCTTACCATGTCACTGTTTTGGCAGCCCTCTGATGGGCTCTTTCCTCTGTATGTCAGTGTGCTGAGCTCAAAAATGGACACTTAAATTTTCAGCTTATCCCTGTTTTTCTTCAGGCGTATCAAACCTTGCCCATATGTCAAAGATCTGATTGGAATGTAAATTCATGCAAGGTATTTTCTGCCAGAAAATACACTGGATACTGTAAGAGAAGTAGGCTATCTTTCCAGTAAAGGAGGGTAGGAGTGGATTTTCTTCCCTCTGGGACATTACCACAGAGTGGATCAGAAGTATGCCTTGCTTTTTTGAAGTATGTATGTTTGTGGTGCTGGGAAACTTTGCTCCTTGAGTTGAACATTAGTAGGTTGATAGTCTTTGAGTGGTGTCTTGAGCTGCTTACTTCAAAACATCTCTTAAAAAAACTCCAGTAACTTAATTCCTTAAGCAGAGTCAATACCTTGTAGAGAGAGAAGGGACTTGCATTAATTTATCAGCAGTTGTAATTTGTGGATGTCCCTGTAAACTCTTCTGAATTTGTGTTGTCTATAGCGTGGAAAAGAACTACAGTTGTTATGGTTTTGTTTCTCTTTTCCCCTACTAAGAGCTTGGGTACATCTTAACACAAAACAGATATCTCCACTGTCAAGTCATTTGTTAAGCAGAAGATTAGGTTTTGAAAATTGGAAGGAAACTGTTTTCTTGATTCAAAACTTCAGGAAGCCCAAAGTTAGGGTAAAAGAATAGCAGTAGATAAAAGGATGCTTCCATTCAATTAAGTGTGCTCTATTGAAGAGTCCTGGTGTATTTTGTCCAGTGATGAAACTTCCAAGATGGTACAGTTCCATGTGGGAGGCGTTCGCCTTACATCAGGTGTCTTCTCAATGGAGAAGTCCTTCACACTTAAGACTACCCTGTGTTAATCTACAAGTTTTTAAGTTTTAGAAAATGGTAGTCCTCTCCAGGGTTACAAGCCAGGAATAAAAACTTAGCGACTAACAGTAGCTATTTTATATGCGTACCACCACTGTGCGCAAGCTCTCACCAGCACAGAACCTGGCAAGGATGCAGCTTGCGTCAGCAGTCTTAATGTGGCCTTAGTAGCAGAGCACACCCCACGTATCCTCTAAGCATCCCCTTTTCTGGTCAGTGAATGTATATAGCATATGTGATTTTTACAGAGTAAGTGTTAAATGAAAAGAGATAAATTGCAAATGCTTTTTTAAAAGCTCACTATCACTGAGTATCCACAGCTCCAACAAACTTCTTATCAGTAGTGTTCTTTGAAGCTGATGAACAATTAAAAATAGACTTACCAAAGAAAAAATGCAGCCAGAACCCAGACTTGAGTGCCTTGTACTAAATAAATGACAGAAGAACCGGGGGAGAAAAGTACTTAAATTCAAAGGGCGTAGAACTAGTGTGAAATTCAACACTGCTTGGCCCGCATCACTGAGTGCAGCAAGAGTATGTGCCTTGCTTGAGAATTACTCCGGTGGAGTTACTTAGTGTTCCAGGGTTTCTAGCATGTATGCACACTGAGGACTGAAAAGGATTACAGATGAGAAATAATGTGCTGTGTTGTAAATATTTTAGTTCTGTAAATGTGAATATTTTAAGCTTTTAATTGATAAGGGTAACAAAGTTAGCTTCACAACTCTTCAACAAGCTGAGGCTGTTCTTCCTCTGGGTAACAAGGTTAGAATTGTGTTAGAGCTGATTTTGTTACTTTATTGATAGTGTTACTTGCTGCATTGACAGTACCTAACAGGTTGTACTTGCTCTAATTTACACCCCTTTAACAATAAAAACTGCTTTGGTGTTGTGATTCGACATTCCACAGCACAGGGGAAAAATACCATCTGAAGCGGGCATAACCAGCTCTAAAACATCATATTGTGCTCTTAATTTGCCATGAGGCATACAGAGTTTTAGGTTGTAAGACCTGTAAATGCTGAAGAGGTAGAGAGAGTAATTTGTAAAATGAGTTCATTCTTCCTGGTGAAAAGTATTAAAGCTGATTAAAATACTCTTTTCATTTTGCTTAAGGCAGTTTTGATAAGTGAAGGGATCCTCAGTTATCAATTCAATGCTGTTCTTCTTAGAGTTGTGGGATTACACGTTTTCTGTTAAACAAGCATTAAACATTCAAACAGTGCTCTTTTTTTTTCCCCTCCCCTTCTCTTGCGTTTCTTTTTTATGTAGTTTCACTAGTGCAACTCATCTGTTCTGTTCCAGAGTGTGTTCTGACATCAAGAGCTGCATGAAGAATAGCCAGCATGAAGAGAACAAATCAGACCAGGCAGAAGTGCAGAAGCGTCAAGAACATAAATGTAAATTAAGGGGTTTTAAAGTGTGGTATGTGTTCCATTCCGAGGCAGGAGTTTCCTGAACACTTAAAGCTTACACTGTGCTGGACGAAACCCTCTTGCCATGCTTCTCTTTTGGCTGGCCTGAGTGTTTGGGCACACCAGAGACCTGGTCTGGATGCAAATAAGTATCTTTTCTGCTGGGTGAGTTCTGGCCTAGATTAGTTTCCTGATCAGTTAGCTGCAGCCTTAGAAATGCTTGCACTAACAGGAGGAATAGTTGGGGTGATGTAGGTGGGAATGAGTGGGCAGTTTAAAGGCAGGGACGGCTTCTCTGACAGAGTTAGTGTATTTGAACTCCTGGTGGAAAAGTATTTTCCTCCAAGGTCAAGTGCTGTTGTGGGATTTCTTTTATTGCCTCATCTGCTTTGAAGGCTGATGGTAATGGCTCTTTTAGGACTCAGTGTATAGGAATATTTGGAACATGAATGCAAATGAATTAGACGTGTATGAAAACGTGGATTAAACTGCTTAAAATTTCAGCATGAGGGCCACTGTCTAGGGTTCACCTGGTGTTGATTCTGTTTATATCTGTTCCAACACTTATTAACTCAGATGAACTTCTCTGCAATGTGTGATTCAAAAGCAAGGAAGACTTAATTTAGGCTCCAGGAGTTTGTCTTGTCCACCACCCTTCTGCTATAGGTGTTTCCAAAACTCTCTTGGAATTTCCTGTCCCTGCTGCAACAGCAGTGAACTATGTGTCTACATTTGGCAGCCTGACATTAAGTTAACTAGCACTGAGTTTAGTTTTCCTTATATGCATCAGGGTGTAATTTGTGAGGTGACTAATAGTTACTGCATGGACAGTTCATGGGTAGGACCCACCTTACCATCCCAGGAATGAGCACTTCTTGCTCCTCACATTTGAAGCCCGGATTCTCTTGTTCAAGCAGAGCATCACTGCTTACTGAGTACTTGTGCAAAGATAAAAGGAATAGGTGTTCCTCCAAAGTTTGTTCTTGTTCACCTAGATGAAGCCTTAGAAGAAAACAAAATCCAAGTACTTGTAGCTTATTATGAAGTCTCCAGAATGCCATGAAACTTGTTGCACTGGTCTCTTTTCAGGTGTGGTAGTGTCTGGTGTTGCCGTTTTGATCTCATGCAACACTGTATCAAATGGCCAAAGAATCCTGCTCTGGTCAGACTGATTTTGAAGAACCACTTGTTTTTGCTGTGTGCCTATTACCAAACTGCGAAGTGAAAGCCTAACTTAATGAAGGGAGGAATGACCACAAATACTTGTTGATAAAACTATTAATCTTTTCCAGTATCTCCCTGCAGTATTAGACTTGACTTTTTGTGGCAGTGGATTTTACAGGCAGTTCTAACCTGAAATAGTTTTCCATTGTTCTCAATTTATTTCCTTCAGGTGTTCCAGTGGTCTTTTGTGAGCCCCTTCATCCTTTTTTATACTAGGAAGAACTGTAAAAGGGAGGGACTGAGGAGTTTTATGATCTGGGATCACCTGAAAATTTAATTCATCTGTGACTGCTATTTTTAAAGTGTAAATCTTCCTGCATTTGACACCTGATAAAATTGCATATTTGTCCTTCTGAAATTAACTGTCAGGTTAGCAAAGCAGAATACCTTTCTTAATATATTAAGAACGGAAGCATTTCTAAAATAAATGGTTGATATGGAAATGTTTAATTCACGTTTCCCTACTTTCACTAGAGAATTCTGTGTATGACTAAAGAACTAGTGTCATCTCATAAGACTGCACTAGCAGTTATTGGAAAAAATAAGGAAAATGTAAAATTTAAAAGATAGGACTGGAATGAGAAATTAAGGAAGAATGGAACAAGGTTTAAGAACAAGAATTATTTACTAAAATTGTCCCAACTGCCTTCTCAATAGAAATTTAATTCTCAAAATCTAAAAGAAAAATAAGGAAAAAAAATTGTATTGCCAAAAATAAAGCCGAAATGCTCCCACCAGACTGCTTTCTTCATTAAGGCTTACCATGTCAAGTTAAAAGTTGGTTATAGCCCAAGTGACTTGAGCATGTGTGGGATTTCTTGTCAGTAACTGCAGTGATTTATTTTTTTAAATAATTATTATTTTTCTTCACAGTGCATGTTTCAAGTGGTTGTCATTGTTGTATTAGGCTTTCCTCTCCATTGCAGGCTACAGCTTATTACAGCAGAAGTAGCAGTATTAGTTGTGAAAGAGCCATGACTCTGGGGCCTTTTGCCACTGTCAGATGTAAGGGTTAAGAGGGAGCTTGTTCTGCAAACAGCTAAGGAGAGATAGGAATTGTGTTTCCTTCTGTTGCTGGGTGACCCTGTGTATATACTGTTTTCATGTCTTGCACATGTCTTCTGCTGAGTTCTTGATCCAAAGTAACAGGTTGACTTTATCCTGGATAATTGCAGAAAATCACAGGTGTGTGCTACTCACTGACTGAAAAATAGGGGTCAGCGCTGACTGAAGGTTCTCATCACTTTGAATTATTTCATGAGACGTGATGAATGTTTGAAAGAGCTCTGCTAAGATCCTTGGGCAGGAGCAGCAGCTAGGAAGATTACTTTTTTTTTCTCCTTCTGTAACCTACAAAAAAGAAGGGGATGGAAGGCTGGAGGTACTTGTAGAAATGTCACAGGATGCATTTTGATTCTAATTCTGCACCAGGCTAGCTGTGAGTAATGAATGTCCTGTAGCCAGGGAGATGGCTTGGCTGTGCTCTTGGGAGTCCATAGGGGCAAAAGGTAAAGATTACTTTTGATAACATCTGGCCCAAAGTGTGCTAACTTCACATAAGTGCAAGTAAAAGGTAACTTTGGTTAACAGTTAACAACTAATTGAATAAAATAATAGTGTGTGGGTCTGATCACAGTTAAATGCTTTTGTCTTTAAACAGGAAGGTGCCCAAACTGTCTGTGACCCAGAGGGTTGGAGGATGCTTGAGAGAAAGCAATTTCACTGTAGTATGTACTTGGTGGATGTCAGGGTGGCACAAAGTAGAGGGACGCACTCAGTGTAGCCACCTAGCTTCTTGGTTACAAGGTTTTGGTGCTGTGGTTTCCTTAGGGCTTTAAGTTGGCACTGCTGCACTCCTAACCTGTTAAGGTTACTCTTAACCTCTTAATGTGGCCCTCGCACTCTTAACCTGCACCCTTACCTCTGTCTGCCCAAGCGTTCGTGTGGGGAATCAGATTGGAAACTGGATGTGTTCTGAGATAATTAACGGTTTTTCCCTGCATTAGTTTTCAGTTGGAATTAGTTCTCAATCAAGTTCTTTATGGTGAGTGAGCTATTCTATCAATACAAAGGAAGGGAGAAGATGAGAGCATCTCTTTCAGCAGCAGTGCTGTGTTTTCCCATTTTATAGGGATTATGAAACGTTATGCAAGTTAAGAATTTGGTCTCCTGTCTGGTTAATGGGGAGAAAGATAGGTTCCTCTAGATGGTAATTTAGTGCAGGGATCCACTTAGCTTTGAATCACACTCTGGCGGAATGTACTCTTCTCCCTGCCCTATTTAGGGAGGCCAGCCTTCCAGCACAGACACCCCGGTTAGATAACCACCAACAGGCCTCCAAACACTGCCAGAACTGGCATCCTTCCCTTTGCAGGGTCAGTGCTTAAGGAAACCATCCTCTACATCTGTATGTTTGTGGTTGCAGCTGTCATTCATGTAACGTTTTTACATAGTTCTTGGGGCTTCTTTACATTGACAGGCCCCTTTTCATACGCAGAAAAAGCACAAGCATTTATTAACCCATGATGAAGTTTGCTATTCTGTTCTAGTTTTCTTGCTTTTCCTTTTCCTTACTCTAAGATGTTGAAGTATTTCTCAAAGTAATTGCTGAATAGTGAATTAATGAAACTGCCTTTTGTTTAAATTTAAAGCTGTAATAAATGTTTGAAGTAGTATATTTGATTTTTTTGTTGTTGTTTTCAGCGCCAGTGTTATAAGTGGCAAGTAAGAAATGAGAAAACAGCTGGAGATGGGCGTAGCAGTCATAACGAGTGGATATGGAATTTAATGCAGTAAGCAAATGAAAGCTTTACGTTTCCAGCATGAGGAAATTACTTAATAAAAGAAACTTATACCAGCTTTCTAGTTTCTGTTGGTAGTAAATCTTTTGTTTTGGATGTGATAGCACTGTGAAAATATCCTGTCCCAAGCTGTTCATGGGATGCTACCTATTCCTTAAAGTTTTTTTAAGCTTTGTCAAGTAGTTACACATTCCTAGGCTTATTTTTAAAAGGAAAAAAAGAGGAAAAAGTTGGTTCCCTCTTTCACCTGCTCCTAAAGAATTCAACACAAGGTTGTTAAGCTTTTGTACTTTTATTTATAATCGGATGCTTAAGTAACTCTACCCCTGTTAAGATTCTATATTTCTGTGGGCAACGGGACTAGAGTCTAGCATGAAATTTGGTTTTGTATATAATCTGAGTTCTGAGTAACCTGTGGGTCTTGGGCTGGTTCTTCATAAAGCCAGTTTAGATCCAGCTGAGCTTCTTTTGAGAGTACCATGCTTGAACTACTCCTAGAACCACATTGAGCTCAAAAGCCTTATAGCCGTGTTTGTGAAGTGCTGAGACCGAGCTCACAAACTGTGCTTGGGGGTGTGTGGTCCTACACAGAGCTCTTCCAGCATCTTCCTACCACTTTCCAAATTGTGTCAGGAATTTTTTGATTCTAGTGCCACACTGTGTGGAGAACAAGAATCAGCATGCTTTTAAACCAAGGGAGGGGCTCTTTGAGCAGAGGTTGCACATACACCTACTTTACATTCTGGATTTGTTGCCCATCTAAGGTTGGGAGCAATTGTAGTGAATAGTGAATTAAGAGCAGCGGTAGGAAGGGCTATACTTAATGCTTTGTGGTTTTATATATGTACATTCGCTTTAGAAAAAGTTACATGCATACCATGTTCATCTCTTTATCAGGGCAGCCCTGCTGGAGGAAATGCAAAGGCTTTCTACCTGTTAAACAACCTTATCTTTGACAATGCTTAGTTGGGAGCCTTTTCAGAAGAAAGATATGGCTATTTCACGATGGGCAGGGAGAATGTCCAAGCACTCCTGCGGTTACTTTGCATCTACTAACATCCTTAAATACTTAGACATACGTATTGACTGCAAGCAAGGGGAAGAAAAGAAAAACTGCCCCTTTGTTCATAAATCCTGTTGGATGTGGTGTTTTTTTGAATCTTGCTTTAAGTGGCAGAAATACTGCACAACTGTAGACTATAGGTGGAATTTTTGCTTATTTGTCTTCAGATTTCAAAGGTTCACAGGATATGCAGGAGAAGCATCAGTCTCCTATGTTTTAACATAGTGCTTTATTTCCGCTCCTGTATCAGTTTTAGTAAGTGGCTAATCCATAAGTGTCAAAGCCATGACAGTTTTGGAGTGGGGGGTGTGTGGAGATTGACTTGAGTTCAGAGTCTAAATGTGGTGTGGGGTTGGTTTTTTCAGTTGCGCTAATGTAACTGCTGATATTTTCATTATTTTATGAATGCCCCAAAATTATTGACAGCTAGTGTTTGGCGTCATTGTTTCTATTGATTTTTTTTAATTTTTTTTTTTCCCTGAAGTGAATGGTATATTATATCACTAAATCTACTTTTCAATTTCTTTGAATGTCCCACAGTTTTTAATGACAGTGCCTTGTTTGGCAAAAAAAAATATTTAGCTATCATTTGGTCTGTGAAGCTTGATGCAGTTCAGAGTTTGGTTTTTTTAACATTGGCTGAGAGGCTGGCAAATACGTCTTTGTGACAGTAGCTTTATTATAAATAACCCAGCTAGAAAAACATGCAAGGCACTAGCCATCTTAATATATAATCATCTGTCTCTGGGTTTATACTGTCTGCATTGACATCTGCAGCAAGTTGTCCTTAATGCCTCTACAATTATGATTTATACTGTTGTAGGACTGCATTAATTGAATGCTATATGTCTCAGTCTTTCTGTGTTGATGCGGTCTTATCAGCCTTGCTGTACTGGAAGATTTTTTAAATCATGTTCCTGAATGTTAACAGTTTATACCTTCAAGATGAATGCTTTGCTGGTTAAGTGTGAAGCTTTTGAAAAGGACCCGGAATGGGAGAAGATTGTATTGTAGTTGGGTTCAGACTTTCTTCTGTGCTGCAGTTAGTAGGGCTGCTGGCATTAAATTACTTTCTCTCAAGCAACCTTTTGATACCTTTCATCGGAATAAGGTGTCAATTTTATCATATGCATACCCCATCTTATTTCTGCTTGTTTCAGTTTTTTAGGTGAGCTGCCTGTCAGTTATTTGAAAAAGCTTAGGTATGTTGTTTGGATGTCACAACTTTCTAACTGGCTCATTGGATTGTGACAGCGCGTAAAGCTGTTCAGTGACGCAGTCTCTCATCAGAGTTGGTAGAGCCCGTTGAGTGAGCATGTGTGTAAAGACTAGTGTGAGCTACTCCTTGGGAATTGTAGTGTTGATACCAGATATCCTCTGGTCTTGCCACAGTCACTGTCCTTATTCTGGAAGCTCTTATCTTTGTTTTTTTTTTTTTTCAGTCTTGATTTACCTAATCATCTTCTCTTAACCTGCTGCGTTGTTTTCCTTTTTAGATTCAGTCATTGTGGAACTAAACTATTGGTATAAGGTACAGTAACTAGTAGGAAGAGAGCTGAAGATAAAAGGTAGGGAGAATGGTAAGACATAATTCAGCAGTTTTTATTCCTAGTGTTCCACTGTAATGGTCTTAATTGTAGCAAACAGCACGTGTCCTCTGAAATATTGGAAAATTTTTCTCAGAACTTGGCTGGGTAATTTCTAGGAGTGTAAATCTGTAAAAAGTTGAGGAAGATCCACTTCTATTGAAACTAGTGGAAATGAAAAATCCTCAGCAAGCTACAGGACAACATCCAGTGAGTTGATGGTGTCTTCTGGTGACTCCTCCAATAAATACAAAAATTTCCTCTAAAACCCACTTTGTGAAAAGGGAGGATTAAGTTTAAAAAAAAAAAGTACAAGGAAAGGAAAAAAGCTAACAAATACTTTAAGACAGAGTGATTGAGAAGTGACGTGGACAGGCAGCACAAAGCTCACTGCAGCAGGGATGAAGAGTCTTTCCAGACATCTTATTTAATAGGAAAGAGCCCATACATTTTGCCCAGTCCCCTTTCCTCTCAAGATTAGAGGCCATCCCGTGTCACCTTAGTTGTAGAAATAATTTGGAAATCCACACTTCCTCGGGAAGAAATCTTGTATCTTGGCAAGATTTTTATGCTGACCAAGACATTGAGACTCCTGTATATTTCTGTATTTTTATGGTACTTTGTTAATATAATGTGGAATGGTTTGTAATTTTCTTTAAAATACTGTAACATTTCCCCTGTTGGCAAGAGCCTGGTTTAAAAAGTAGTTTTCATACTCATTTACTGAAAGGAACAAGTGCAATAGGCAGGAGTAAATGCCCATCCATGTGCTGAATTTTGGAATACAGGAGGCCTGAGTCAGCATGAAGTAGAGGGCAGTGAAAGAGGAGGTGGCAGGAGACGGCCCGGCCGCGCCGCTGCAGTGCGTGTGACTCGCCGCTGGAGGACAGCCGTGCCTCGCCGCCTGCCATGGGGTCTGGCTTTTGCAGGAGGATGTTGCGAGTAGTGACAAGTAACTCTAGGGTAAGACGTACGTGTCTCTGAAACAAGAGGAGATGGAAGAAACAGGGGTGTCTTAGTTTCTTTACTGAATGATTGTAAGAGTCCTTTCACTTATTTCACACACAGGTAAACCCCTCGCTGTGAGCATCCTTTAAACTAAGCCTTGCCTGCGGGCATTTATTTGATCACGGTGTAAGCCTGTGTTCCTAGGCTGGAAAACCTTCCTGACAGCATGACCCATATGCCAGAGTCTTTGTGTGGGTGACCTGTTCCTTGGTAGACACAGGATTTTCTGTTGTGCAAGTGTGAGATGATGCCTTCCTACTACTCCACTGGAGGACCTGCTTCTGCAGGACCCTAGAGGACACTGGCAAGTCTTGGCCTGTTGACTTACTTCCAGGTGACCTAGCTGTCTTATTATAGCTTTGATACTGGCAGTTAATGTGAGGGTCCTTCTGAGAGCCCCACCTGAACTGCTCAGAGCTGCATGTGTTTGTGTCAAGGTTGCTGACCTCTGCTCTGTTTCTTTACAAAGCACCAAAGTGGAATTGCATTAGCTCTGCAGATGGGCTTTTCCCACTTTTTCCATCCATCTTAAATCTTTTGTTATTACACCCGCAGCCATTTATTACACTCTTATATTTTGTTTAGCTCTGTCCTTCCTTTTCTTGTTCCAGAGACTTTTGGTCACCTGAAAAGGCATCTCCTCCCCCTCTCTCTCTCTCTTTCTCTCTCTCTTTCTCTCTGCAAATACTTGAGATAATTGAAAAACAATTTGCTCCAATTGTTTTGCAGTTGCTGCAGGCCAAAGACCAGCACTCCATTCTGATTGCCTGCTGGCTAGTGTTAAGTACTTACATCATCTTGTGTACTTCATCTGTTTGTCCATATGGATTTGCTCTGACTTGAGAATCTGAGGGGTGGTAAAGGAAAGGAGCGGCCGGATCCCTGCAGGGAGCACACATGAAGCCATATGTCAGTATTTCTGGGTATTGGGTGCCCCCTGGAGACTGCTGCTGCCCACGACAGCCTGGATATCGAGACAGCACATTAATAGATGTCCCTACTCTGAACAGGCTGAGGAACAACGCGAACTATATTGTTCTCGCAACAGAAGTGGAGGATGCTAGAAAAGGCAGTAGAGTAAAAGCAAGGTCTTCTCTAAAAATAGTAGCAATTACATGTCTTGTAATTCTTAAAGCTAATGGAGACTGACAGCTGTTTCATGTTTGTGTATATAAGCCTGTGTTTCAGAAATGAGGATGCAAGATTAAGTGTAGATATTTGAAAGTATTACAATGTGAGATTTAAGTGCTGGGTTTAGAAGAGAGGTTAAGTAAGTTCTTTTAGCTGATCTGAGAGGCCAGTCAATCCAATAGGAAGATGTGGAAGTATCTTTAGAAAACCTGGATTGGAATCAGAACTTTATCACAAGCTTTATAAGGAAGCTCACATTTACTTGTTTCAGTAGTAAAATTGACCTTGGTACCTTTTTAACACTTAACTGTGGAGTATAGTAAATTGCAGCCTGATGCAGGGAATGTATTTGACACGGTTGTGCTTTCATTTTTCCAAAGTAAACCACCTGAAGCCGAGGTAGACTTACAAAATACTCCTTTACTATGTTTTTTATTAATTCCATTTGGGGAATAAGACAGCTGCAAAACTATAATTTCTTTTAGCTATATTACTCTTGAAACAACCTTCCTGTTAGAATGAGAATACAGAAATTTCATATTTTACCCTGACTGCAAAGAAGAATGATCAATAGTCTGAGGAGGAAGAAAATCTCAGTGTTATGCTTACATACAGCTATTTTTCAGAGTTACAGTTAAGGCCCACCCTAATGCTGAGCTTCAGTATTGTTTGTTTATGACTACGTGGGCAGTTTTAACTCGGGTATCATGAGAAATTTAATTTGAATCCACATGATTTAAATCGAAGTAAAATTTTACCTGAGCCTTGCTGCCTGCTGCATCTTGTTCAGCCCGAAGAGGGCACTGTGCATCATCCTCTGCTCTGCTCAGGAGCCAGGCGGTGCCCAGAAGTGGGAGCAGGAGTTGAACCATTCTGCTTACAAGAAATGTACTTGACTAACTCGATTATGTCCTTTTTTTGTTGTTTTGTTATTCAGATAAGTTTAAGCGTACAGGAAGAAGCAGTTGTTTGACATGAAACCAGTGAGACTTAAGTTCTTGTGCTTCATTCTTAGTGCTTTTTCTTCCTGGAAAAGTTCTGCAGTTCTTAAATGTAACAATTTGTTTAAGGTTGACTTTTTACTTTTAACAGTATGTTATTTTCATATCTTTAAAATTTATACCCAAAGACTACCTCTGATATTGCTAAGCTATGTGAAGTGACTAAACCAGCTCAATAAGGAACGATAATGCTGTACATCTTGCCTGTGGGATTTGTGGTCTTTGAGAAACAGGAACATGCATATCACTTAATTTCTCTTCCTTACTTTCCTTCCTTTGCAAGAAACTGGTACAGTTGTCTCACTTGAGACAGTGTTCTGTGATTGTCTTGGTTTACAGTGGTAATATGCTCGTGGAGACCTACAGCTCTCAAATCGTGTTTTCTGAATATGATAGCAATACGTTGGTGCTGTTGAGCCTTTTTTTTTTTTTTTTTTCAGTTAGGCCTCTTGTCCCTCTCTGGGATTTGTGCAGTTGTTAAGATACGTTGATGGCATACAGCATTCATTCTCTTGTTTTTACAGCAGGAAGGTGAAATGGAAGGTGAGGCAGTCGAAGCTATTGTGGAGGAATCAGAAACATTTATTAAGGGGAAGGAGAGAAAAACCTATCAAAGACGCCGTGAAGGTGGGCAGGAGGACGATGCTTGTCATATACCACCAAACCAAGCAGATGGAGGTGAAGTAGTGCAGGATGTCAGCAGTGGTGTGCAGATGGTGATGATGGAACAGCTGGATCCAACTCTTCTTCAAATGAAGACTGAAGTAATGGAAGGTGCAGTGCCTCAAGAAACAGAGGCTACGGTGGATGACACACAGATCATAACACTTCAGGTTGTTAATATGGAAGAGCAGCCTATAAACCTTGGTGAGCTTCAGCTGGTCCAAGTACCTGTACCAGTGACTGTACCTGTTGCCACCACATCTGTGGAAGAGCTTCAGGGAGCTTATGAAAATGAGGTTTCCAAAGGAGGCCTGCAAGAGGGAGAGCCCATGATCTGTCACACCCTCCCTTTACCAGAAGGCTTCCAAGTAGTGAAAGTGGGTGCAAATGGTGAGGTGGAGACACTGGAGCAAGGTGAACTTCAGCCACAGGAAGATCCCAATTGGCAAAAAGATCCAGACTATCAGCCACCAGCCAAAAAAACAAAGAAAAACAAAAAGAGTAAGCTTCGCTACACTGAGGAAGGCAAAGATGTGGATGTCTCTGTGTATGACTTTGAAGAGGAGCAGCAGGAGGGTTTGTTGTCTGAGGTCAATGCGGAAAAGGTGGTGGGCAATATGAAGCCACCTAAACCAACAAAAATTAAAAAGAAAGGTAAGCTTCCCATCTTCAAGTGGATTTTGAAAATGTATTTATTGTGGTGGGACCTTGCAATATGATTGAAGTGACTGAGTAGATGAAAGTGGGAGGAAAGCAGACGTGCCCAATGTCACTTACTCTTTATATAGTAGTGCTCAGCTCTATTGTTTCTTGGGCAAACCTTCCATCTCCTCCATCTAGGCTATAAAGGAGCTCATTTTCCTCAAGTGTGATGCTGTGGCACTAGTAGTCCCATAGCTACAATTGAAAAAAAATCTTATCTTTGCTGTAATACATATATAAGTGTTTGTGTACACATAGTTTACATGAGGAACCAACAGTATAATTAATTCTGTGGGATTTTTTCCTAACCAATTGCTGGGTAAGTTAGATGGTGCAACATACAGAAATAAGTGTTTGACTTTTATTAAAACTGTAAGTTCAGGAACCCTTTTTAGAGTAGAAAAGGAACATTGAGTGCTGGCATACTAATGAAAATTGAAGCCAAGCCAGCCATAGGCAATGGCTGTTGCTAAGGATATGCAGTTGGATTTAATGGGACACAGTGGTTCCTTGTAGTAGTTACACCTCCAAGAATCTTTCCTTTTCCCTGCTGATCTCTTCTATTACACAGTAGACCACAGTACTGTCAAGTGTAAAGATATTTCCTTCATGGCTAGGTGTAAAGAAGACATTCCAGTGTGAACTGTGCAGTTACACTTGTCCACGTCGTTCCAACTTGGACCGCCACATGAAAAGCCACACTGATGAAAGACCACATAAGTGCCATCTCTGTGGCAGGGCTTTCCGGACAGTCACGTTGCTGAGGAACCACCTCAACACTCACACAGGTACTTTGTTTTTGCGTACACTGTTTTTGTAGGATCTGCTCTGTCGTTAGAACGGATAAAAAACCAGGATGGATCTATCTTGAATCTAATTCCTCCTATGGAACAAGCTAAAAAGGAAGAAACCATACAGTGCGGTCATTTTCTCATGCAAATGCAGTCGTTTTCTGCCTGACCAGGTCAGGTGCAGAGCTTGTCCTGTACACAGGTATAAAACTGATCCTGGGCTTGATCAGAAATTACCTGAAGTTATAGAAACATTCCGTTTGTCTTGGGCATTAGTACTCATACTCTAAGCTTTGTGTTGGTGCCGCTGTTTGCAGAAAAGTAAGATGAGAATGAGGCTGTAGCTAAACATAAGGGAATTGAGAATAACATAAAAACCTAACCCAAAGGAACAGATTATAAACTGGACCAATAAAATTTATGGCTGGGAACTGTAGCACATTTCTGTTGGTTCTTACTAAATTTTCTGGGTATAAAACTACAGGTAATTGAACTGCAATTAAACTTAAACCTGTTGTGACCTTTATGCCAAAAAAATGAATGTAACTCATATCCCTTGTTTTCTCTGCATACTTACATTATATCTAACTGGGTGGTTTGAAATTTGTAGATAACTAAGTGATAAAAAAACAAGGGAGTTTGTTTCCTCACTGAAAAGAGTAATTTTCTTAAGATATTCAATCCATTAGTTACTTACACAAGAGTCACAGCTTTTGTATATTATTCGCTGCTCTAATCTTTCAGAACATGAAAACAACGTTGCTAATTCACTCAAAAAAACAACCAACCAAAAAAACCCCAAACCAAACCCTCAAAACTGTCCTATATTTTCTTTTGTCACTAAATCTGAATGTGGTTGTCTTCCTGTTTTGCTGCAAACGATTAGGTACTCGCCCTCACAAGTGCCCAGACTGCGACATGGCCTTTGTGACCAGTGGAGAGTTGGTTCGGCATCGCCGCTACAAACATACCCATGAGAAACCATTCAAATGTTCAATGTGTGATTATGCTAGTGTGGAGGTAAGTTAGTTAATTGTTGCAGCACTGAATACTTCCTTGTACGTTTCAAAGCTTGTTCACCATCTGCTATAAACTCTGTTCTTAGGCATTTCCTCTCTGGCCATTTGCTTAAAAGGCTCTGAGCAAAAAAAAAAAAAAAAAGTTAGAAATCAGATCTGTTCTTGGAAGCAAATGGTGGGGTTTCCTCACTTAATGAGAACACAGTGTGAGAGCATTTATGCATAGAAATCTTAGGCGATACCCATTTCCTCTTTGGAGACAATAGTTGTTGTCATTGTTTCTTAAATTAGTTGTCAAGATGATTGCAGGAATTGTGGCATGCTCCATGTTGGAGGCAGCCATCTCCTGCTGCAGTAGACTTTGAGACTAGATGTGCCCTCCTGCTTTAGGAATGTGCATTCTGTATATTATCTGTTCATGCCGTTAAGGCGACTGTAGCCAAAACTGAGCCTTTGCCTCAACGTTGGTGGAAAAACAGCTTTTCTGATATTGGATGATTGTCTAATTTGATCAGGTAAATTAAGCTTCCTTGAATGATCTCCCCTGTGCAGTATTGTTACTTAATGCTACAGGACAGCCTTTATATTGTGATAGGAAATTTGAGCAAGATGATGAGCAACATAATTTTTTTTAAAATGGGATGTGCAGTGGAAGAAGGCTCCAGTGGGGAGAGGTTCTGTAGGGGCTTTGGGCTTTTTTTTTCTACCCACACTGTGGGTGCAGTGCTGTAATTCCAGGCCCTGTGGTTTAAGAGCTGAATAAATTGTGTTGTAGTGGGTTTCAGAGCATGAGTTAGGAAAGAATAACTAAGTTGGTCTGTATGTGAGTGCTTGTTGAATTTTGTAGATAAAGGTTGGTGATTAAGCAGCATGGTCATGTTTGAGCAGAAAATGCCTTAACATTTGTGTTCATGCTGACCTTTAAGCTAGGTCTGTGCTTTCTAGATAAAAGCAGGAGAGGAAAGGAATTAAGTCACCTTGTTGATTGTAGGACTAAATTTTTTGTTGTTCTTGGTAAGAAATTGATTTATCCCTCTCAAAGTAACCGGAGAGAACCCAAGAAAGCACCCTGTGGAGAAAAATACAGTGTACAGGGGACACTAACTTGCATGGTTTCCCAAAACACTTTCTTGTGTCTCTCCAGGATACTTTCAAATTTTAGCATGTCTTCAGATGCTGAGATGGTTGAAAACAGTAAGGTGAGCACAAGGCGCTAAACCAGGCTCATTGAACGTAGGAACAAGCATCAGGGAAGCCTGGGAATGACGTTGGGAGTTGAAGTAGAGTGGGCAGGAGCGAGTGGCTATGTGCAGTGCAAAAATAGTATTAAAACATGCTTGTTTGGGTTAGTGGCAAGATAAAAGTAGACTGCCTTAAACTCTTGACTGATATATTGTACTTTCGGCAATCTGACCTGCTAATCTATGCCAACTTAAGTCTTTCTCCTGACTTCCAGGTTAGCAAATTGAAACGCCACATTCGTTCTCACACCGGAGAGCGTCCGTTCCAGTGCAGCCTGTGCAGCTATGCCAGCAGGGATACCTACAAACTGAAGAGGCACATGAGGACCCACTCTGGTACTGATGCCATGTTTGTGTAGTGTGTTGGTTTATGTTTTAATGTTAAGAGTGCTGAGACTGTGTGCTAACACTCTTGATGAACACTCTGCAGAAGAAATACTATTTTGTAGTTTAATATAAAACTCTTATAAAGTCTGTAGTTGCAGAGGATGCACCATAATTTGTAAGCACTAGTAAATTCATAACCTGGTAGTAATTACTGTACTGAGAAATTAGCTTGGAGGGTTCTGATTTCCAGTTTGACTGTGAGGTGGTAAAATACAGGCACTTCTAGTAAGAGCAGAAGAAAGTTTATCAGTGTTCTGCTCTCAGCTGAACTTTCTAGGCATTTACAGTTTCATGCTTGAGTGTGGTTGCAAAAGTATCTCACGCGTGTGATTCATAAACATTCTAAATCTTTTCTTCTATTGAAGTAATTTTTTAGCACAAAATGTTGCTGGAGTGGCAAGTTAGTCATACTGCTAAAATTGAAGGAAATAAAACGCTCTTGCATTGCATTCATTCAGAACCCCCAGCCCCAAAAAATCTGATGCCACTTGCTGTCTTCTGGCAGCTTGCATGTTAGGGCTTTCATGCCTTTCTCAGAGTAAGAATGATAATCAAACTTGTTTGCTTAAGGATTGATTTTTTTGTAGAAAGATGCATACTGGAGAGAAAACTTCTAGAGAAAGACATTATTGAGCTCTTTCTAGAGTTACTGTTTCTATCAGCTAGCTGACTGTTGAAAGTTTCTGGGAGGTTGTTGTGTTTGGGGCTTCTTGGTGAGATTTCTTTTTAATAAAAGTACTTGTGCTATTTTTTTCCTTCTGCTACCAAAGGAGAGAAGCCATATGAATGTTACATCTGCCATGCTCGCTTCACTCAGAGCGGTACCATGAAGATGCACATTTTGCAGAAGCACACGGAGAATGTGGCCAAATTTCATTGTCCTCACTGTGATACTGTTATAGCGAGAAAGAGTGACTTAGGTATGTATCTCACAGAAGTGGCCATTTGGTGAAGATTCTACAAAACGCTTTCCAGAATTAAAGTTCAAATAACCCAACTGCTGTTTCTTTAACCTAATAGTTCTGGTAACTGTAAAACATGAAGCACAGGCTTAGACGTGTGGCTTACACTAGCTGCTGCAAACAATAAGAATTCTTGGTTTCTTTTAATTATTTGAAAATGTAGCATGTTTTCCAAGTGTACGAGACAAGTTACTGTTTTCAGGCCTATAGATGCAAGGCATTTATTGAACTTGGGCTGAGATTACAACTACATATGGATTGGGGTCTGAAAAACCAAAAGGTCACATGGCTTGACCCTCCTGCACATTGGAGGCCATTAAGTTTCATGCAGATATTTTTATCAAGCTAAAAGGTCTGAATTAGACCAAATAGTTTAATTTTTCAGGATGTGGAGCTGTGTGCCTCAGGGTAGGAGAGACTGGGTTGTCACAAACCTTGCAGTAGGAGACTCTTTGGATCTAGGGAGCAGTACCTGGTGTGATTCCGGCAGGCAAGCTCTCTTATGTTCTACAAGAAGTTGAAAAATAATATCACACCCAGAGCAGCTGAGGAGAAGGAAGAAGCCACGATTTGGCAGAACTTTCTGTCTATAAACAGAATATCACCCAAGTAATGGGAAGGCAGGCTCTCTTCCAATAAAGACAAGTGTAAAGTGCTACAGTGAGAGGCAGTTTGAGAGGCTGGCAGTCAGTTGATATAAGGAGCAAACGAGCTGATTTACAACAGAGGAAAACTGATGTTAGCTATGTAGAATTTTTCTTCTAATAATCCTTTAGTCTACTCTAAGCTACCTTGTGCAGCTGTGGTATGCTTTTAGTTGGAGGATTTTGAAGAAGTGACTAAAACCTCTGTTGGGGATTATCTGCTGGTATCCCTGTTGCCTTCTAGTCATGTCACTCTGACTGCTAATCCTGCAGAAAATCCTGTTTTCCCCTAGTGTATTACCTGGCTTCTGGCTGCATTCAGGCAATTGAGAGTAGTCTTAAACATAACAGTTTGCAAGACACTTTAGTTTGACAATCATACTCTTTCAAATGGAAGTGTACTGTATTAGCACAGATTGTTAATAACCAAATCTAGAATCCTGTGGAAAAGCTTGATGGGAGTTTTTCTGCAAGATCTTTCTGTCTAGAAATTGTTCTGGTTGCTTTTAATTGAAAGTCTTCTAGGTTTTTTGTAGAATCCTAAATTAACTATTTCACTTTTTTGCCTTGAGCTCAAGAGTATGTGGAGGGAGATTGCTGAGGGAACTGTAGGCTAGTCTTTCATGCTTGGAAAGCCATGGTGGTTGAAGCCTCTGATTCTTTTGCTCCTAGGTGTCCATTTGCGAAAGCAGCATTCCTACATCGAACAGGGCAAGAAGTGTCGCTATTGTGACGCTGTGTTTCATGAGCGGTATGCCCTCATACAGCATCAAAAGTCTCACAAGAATGAGAAGCGCTTCAAGTGTGACCAGTGCGATTATGCATGCAGACAGGTAAACTGGAGGGACCAGCACCCCTTAGGAATGTAAGAACAGGAGCTAAAAATATGAGGTGGAAATCTTAGCTGTTAAGTTGGACCAGCTGTCAAGATCAAGTTCGCTCTCTGCTTTTTGAAGGGTGTGAAGGAAAGTTCAGTGGCCTTTGCTTCTTGATGGTGTAGCGTTCCCCTGTAGAGAGATACAGCCTTGATGTATCTGTTGACAAAGGACTAAGAGACTATATAGGATGGATGTAGCTAGGACTGAATATGCCATCAGTCAAGATGTTCTCACGTTCCTGTGGAGTCATCCTTTCCATGACATTAAGGAGAAAGCTTTGGCCTTCTTGTAGCTGAAAATTTGCTCTCTGTATCCCTCTATCTGAGTTCTCAGGTTACTTTTCCTGTCTTGCTTGTCCCTGCCAGGAGCGACACATGGTCATGCATAAACGGACCCATACTGGAGAAAAGCCTTATGCCTGTAGCCATTGTGACAAAACCTTCCGTCAGAAACAGCTCCTTGATATGCACTTCAAACGATACCATGATCCCAACTTTGTCCCTGCTGCCTTTGTCTGTTCCAAGTGTGGCAAAACATTCACTCGCAGGGTAAGGGAGTATACTGTTTTGAATTGGGGGGCTTTTAGGGTGGAGTGAGGCATTTGGCCAAGGGAAGAGGAACATGTTTACCCAGAAGGAATGCTGAGTGAGGTACAGAGCACAATACTGACCTCTTAAAAACAGCACTTCTTTGAGAGGAAGAGACAGGGGAAAACCTGGTATAATTCAGAATTATTATTAACATATTGGCATTGACATCATGAACAATGTAAAAAGACAACTTTATGAATAAAAATCAGTGAAATCTACCCATTTCCCCTTAATAGTCTTCCTTAAAAGAAAAAAAGACATGTTACCAGAAATGTGTTTGAAAATACAGAGCCGGGATATCTGATCTTGAATTCAATGCATGTTGTATTTTTTGTTGTGTTTTTTCTCTTCCACTGAGTAGAACACAATGGCCAGACATGCCGATAACTGCTCTGGCCTAGATGGTGGGGAAGGAGAGAATGGAGGAGAGACAAAGAAGGGCAAACGTGGCCGAAAGAGAAAGATGCGGTCTAAGAAAGAAGATTCCTCTGATAGTGGTAAGAAACAGCTTGGTACATTCTGAGAATTACAGGCCTGTGATTTGCTCTGTGTATGAGCTCTTAGTTTGCCTGTTCTTCAGGTTTGTTCTGGCACTTGCAATGCTTTTATCTAGTTGGCAAGCAAAAAAATGATAGTACATGGCCAAGTATAGAGGTGACTGCCTGTGAGGGATAATATAGATTCTGCTGTCTCGGGCCTCTTCCAAGACAGAGTAGTTGAAAAAACACTGTCTGACACCCCTTGCCTAGGCTGTGTAGTTCCTGTCCTGCCAAATCTTCAGTGTGTAAAATTCTCTGGTAATGTTTTCAGTGTCCCGAAAGAAACCGTGTGTTTCTGTGGTGCACTGCTATGAAACGGAACACGTGCCTGCTCCAGCGCTGCCGCGTCGCACGCGGCGTGTCTGCACAGCCCCGCTGCTGAATAGCTTGGCTGCTTCTGTGGCTGTCAGCATCCAAGAGAATGGTGGACGTAGTGCTGGCCATCTGTGGACTCTTGTGAAGGGCCTGCTGAGACAAAGGATTAAGGAGCTGGTGGTGTCTTCAGCTTCACATGTATGCTGGTATTGAGAAGATGGCTTTGGGGGGGCTCTGACTTCCTGGACAGTGTGCCAGAACATGGGTTGGGTGCAATTTGTAACAGGGCAGCTGCTGCCTGCAAGCTTCTCCAGAACAGAAACTGTTGCAGCAAACAGTGATCACCTTCACTGCAATTATTTGTGAAGGAAATTGGTCCTAGTAGAGGGGAAAACTTAGCCATATCTTCAGCAGGAAAATCCAAGTAAGAGTCTCAAGACCAACCAGTTAAAAGATTCTGCAAAAGCAGTATTGCTGATGAGTCTTCTATCGAGTGCTTTATGTAATTAATTAAAGGTGTAGGTTGGGAAAAACAGGGATCTTTCTGGCTAGAGAATGTGTATCTGGAGTTCTGATGTGGCAGACAGGTTTTATAGGATGAGTATGGTCAAATGGCTTAGGCATACTTCGACTGCACAAACTGTAGAAATAAGTGCTTAATCTCATGTTTGTAAAGATATTTGAAAAAATGTGTTACAATCAGTTGAATAGAGCATGTGTAAGTAATTGTTCATTTAAAATATGAAAAGATCATGGAGACAGAGTAAAATAACTGCCTTGATGGAAGGTGATTCAAAATGTGGGGTTCTGGAGTATCTAATTTTTAATATCTGATTTGTAGGCTTTTGGGGAGTTTAGCCTATTCTAGCCCAAATTCCATTTAGCTGGTATAGTCTGGGTTCAAAACAGGATTTTTTGGTCAAAAGTCACGCTTGTTAGGTGAACGGATGATGAACATTGTATGATTGTGGCTTAGACTCCGTAACTGAGAATTCCTTCAGCCTCAGATGAGTTGACGTCTGGGTTGACTTCTTCAGGAGTCATTTGATAGATGTGAATGATTGACTGGTGTGAGCTGAGCAGCAGTAGGAAAGAGGTCCTAACCATGTTCTCTGGAGCGTTGTGTTATTCAGTGTTGTTTTTATCTCTAGATCTGCAGTTTCACGAGTTCTGGCAACTGCTAAATATCTAAAAATGGTGAGCAAAGCTGTGACCTATCTCGTGCTAATGGGAAAAATACCAGATAGCAAATGATTAGTAGTGTCTCCCATCTGGCCTGTCTGCCCAACATTAGACAGACTGTTAGTTGATAGACATTGAGTTGAAGAGGGGAGTGTAAAGAAGCTCTAAAAAGGTGGGACCTGAAAAATCTAACAAATGAAAGAAATTTGGCTTGGGAATATTCCTTGAGTGACAGTGTAAAATAATGCAGCATATACATGCCTCAGTGTATGCAAGGGAGATTGTTTGCATTTTTTTTCCCCTTCAGTCAAATAAACAGAAGTAAGTATGCCTCGTGCTGTGGCCTTTTGTTCATGAGTGAAGCTACTTTTCTGTGCAGTGGACACCCTTACAGATTCAAGGGCAATCATTTTGCTGTCCAAACAGTATTACCCTATTCAACATGTCTTACTGCTTTTTGTCTGCTTTGGTTTTGCCCAAGGCACTGTGAACGTGTTGATGGTGCTAACCTAGTAATTTTAACAAGTTTTCCAAAGAATGAAGTGTAGAGCAATAAGCTCAGTTAACAACAAGTTGCAAAAAAACCCACAGCTTGCCATGAGGACTGTTGGACTTGAGTCAGCTCTGAAATGCAGTGAGTTGCAAATCATTGATGTGAATGGGAGGTGCAGTCATAAATTCATTTGAGTAGACAGGCCTTCATAAATATACTGTGTTAGACCTGTCCTGCCTCTGAAGGAGGGAAGTCTTGGGGAAGATTCTTTTGGTTGCTGCTTGGTAAACCGCATGCTGATGGCCCTGGAAAGCATGGTGAGTGGTCTGCAGACCTGTGCTCACCCAAAATGCTTAAGAACTCCCCAGTTCTGTGTGGTTCTGCCATACTCAACTTGAGATTTTAAGGTTTGGACATAAGCTGCCACTGTGGTTTTCAATCCACTTAACAGAAGAAGACTGAAGTTTGAGGGCTGGGAGACTTGCTCTGGGGTCCCTCTTGAGTTCTAGTGTTTCATAGCAGCCACTGCAGTGTATCTATCACTATTTACATGTGACTGGCCCCTTTTATCCTCTTACCCCTCTATTTTTCCCAAATGTACTCCTCTCCAAATCACCTCAGCCCCTCCCCTAAGCATCCCATAAGTAGCCCCCTGTGATCCAAAACTGCCTTTCCCCTGCTTCCCATTACATGTCCCACCCCCAGCCAACAATTCCCCCATACCCCTTGGTCTGACAGGTGATGTGGAGAGCTGCTCCCAGTGACTTGCTGCGGTGGGTTTCCCACCTGGATGCTGGGGCTGATGGCTCTCCTGGGAGTGTCCCAGACAAGATGTTTGTTCCTAAGAAGTCGTTGATTTGGGTTCTCACTTTCCATTGTGCACCCCTGTGCTCCTCTGGGTTGTGCAGGTGGGGCTTTGGTGGACTGATGGCTTCTCTTTTGGGCTTGGGAGCAGCCCAGCAGTGTATTATTTGGTCTCACTCCTGCCATTGTGTCTCTGAGCTCCTTTGTGGATGTGCAGAGGAGCTTTTGTTGCATAACCTAACATAATTAGGTTTCCTTTTGCTTTCTGAAAGACAACTTGTTCTCTCTAATATGAGGGTACCAGACTGACAGTCTGTTACCACTTGCTTCTTGACAAAGGCCTTGTTTGCCGCCTTGCTCATCAGAGTTGACTCCTTTTGGATGAGCATTTGATGGTGGTTCTCTGCAGATGAATTTATTTCGTGCTTGTTTAAACTGAAGACTTACCTAATGTTTCTTACAGAGGAAAATGCTGAACCAGATTTGGATGATAATGAAGATGAGGAGGAGACAGCAGTAGAAATTGAGGCTGAACCAGAAGTCGAGCAAGAGGCTCCTGCACCACCTCCCAGTAAGAAGCGAAGAGGAAGACCACCAGGCAAAGCTGCCACCCAACCAAAACAATCCCAGCGTAAGTCACTAATTGAAGTTTTTGTTATACTGCTTGCCTGAGCTGCTTTTTCCTTGGGTTTGGCAGTTTTTGTAGAACAGATTCCCTCAAGTGAGCTTATTTACAAAGTAGATAACTGTATTTGTCTCTGCTGAGAACTCACCTTTTATCTAAAACTTGTTGCAGGGGTTTCTTGTTTATGAGGAAACATAGCCACTTCAGACTGCTGAAAGGAGAAGACATTATTTTTCCTGTAGTATTATCCCATTTCATAGACATGAAAACTGCTCACTTCTTTTTGCACCAGTTATGGTGTCTCTACTAGAGTACAGTACTATAGTAAAGCAACTGTTAGTACAATCACCATGCTACTCTTATCCGTGTAGACTTCTGTAGGTATCACCACAAACATGTTTTAGGCCTGTAGTTCTCAGCATAGCATCAGTGCAGATGTCATTTGAACTCTACAGCATTTTCTCTGTAAGAATAGGCATCAGTGATTGTGAAAAGTCTAAGTAAATACGTTCTAGAAACAAAGCAGGAAGGACAGATTTGTTCCTTCAAGGGGTAATGGCTTCCTCGATGGCTTGCCTGTCTGCTCAGTGCTACACGTGCAGCCTGTGTCCTTCCTAGAATTACAGCCTTTGCAAATACGTTGAATTTGTCACTGGGTTCTGCTGAATTTGAATTTTTGCCCATACACTGATACAATCTCTACAAAATCCATTGTTTGAATAATGTCTTAATACCAAGAGGCGTAGTGGAACTGTTGTGGTAGCACATCTTCATGTAGAGGCGAGGAGATAGATGCTTGATACTTGGATGAATGGCACAGGTTGAATCGCTCCCCACTAATGTGGGAATGAGAATTGTGGGCCCCACCTTCCCTTTCTGTGGAAGAGTCTTAAGTATCTACTTACTGCAGGCCAGCTCTGGAACCAGTCAAAAAAAAAAAAATCTGTTGTTTCCCCCCCCTCCTGCTTTGTTTTCTGCCCTTCTAGCTGCAGCAATCATTCAGGTTGAAGACCAGAACACTGGTGAAATTGAGAATATTATAGTTGAAGTAAAGAAAGAACCTGATGCAGAAACAGCAGAGGAAGAGGAGGAAGCTCAGCCTGCTGTAGTGGAAGCTCCCAATGGAGACCTCACTCCTGAGATGATTCTCAGCATGATGGACCGGTGATGGAGGAAGACCACGCTGGCTGACTGAACTGGCCTGGGCTGTGTTTAAGCGGCTCAAATCTATTTTTCCTTTTACCTTTTTTCTTGGCTTTGGGAAATGCATCATTTTAGACCATTTTACCAAACATATTGGGAAATAAAACTTCAAAATGATGTTAGAATGTGATTTAACTAGAACTTGCTGTTTTATGTTAGCATTACAGGATCTTGGAACATTAGGAAATATTTTGGAGTCCTTGAGGGTTTCCTGTGAGATGCTTGATTTAGTTTTGCTCTGAACTGCGTTGTAAAGCTGGTCTGAGGGCCGTGTTTACATGCACCATGTTTTAATATACAAAAGCGGGAAGCCTTGACTAGAGTATGTGGTAAACCACTCCGGACTTGCCCTTCCACTTCCCAGAGTCCTTGAGCCTCTTTCTCTCAGTAGTGTTTTTAACTGTAAATGCAGACTTGGGAGGGTTCTAGACTTTTAAAATGTTTTTTGCTTTTCCCCACTGACTAGCTCCGGTTCTCCAAGTCGGCTGCACACGGTAGTTTTGGCATGCTCCAACTGGTTTCTGTCCTTAATATGCTTTGCTTTCTGCAAAGCATTTCTGTAATGGTCAAGCTTGTAAATAACTTTTTTTTACATTTTAATCTTTTTCCATTAATTAAGAGGTATGCAAAAACGCAGTTTAAATAAACCCCAGTATTTTAATTCCTTTCAAACTAAGTGACAAGAGAATTGATAGAGTGTAAATGTTGGAAAAGCTGTTGATAACCAATCATGTAGAGAAGAAACATACCCAGACTATTGCTTGCAGAACAAGAGAAACCCACACATGAAATCTGGTTTTGAAGCACACAAAACTGGGATTTGAAACATGTATAATTAACCTTCTTTTTTGAGTTATAATTTCACGACTACATTTTCTTTGCTCTATCTTGTAGTTGTATTTTTGTGTTTATGAATCCTATGTTAAAGCAGAAGTGGTGATTTATAAGTGGGTCACTGCAGCCCTCAAAACCTGGGCCAGGAAATTTTAATAGGTCAGTAACTACACAATTTTGGATCTCTGATAAAGACAAAAAAGGAATAATGTGAAATACAAATGATGCCTGTATATGAACTGTCACATGTTAAAATATGTAAGCTTTTTATAGAGCCTCAGTCTTGCTGATTTCAAACAAATTTTTCTTCTATGTATCGCTTTTAAGAGAGCTATCAGTTTAGCTATCAGACTCTAGGTTGATGCATTTTTGTACTTAGCTGTACTGTGTGATATTTTTCATTATTTTAGGAAGCCAACATGGGAAAAAAATACTGTTATAAAATATGTAATGGGGTTTGAAAGCTGGGAAGGAGAATATACTGCTGTACAGCTAATAAATAATAATGGATTAACATGTGTGCTCATTGGCTGCTTTCTTTGTGTATATTTACGTTGTGACCTGGCAGCGATGCCCAGATGTAAAGCTGCTTCCCGAGCAGGATGCTGCAGGCCTGTGAGCAGGGACCAGCTCTCCTCTCGCTGCGGGTGCTCCCTCTGCCGAGCGCAGGGGGACGTTAACTCCGTGACGTGAAGTCCCGGCGTGCTGGCGCAGGTGAGTGTGCACGTAAACGAGCGCAGTGGCTGCAGCAAGGCCGGGGCAGGGTCCCGTTCCCTCCGGCAGCTCCCCTCTGTAGCGGCGGGGTGTAAGGTGCTCGTGTGGGGGAGCGGGTGCTGGAGAGGTGGTATGAAACGCTCCCCAACATCAGCACTTACAGCTTGAGCAAGGAGTAATGTCAGAGTAGTTGTTGCTTCTGTTTGTTTTGGCTGCGAGTTTAAATGATTATAGCTGATGGTTAAGATGGCAGGAATATTATTTCAATTCCATTCTGGAAAACGGGACTGATGCTTAGGTGGAGTTTATGTGGTGTATCTTAGTTCCCTGTGAAAGCAGCCTAGAGAGCCAGCTGAGAGTAAGCAGTGGGGTAGCTGCCTGTTGTGTGAGGTCAGGACAGTACCGCTGCCTTCAGAACACCAGCTGCTGCAAATGGCATGATGATACTTATTTAAAAGGAAATAAAAAGCACAAGAATTGCTAGACTTAATTTCCACTAGATGTTTGGTGTCTAGTTACCTTTGGTCCTGAGAGACGGTCCTTAAACTTGCCAAGAAAAGCTGTCTGGAGGCTGACGTGGAATCCCGAGCGGGATGGAGGCTCGTTTCAGCAGGTGGGAGAGGTAAATGTGAGGGCTGCGTCTGCAAGGAGGAGCCAGGTCTGGCTGCAGAAGCAGACAAATCCTCAAGTGCTTTTACAGTTGGACAAGGAGCTTGTGTATTTCCAAGGCCAAGGGTGCTTCAGGCAGAGGCAGTGCTCTGAAGGAGACAGGATTCTGTGTAAGCCTAGAGCTAGGGAGGCTTTCTGCTGAGCTGGAAAACTGAAGGTGTCCTTGGGATCTCTAGGAACATCACCATCATTTCTTAAACCTACCGCTGGCAAGTGAGGCGTGAAGGATGTTGCAGTGGCTTTGTTGTGACTGCCCCAGGGTGTCAGGCTGGCTCTGGCAGGTGCCTCCCTTTGTGTGAGCACTGCTGCAAGACCCCCATGGGCTGTGGTACCCAGGTCTGAGTGACCCTGAGGCACGTGTTGCCAGCTCTGATGTTTAGAGGAGCTGGAGGAAATGACCGCAGGTGAACAGCTTGATGGTGGGCCGAAAGGAAGAGAGCACGGGGTGTATTTGTCAAAGACTAGAGGTGTGGGTGCTCCTGAGTAGTCTCTGATCTGGTGGTGGTGTGTTGTGTCCCTTGGCAGCTCCTGCCCAGCCAGGCACAGCCCACTGCTGCAGCCGGCCTGCGGAGATGAGGCTCGTCTCCAGAGGGCACCACTGGTGGCTTCTGTTGTGCTTATCTGAGAAAATGATTTCTAAGCAGCATTTTGTGGTGCACTGACTGCTTTTTGAACTTTCTCCAGAGACCCAAGCAAGGGTTTAGTAGGAATGATAGCAGTCACCTTGTGACTATCCTCCTTTTTCCCTCATCCTTTGGAGTCTGCTTAGTTGACCTGGTTTCTTTATGCTTGCTTGGTCAATACTCCTGTTATGCAGCCTTGTTTTTGTTTGATTTGAGCTGGCACTCCTGCCTTGGGCAGGAATCCCTGCCTGTTGTAACCCTTTTGCTAGGCTTCTGGTTTGCCTTTGGTTGGAGCTGCTCTGGAGAGATGCAGAACAATATCCCAGCCTGCTCCTGAGGATGCGCACCTAGAGCAGCATCTCAAGCTTGAATGTGCACAGAATATACCTGCCCAACCCCATTGCTGCTGTTGGCGCTGGAACAGCTGTGACCTGTGTGCTGGACTATGAGTGAAAAGCCAGGGTTAGTATGGATCCAAGGAGCATCACTCCCTTGGCCGAATGCTTGCCCTGGCTCTTGTCTCTAGTGCTTGGGCTGCTGTCCTGAGGGGGAGAGGGGCTGGGGCTGGCTCTGCATGACTGCTGCAGCCTGGTAAAGGCTCATTTGGCTTCCAGAGGTTGGGAGCTCACCCAGGTTAGGGGGACTAACTCACATTACTAAACTGGGGGCCAAGCCCCCTTCTTCAGCAAAAGGTGTCTGACTGGGGGCTTTGTTGATGCAAACCATGGCGTGCTTCTGCCTCATGGAGGAAAAATTAATGATCTCTTCTTCTCTTTTGCCTTGGCATCCTTGTAGCAGATGATTTTTCAGGTGTGAAGAGGACAAATGCAGATCAGGGGACAGGTCAGAGAGACTAGGGCAGGAGGCAGCTGCTGGTAGAGGTGGGAGAGTGAGGGACACCCTTGGTGGAGCAGTTAGTGTCTCCCACGCTGCCCAACTCCTGCAAGGCTCCTGGAAGGTGGGCAGAATCCAGACCAGTGCTGGCATGACTGGACTTGCAGGACTAAATTGTCCTACGCTGTCCTAAGCTGTGTTGGTGGGAGCAGCTACGGTGGATTTGATGGTCTGAGCATGCTTTTAAGAGCATACTGAAAATGGGCCAGAGCTATGCAAAATCCAAGGAGGTCTTCAGCAGGATGTCAGTCAAGTGTGGTAGGCAGCCAGCCTGGGCAAGCGGGAAGGGAAAAGGGAAGCACACATAAAATAGAAGGGGGGACAGGCTCCTGGAAGGAGCAGACATTGTTTGAGTGTGCAGGGATGGAGTCAGGAGAGCCAAAGCTCAGCTGGAGCTGGACTTAGAGAAACATGTGAAGGACAAAAAGATCAGCTTCTCTATTAAGAAAAGCTTCAGCAGGAAGGCTTTGGAGAAACACAAGCTTGCTCCTTAATGGAGCAGAGGACTTGATGGCAAAGGATATGGAAAAGACCAAGGTACTCGGTGCTGCTCTTGCCTTGATTTTGGTAGGTGAGGTCTGTCTTCAGATCTCCCAGGGCCCAAGCCTAATTGCAGAGTCTGAGGGAAACATCCAGAGGTGCTGAGGAAGCCAGCCAGTGTCGTTGCATTCTCTCATCTTTGAAAAGTCCAGTGATCTGGGGAGGTTCATGACACCTAGAAAAAGGCAAATGTCCCACTCATCTTCAAGAGTAAGGAGGACAATCTGGGGAGCTACCCCCTTGCATTTTCCAAGGAGGTGGCTGGCTGTGTGGACAAGGGGGGAGCACTACATGTTCATCTGGACTTCAGCAAGTATTTTGACATGGTCTCCTGTACCATCTTTATAGCAGAATTGAAGGCGTGGGGGCTGGAGAAGAGGATTATTGGGTGTGTGGGAAACTGGCTGGGCCACCATGCTCAGTGTGGTCAGCAGTAGGGTGTCTCACTGGTTGGTCATGTTTCTCAGGGATCACTTGTAGGGCCAGCTGGTCCCATCTTAGCTCCCCAGTGCAATAAACCAGTGAGAGACTGGCGTGAGGCTGGTGGAGTCTCCCAGGATGGTTGCCACCGGAGCTCGAGATGGACAAGGAGAGGCCATGGGAGACTGGTGTGACCAGCCTGGAGGAGAGGGAGTGAGTGGGGTCCTTACTGCTGTCTGCAAATAGCTGATGGGAGAGTGTGAAGACTGAGCCAAACCCTTTTAGGTGTCACAGTGAGAGGGCAAGAGGCAATGGAGACAAACTAGGAAACTCCAGCTCAAATTAAGGAAACCCTTAAGTGCTCAACTCCCCAAGGGTGATCTAGGGATGGAGAGACCACCAGGACCTGTTTCTGGGAAGGTCCTGTTACTCTAGGTTAGAGCTGAAAATGCTGAGCTCATGTCCTCTGTGGGGAAAGAGAGGAGGTGGGTTTCTCTGGATGTCCTGACATGCTGGTCTTGCACAACAGACAGGAAACGCTTGTGCTCATAGATGTCTTCCTCTGCCCTGCACTGATACTTGGCATGTTCCAGCACGTGGGACCCAACATTTTGGGGAACGAGCTTGGGATGCAGAGCTCTGTTGTGCTTCTAAGCTTCAATAGAAGCCATCTTCTGATGGGTGCAATGAGACAGCTGCTCCTTCCATGTCCTGAATATCCTTGCCTGACAAAGCTGGGACCTGGTGCCCTTTCTGAGAAGTTGAGACACCAGTAGCCTGGTCTCCTGTCATCCTGGAAAAGCCACAGATGCGGCCAGGGCTGTCACTGGCAGATGCTGTCTCTGCTGGGTGGTGAACACCCCATGTCCTTCCTCTTCCTGATGCTTGTCTTCCCACTGACGTAACTCAGAAGGCTCAAGAAGGTGTCTCAGCGGAGGTCGGTCCTTGCCCGGAGCCATGTTCTCCCCAGCCACCCCCTTGAGAAGAGCTGCTGTGTGTTGTGGTTGGGCTCTACGGAGACGCCGTCTCTGCAGGGAGATGGCTTCCTGCCTTTGCTTTCACGCTGAAGTTGGTTTCAGAAGCGCTGTGGCCCCAGGTGCATGCGGCAGGAGAGCAACATCACCCAGCCCTTCCAGGGATCACCTTCTCCTGAGTTATTACACTTCTGGGAAAAGTCCTCTGGGACCCCCTGGTTGGCAGATTGTAGCTCAGGCAGCCTGGAGCTTGGTGACTTGTCAAAAAGGAGCAATTCAGGGGGGCAAGGCAGCTGGCACCCTCCATCCCAGCTGATGCTGGTCTTGGGGACCCAGGCTCTGCTGGTTCCCTATGCATGTTCTCCTGAGCCTCTGGCAGGGCCAGCAGAGCCAACACAGAGCAATGTTGGGTTGAGTGAAGTCCTGTAGCGCTGCACAGGGCGCAAGACAGCTTTCTGCTTCATCCTGGAGCACTTCTGGTTCTTTTCCTGGTCTAGAGCCTTCCCTGGGTAGTGAAGTGGTTGATGTGCTCACTCCTATTTCTCCAAGGAGTCCACCTAGCCTCTGCCTCTTGCTTCGGGGCAGCGGTTTTGTCACTTTGGCATGACACCTGAGGCATTTCTACTCTGGAGAAGCCCTGTCTGCAGCACCCTGCAGCAGGCCCCAGCACCCAGCCTCCAGAGAAGCACCCAGCAGCGGACACTGGCGCCCATCCCCTGGAGAAGCACCTTGCAGTGGGCACCACCACCCATCCCTATTAACTTGCCCTGCACATGCCTGGTGCAAGGCGATGAGGCTGGGCTGATCTTTCAGCTCTGGGAAGGGTAGAGCTGCCCTTTTCACACTCACCAGCCATCTTCAAGCAGAAATATGTCCCCATGAACCATCTCCGGGGGCTGCAGGGCAGGGAAAGGTTATGGACCCTCAACGCTCGGAGGCTGGAGCCATGGGGAGATGCTGCTGCTCCTGGCCGAGAGGCACTGCTGGGTGGTCCTGCTCACCTTGGTGAAGCCACGAGGGAGGAGAAGGGCTGGGCAGGGCTGCCCCTCTCCTCCCGGCGGGGCTGGTGGGCCGCGGGCGCCGTCGCTTTCATTTCACTTCTCTTGCTCAGGCGGTAAATCTTGCCTGACGGGGCAGGAAGAGGCACCGAGCGCCGGGCGGGGGAGGAGGTGCCGAGGCGGCAGCGCTGCCGGTTGGTAACCTCAGCGCTTCCTCCCAGCAGGATGCCTTCCCCGTGGCACCCAGAGATGCTGCCCTGACACCTGCGTCCTTGGGCGGGTGACCCTCTGGTCCCAACCATGGCTGCATCCCCCGGAGGGATCCCCGATGAGCTGCAAGGTAAGCATCGCCCGCTGCCGGGGCACTGGTGCCGCATGGAAAGTGCCAGCGCGGGGCCTGCTCGGCCCCGGTTTGCCATGCCAGGGTTGGTAGAGCCCCTTTTGGGTTCCTTGTTGGCAGCAGCTATGGCTCAGGGGGTCTGAAGTGTGAGGAGTGTGAGGGCTGCTCTTGCCTCCAAAGCTTGAGGATGCTGCTCGGGCCAAAAGCGTCCCCAGAGAACAGTCTAGGTCCTCAGGGATGTGGTTCTCTGTGGCTCCTGCTGCCTGGTTTGTGGGTTCAGCTCACTCCTATGGGCTTGGGGTCCCCCAGCCAGCTCGGGGTCCCCAAAGTGTGAAGCCATGGCCCTGCCCCAGCTCCCCAGCAGCAGGGGATGTGTGAAGTACCACTGCTCCCAGCCTTCCCTTATTTGACTGAGAAAGCAAAAGGCTGTGAAGGTCTCGGGATCCTGCAGCCTCATTAGCCCCACCAAGGCTTGCAGTGGGGTGGGAAGGAGCCAGGTCGCTGCATCCTCCCAGCCCCAGCTCTCAGCTCTATCAGGGTGGGTCCCTGGGGATGTGTGGCTTGGTGTCATTGTGAAAACCTGGTTTGCTTTGCATGACGATTGGCAGTTGTACTTCTGGTCCCATTTCAGTGTGAAACAGGGGAGATGGGGAGGCAGAGCAGGGAGGTGATGTGCAAGGCAGGACGCAGCAGGCAGCAGCGATGCTTGCACTGGTCCCCAATGGCTGTGGGAGCAACTGGTTTGGAAGCACGGGGAGGTTGGCACACACAACCACCCATGCATGTCACAGCTGGGAGAGTTCCCCCAAAAAACGCAAAAGCAGAATACATCCCTGGCTTCACCGTGAGGAGGCAGGACTTGGGCACTGAGTTGCTCCCCAGTGGTAAACTTGGGAAGGAAAAAAGGAAGAGAAGACAGGACCTTCTTGTGGCTCAACGCCGTCTCAACGCCAGCTCCCTGTGAGCAGGGCAGCATGTGCAGCATAAACCAGCAACCCCAAAGCCCTCCCTGTGCTTGGTCAAGGCTGCAGCCTGGGCTGCAGAAGCTGATGGGGAGGTGGGTTTATCATCTGAGCAGCAAACAAGACCCAAAGCTGGTCAAGAAGTGCCTGTGGATGGAGAGGATTTGATTCAGGTGGGGATGCAGGCGATGGTGTCCCCAAGGGCAGAAGGGAATATGGGAGAGAACCAGTGGTGGCTTCAGCCATCTCATTTCATGTGGACGTTGGTCTTTTCAGAGGGCATCACCTCCTTCCTGGGGACGAAGAAGGTTCTCCTGGTGATGAGCATCCAGCTGCAGGTGAAATCAAAGTATGATGACTATATCTTGGTACGTGCAGAGTCCAGCCTGGTTCCTGCTTTCCCAGTTTCCCCAGGCAGCCATTTCATGGCCACAGCAGGGGACAAGGGTGGCTCCCATGTCACCGCAGTCCCTTGTGACACCAATGTCCCTCCGTCTAGGTGCTGACGCCCTGGCGAGCCTACGTGCTGCCAGTGATACTGCCAGTGAGGGTAGGTGCTGGGGACCCTGTGCCGTGGTAAAAGCCCTGTGGCTCCTGGGAGAGTAATGTTCAGCTTCTTGGGGCATTGGTGTGGTTGCCCCATGGAGTGACCTTGGCCACCGGGTCTGGGAAGTCCTCAGGAGCAGGATGGAGGATGGGGTGAAGGGGAGGGGGGTTGGGTCAGGAGGCTGGGATACATAGCCAGGCACTGCCTGGGGCATAGGGAAGGGTGGGAGCTGGGGGGCACCCTTGGGTCCCCCTTCTACATCAGTGCTGGAGCTGATCCTGCTCGTCTCTCCCACAGGTTCACAGCAGCTTCAGCTTCCTGGAGGTGAGGGAGATGACGGTGCGAGAGCCCAGCCTGGTGAGTGGCACCAAAACCTGGGGCAAACCCAGCCCAGGTACCCACCCCACCTTGTGCCCATCTCTCTCTGCAGCAGGCCCTGGCCCTGGCCCCCTGTTGCACCCTGAGGGTCACCTGTGAGAGCACCCCAGGGTATTTATCCCTTTGTCACCTCTAAAGAAATCCTCTTATGGCCTCGCCCAGGGCATCACCCTCGGGGCTGGAGGTGCAGAGAGTCACCCAGGGGTGCTGAGGACAAGTGTGGGTGCCTGCACCCCTTCCCCTCTGGCAGCTGCAGACAGTGCCTGGCCATGGCACCTCCTGCGAGGAAGGGACAAGGTGACAAATGGCTGCTGGCTTACGGAGACAAAGCCAAATTTAGCAGGAGGGTGTTTTAAACCCCATTAATCCTCTTAGAGGGAGGTGTGTGCGTAGGGCAGATGCAGTGGGTGGGAAATGTGGAGGAGAGGAATGGGATGCCCTGGCTTGGATGTGTCATCCGAAACAGGGCTGTGGTCCTTGTTAACCTCTTGACAGTCTTTTGCTCATTAAAGCATCATCAGTGATGATGGCCCCAGCCTCTAAACAGGGTTTCTGTTGCTTGGCAGGTTGCGTGGCTGAGCTCCAAGAAAGAAATAGAGAGCTGGGCAGACAGCAAGGGGTGCTGGGGCTTGAAATCCCACGGTTGAGAGGGGAGAGACATCTGACTGGGATGTGGAAAGTCCAGGGGTTATTAATCTGCTGGCAGAGCGCAGGCAGGGTTGGGCCCCGCTGCCTCCCGCAGCCCCAGGCACTGGCAGAAGCACCATCCTCGCACGATGCCAGCAGATAATTGTCATCTCGCTCCCACGCCTCAATCAGCGTGTAATTAAATCAGGGAGCATGTTGCCATGGGATTTTTTTCTGGTAGGAACTGAAAGCTAAAAAAGTCTCAAAACGCGATTAGTTAAATTCAGGGAGGAAACCTCCATCCTCCAGCTGTGGCTGCTGCAGGCAGAGTCAAGGGTATTCTCACCCCCCACTTTGGGGCTGCTTCTGTATTAGCTTAGCTTGGATTTTGGGGAGGTTTATACCTTATTCTGGCACATTACAATCTTTTTAGTGTATTTTCTTCTAAATTCCTGGTGCTGCAGCCCTCCCTGTGCTCACAGCGCTCTGGCTGGGTTTATAAGCAGTGGCTGGGTGTTTGCAGTGAGGAGCTGATGGCTGTCACCATTGTGTCTGGGGGCTTGGGGACGCTGTGTGCTGCTAGCTCACTCAGGCATTTCCCATCCTTTGGACCCCGCAGGTTGTCATAGAAACAGATGCAACATCTTATGCCTTCCGGTTCATGTCCTTTGATGATTTGGAGCAAGTTGTCATCCATGTCACCATGTCACTTAAGAAGGTCTTTCCAGACTCATCCCCTGGGTAAGGTTCTTCTGCTCCTCAGGGGTGGTTGTGTAGGTACCAGAGCAAGCTCTTTGCTCGAAAAAGCCCCAAATACAGGATGGGTTCACAATAGCACCTTTTAACAAGAGAAAAAACACTGATGGAGGCCAGACCCTGCTCCCCAATCGCATTGGGAAGCGTGTTTCTGGCCACCCTATACACAATGGTTGTAGCTAAACATAAAGTGGTGGGGATGCTCTTCTCCCAGCCCACCACCATGCACCCTCCTGGTCTTTCCCCAGGACGCTGCTTAAGAACTCCCCCCCCAACCTGTATGAGAGGATCCAGCGGATCACCAACTCTCTGGAGGAGATGCTGCAGAGTAGCCCCGGGCCCTGCGGTAAGTTCTTGTTTCCACACACCTCCCCCTGGCAGGACCAGGAGGGTTGGAGCACCCTGGGGAGCTGGTTTGAGGGAACATAGTTCCCCAGAAAGGAGCAGGACAGCTGTGGGGCAAGGAATGCTCAGTGTCCACCCGTGAGGACGGGCAGCTGTGGATGCTTCCACCCACCTCATGGCATCGCTGCAGAGCCATGGGCTTTTCCTGTAGCCTGGTTTGGGGTAGGAGACCTCTTGTCATCACAGCAATGAACCATGCCCGAGAGCTACATGGATCAAGCAAAGTGAGCTGCAGACCTCAGAGTTATGTGATCATTTCTGGGCTGACACAGGACACTCTGGCCCCTTTGAGGAGGGAAGGGAGAGCCCTCACCAACGCTTTTGAGCCCCCACCATCCCTCTCCTACTCCTGCCCTCCTCAGAGGTCTCCTCCATGTTCCTGTGGGCAGGTCTGCCACCAAGTCTGCTTTCTCTTTGCAGGGGGGTTTTCAGAGACCTACGCTGCTTTATGTGATTACAACGGCTTTGCCTTCCGCGAGGAGATCCAGTGGGTAAGCTGGTCTGTCCCATGGAGAAGAGACAATGACAACGTGCCACTCAGCAGGCGGGGAAGCAGGATGCTCACAGGGGTGCTGGGGCTGGGAGTATCCCAGGGACATCCCAGAGCTGTGAACTGCAGTTTTGCCTGGTTTGAGTGCCCACTGCTCCTTGTGGCATGGACTCAAAATGCAGGTGGGAATAAGATGTCTTGGACCAGGTTGTTTTTCAGACTGTCACGTAAGGTCCCTGGAAATCTGGGACCTTGCTGGGTGTCCCTAGTAGAGGAGAACCCTGCCCGAGACCCAGACAAAGTAGGACTGGTTTTCCCCCTCTTCCTCTGGGACAGTGACTCTGGCCCACCTCTCCCCACACCCTTGTTCTCACCAGCCTTGGGGTGTGTTGCCTTCTGGCCAGTCCCTGCAGAAGTGGTCCAAGACCCACCAAGCCATCCCACCAATCTGGCACTTGTGTCCTGCCAGCCACAGCACTAGGGGAGGTTTTAGGCTTGGGGTTTAGGCAAAGGCCTTGCCAGGGGAGGGTCCACAAGGGCTCAGCTCCCTCCATCAGCACTGGACACCCAAGACCTCTCCAAGACCAGGTGCTGAGCCTGATCTGTGTGTCCATCCACCTGGGCAGGACGTGGACAACATCTACCACAGCCAGGACTGCCGGGAATTCAACCTGCTGGACTTCAGCCACCTGGAGAGCCGGTGAGTCCCCCAGCCATGCCACTTGCAGTGCCCCATGCCATGCCAGCACTTGTCCTCATCCTCCCCATCCATGGCAGGGGTGGCCCAGCACACTCCTCCGCTCGTGTTAGAAGCTTTTATCACTTTACACGCTCCAAGGACTCCACATCTGCAGCCCAGTGTTCCCCTGCACCAAACATGATGAACCCCGTCCCATGGGGCGACAGCCCTGAGAGGCTGGGCAGCCTCCCCTGTTCATTCTCTACACTTAAATAAGTCTGCGAGCTGCTTACGGAGGTGAAAACCAAACGTCACGGAGGCTTCTCACAGCTCATGGCTGTCAGGTGTTTCACTATGCAAAGCAGCTGGTGCTGCTTGCTTCCCCAAAACTTGTCACTCCTCCCTACCAGCACCCCAGATATCTCTCATAACCTTATAGCAGGGCTCTGCACCCAGAGTTGTCCTCATGGGGCTCAGCCATGTATTCATCCCGAGAGACAGAGCAAGGGCTCAGCTCTGGGGGAAGGCAGCTGTGGGACTGGGGTGTAGTGAGCCAAAGTTCTGGGCGGAGCATTTTGGGGAACAGAGAGGATCTGCATTCAGTTGGCCAAAAAGGAGACAGTTTTAGAGATTTGATTGATCAGGAAGTCAAAAAGAGACTTGTTTCCACTTGAGCAAAACCCGTGTTGTTCTTTACAGGAGAGTTCAGAATTGAAGAAAAGCAGACATTTTGACAGAAGCATGCAAATGTTTTGATTAATCTTATTTTCTCTGAGGGGATAATCTGGGGGATCTGAGCTGTGTTTGTGGTTTCCTATAAACCCATGGACCCCAGTTCTGCTCTGGGGAACACTGTGTTGGAGCATCCCGGGGTTGGGTGTCTTGGGGCATCCTGGGGTTGGGTGTGTTGGGGCATCTGTTTGGGACCAGTCTTGGCTCAGCCTGGCCCCTGATTCCCTCATCCTTGTCACCCTGCAGAGACGTGGCACTGAGTGTTGCTGCCTTGTCCTTCAACCTGTGGTTCACCAAGCTCTCCTGCAAGGACTTCAGGCTGGTGAGTATTGGTGCTGTAGCACTGGGCGTGCCAGAGGTGGCCAGGTTTCCAGAAAGGCTTTCTTCTCCCCTGCCAGAACCAGGAGATTTCGGAGCAGCTGCTTTACATGCTCAGCAAATCAGTGACACTGGAAGAGCTGGTGCTGGAAAACAGCGGGTTGAAAGCGTAAGCAAAGGTGTTGCCGGGCCCAGGTGCTGTGATGAGCAGCCCAGTGGTGCTCCCCTCACGTGCTTGGAGCAGGGAGGTCCATGGACCCATGTATGAGAGGTCGTGTTGGTGCCCCATCCCCTCCACAGCGTGAAGCTCACTGGGAGCAGAGAGTCCCTGTAGACTGGAGGCCAGCAAATATCACCAGCCCTTGGAGATGCTCTGCCACATGGGCAGGAGCTGGTGGCACGTCCTCACAAGGCTACAGGGTTGGTGGCCATTTCTTCTGGAGGTGACTGTACCTTGCTCAGATGGGTGATCCTTTTCCTCACAGTGACTTTGCCCAGAGAATGGCCCAGGCACTCAGCAACCATCCCGACTCTGTCCTGCACACCATCAACCTTGGTGGCAACCACCTGGAAGACAGAGGTACCCAACTTCTGGGCCGGGATGAGTTTACACCCATGAAAACTGATGTTCAACTCTGGATTCCACCAGCAGCTGCCCCCTGCCTTGGGGGCTGTAGCTCGGGGTGGGATGGACACCTACAGCCCCTCAGGGCTCTCTGCTCTTTCATCAGGGATTGTTGCCTTCAGCCGGTACATGCAGAAGAGTCCCAAAGGTCTGCAGAGTCTCAGCTTGGCCAGGACAATGATCACTGCCAAAGGTACAGCCCAGTATCCCGCTCATTGCCTGGGTGCCGTTGGAAGGCTGGGCACAGCAGTGCTCGGGGCCAAGCTGGCACCAAAGGGGTGGCTGGAGGGGCTGCAGGGATACCCTGGAAAGGGCATCTCCAAGGATGCAATGTCCTGTTGCCTCAGCTGTAGGAAAGTGTCTCTTCCTCTGCTCCATGGCTCTCCCTGGTGCAGGGGAACCATGGGCATCCATCTCTCCTCAAGCAGGGATGAGCACATTATGCAAGGCCCTCACAGATAACAAAGCCATCGGATCTTCCCTCCGGCACTTGGACCTCTCTGGAAACCCTGGCACCCTGGTGGGGGATGACATCAGTGTGAGTGCCCAGGCTGCGATGGGGTGACACCCCAGGGGCTCTGTCCCCAGCATGGTTTGGATGGCTTTGGTCTCCTGAGGTCTGTGTCCTGCCTTGCACCTCATGGATGGGGAAATCATGGCTGAGACACCTCCCTGCCTACCTGGGAGCACCTGGGGGGTGCACTGGGGATGCATCTCCTTGTGGGAGGGTGGGAAATGCCACCTGGAGCAAGGATGTATGCCAGGAGTGAGCAGCATGTGGCTGGGTCTCTCTGTCCAGGGGGACAGGCTGGGAGAGACAGGCTGGAGCTGGGATTTCTGGGCTGGAGGGTGCTGGGTGGCAGAGGGTCAGGGTTCTGGGCAAAGCCACTGAGCCCTCTCTGCCCACAGAACCTGCAGAGCCTCCTCCACCAGTGCCACTCGCTCTCCTACCTCAGCCTGGCTGGCACAGACTGCTCTTTGGATGCTGTGAGTACCTATGCAGGGGGTCCCAGCAGCAAGGCCCTGCCCTCATCTCCCCTCCCGAAACCACACCGCACTGCTCGGGGGTGCTGCCACCCTGGCATGGGGCCGCAGAGACAGGGCTTGTGTGGAGCAGCGAGCAGCCAGCCCAGCGATGTCCCGCTCTGTGCCCACTGCCATGGGCAGGCTGGGGGACTCAGGGTTCAGCAGAAGGAATAAGGGAGCCCAGCACAGGACAGACCTGCTGACCACCCCTCATAACTCATCCCATACCATCACCCATCCATCCCCAGGCTGTGAGAGGGGCCGCAGCCCTGGCTGGGTCCTCCTCGACACAGCTTGCCTCCCCACCCCTGCAGATTTTTGGAGCCCTGGTCCACGGATGCCACACCAGTCTTGTCCACCTGGATCTCTCCAAAAACTTGTACTCCCACAGGTGAGCCCCCGGGATGGCGGGGAGGGGAGTGCAGTACCCAGGTGGGTGCCCGGTGCTGGGTGGCAGATGATGCTACTTTGTGTCCATCCCTTTCAGAAGGGTGAAAACCATCTCCCCTGACATCAAGGAGTTTTTCAGCCAGGCCTGTGCCCTCAGGCATGTCTCCCTGGCGGGTACCAAGCTGCCAGCAGATGCTGTAAGGTGAGGTGGGGCTGTGAGTCCACCGAGAGGAATGGATTTGGGGTGAGCATGGCCCAGGGGTGACCTCTCTCAGGGCTTTGAATGTTGAGAGGGCTGGGGGGGAGGATGTCTTCCCCAGCACCCCACTCCCACTGCCCGGACCATTGGGGGTGCTCCACGGCGAGTGCTGGTGTCCCTGTTGCTTGCGCTGATGGGTGGCTTTGGTGACTTTTCCAGAGCGTTGCTACAAGGGCTGGCAGACAACCGTCACATCAGTGACCTGCGCCTGGATCTTAGTAACTGCGAGGTGAGAGGCCAGCACCCATGGGTGCTGTCAGTCCAGCTGAGGGGGGCTTATTGCGGCAGTCAAGAGGGCTTGCTCCCTGTGTGGGAAGGTCTGTGCCCTGCCCGCCGTGGGGCTGGGGTGACCTTCCCGACGGCAGGCTCTTGTTTGCAGGGCTCGGCACCTCCCCTTGTACTGATGTCTTGCTGTTTCTTCCAAGCTGAGATCAGCGGGAGCCCAGGTCATCCAGGATCTCATCCCCGACGCCAGCTCCATCAGCGACCTGGACTTGTCTGACAATGGTAGGTTGTTTTTTCCCTACCTGGGAGAAGATCTTTCCCATCCACGGGTCCAGCCAGGCTGTTTGGCAGAGGCCAACTGAGCTCCGGTACCTCGTGAGCTTGTAGGCGTCCCCAGGAACATGGGTTGGGTCTGCTGTTCTTGCCCACCTCTCGACCGCACTGGCTAGTGCAACATTAAACTGCACTCGCCACCCGTAAAAGTCCTTCAGCAGCAGAAGCTGCAACACTACAGGCTGTGTCTCATGGGGGTGAAGGCACACAACAGCCAGCTGTGGATGCCTGCCTGAGAAATTACTACCTCATCAGGCTCTTATGGCTTTTTCAGACCAAAACTGACCACGCCCTGCCTCCCCCAAGATGGTCAGTCCTTACAGGTGCTCTTGTCCCTCTGCTGGTGTCCTTCCCAGCATGCCAGGCCCGTTCCATCACCTTCCAGTGTTGCATCCCATGGTAAGCAGCAGTGGTAGCCCTTGCCTCTCCCCTCACTCAGAGAAAACATCTCCAGTATGGGCCACGGGGAGACTTCTTCATCCCCTCCTGCCTCAAGACTTGACAGAAATGATTGTTCCTTGGTACAAGCCTCTTCAGCTCACTGAATCCGAGGTGGTCTTGGGTTGCTAGCTCAGGGTTTAAAGCATTGAAAAGTTCTCCCTGAGCTGAGATTCTTCCCACTTATCTGCAGTAGTTTGCAGCCTCTGCTGCTAAACTTGTCCTGCCTCCCAAGCCATGGGCGAGCAACCCTAATTATCACAAACATCACCTCTGCCAGCTCTTAATGTCACCTAAAAGACTCCAAACCTTAAAGCAGCCTTGCTAAGATCTCACAGCAGACCATGCAGCTCCTTGACAGCCAGATGGCTCTGGAAAAGCTGATGTGGCTTGGAGTCCTTCAGAAACCTGTTGAGGCCACCAATGCTCCAAGAGCTCATTCACTCACCCAAAACCTTTGCCAAAATATGCTTCTGGTTTTGACTGTCCCAGTAGAGCAGCTCTGTGCGGGAGGGCCAGTCCTGTTGATGTGTCTTGGTGCCTCTTGCCCTTGGGTGGGAGACAGATTTCTGCCCATGTGCCTGCTCTGTGAGAAGGACGTCACCTTAGCTTGCTGAGTTCCCCTGAGGATGCTGCAGCCATGAGGGTGGGAGTGCAGGCAGCTGCCTGCAAGCTGTGAGAACACCTCCCATGTTGTCCAGGGGGGTGGGTGGTTGATGGAGGATTTCTGTGGGATGGCAGAAAGCGTGAGCTGTCTATAGGTCAGTAAGTGCTCCCCATGGCTCAGCACAGCCTTGGCACCCCAAAGAGCAGGGGCCCCAGAGCGGGTGCTCCTTCCCTGGGGTCACTCCTGGCTCTGCACAGGTCTTCAGTCTCCTTGAGGGAGCCGTGAAGAGAAGGAAGGTGCTCAGGAGCTGCCCTGGGCATCTCTCCACCAACCTATGGTGGCAGCTTCGTGGGTCTTCAGGTCTCCTGTGAAGGACTGTCTTGGTGCCACCTCTGTGGACTGCTTGGAGTATCCCAGTGGGTGTCTCCCATCTCTCGCAGGCTTCGACCCCGACATGGTGACCCTAGTGCTCTCTATCGGCAGAAGCAAGTCCATTAGGCATGTCTCTCTGGGGAAGAACTTCAACATCAAATCCAAGTAAGTGCAAAGCTGCAGCATCCAGGCCAGGAGCCACCCTGGCATCATGCACCCACCTTGGCTCTCTCTCCCCACTGAAAGCCCGTGGGCTGGTCAGGAATGCCAGGGATTGCCTGCCTGTCCCGCCTGCTCCAACCCAACGGGGAGCCTGGGGCCATGGGGGCACCATCGCCTGCTCCTGGTCCCAAGGGACCGCAGGCGCTGCAGGGACAGGTCACAGCCTCAGGCAAGAACGGGAGGGAGGACTGAGCTCTGCCAGCTGCCCCGGGAGCATGCTGGGGGGATGTGTGTGTAAACCCCCTGCCTCTCCCACAGGGAGGGGCTGTTGGATGTCCTGCACCGCATTGTCCAGCTCACCCAGGAGGACGACTGCGTAAGTCTGGCTTACCCTCAACCATCCCAACCATCCTGCCTGTGCTCTTGCTTGCCCTCCTCCACCACCGTGCAGCTTCCATGCTGGGGTGCCATCCAGATCCCTTCCTCCCTCCCTCCCAGCGCCATTCAAATCCTTCTGCTCTGACTTTCCTCTGTCTGAAGCAGATGCTCGTTTCCCATTCATCTGGGAAAGTGGGAGCCTGTGGCTGGGTAAAGACATGAAGGAGATGCTTGGTGTAACCTGGCTGCAGCCCAGCTTTCCAGAAAAACTCTTCCTCCTCTCTGCCTGTCAGACATCTGATCTAAATCCAGGGTGTTGCCTAAGCACCCATTGCCTTCCTGGTTCTTCGGGTTCAGCATGACTTTGCCTCTCCAAAACCAGTACCAGCTGCCTGCAGCAGCTGCGGACAGGGATGGAGGCCGTGTCTGCAAAGGTGACACACATCCTGGTATGCATCCTGGCCATGTCTCCCCTACTTGTCCCCTTTCTAGCCTCTCCAGTCCCTGTCTGTGGCTGAATCACGTCTCAAGCTGGGAACCAATGTCCTGCTGAGTGCCCTGGGCAGTAACACCAGCCTCATCGCTTTGGACATCAGTGGCAACGCCATGGGGGACACGGGGGCCAAGATGCTAGCCAAGGCCCTGCAGATCAACACAAAACTCAGGTAGCATCAAGTCCACGTCACCTGTGGGTGCCCTTCCCACCTTGTGTAGCGTGGCCCTCATACGGTGGTCCTAGCTGTGATGCTGATGCCGTTTGTGGAGGATCATCATGGCTCCTGGTGACCATGGATGTGTCCCTGGTGGTCAGTCAGATGCTGTGACCGTATCTTTCTCTCATAGCAGTCATCTGGCAGTGCTGGCAGGGGATATGTGAAGGGCAAGAGAGCAGCTCCGTCCCTGCCTTGGCATTTGCTGGCTCTTTGCCAGGCTCCTGCACAGCCCAGGATGCTGCAGCTGGACCCTTGCAGTTAGTGCCCTCACCCCACACTCTGGCATCAGTTCCTAAAATGCCATTTTTTGACCACATTTTGCCCACAAAGGGGAGGTGGGGATGTCTGTGGGGGTCTCCCAGCCAGGGCTGTTCCTCTGTGGGATATCTGCCCCTACAAGCAGGATGGTGCCTGACTGTCCTCTCTGCCCTTTGCTCCCTCCAGGCACCCACATACTTTACAGTTCCTTGCAAAGGCCAAGTTTAGGTTTTGAATATTGAGATTCAGATTTTTAATGTAATTTCTAGGCTTTCTGATGCCTGGGGTCAGCCTTGGACTCACTCTTCTTGGCACCATGTGCATGGTCACCCACCTTGGGGCTCCGTTGATGTGGGCAGGGCTCACTTGTTTCCTTCTCTTTGCAGGACTGTAGTTTGGGACAGGAACAACACAACTGCCCATGGGCTCCTGGAGGTGGCTCAGGCTTTGGAGAGGTAAGGAAGGAGCTGCTTGGTCCTCCTAGCTTGCTACCACCATGCAAAAGAGCCTCTGGCACCATGATGTCAATGTCCCCAGGGCCTCTTGTCCCCTTGAAACAGAAAATTCATCTCACAGTTGCATACAGGTCCCAGAGAAGTTGGTCTACAGCTCAGATCTTGCAGCCAGCAAAGCAACCTGCCACCCGTTTGGTGATGGCACCTTTGTTACCTACCTCAGGGTCTCCCCTGGGCTCTGCATCCCAACCTGGCACAGCTCTATGTCACCCAAGGCAGCCCCCAGTGAGCACAGGGGGATCTCCTGTTGGTGGAGATGTGCTGCTCCTCTCCTCCCTGCCCATGTGACGGGTAGAAGTTGTCCACCTGCTGAGGACACTGCCAGGTTTAGTGTTTGGCCGTGCAGGTTCTCTGAAGGTCTGAGGAAAGAGGCAGGGATGGAGAGCCTGGGTGGGTGGTTGCTGACACCCCATCAGGGTTGGTGATGGCCAGAATTTGGCCGTCCCCCTCTCCGGGGCTGGACCTTGGGGCAATGCCTGGGCCGCTGACGGGTGGGCTCTAGACCAATGTTGTGTCTGTAGGGAAATGCACCCACTCACCCCCGTGCTGCCTTGCAGGAATTACACCCTCAAGTCGATGCCCTTGCCGATGAGCGACATGGTGCAGGCGTACCGCAGCAACCCTGAGAAAACGGAGGAGGCAGTGCACAAGGTGGGGGCACATGGGCTGTGGGGGGCCATGGGGCTGGGTGCCACCGATACCAGCTGCTCATGGCCTCTTGCCTGCTGCAGCTTCAGTCCTGCCTGATGAGGAACCAGCTGCGGCACACGCTGCCCGCACAGACCTTCCGCCTGCAGCAGGGCATCCTCACCACCTCTTCTGAACAGGTTTGCTGGCCAAATTGCCCTCCCCTGCCCCAGACAACCCCGGCTAGCTCATGTGAGCTCTTGCAAGCAGCACAAACCCCTTTTCACCTTTCCTGAATGGAGGAGGGCAGAGCAGTCTGGAGGGATGAGAGCGGGGCCAGGCAGAAAGGATATCTCCAAGGATCCCTCCTGGCTGCATCCATGCATTTCATGCATATGCAATGCTGGGATATATCACTGCGTGTTCCTGGCTTCCTGTGCACGTTTGCAAGCAAATCCCTGCATCCCCGATTATTAGGCAGGGATGTTGGGGGGGGCTGTAACCTGCCTGTGCCGCCGCCGCCCCATCAGGCAGCGCCAGCACATCCTTCTCTGGGAAACTCACGGCAAGGAGGGGAACTGGCAGTGCTGCTCCAGCGTCAGCGTGTGACGCAGCCTCTCTGCGCTCCAGATGGTGAATGAGATCTGCCTGAGTGTGCAAAAGCATCTCGACATCCTCAGCGCCTGCCCGAGCAGGGAGGCAGAGGCAGACATCCTCTGCGCAGAGGAGGCCATCAGGAACGCCAACCTCTCCGTCAGCGTGAGTCCTCCGTGTGGGGAAACCCTCAACTCGCCTGGCCTCAATCTGGGATTGAAGCGGGTTATTGAGTAGTTAATGACATAATTAACCCGCAGTCAGGGAACACCAGAATTGTCAGTGCAACAGATGCACATCACCAAGCACTTACAAAATGTTAAAGAACAGCTGTGAATTTCTGAATCTCCTTCTAGAACAAGGCCCAAAATGTTCTTAATCCCTTCCCCCCAGGGGCACACAGATGTGTGCACACCCCCTGGGAAGTGGGGGCTACAAGTACACCCCCTCTTCAGCACAACCCTTTGCTCATGCACCCCTCCTTGGGAGAGGTGGGTGCCCCAGCTTTGGGCACACCCTGCAGCCCACAAATGCCCACACTGGTGAGGAACACTCCCCACATCCCCGAGGTGTCCCTCCTTGGGGCACCCTCATCCCACCCTAGCTGGACACAGCCCAGTGCTGAGGATGCTCTATCAGCCCATGACAAAGACCACTGCATTGGCTGGGTAGCTCCTGGCACTGTCAGTTCTGGTTTGACCCTCCTGATCCTGCTTCTCTCTTCCCATTTCACCTTCTCCTCTTCCTCCTTTTTCATAAATTTATTGGCACCTCTCTGGTTACTTAATTCAGCAAAAGTAGGATTTAAGACAATGGTGCTGATGGTGGAAAGGTGATGAAAGGGATATGAAAGGGTCTCCCCTGATTTGGGCATCAGTGTGGCTGGGTGCAGGGGGAGAAGAAGTGTCAGTGGGTGGTGGGAAGCAGTGGGGCATCTGCACAGGGACTGAGAGGGGCCAGGATGCCCAACCTAGAAGGTCGATGGGTCTCCCCAGCTGATGCAGCCACAGGTTCAGGCTGCATGTGGGAGGATGGAAAGCAAGGATGAGGTGCCGTGGGATGATCCATGCTGTTTCTCTTCCCATGGCAGATCCTGCCCCTCTTGTATGAAGCAGGAAACACCCCGTACCAGAACGGCAAGCTGCAGCACAAGCTGGAGTGTCTCACAGAGGAAGCGTCGCATATCTGCGGCCGGGAAATCCAGGTGGGCACCCACGAGGAGCTGCCAGGGTGAGTGGGGAGCTGCTGGCAGCACAGGATGCTCGTCGGCCTCAGCCTGAGGATAAGGGACACAGTGTCTCCTGGAAAACCATGTGAATTCTGATAGAAGAGACACTGAAAACTCCCCTTTCTTCCCCAAACTTCAGGCGATCATGCAGGCAGCACTGGACACGGCACACAGCCTTTGCCCAGTCATGGTGCAGAAAACCAGGGTCAGGGACCAGCTAGTCAACGCCATGTCAGAGCAGATCTACCTCCAGGACCACCTCAACCTTAGCGCGGTTCTGGACCAGATGGTCACTGATGTCTTCAGCAAGCTGAAGTGGGTGACGTGCTGTTCTTCCTTCTTACTTAGCAGCTGGTGCTCACCCACGGGGCCAGATGGGGATTTTGGGGGCTCCCTACCAACTGCTCCCCTCCCCACATGGGGGGGGTGGTGGTGTGTTGGGTCCTGCTGCTGCGTTTTCCCAACTGTGACTTTGCTTCCTGCTTGGATCTGCTTCAGATGTGTCACTAGGGAGCTGGGAAGTCCCATGGGGAGATGTTCCTGCAGGCGTGTCCCCGCGGCTGGCAGAGGGGAGCCCCAACCATTAATGGTGGGATGCACTTGGCGTCCTCCATCTCAGCCAGCGCCTGCTCCCCTTCCTGTTCCAGCAGCATGTGCCCAGAACTGGAGCCTGAGGCATGTCCAGGGTGCTCCTCTGGGTGCCACGGCCAAGCAGTCATCTCCCCAGCAAGGCTCTCCTTGGGGCGGCTGGCTCTGCGGCTTGCAGGGACTGAGGGTGCTGGTCCTGACACCCCTCTCTCCATTCCCAGTGAAATCAAGCTGTCTGTCACAGCCGCTGTGGCTGACTGCATCGTGGATGCCGTGCTGGGAGATCTGACCATTGCCAAGTGCAAACTGGTGAGCACTGGGGGCTGCCAGCACTGGTGGGCTGAGGATGTGGGGCTGCAATGTGGGATGCAGGTCTGGCTAATGTGGCATTGCCTAGGCACCAGCCAATGTTATGACCATGGATTTATTGTCTGGGAAGCAGGACAATTCCCACCCAGGCTGGTTTTCCTCACAGGTAATCCTCTCCCAGTGTGGTCACAGCAGCAATAATGTCCTGAGTGAAGTCTGGGAGCTGCTGCATGGTGGGGGGTGCTGGGGTGAAGCCAGGCACCATCCGCCCGTGCACCAGGGCAAGCACGGGTTAGCTGCGCTGGGGCCAGCAGCCGGCTAATCAGGCCTAAATCCGCTCGCAAATCCCAGCCGTGGGTAGGGAGTGGAGCAGTGCAGAGCGCGCAGGGTGGATGGGTGCACTTCAGCCCCTGGGATAATTCAAGCACTAACGGTTTTAGGCGGACAGCCTCTCCAAGCAGGGGCTCGACCTCCCGGTACTGCTGCCGGAGCCAAATGAAGATGATGCAGCTGCTCTGGCAAGGGGAAGGAATCCTCCAGACCTCTCTGCAGAGGAGGTAGGGTCCCACCCCAATGCTGCTGCGTGATGCCTGCCCTATAACCACCTTTTATCCGCCTTACCGGATGATGTCGGGCTTAATGCCACAGCCTCTCTGGATGCACGCACCCTTGGCCCCTCCCCAGGGCAGTGCTAAGACAATTAGTGCTGGGATATGGGACCATTAACCTGCCCGGCCACGCTGCCTGACCTGCTGGCACCGGGAGCGTGTCCTTGTGGTGGCTCGGGCTGGTCCCGGCCACGTGCAGCCCCTCCAGCTGGCCACTGTTTCAGACCTGGGATCCAGTGTGGCGTGGCACCCCAGAGAGGAAAGCATCAAATCTGGCCTTGCGGGTGGTTTCGGTGCCGGATCAAGATGAGGGGGTGCAGCCCTGGGGGTGATGGAGGGATTGCACCCATCCCTGGGCGAAGCCTGGCTGGCTCCGGCCGCTGCAGGATGCTGCTCACCACGGCCAGCTTGTCAGCCCCAAAGCCACCACTGTCCCTGTCTCCCTGCAGTACAAGATGGCCCTGCGGAGGAAAAACAAGCATTTCAGGAGCATTCGGCCCACGCCAGCTGTGAGAAGTAAGGCCACCGCGCGACTTTCCCTTGGCTGCAGCTCAGCACAGGCCCTGTCCCCTTCGCTGGGGCGTGGCCAGTGTGGGGGGCTCATAGCAGTGATTTGGGGGGCCACAGGGCAGAACCGTCCGTGATGATGCTCCAGGCTGTGGGCAGAGCCTGACAGGGATCTGGCCCCTTCAGAGACCCTCTCCCAGTGCTGTGGCAGGGATCTGCAGGCAAAGCTCACCTCGAGTTTGCTCTTGGGCTGTTTTGGGGGGGCTGGCTGGCTCAGTCCCCACAGGCAGCAGGGTAAATGCCCTGAGCTTGCTCCCCCAGGTAGTCAGGCAGGAGTGGGAGGCTTATCCATGATTCCAGGTGCCACAGGCATCTCTCCCTGCCATCCCAGGGACCATCCTGGGCATGGGCATCACCAACCCACCCAGCACCCCTGGGGACCTGCTACAGGGGAGGGAATGTTGCCCACGTGTTGCTTGTGGTGCTGAGCTGCCCCAGGCTGCTCTGTTGCTGGTGTTGCCCCACAGAGCCCTGGGTCCCTGGAGGGGGCAAGATCCATGGGGGCCACATGCAATAAGCAGCTGATGGGTGACTTCTGCTTTTTGGGGCTTTGGCTGTGATGCATATTTGGCTTGGGCTGAAGCAGAGCTGGCACTAGACCCTGGCACCCAGGTGAACTCAGGGGACCCCTCATGTCCCTGAGCCCAGCAGCATCCTGACCCCCACTCAGTGGGTAATTGGGGGAGGGGGGGGTTTGGGGGGGGGGGGGGTGGAGCTGCCTGCAGAGCAAACTGGGGTGCATTTGTGGGTGCTGCTCACCAAGCCAGTGCTGGCAGAGCTTGTGCTGTACCATTACTACTCACTGCAAATCTCAGGGCTTGCTGCGGGGGTCGGCTCAGTCTCTGCCTGAGCATCCCCCCCCTCACCCCCCCCTGCAGCATCCCATGCACACAAACCTCCGGGGACGGCGGCGGGATCCATCCCCAGCTCCGCCGCAAAGCCGCTGCCCCCGGGGCCACCAGGGAAGGTCTTGGCCACCACGGCCACGCTCCCCTCCCTGCGGCGTGGCACCGCGTGGTGCAGCCAGCGCCCCGCTGACCCTCTGCGCGTGGGCGAAGGTGACGGTGGCGATGATGATTATGATGGGGAGGCCTGGCGGGGCTGGTTGCCAACTGGGGCCCTCTCACCCCTCGTAGGTGTCTCGGAGCTGGAGCCGGTGGCGGGTAGGGACGCCAGCGGGCTCCGAGCTCACCGGGCGCCGCCGTCACTCAGCCCCGCCGCGCCGCCGGCACGCCCTGCCTCCACAAAGGATGCTGAGCCTGCGAGCAGCTCGCTCCCCTCCACGCAGCCTGCCACCGCCACCGCCGCCGGATCCCTTATGGACCTGCCGACCGCCGGCGAGAAGCTGGAGCATTGCACCAAAGCCAGGCCCCGGCCCAACCGCCGGCACAAGCAACCGCCCAGCAAGCCGAATGTAAGGCGGGGGGGAAGGTGGTTGGTGAGGTGGGGGGGGTCGGATTTGGGCTCCCCCCCCTTCCCCCTTTTTTTTTTTTACTCGGGTGAATTATTGCAGTCGGTGTTTGTTGCAAGGCAGGAAAATAAGATGCGCGCTGGTTTATTATCCTGCATTTCGGTTGCTGCTGGAGCCTCCTTGGAAGAGGGGCGCAGCCGAGAAAGATGGGCAGGAGGGCTGGGGGGGGGCCAGGGGAATCATCCATCCCCTTCCCTGCTGCCCTCTGGGAGATGCCGAGCGGTGGGAGCCGGCAGGGAGGCAGGGGTGGAATGAGAAAACCCGCAGAGTTTGGGCGCAGAGGGCTGGCGCGTTCGGCAATGGCTCCAGCTGCCTCTCTCCTCCTGCGCCCAATTTTCTCCCCCCCCCGCATCCAAAACCCATCGGCCCCGAAGCGCCGGCAGCTGCCACAGCTCCTGGTGATGCTGGTGGGGCTCTGCCAGCTGCAGTGGGGTGGATTTCACTTCCCCCCCACCCAAAGGGTGAGCAGCTGCAAATCCTGCCTTCTCAGCCCCCTTTCCAATGGAAAAGTAACTTTTGGGTGCAGTGTCTGGAAAGTCCAGCTTTACTGTCATCCCTGGGGCCAGACCCTACCGGCATCCCCTCGTCCCCATGATGTAGCTGGATCCTTCCACCCGCTGGAAAGCTTGCGCAGCCACAGTGGTGCTTGCCCTTGGACCGCGGTGGGACCAGCACTGCCACGGGGCTGAAGGAGAGGCAGGAGCTGTTTCCTGAAGGCAGAGTGGATGCTGAAGGCTGGCAGGGGCCAGGCAGGGCCCCGGGGGCCATCACCTTGGCACATGTCTCTGCAGCAGGATGGGCAAGGTTGGCACCCAGGGTTGGCCAGGTCTTGAGCAAGGATGGGCTTTGATGGATGCAATGTGACAGGGAGAGCAGATTTCAGCTGGCTGGAACGGCTCCTGAGCGGAATCAATCCAGCCGTAATGAAAAGTCATTATGGATCGAAATGCCACCGATGGGGAAGTGCCTGCCTCTCGTCGATAGGAAGCCACCGGTGTGGTGCCACATGCTTGGGGAGGAAGGTGGCTGTGGAGGAAGGCTTGGCCATGGCACAGACCACTCTGCCATGGGTGACCTCCATCCAGGCTCTGGTGGCACTCCAAGGGTGGACTCGAGGAGGAGCAGCTGCCTGAAGGATGTAGATGCAGGGTCGCGCAAGGCACCTGCTCCATCACTGGCCAGGAACGCACGTGTCCCTTCCCTGGGGCTCACGCCAAGGAAGCACCAAAGGCTTCTCCCATGGGACAGCAGGGTCAGAGACCTGGCCCGGCTCTAGGAGGGCTTCAGCAGGGTTCACCATTGTGTGTCACCAAGGAGGGTCAGAGGTGCCTTGCCTGTGCGTAACGCACAGGTGCCTGAGCATGTAGGAATGTTGTACCCCGGCCACCATGCTGGGGAGTCACTGGCACTCCACACGTGGCACCCAGTGGGGTGCAGAGGGCTGGCAACCAAGCTGCCCTGCCTCAACAGTCAGGGTGAGGGGCTGGCAGGAGCCCCGGGGCTGGCTGGAGCTCCTGATGCCCCAGGGATGCAGCAGGATTAGAGCTGAGATGCAGCTGATAACACCACGGTCTGGCTTTCATGCCAGATGCACAGCGAGACAGAGGGTGCCAGCACCCATCATGCACGGGCACCCACTTGTTTTTGCACAGCTGTGGGTGGCACGTGTGTATGCGTGGGGGTATCTTTGCCCCACACCAGGCTGATGGCTGTGCTTGCTCGTAGGTGCAGCCCGTGGCCTGCGAGAACAGCGAGGACAGGAGCATCACCCGCGTGGACGAGGGGCTGGAGGACTTCTTTGCCAAGAGGCTCATCACAGAGGAGCTGCCGTAAGCCCAGGGGGGTGTCCAGGGCCCCGCACCCACCCAGCACCCTGGCACACACCCATCCTTGGGGTTTGGGCAAGCCCTTTGCCTTAAACTACCCTGCAAATGCTTCTGGTCCTGGTGCTGAAGAGATGCTGGGGAGAACATCCCACCCAGGGGCATCGCCAAGGGCAAGGCTGGTGGGAGAGGGCTGGGATGGTGGCCACGGGGCGCAGGATGCGGCCGTCACACCAGTCCAACGAGCCCAGGGAGGGGCTGTGGGGTCTGTCCCACAGCAGAGGGGCAGTGGGGTCCCCTGCTGGGAACAGCTGCCCTTGCCAGGACAACATCATCTTAGGTGGGATGTTTGGGGTCTGGATCTATCCCTTCATGGGTGGGCAGGAATAAAAAATTATCCCTATCCCCTCGGCAGCCTGGAGCTCACCCTTCCCAATGCTTCATCTTTTCCCAGCCCCATGGCTCCGGAGACCTGCCCGGGATCAGCCCCTCTGGTCCACTCTGGCTCCCGCACCCTCAAGAAGAAAATTGGGAATTTTTTTGCCTTCAAGAAACCTAAATCCAGCCGGGGCTCGAGATGTGAGAAGGAGCCCGAGGGTGGCCCCACCGCCCCCAGAAGCAGGCGCTCGATGCTCAGTGACATTTTACGAGCCCCCAGCAAGGCGGGCGAGGCGGGCAAGCTGCTGAGTAAATCAGAGGAGGGGGCACTCACTGCCGAGCCCCGGGCAGAGTCCGAGCACTGCCAGACCCCCGACTCTGCCCGCAGGATCCGGCCCAAGTACTCACGGGAGGGCAAATCCCAGTCGCTCATATTGCTGTCTGGGGAGGATGAGGATGCGCTGGGGGTCAGGCATGACAAGGTAAGCACTGTCACTCTCACCGAGCCACTGACCCTGCTATTCAGCTCTCCCGGTGGATGCTGCTCCCACCCAAAGGTGCTGGTTGTGGGGTCACCTGGGCAGTGCAGGGGGACCTGAGGACACTGGACACATGGCTGGGGACATCCCTGCTGGGTTGTGGTTGTGCCTCCGTCTGCCAGGGGCACAGCTGGGGTTGGGGGCCTGGGTGCCCTACAGGCAGGCAGGTGGGTCCTGTGGGTGCCATGCCCCTGGCAGGGCTCTGTCTGTCCTGCAGAAGAGGCACCTGGAGAAGAGCGAGGGGGAACTGCCTGGTTCCTTCGAGCAGCGTGTGCAGGTCATGCTACACCGTATCGGCGTCGCCAAGGGCCCGGCCGCCGAGAGCAAGAAGCAACAGGTGGGGAGTGGCTCCACATTTGGGACAGATCCTGCACCCAGGTGGTGCCTATGGGATGGGGGGTCCCTCGGCCAGGACCGGCAGCACCCAGCTCTGCGCCACCACTGCTTGTGGCCTCTGTCCTGTCACTTAACACTCTGCAAGGGGGCAGATATGTGGGCTCCTATGCGCTGCATGGTGTCTGTCTGTCCCTCTTCCCTGGCATGCACCCATCCCCTGCAGCCACCCCAGAGCCTGGCAGCACCCTGCCCTCTGCCACCCATTGTTCCTAGAGATGCTGCCACCCTGATCCCCCCTCCCCTTACCAGATCTCTTTCCCTTTGCAGAACAAAGACAGTGAGATCAAGAAAGCCGGCTCAGATGGTGAGGGATTGCATCCTCCCCACCCTGATCCCCACCCAGCTGGGCACCCACGGGGTGGGCACAGGCAGGGTCCCAGCTGTGGGTCCCACTATCTTCCCCCCTCACGGGGTGCTGGTGACATGGGGCAGACCCCAGCTCACTGATGCTGGCTGGTGGCTTGTGCTTGCAGGGGACATCGTGGACAGCTCTGCGGACTCCCCCCGCTCCCTGAAGGCCCGCACGCACTCGGTGTCCACAGGTGGGTTGCTGGTGGGTGCCGTGGGGAGTCACACCAGCTCTGTCCCCTCTGTTAGCACCGAGCAGCACTATATGGGCACTGGAGCCCTGCACCCATGGGTGCCCAAACTTGGCAGATGGAAACCCAGCCCCTTGCCTGGTCCCTGGGGTGGCTGCAGGCTGGTTCCCAGCACCAAGAGCCACCTCCTGGGGCTGTGACCACCAGGCACCCACAGCTCTGTCCTACCTTCCCCACAGATGCACCCTTACGCAGCCCCGCTGCCACCACGGAGCCCAGCGCTGGCCCGGCTGAGCCCCGGCCAGCCTGGAAAGCCCTGGGGAGGCAGATGCCCGCCAAGACGCAGGGCATCAGCTCTGACCAGCCCCGGCACTCCTTCGTCCTGGCCGAGCCCAGTGGGCTGCCAGAGCCGGGGGACCGGGAGGGCTGGAGCAGCAGCCTGCCACGGCCAGGGAGGAGCACGCCGGTGGCACTGCCACGGAGGGTCAGCCACGGTGGGGAGGCAGGTGCCGGCAGCCCCCTGCCCACCCTGCCTGCACCACCCAGCACTGAAGGTAGGACCCCCCCATCCCACTGCTGGCCTGCTCCTGGAGCCCCTTGGGAAGGGAGGGCAGCAGGGACACAAGCACCCATCGCTGGGCAGGGGGGGGGATTGAGCGGGGCGCTGCCAGGAGGTTGGGGTGCCACAGAGCCTCCCCCCTCCGACAGCGCCTCCCTGCTGCTTTTCCAGACAACCGGCTGATGCCACGGCTGGTGGCACCGTGGGGGGCTGGCCGCCGAGCTGTGTCCATCCATGAGGAGCAGCTCAGGGAGCCTGAGTGCCCACTGGAGCTGGGAAGTAAGTGAGGGCTGGAGTGGGACCCCCGACACCCCTTGCACCCCGCGCCGGAGGAGCAGGCAGGGGGACATCCCATGTGACTGGTGGTGCTGCCTCTTGGCTGATGGGCAGCCGCTTGTGGTGCCGGGGTGATGAGTGGTGGCTGCACTGGGAAGTTCTCAGGGAGGTGGGGAACTTGGCACTGGGATGGGCTTCGGCAGCAGCCACTGTTGCGCTTCCCCCAGCCGGCACTGTCCCCCTGCGCCTGCGGCGGTCGCCTGTGCTCAGACGAAGGACCAAGCACGATTCCCTCCCGGAGCCAGAGAGCGAGCCCGGACCATGCTCGGATGCGGCAGGTGAGAGGTGATGGTCCCCCCACCCTCGCACCCCTGCTAAAGCAGGGGTCAGGATACGGAGGGGTCCCCCCATGCTCACGCCAGCCCCCATCACCTCTCTAGGTGGCACGCCACAGGACTGGCCCCACGCCAGGCTGGAGGAGCCGCAGGCTGGAGCAGGCACTGAAGGCGAGCAGCCACAAGCCCCGGCACAAACTGTTGTGAATGCACAAGACTCAGCAGCCGTAGACCAAAGATGCCCGGTGCCGGGCCGGGGGGAGCCAGCCCAGGGACAGTGAAGCCCCTGCATGCCGCTGCACTGTTCCCAATAAAACCCTGCAAGCAAGAGCGTGGTGCCGGGGTGGTTGGCAGCTGGGGCAGAGAACGGGGCACAGCTCTGCTCCGTGCCAGGCTGGCGTGGATGTGGCCGTGGGGCCGGCTAACGATGGCATCACCCACCTCTCGCTTCGGGGACGGCCAGGCCACCAGCACCAGGAGGGCAGGGACAGCCAGGGACCGTGCTGCAGCCCCAGGGATGCGCCAAGCAGCATCGCCTTCCTGGATCTCTGCTGCCGCAGGCTGCAGCGGCGCCACGGGTGATTTTAGGCAGCAGCTGGGCACGCAGCGGCGATGCTGGCAGCCAGCCATTTTTAGCAAACATTACCAGGGCCCTTTCACCTCTCCAGCTCCTCACCCCGCAGGGTACTGCTTTCTCCAGCCCCCCAAGACGCAGGTTTCCACCAGCAGGACCGTGACCCATCATGTTTCGATTGCGCAGCTCTGCAGCCGAGCTCCTGCCACGCTGTCCCCACAGCTCTCCCCGTGGCACCACCGTTACCCCAGCTCCCAAGAGGCTTTCTCCCATGTCGACCTCCGCTCTGGACCAAATGCATTCCTTACACAGATGTTTACGACAAAGCAGCAAGATGCTTATTTTTTCTTTTTTTTTTCCTTTTTTTTTTTTTTTAATACAAGAGCAGTGTATTTAAAAAATATACAATTTTTAATTTCTACAGCATAACCCTGCGGGATATTTTTTTTGTAATGAACAGTGCAGGACCCTACCTAAACCAATCAATAAAATGTCCAAACTCCTGCCTTCAGAGTGGGGATCAGGTTGAGGGGCCTCTGCTATCACTGTCACCCCTGCTATGGTGGCACCAGGTCACCTCTTGTCCCCAGCTGCTGGGCTGGGGCATTTGGAAAGGAGGGAGAGGAGGGAAAGAGATGCCAGCTCACACACAGGCATCCCTGGACAGATTCTTTTTTCCCCTCTCAGCATGGAGGCTGCTGGCCTACAAGAGGCGACATCCCCAGCACCGCTGGAGCCAGAGTCTCTGCAGCCAGGCCCACGGGGACAGGGGTCCTGCTATCCCCCCCATCCCTCCCCCAACTGCAGCCCTAAATTGTTTTGCCTGAACCAGTGAAAAAACAAAGGACGGTCTGAGCTCAGGAGTCCACCTCCCTCTCCGTGAGCATCCAGCATGCCCACTGCAGCATCGCCTTCGAGATCCTGCGAAACCAGACCAGGGGAGCCGGGGTGAGGAGGGACCCGGCTGGGGACACGCTGCCGCAGCCCGGTGACAAGGGGCAAGGCAGAGTTTGGGGACCCACTATGGGGATGCAAGCAGCAATGCCTGCGTCCCACAGGGCCAGCCATGGAGGGGAACAAGGGAGGGCTGTACGAGGCCATCACTGCACTGACCTGACAGATCTTATCTGCTCGCAGAGCTCGGGGCTTGGTGCCTCATATCTGTACTGGACCGGCTTCTCGTGCACATACTGCAGAAGCAAAGGGGAAGGTGAGGCTGGTCTGTCCCAGCCACAAAGCCCAGAGCACAGCCCCACCACAGAGCCCAAGACCCCGTTACACACAGGAACACTCTGGAGTCTCTCCCTCCATCGTTTTCTGCTCTTCCGATGTTATGTGACCCAGAGAGTTAGAAAATGCTCCAGCAAGTGTTGTTCCCACCCAGCTTGGGCTCAACCACAGCTTCACCCAGTGCCCCAGATCCTCCTTTGGGAGGGCTGGGCCACCATCTCTATCAACACCTGCTTTCATCTCCCCATCCCTACCACTCAGGTGAGAAAAAGCCTTGGGCATAGACACCAGCAGTGGGGGGACACAGAGAAGCTCCCAGGGACACACCCTCCCCTCAGGGGACCCCACCAGCTGCTTCATCTTTACCGGCTGCAGAGCTCTGCGCTGCTCTGGCCTAGAGCTGGGGCCACTCGCTGGGGATGCTTGCTCTTCCTCCTCCTCAGAGAGCTCCTTTCTGTGCCGCAGCTCCATCCCCTCCTTTCTGCTCTTCTTCGCCCTCTGTATGCTCACAGGCTCCAGCTTCCTGCTCCCATCTCTCCCCTTGCCCCGTAGGTCACTTCCAGGATGCTGCGGCCCACCAAGGGCTGGCAGGGCCTTGCCATCTCCTGCTGGCAGCTTTCTTTTGGCACCCGCAGCATCTCCTCCCTGGCTCCTGGCACAAGCCGGACCACACTTCAATGTATCCGGAGGGAAAGCTGTGCCACTGGAGTCCGCCCGCTCCCTGTGAGGTGTCCCTTCGGGCAGGGATTGCAAGCGGCTGCCGGGCAAGATGGACAAAGCTGGCGAAAGAGATGGTGGGGTGGCCTGGGAGCCCCCCGATACCTGTGGGCCTTGAGCAGCAGAGGAGGCATCGCAGGCTGCCTCCACAGCTGATGCTGCCTTGGGGGTGCCGGTCTCCACCGGGCTGGTGTTGCTGTAGGAGCAGAGCAGGGAGGGAGAGGAGGTCTGCACCAGCTCTCCCTGCGGCAAGGCCTCGGAAGAGTCCTGGCTACACGGTTCCAGCAAGTCAGGGGTGTTGCTGTCAGCAGCCACATTTTCCTCAGTGTTCAGTGAAACATCGTGTGTGAAGTTCTTCTCTGGTAAGAGAAAATGCATGGTCAGATCAGCCAGGCAGCTGGTGGCGAGACCTGCTCCAGCACGTCACGTTGGGCAGGAGAACACAGGAACTGGAATGACGCAGGCACAGGGCAACTGGAACAGTGCAGCACTACTTTTAGGCCAGGGGAAAAAAAGCCAGCATCCAGGAGCTACGTGGTCACACAGTGGGAGGAGAGGGGTTGCCACCTGCCTGCAAGGCAGGCTACGTGCCCTGGGGCACAGGGACTCACCATCTGAAGAGTTCAGGGTCAAAGATATTGGGGGAAGATTGTTCCAGGGGTTGTCCTCTGAGCTCTCCGACAAGGCTGTTGACTCAGTGGCTGCAATGATCAGGTCAGGGGGTTGATTTTGGCTAAGAAAGCAGCTGCCCGCTCCCAACCCTGCAGCGGCTACAAAGAACCGTGCATAGCGTCTCGGACAGAGAGAGCACTTGAGGGGAGCTCCAAGAGCCCTCTCCAACCAAAACTAGGGTGTACTCCAGACAGACTCCTTTCAATGACCTCAGCCAGCCCCTGTAGCAGGCAGCAGAGAGGCAGACGCTTCCCAGAGAGCAGGCAGGTGGAGGAAGACCTTCTCCTACACCCTGCACTGTCCAGGACGACAGCTCCCTCTCTATGTGGAGCTCCTGCAGGTCCCTCTGCAGCAAAGCACTGTGACACCAAGCCCAGCAAGGTGACACAAGCCCATCCCAGTGCTGAACCACAGCCAGCCAAAAGCCCACACTCAGGCAGGAGACTCAGGCTCCGTGATGAAGGGACAAAATCAAAATCACTTCTCATGCTCCCAGCACAAGGAACCAAAGCTGCTCAGCTTCAGGAGGCTGCAGGAATGGGATCAGGCAGGGCTGGGAGTCTTGGTCTCCCAAAGACCTGGTCATGGCAGTATCTCCTCCACTTGATCCAAGGAGAAGATGGGCTGAGCCAACTGCAGAGGAAACTACTAAGAGGCTGGACGGGATCTGGAGGTCCCAGTACTTACGGCTGGCTTGGAATGCGACACTCAGGTCACCAGACACTGTCCCATCATCACCGCTGTTCCCAGCAGTTGCTTTGCTTGTGTCTGCAATGAAAGGGGCACTGCTGGTCCCATCCCAGCACGCTGCACAGCCGGAGCAATGTCCTCTCCCCACCCCAGGGAGAGCCTTATTTCACATGCTCAGGTACCGAGCACTGCCCACTCGTCTCCCCTGCAGATGAAATCACCCTACTGACCTGCCTTGGAATCATCACAAACAACTGCCTCCTCCTTCGAAGGGATCACCAGGGTGTTGGCCGGGACCGTGAAGACGTCCTCACCCTTCTGAAATGAGATACATTCTGTGATTTTTGCTGGGCAGTCCCACTTGAGATGCAGAAGCCCACCCGTAACTGGCAGCCGACCACCACCTCTCTCCCCAGCAAATCTCAGCTCTGCCCACAGACTTTCCCCTTCCTTCTCCCACCCCTCCAGAGCACCGTAAGCTGTAACAGCCCGGTCTCAGATGGTCACAGCAGACACACTGACCTCCTCCTTGCGCTGTGCTTCCCACTGGGTGATGGGAACCTCATCCTTCACCACCACCGGCACCTCCTTCTGCATACGTAAATCCAAGCATTTCTCAGCATTTTCCTTCAAAACCTCCAGCTGGTTCTGTCCTATAGCATCAATCAGCTGAGAGATGGATGGCTCTGGAGCAAGAACACGTGAACGTCAGTGGAGAAGACACCTTAATCCAGGCAAGCCTTACTTGCAAATGCTTCTACTCTGCTGCACGACTGTAACGTACACCAAAATCTGTGGAAACATACTAAATTCTGCATATCCTTTGCTTCTAAAGACTGTCTTTCCTGAAGAAGCAGCAGCATGAGCAAGGCCGAGCAATGGCCCACACTGCTTTAGCTGTCAGCACCATCTTGTCCTGCTTTGGACTTAACAACATTGCCTTGTGACATCTTGTCAGGTCTGTGCTACATCTGTCTAACATGGACCAAGCTGAGGAGAGCCAGAAGCCCCACCAGGCAGCCAAACGATCGTGTGCCCCCCACAACCTTTACCTGAGCTGGGAGCATTCTTCAGAGCAAGACTCCTCCTGCAATGACCAAGAAGACAAAGGCAGGTTAGGGCTGAGGCACACATAGCAGCCCTTTGCATCTCGGTCGTAGGTCGAGCACCCTGTCTTGGGAGAAGTGGCTTGTGGAAGCAGTGGATTCCCCACTGGGTGCTGGATCTGGACACCAGCCTCTGCCCAGTATCCCAGGAACAGCCATCAGGGAGCCTCACTCCAGAGATGGACTGACAGAGACCTCTGAGGATCTCCAGAGTTGGGTCTCCAAGCACAGAGTGAAGAATGAGCTGTGCAGGGCTCATCCACCCAGCCACGCCGCCCACAGCTGGCAGGAACACATTCCTCACGAGTGTTTCCTCACAGCTTTTCCAGCTCAGAGGAAGACACTGGGGATGGAAAGCCTTCTGCACCACCAGGATCTCATTTCACATGGTCTAATCAGCTCTGTCACGTCCTACAGGTTAACCAGGCACTGCCATAACCTCACCAGCCTGCTCTCACCCCAGTCAGAGCCTGCACGGTGTCTGGATACGTTCCCCAGCAATGGCCAGCCCTGTACTTACAGCCAGAGCTCCTTTATCTTCTCCATCACAGAGGGTTCCTTGTTCCTGCAGCAAGAGATGTCTGTTACTGATCCCCTCCGAATCCCCATATTCCTTCACAGCTTGCGATGGAGACAATTCCTCTTTCAAAGAGCAAAAAGTCCCCACCACAACCAGGTCGCACCAGGACTCCCAGGGTCAGCGCCGCTCTGGGAAGATGAGGAAGCCCCCCCAGAGCAGAGCTCCCAGCCCGCCCCGTGGGCCGTACCCGTTGGATGACTCTATCCTCTGCCTCTCCATGGGCAGCACGATGAACTGCTGGGTCGTCAGGTAAAACTCACAGTCCTCCTGCAGGGAAAATGGAGGCCATAAGGCACTCCTGTATTCCCCCCTCTGCTGCCACCTCCAGTGAACAGCCATGCACCCACCCCAGCTCTAGCATTAATCCTCCACTTACCAATCTGGCCTCCTCCCGGAAACACACTGTGTACTTCTGCAAGACGATAATTCTGCAAATAAGGCTGGAAAGCCGGACCTGCGTGTGGGTGCTAGAAAAAGAGCAGAGCAGGAACATCTTGGAGAGATAAAAAATGGAGCTGGACCACCCAGACACACAGTAGGGCTCTCCCAACAGCTATGCCAACCACGCCAGGGCATGCTGGAACCAAGGGACCAAGGGCTCCTGGTTCCTGCAATTTATTCCTGCTTCTTAACTGTGGCTCTGCTACCAGCACCCTGCCTAGGGGTGTCCAAATGGGGAAACTAAGGAAAGCACTGAAGGAGCAGCCCAGGCTACCATCGCTAATGTTCTGGCTCCCTTCACAGAGCCCATGGGCTCTTTAGTCCTTTCTAATCACATGTACTCAACATGGCAGCTTCTGCCATCAATCCCTGCCCACCCTAGCCAGCTGAAGCCGGAGCATCAGCATTCCAGCTTTCTTCTCTTAGCAGTTCTTTCACACAGACTCCCCACCCTGTGATTGCTTTAGCTTAACACAACCTGAAACAAGACCAGTCAGGAGCCCCACTAGCAGCTGTGGAGAACCGCTGTCCCAGCCACAGCCGAGTCATGGTGGAACCCACTTTTCCTCCGCCTGCAGAGCTTCGGGTGTAATGACCACGCGGATGTAGAAGGGCCCATCTGAGACCTGTAGGACGGCATCTCGGAGGACCCCAGGTTCGCCTGGAGAAGTTGAGTCACTCAAAACCTATTAAGAGATTGGGGAGGGGGAAAAAAGAAATTTCACTTCTGTGAACAAAGACAGAACACCATGCCTGGCTGAGAGCCCTGACTTCTAGGACAGGAGGTCGCCATTCACCATGAAGCCAGGGGTTAACGCTTACCCCAAGGCCAACGGGGGTCCAGTGTGTGCCCGAGCCTCCTGACTGGACTGAGCAGGCTCCACATCAAGACAGAATAAGGGACACAGAATCACAGAATCATTCAGGTTGGAAAAGACCCTTGGGATCATCGAGTCCAACCCTCAACGAAGTTCTCCCCTACCCCACATCCCCCACAGCTCACCCAAACAGCCCTTAAACACACCCAGGGATGGGGACTCCACCCCCTCCCTGGGCAGCCTATTCCACTCTCTGACCACCTTTCTGGGAAACATTTTTTCCTAATGTCCAGACTGAACCTCCCCTGACACGCCACACTGTGTGAGAGCAATCAAAGGCAAGGTGGGAGAGAAGCCACAACCAAGGGGTTTTTTTACCCAAACCAGCAGCAAGAATCCAGGCAAAAGGGATCTGGGCAGACTGGGGGCATGTGCTCCCCTGCAAAGCAGAGGGAGACACAGAGCAGCAGTAACCAGCAGAATCACTACAGCCATACCCTTCTTTTGAATGAAGCTCCTGGTATAACAGCCCTGAGCGTGTACTAAGCCATGTCCATGCTGGGTCAAAATAACCCCTCAGGAAAGCAATAAACCGCTCCTCCAAGCCTCGTACCTGCCTTCTGCCTGGGCTGGGAGCTGTGGATCAATCCTGGCCTGCCCCAATCCCTACAGCCCTGGCCAGCCTTCTCCCAGTCCACACCTACAATTTGGTGACACTAGTCATAGACATCATTCACCTGACAGCTGATGGCAGGACACAATGCACGGCGACATGAAATGGCATGTCCCATCACCCATGAATGCCACCTCCATTTGAGAAGAGGTGTGCGTATGTCCTTTAATAGGTGTCCACCACGCTAAAAAGACCTGTCATCATTAACTGGGACCTTCTGACACAAAGGGCCTGAGAATCCCACTGCATAAATGCCCTGTCCAAGCCAACAAGGCTTGCTGCTGGGCTGAAGGATGCCCATGCCACCAGGATCCTGCTCCTGTAGGTATCATAGCTCAGCCACCAGCAGTCCCCACTGGCCTTGGTGGGAGAAGCCCAGCATGCAAGTGGCCAGTCCCACCACATGCTCACTCACTATGGGCAACTCTGGATTGCAACAGAGGAGGCTGCAAGAGAGCACTAGCCTCTGCAGCAGGCATGGTGTGTCCTGCTCACAGGACTGGGTAAAAAACAAGATAAAGAAGAGGGTAGGTTTGTGGAAGTTATAGTTCTGAAACAGAGAAGATAAGCATAGCTGGAGCCCAAAGTAACTGGGGAAAGGTTCTGCTGCTCAACACATACTCCCAAACTTCATTCATTGTGGAGGATTCAAGTGGGTGTAGGCTGCAGAGTGGTCACACCGAAGAAACTCTCCCAATTCCTCAAATCCAGAGGGGGATCTACTCATTAACTGCTGGGTCTCCTGCTTGGGAGAGGGGACTGGGCCGATTGCAACACAGGGGAGGAACCTACACTGGAGCGGTTTGGGAAGAGCTGCAGCCCACGAGAAGGACTCACGTTGGAGAAAGTTTGTGGAGGACTGTTTTGTATGAGAGGGGACCCCATGCTGGAGCAGAGGATGAGTGTGAGGAGTCCTCCCCCTGAACAGGAAGGAGCAGCAGAGACAACGGGCGATGAACTGACCTCCACCCCCATCCCCTGCACCGCTGTGGGGGAGGAGGGAGAGAAATCAGGAGCAAAGCAGAGCCCAGGAATAAGGGAGGGGTGGAGGAGGGTGTCTTTAAGATGTGTTTATACTTCTCACTGTCCTACTCTGTTTGATTGTTGAGTGTTGTTGGGTTTGGTGTTTGAATTAAACTGGTATTTTTTTCTTCCCCTAAGGAGTCAGTCTTTTGGTGACCATAATGGGTGAGTCATCCGTCCCTGTCCTTATCTCAATTCCCAAGGATTTTTGTTTTATTTTCTCATTGCTGAGGGGGAAGGAGTGAGCGAGTGGCTGCATGGTGCTCAGTCTCCCTCTGGGCTCAAACCACAACAGGCAGGAACAGTACGCCGTGCCTGTCAGGTCCCATGTCTGCTTGTCCACCCAGTTCTCTCACACCATCTTCATCCAAACCCTTCAAGTCCACAGCTAATGATCAGCAGCACTGACTCTGCTCGGTTGTTTTCTTCCTGCTTTCTTCCCACTGCCCATCAGGCCTCAAACAGGCAAGAGTCCCCTGATTAAAGCTCCATCCTGCCACGTAGAGCAAATTGTATGTCAAAACTATCACCAATGCTGCACAAAAAGCTCTCCAGGCATGACAGAGGAGCGGGTTTGGTGCCTCAGAGCCCCTAAATCACCATGCAAAAGGCTCTTCTGGAAGCACCAGCATTCAGGGGAGAGCGAGGTCCTGGTGACACCAAGGCTCACCACCAGACAGGACAAGGCTTCAGCCACCTCAGCAGGTCCTGCTTCTGCCTCCTGCTACCCACTGTCAGGACCACCCATCAACTGGCATGGTACATGGAAAGACAGGCTGGGGAGAAGAAGGAAGGCAAGGCAGCCTGAGAGTGTGAGTCTAGGAGAGAAGATGACCTTGGAGACTGCAAATTCCTTGGACAAGAACAGGGTACACCTACCAGAGGTGCAAAAATCATCCAAAGATGCCAAAAGTGGGCAAAGCAAAGCTCCTCCACCTCAAAAAAAAAGTATAATCAGGGACTTCATGGAGGGTCACCCATACACAGCCACTGAATTGGGAATTGCTGAACACTTTCAGGAATCTGGAATTCAGATGCTGTTGGAGCACGTTAGCACAGTCCCTCTCGGTACGTACCCGCAGGACCTGCCCAGCCAGGAGAGTATCACTGTCATTCAGCTGCTCGTAGTTCACCAACAGGTTGGTAATCCAAGGCTGCAGAATGTAGACTTTAGGAGAAGACATCTTGTTCTCATACACAAAACTATGAGAGAAAAGGCACCAAATCATAAGAGCAGAATGTAGTAAAGCTCCATCATCCCATGAACATGTTTGCATGCCAAACACAGCCACAATCCCAGGAGGTGACTCAAATCCAGGCCAAATCCCCCCACTTTTTTGCAAGGTCACCCATCCTAAGGGAGCCATGCTGCTGGGGACATGTCGGTCCTGCAGCATCCCGCTCCTGCCATGGAGTGGGGACATCAGCGAGCTCCAGAGCTGGCGTGGGCTGGGGCAGGCCTTTTGCAAGTCTCCCGCCCAGTTCAGAACTTTTTCTACCTCTTTCCCTATTGTTTATCATCCTCCAATAATTATTTTTCTGTGCCCAGGATTTAACCATCACTCTTTTAACTGTAAAAGGGGGAAGGGGTCTCTCTTTGCCAGATACGGGCTGTGCAGAGAGGCTGGGATAGGCAGGATTTGAGGGCGGGCAGGCTTTGAGCTAGGCAGGTTTTGGGACGGGCAGGGCTACCGTGCCCGACCACCCCGGCTCACCTGGGCCCCAGCACTTGATGTTGCCCCGCGCCAGCCCCGCCGGGACGCGCCGCCGCCGCCGCCGCCGCCATATCCCCGCGCAGAGAGTCGGCCCCGGCCGCCCCGGAAGAGGAAGCGGCGGCGGGCGGCACAGCATCCGGGGCGGCCCCGGCCCCGGCCCCGGCCCCGGCCCCGGCCCGGCCCCCCCGCGGCACACACCCGCTTCTCCCCGTTGCGCCGACTTTGTTACCGCTTCCCAGCCCGCGGGTCACGCGTGATGCCAAACCCGTCACCGAAACACTACTTTGTTTTTGTATTCTTGCCTTGAGTTTTGGCTCTAAGCAGCCCCAGGTTCTCCCCAGGTGCTCGCTCATGGGAAGAAGCTCCCTTCCTCATCGCGCTCACGCACAGTTCGCCTCCTCTTAAGGCGTTAAAGCCACTTACCTGCTCAAATCGGGCAAGCAAACCGGGAAATGTTCAGGCACGTGCCGTCCCACAAACGCCTCGTCTTGCGCAGGTCAGGGCTGGAATCGGGCCGTGTAACTCGTGGCTTGGTCTGGTCGGGGACTTTTCATCCCTAGGCCAGAGGCTGCGGCTGCATCGGTGGGCTGGAGCACCACAGGACAGATTAGTGCTGTGCAGAAGAGTAGACAGTAAAGTTTGGTTTTAAAGCAAAAAAGCTAATTTATCAGTGTTGGGTTTCTGTGTGTGGCAGGGGTTTGGTAGCAGGGGAGGGGCCTACAGCAGTCATCCCTGGGAGAAGCTTCTGGAAGCTCCCCTGGCTGCTGGCTGGACCCACCTCTGGCCAAGGCCAGGCCAATTAGCAGCAGTGCCTCTGCGATAACGGATTTAAGACAGCGAACCGGGGAGGAGGAGTTGGGAGGGAGAAACCTCTGCAAACGCCAAGGTCAGTGGCAGAAGGGAGGAGGAGCGAGGGAGGTGCGCCGGAGCAGAGGCTCCCCCCAGCCCGCGGTGAGAGGGACGGCCGTGCCCCTGCAGAGACCCACCTGCAGCCCGTGGAGGACCTCACGCCGGAGCAGGAGACTGTGCCCAAAGAAGGCCGGGACTCCGAATGGAGGGAGCCCACGCTGGAGCAGCCCATTGCTGGGATGATTGCACACGCAGGAGGGACCCACTCTGGAGCAGTTTGGGAAGAGCTGCACCCCGTGAGAAGGACTCACGTTGGAGAAATTCCTGGAGGACTGTCTCTTGTGAGAGGGACCCCACACTGGAGCAGGAGAGGAGCGTGAGGAGTCCTCCCCCTGAGGAGGAAGGACCAGCAGAAACAAGGGCTGATGAACTGACCTCAACCCCCACCCCCTGCCCCCTTGTGCCACTGCAGCAGAGGAGGGATAGAAATCAGGAGCAAAGCTGAATCCAGGAAGAAGGGAAGGGTGGGGGGAAGGTGTGTTTAAGACGTGATTATACTTCTCACTGTCCTACTCTGTTTGACGGCTAAGTGTTGTTGGTGTTTACATTAAATTGATACTTCTTTTTTCTTCCCCTAACGAGTCTGTCTTTTGCCTGTGACCATAATGGGTGAATCATCCATCTATGTCCTTATCTTGATTCCGGAGCCTTTTGTTTTATTTTCTCCTCCCTATTTCTGAGGGGGAAGGAGTGAGCCAGCAACTGCAGGTGCTCAGTTCTCCTCTGGGCTCAAACCAGGACAATGGGGAACTCTGCATAAGGTAGCGTGCTCATGGAAGATCAAATCTCTTGAACAGGATGGCTGGTTACTGTCCAGTTTCAAAGGTCCTTGTAACAGCAGGTGAGACTCCCCAAGCTTACACCCACCCCGTCCTGCACGATCACCTACAAAACATCTCCTAACTGCCTTAAATATATCTTCCACTATTACATCCTGTGCACAGTTTGGACAGTGCTGCAGCAGGAACCACGTGGGGAGGCCGTGCAATGCCAGATCCTTCCTGCAGGTGTTCATCAGCTCATGGAGACACACAGGTGGTGCTTCTCCATTGACTTTAGGCACCACAGGAGCTCCTGGTGGATCTTCAGGCCTGTCCTATCTACCAGTTAGATGTTTTTCTTGGAAGGCAGCTGGGAGTTCAATCCATCCGTTGGTTAGGTGCCTCGCCACTGCAGGAACGAGCCAGGGAGAACCTGGATCATGCTGGAATTGGATGTCCATCTGTGTGTGTGCCTGGGCACAGCCCCAGTTCCTGGCCACACCACAGTTATACCCAGGGTTAAAAACTGAATTTTATTCTTCTATCACACTTACAACTTAAATACTATAGCTATTGTTAGAGCTCCTGGGGAAGGAGTTGCTCTGGAGGGTTTCCAAGTGATCCTGGAGGGTTTCTAGGTTTTTCATCTTGTTGTGATGGCCAATGGCCACCTGCCTGTCTCAGCTGCTCCATTCATGTCCTGGGCTTTGGTGCCGCACAAATTAAGACCAACAAACTGCACTGTGTGGGGTCAGTGAGTTCACCCTTGCCTGTCTGACCTTGGGCAAGGGGAGGGACAGAGCCTGGTGTCCCAAGAAGGAGGGTGGCAGTGGGAGGGGGCATCTTGGTGCAGGAACAGGGGTAGCACTGGCCCTGAAAACCGAATGGCTCAAGTTTGGTGAAGCAGGGAAGGTACAAAGAGCAGCTCTCCAGACATCCAGCTCAGGGCATTTCTTGCCTGGGCAGGACACTCGGCTTCTATGCATCATTCCTTGGCTGCTGAGAAAGGTATGGACAACAGCCAACAGACTGGGGTGCAGGCAGAGAATTTCCCAGAGCCGCAGGCTGATGCAAACCCTCGTGAGAAAATGCAAGATAACTGAGTAGGAAAAGGCATCTGCAGAGTCAGGGTGAGACAGTGCAACAGCGAACGGAGCAGCATGGCAGGGCTTCAGGTCTGCTCCGTTCTGGTGACTGGGGCCAACCGGGGAATTGGCCTGGGGCTTGTCCGGCATTTCCTGGAGATGCTAAACCCACCTGGGTGGGTTTTTGCAGCTTGTCGGGACCCCAAGGGACAGCGAGCGCAGGTGAGGCTGGGCTGGGACGCAGTGGGTGGTGCTGGGGGACGGGAGCGCTTGGTGCCACAGCAGCAGGTTGGAGCTGGGTGGGGGTCTGCAAAGGGCTCGAGCTGCAGCCGGGCACCCGCGGCACAGGGCAGCCGGGCTGGGACGGCTGCGGGACCAGCCATGTGTGGGATGTGCGGAGGGGACAGTGGCACATGGTGTGTGCGGGAGGCACAGAGCCCCATCCCATGGGAGCAGGGCAGCCGGAGCAGGGTGCTGGGTGTGAGGCGGTGCAGGGACGGAGCCGGAGCAACACGGGCTTTACCTGGGAAAGGCTGAGCTTCTGTGCAGCCCCTCCTGCCTCGCCATGCCCACCTGGTTCCCTCTCTTGCAGGAGTTACAGAATTTGGCCTCCAAGCACCCCAACCTGTTCATCATCCCACTCGGTAGGTGCCCCGAGGTGGGGGTCCCTCGCCCTGGTTCCTCTGGCAAGTGCCCAGGTGCTGCGCACACCCTGGGGATGGAGCCGTGGTGACGGGCTGGGTGCCTGTGGGGACACTGGGCACTGCCATCCCTCCTGCCCACCTCGAGCCATGAGAGCATGTGTCTGGGGGGGGACAGAGGACCGTAAGCCACCACAGGGACACTGACCTGCCCTGTCTTGGCTCTGCAGAAGTCTCCAACCCCTCCAGCATCAAGGCAGCTGCAGCCAGAGTTGGGGAGCACCTGGGGAGCTCGGGGCTGAACCTCCTCATCAACAACGCCGGAATTGTCAAGTTGAACTCACTTGATAATGAGACACTGGAGGACATGACACAGGTTTACACCACCAACACGGTTGGGCCCCTGCTGCTGGGCCAGGTGAGACCCTCACCTGAGCTCGGCTGTTCCAGGGAGGCATGAAGGGCTGGTGTGATGGGGTCTTGGCTCCCCTCTGGTGCCTGATGGAGTCTCGCTCAATGAGAAACTTGTGGAGCCACAGGCTGAGCTCAGGAGCTGGAGCCTGGTGTGCTGAGGCAGTGGGAAGAGGAGGGAGGATGCTCTAGTGCTGGTATCAGTGTTGCCCATGGTGGAAGGAGCTGGTCCTCCCCACTGTGCCATTTCCATGTGTGCCCCTGTGTTGTCTTTCTCCTCACAGGCATTCCTGCCCTTGCTGAAGAAGGCTGCCCAGGGGAGCCAGGGCTCAGTGCTGAGCTGCAGCAAGGCAGCCATCATTAACATGTCCAGTCATGGGGGATCCATCGCTTCTTCCTTTGGTTGGGATCAGTTGCAAGTTATCTCGTACCGCTGCAGCAAGGTACTGCCACGCCTTGCTGGGGACAGATTTGCTTCCCCTGCCCTGCCTCATCCATGGGGTCTGCACATGTCCCCTTGCAGGCACCCTTCCCCTCCCACCGCCGTCCCTGCCCTGTCTCCTCACAGGCTGCTCTGAACATGCTGACCAAGTGCCAGTCCCTGGGCTACCGGCAGCACGGCGTCCTCTGCGTTGCTCTTCACCCTGGCTGGGTGCAAACCGACATGGGAGCCTCCGCCGGACACACGGTAGGAGTTTCATCATGGTGGGTCCCTCAGAGCCCCTGTGCTGATCTTCCATGGGAGGGAGCTGCTGCCCTCAGCCCTGACCACGACCTCCCTGCCTGCCCCATCCCTGCCTGGGCAGCTCCCCCTGCCCTGGCCCTGGGTGCCTGGTGCCCCCGACCCCTCGGCTCCCTGCTCGGCCCCTCTGCCTGGGGCTGGCGGCTTTCCCCTTGCCCTCGAGCAGCTCCTTCCCCTGGTCCTGGCTGCTCCAGGGCAGCCCTTAGCCAGACCTTGGGTTCAAGCTGCCTCTCCCCCTCTGCCCGCAGCCCCCCGTGACGGTGGACGCCAGCGTGGGAGGGATGCTGAAGGTGCTCTCCTCCCTCTCTGAGAAGGACACTGGCACCTTCCTGGACTGGGAAGGGAAGGTCGTGCCCTGGTGAGACGCCGACCCGGCCTCCTGGCAGCGGGTCCTGTGCCGCTGCTCCCACCTGCCCCACGTTCTCAATAAACCCCTGCCCGAGAGCCACCGGCTCTGCTGCGCACGGCCAGCTTGCGGGGGTGACCCCTTCCCGGCGTCCCCACTCCCCATCCCGGGCTGCGGCAGAGCCCGCAGCCACCCACCCAACCCATGGCTGTCGCTGGGGTCCCCACGAGTGACAGCCTTCGGGTGCTGTGGCACCGTGACCGCCCTCTGGAGATGTGCCGGGGCAGAGCCCCTCTCCCGGCACCAGAGAGATCTTCTGAAAGCCCCCTGCCAAGCTTGTGCTCAGCCTGGGGTGCCCGAGGGGCTGGGAGTCGCAGGGACCAGCTGCCCTCTGCCCTCAGTTGGGGGATGTCTGGTCGCAGGCAGGACAGACGGACACAGGGCACCGGGAGCGTGCGCCGGGCTGCGCCGGGAGGTTTGAGGCTGGGAGTGTGGAGACGGAGCAGAGAGGCATCAGCTCCCGGTGTTTACAGAGCGGGGGTACAGGGGGGCTGCAGGGCCGTGCGTGGGGTGGGGAAGGGGGCAGAAGCTGCTTCCCGTGGCCTTCCTCTCTCCCTGGCAGCCCGGGGCGGGCTGGGGGCGAGCAGGGTGACCACGCAGAGGGCCGAGCCGACGAGCGGGAGACTGCGGCAGGGGAAGAGGCGCCGTCCGTCTGCCCGTCACCAGGGCAGGCTGTTCCCTTCCCAGTCAAGGAAGGCTCCGGAGGTGTCCTGCGAGAGGCTGGCCAGCACAGCCAGGATGCCCCGCACGCTGCGCTCCACTGTCAGCGGCGCCTGCAGAGAAGGAGAAGGCGCAGCATCACTGCCGCGGGCTGCGACCCGCACGGAAAGCTGCCGGGCTTGGGCAGAGCAGAGGCTGCACAGCCTGGGGAGCAGCAGCCGTGGTGCTCCTGCGGGTATTTCTTCCTTACTGCCAGCCTCCTGCTCTCTGTGCTGGGTGGGGGGACAGGGCTGGCGATCCCCACCCTTGGCAGCTTGCTGCCTGCTCCCTGCCTGCTCCACCCCAGCAGATGGTCCTGGCAGCCCACAGCATCACACAGCATCCCCCGCCCCAAGCGCCCCTGCCCTCCCTGAGAGCTGGGGGTACAGCAGGGGTCCTGCCGACCCTCCCCTGCACAGCCCAGTACCTTCTGCGTCCCCATGTCTGTCTTCACCCAGCCAGGATGGATGGCCGTGCACAAGATCCCCTTGTCTTGGAGCTCTGCAGCCATGCACCTCGTCACCATGTTCTGGGCGGCCTGGAAGAGGCACCGCCATGCCAGCACGACTCGGGGCACGGGTGGGCAGGAGGGGGGACATCTCCCAGCCAGAAAATGGCTGTGGAGGTGGGCAATGGGGCTTTGCCCTGGGCTAATTGGCACAGCCCACCTGAAAGGCTCAGTCCTGGGTGCTGCTGTCTCCCTGTCTGTGCTTAGGTTTGGGAGAGCCAGGCAGGGGGTGGGTGCCCAGGGGCAGGGGGTGCCCCATGGGCTCCCCTCCACGGGCACGGCGCACAGCAGAGCATCCCAGGACCTCCCTGGCACCTCACCTTGCTGGCACGGTACGGGTACATGGGGGCCTCCAGCACGCCGAGGCACAGCCCGATGGAGCCCAGTTTGGTGGAGACGTTGATGACCGCGGCCCTGCTGCAGCTCAGCCCCTCCTGCCCCGCGCCCTTCGCTGCCTTCTCCAGCAGCGGCAGAAACTCCTGGCACAGAGACACCCGGGCTTTGTCAATACGTGACAAGCCCCGAGCTTGAGGGGCCCTGGAGGCCTCTGTCACAGACCGTGGACGAACGGCTGGACAGGCCCCCCCAGCAGAAGGACAGGGGATGGGGAGGATGCCCCACGGAGGGGCCAGGCTCCAGCCTTTCCCTGCGCCAGGGAAGGAGTGAGCCGGTACAGCCAGCGAAGCCTGGGACATGCTGGGGCTGGGCAGAGGAGATCTGTGGTCCTGGTCTTGCCCCCATCAGTTTGCCTCATTCGAGAGAGCAAGAACCCACCCAGCTGAGGGCACCCTTCCCATGGGGAACATCTCCCTAAGCAAGAGAGACCCAGAAGTTCCACAGGTACCTTGGCAACCTGAAGTGGTCCAACCACGTTGGTGGCAAACACGGAGAGCATCTCATGTGAATCCAGGGAGCACAGTGTGGCATGCGAGCTGATGCCCGCGTTGTTGATAAGCAGGTTCAAGCCCTGGTCCTTCAGATGAGACCCCACAGCCCGCACGGCCCCTCGGATGCTGGGCAAGTTCACTATGTCTGCCAGGGCAAAAAGCAAAGTGGAGAAGAGCTCCAGTGGTCCATGGAGCATCCACTGGAAAGTGTGCTGTGGCTGGAATGGCTCTCTTTAAACCAGCATTTTCCAGAAAGAAAGGACCACGTTTAGCACATCAGGGTGTTAACCACATTGAAATGAGCAGCAGTTTGTCCTCACCGCTTGGTTTCTCAGCCTTAGCTGAATGAAACTTCACTTCAGCTCCCTTTTGGTCATATGGAGGCTACTGGTAAGAAGAACTTTACGTGTATTTGCTTTCTGTAATTGAGGAACTTGTGATTACACCAGGGATGTTCAGCCCTTGCACACTGAGGCTCCCAGTTTTATTTCCACCAGAAGTCAACACAGCTGGATGGGCACATTTTAAGGGTAGACACCATCTTTGGGGAAGCAACCTAACTATGTTCTTCAAGCCCTTCTGTATTACAGAGAAGTTACAGGGGCTGTTAACACAGGGGGGCACATTCACTTTATTGCTGAATTACATGAAGATCTTTTCTAGTTGATGTCTATTCTGACTGATCATTTAGAGCTATCTTTGACTTTTTAAACAGTATGTGCCTAAATTGGTCTTCCACCAATTTCCCATAACTTTACAGCCATTTCTATGCAAAAATCCTTCCTTTTGTCTTTTCTTTATTTTTTATTTAGATTTTTTTTTTTCTTCACATTGTTATCAACGAGGAGTTGGAGCTGACTGATGAGCTGAGGTGAGTACAAGTAATAAAAGATTTGGGTTATAACCTGCAGTATTTGTTTGCAGACACTGAATCTGAATATTCCCATCTCTACAGATGCTCCGGATAAGTTGTGGGGACAACCCCTCTCAAGCAAACAGAAACAACTAAACTGGTGCTAACAGGGGTAAGCATTTCTAGTGCCTTTTTCTTCACTTATTGGTATCTTTTTGAAAAATCTGCCATGCTTTAATTGCAGGATGTTTTGGCTAAAGCAATAGGAGTGGTATTTTTTCAGTTTGTCTGCAAACAGACAAACTGGGTTTGCTTGTTAGGACTTGCATCCCCTACCAGGTGCTCACCCCACTGAAGTGGCCATTGTTGATTTAAAAGGGGTCATCTAAACACCTTCAGGATCTGAAATGGGATGGTTAGGCCAATATTAAACCTTATATATTGCCTTTTAATATCCCAAGTGCACCAACAAGTCCTTATGAACCACGAATATTCACGCGTATGGGCATGCTGGAATATGCCTTTTCTCCCTGTACACATTTCTGCACACATTTTTTGCAGATGCTAATCTAATGAGCCTGCTGTCTGGGGAGATAGCAGAGCTAGATTTCCTTTTTTGCAACACTTTGAGCCCCAAGCTGTGTTTCTGTTCTCATACTTAGACAAGACTTTGTTAGCAAAGATTTGCAAGGCTGAAGACTCCCTTCCCAAAGTATTTTGTACACTGATGAGCAGCAGAAGAATCCTTTTTCCTGGCATTTTTAATAATGTAAAGTCTGGTGTCTTTATGGTGCTAAGCAAGAATTTGAGCGGCCTGGAACTTGTTACCACCTTGCCTTGTGCAGCACAAACCTTTATAGGGATGTCATGAAAAGGTCTGGAGGGGATTTGATGAGATAATCTGCTGTGGGGCTGCCATACATGAGGGGACAGAGCCTTGGGATTCGGGACAATGTGCACGGCCAGCTGCAGGACTTATCACAGGGTGCCTTCTAGTGACTTCGCTTTGGATAATGATTGAACGGAGTTCAAGGCTCCATCACTCCACCACGTGTGAGGGATTTTTCAGGTACTTTGGTGAATGATTAACTGCTCTGTGTGGACTAGCTGAGTGATTGCTCCAAGAGGACCAGGCATGTGGGACCAGCACATTTCTAGTGCTAGGCCAGCCAGATTTGCTGAAGGAACAAACTCTTGTCTCCTTGGAAGAAATAAGAGGATAAGGATGAGAAAGAAAGAGAGAGACAACAAAATGAAGCAACAGGTCTTATGCATTTTGGTGTTAATTTCTAACTTTCCTTTCTGAAAAGTGCATTCCTGTTACTGGTTTGAAGCCAACCTTTCCTTACGATGGAGAAAGACAACCTGAAGCAGCTTCCCTTTTTTAAAAAATACTTTGTTGCCGTTGGATTTTTCATAGCTTTTTAGCTTATTTTAGGACTTTAGTCTTTATCCCAAAAAAGTCTGGGTTTTGGGGTGTATGTGTTTTAGTAAAGGCTGTTTATTTAGTGGTCAGCCCCTTGAGATGTCCCTTTTATGTTGGTCATGCTTTGGTGAGCAAAATAAGTGTGCTCTTCCTGTCCAAGTACTGCCAGTTGGGGCTCACAGGTAATCTTAAATATGCTATTTTTAATCACAGAAAAGGTGTTGTACTTTAATAATCTATTAATAGTAAGAGGGAGATTTGCTCCCTCTTTTTTAGTAAAGCCTGACTTCAGGAATGCCTTCTTTGCTAAGAAATGCTAAAAATGTACTGGAACTTTGCAGGTGCTTTTGAACAAATAAATAGGTAGGTAGAGACTGATACGGTCTTTCATTGCCTTGATTCAGTTTTGTTATAATTTGCTCTAAGGAAATACTCAGAAGTATTTAGAAGCTCTGGCTGCTTCCCACCTCACTTATTACAGCGATGGCAATTCTGGTGCAGATGCTTCCCTCAAACACTTTTTTAGGTTTGGATAGGTTTTTTTAACCAACTCTTCTTTAAAAAAACGTGGCTGTGAGCAGCCTCTGCTCTCTCAAACAACACCATCTGCCTCCTCAAGACACATCTGCAGAAAACCACATTCCTCAGCCTGATACTCCTTATCTCCCCGTGCCTCACTCCAATGCTGGTCTCCCCAGTGAGCCCCTATCCCTGCCCAGCACTCTGGAAGCTTCCTGCCTGCAGATACTCCTACTTTGGCAACAGCAAACTCTGCCCTGGCTGCTCTCCCTTTTCTCCTCCATGTCCCTATCCTGTCCAAGTCTGTTTGCCAACCTTCTCCTGCTGCTTCCCAATGCTGCTGACAAAGGCCACCAAATCTGGCCCACCTCCACGGGAGCAGGGAAAGGATGAAGGAGCATCTCCCCAGTTCAGGCTGCAGACATCCCCAATTGGAGCCTGCCTCTGGGTCTGAGCATCAACCTGGGATACCAACACCACCACAAGGCCAGATTTCCCATATGCATCCTTTTAGCCTATTTCTTTTCTCCTTATTTTACCTGTTGTGAAGGAAATGCCAACTGTAGCCACCTCCAAGACCCCAGACCAACCCTCATACTTAGGAACCATCCAGTAATGTCACATGCTGTGCCCTGCCTTGCTTTGCTTTGTGAACCTGCATGTCCCAGCCCAAAACTGAGGCACTGTATTTAGCATCTTTGGGAACAGAGGTCATGCCTTTCCCAAGAAACTTGCTCAGCTGAGGTGTCCAGACCCACCTCTGCCTGTCTCTGAAGCCGGTTTGACTGCTTCCAGCCAGAGGACAGCTCTGTTTGGAGGGGGAAGCCTGCCCAGATGTGCACCAATCCCTCCCTGCCTGGCAGGGCTGGAGCTGCCTTGCTGCCGGCATTAAGCTGCCCCCAATCCCATCCCCAAAGCAAGCAGAGGGCTAGAAGCAATGTCGAGTGCAAGAAGGGAGACTGCTCCATACCTAGCTGGACCAGTTTGATGACGGAGTGCTGGGCAGCTAATTCTTGCAGGGCCTGGAAACAAAATGATGGAGCAAAGGATGGGGTTAGAAGTCACCAGTGGCATGTCCAGGTCTGCCACCCCTGCTCCCAGGTCACCCCAGCTGAGCCAGCCCAGGGTGTCTTTGCTTTTGTTGGGGAAAGTGTACAGGGCCGTTCCCAGCGGACGGGGCAGGGTGGCAGCCCCGCAGCCAGCAGGAGAAGGGTGCTGCAGGGCTCACGTGCTGCTCCCCATCTTGGGTGATCATAGCATGGAGAAGGGGTTGGCCGGCCATCGGCACTGCCACGAGCAAGTGCTGAGGACATGGGCATCATGTCTGCTCCTCCAGCCTCATCCCACCCGCTGGATCAGGCACAGCCATAACCATGGGGCTGGGGGGTTATGAGACCCCACCAGAGCACTCCTGCCCCCACCGCTGGACCAGCCAGCCAGGGCCAAATCCAGCAGCGAGCCGTGGGGACCGTGAATTCCCTTTGCCCACCTGGCTCAGGACCATCCCCGTGCCCTGCACCCACACTGACCTTCCCTCTTGGACCCTCGGGGTGGCGGCAGGTGGCAAAGATGTGCTGGGGGGGGCAGGGGCTGGCGGCGAGCTGCCTCACAATCTCCAGCCCAATGCCCCGGTTGGAACCTGTCACTAGGACGCTCCGAGCCAGCGCAGCCATCTCTGTGGCCTCCACGCCGGGCGGTGACACACGGCAGGATTGCCGCCTGCTCATCATGAACAGGAGCTGGGCACAGCCCAGGGTGTGGCTCCAGGCACCCACGGGGACCGTGCCAGCACCAGCCCTGGCCCCTCGCCTGCCTAGGGCACAGCCAGAGTCCCAGGGCGGACAAAGGGCTCCCTGTCATTTTGGCACACGGGGCTGCATGTCTCCTGCATTACCCAGTTCCCCACTGCTTCACTCCTCTAAAGCCCCAGCTCCCAGAGTCCCTGTAACCGCAGGAGAAGGGTCACCTCTACCACAAGCTTGGAAGGAAGCTTCCACAAGCTTCCCTAGGAAGCACAGGGAGGTCATGTCTAACACTGCAAGCTCAACTCATGACAGTCCTATCACCCAGAGCACCCAGGAGTCAGCAGAGAAGACCTCCTGGCTGCTGGGGCTCCAAGGTTGCAGCCATCAAGTTTCTCCTTGCTGGAGGACAATGCTGGATGCTTATCGCCCCAAGAGGTGCAAAGCCAAGGCTCCTGCAGCCTAGACCAGCCTGGGAGCAGATTTTTAGGAGGCAGAAGTGAGTAAAGTGCTAAAAGAAACCAAAAGCTGCCATGTAAAAAGCCTCAGCTGAAACAGAAGAATTGGGGGTACCTGAATTTAAGGTACAGGAGGAAATAAGAAGAGGAAAGTAGCGGAGATGGGTCTGTCACATCTGGATGTGGCCAAAGGGACACATCTGTTGCCCAGCCTTGTTCAGCCTGGTGGAGGAGACAGAGCTGACTATTCCCCAACTACTTGAGAGATTGCAGGTCTGGCAATCACCAAAGAAATACTTGGACCAGCAGCTGGCAGATGGTAAAAGGGCTCCAAGTTTGGATGGTGTGCTTTCAGGTGATACAGATCATGGAGAGGAGGAAGCAGTGAAGTTTCCTTCCATCTTGGTGGGTAGACTATGGCCCTCATGAGAGGTAAGCGTGCTGGGCGTGGATTTGGATGGTGTTAAGAGTCAGACCCACGGTAGCAGGCATCACTGAGGTTGTACTCACCCACGCAAGCAATTGCACTGCACAGACTTGCCTGCTCCTGCTGTTATCTGCAAGCAGCATCCAGAGCAGAGTTCCCATTAGGAACCAACAAGACTGGAGTTTCCTCTTTTCCTTCCAGGCTTCTTGGGAAGGAGACAAGAGACACAAGCAAAGAGGGCTGCAGGACCAGAAATGGTGGGAATGGCCACAGCCCAGCATCAAGCTGAGGAGGGCAAGCAGCAAGTGACCTCTGGAAATGGCTATCTGATGGCAACCGAAGCCAAGCAGGACAGCGGCACAGACATACTCAGGAACCACAGCTGGAGGCCAGAAGGGATAAGACCAATCTACAAGATCCCAATGCTGTAGACACACCTGGGGACCATTCAGGTTAGAGAGAACGTGTGAGGACTTTTACTTCAAGCCCCAGCAGGAAGAGCAGGTTCAGCAATAACTCCACATCAGGTTCCCTAGGGCTTGAACCTCAGAAGCCTCCAAGGACCCCACAGCCTCCCTGGGCCACCATTTCAATGCTTGACTATCCTCACCGTGAATTTTTTGTCAATGTGATACCTCCTCTGTGTATGTAGTGTGTCTCTTGGCCTTGGACTGCAGGCTCCTACCCCATCAGCTCCCCAGGGGCATAACCAGAGCATGTTCACCATGGAGTAAAACCTGTCCCTGCATCTCAGTCATGACCTTGTCCCCTCAGACCCTTGTAAAGGCCTTGCAGCCATTCTTCCCCCCAGGAGGAACGCCTGTGGGGCTTTGATCAGCACTCCAGCAGGCACCTCACCCACCATCCCCAGGCACCTCCCTCTCCCTCACTGGCCCTTCTTGGCCTGAGCCTTTTGGAGCCCCCGCTCACTCCACACCAGCAGCCAAGGCCTCAGCCTGCCTGCAAGGAGCAGAGCTGCGCCGGGTGGGCCCCGGCTCATGGTACTGCAACGTCACTGCGCCCTTACGCTCCCGGCCCCCTCGGTGCCGCCCCGCAGCATGGCTGGCGCTCCTAAAATGGCCGCTCCCCGCCCGGCTTCAGCCCGGTTGCGTCACGTGAGCACCGCGTCCTGTCATTGCATCAGCCGGCGGACAGCCCACCCCCAAGGCCGGCGGCGAGGAGAGGGCGGGGCTGACCCGGAGCGGCAGCCTCGGCAGCCAATCGAAAGCTGTCGCACGGCGTTGCGCCGGGGGGAGGCGGGGCAGAGCGGGCGCTGCGGCGGCGCCGGTGGTGCGGTGGCGAGGGGCGGCGGCGGCGGTCGGAGGTAGGGCCCGAGGGGCCTTTGCTGGGGGCACCGGCCTTTGCGTTTTGCTCCAGGGCGCGGCCGCCTGCTGCCCGAGGGTAGGCGGCCTGGCAGGGCAGGCGGGCAGGGGGCCGGGGCGGGCAGCGGTGAGGGGCGGGAGGGTGGCGGTGCCCTGGTCTCCTCAGCCCGGGCCGCGCGGGATGGATGCCTGTCTGTCGGCTCTAGGCGGCCCTCCGCAGGGCGGCTGGGCACCCGCTGTGCCCTCGCCTCTCCTTGGGCACTTGAGACCGAGTGATGTCTGGGCAAAAAGGCCCTGCTCTGTCCGGGAGTCGCCGCTGCGACTCCCTCCTCGAGTCCTTCCTTCCCTCCTCGAGTCCTTCCTTCCCTCCTCGAGTCCTTCCTTCCCTCCTCGAGTCCTTCCTTCCCTCCTCGAGTCCTTCCTTCCCTCCTCGAGTCCTTCCTTCCCTCCAACCACTTGCTGGCCCTGGACATGTGGGGAATTGGCCCTCCAGGGAACCCCACTGCGCCCCGTTGGCAGGGGACAGCTTTATGTAGCCGTTAGGTTATGCAGGAGGTGCTCACCTTCAGCTGTCTTTGGTGTGCACGTGGTGATGCTTGTCCTCTCAGGAAAGGTTTCCAGGCGTTCCTGGAGTTGACCCTGCTTTGAGCAGGGGGGATGGACAAGGTGATATCCAGAGGTCATTTCCAAACCCAGTTGTGATGCTATGACTTAATCATCTTGAATGATTTTAGGAATTGACAGTCCGTTCCCTCCATGTGTCCTCAGCAAGGCAAACACAATCTGTTATGAAGTTCAGTATCCAGGTGAACTTGGTATTCTAAAACTATGTGTTTTCAAAGAACAGGTAACTTGAGGTAGAACTCCAGAAATCAGGGTGGTTGGGGGAGAGGAAGTTTGGCATTAGGCCAGTACTCTTTGGGGCAGACTGATGGCTGAACTGAGGACTCAGTACTTAACCAGTGTGAGGAGACCCTTTTAGGAGATGGAGGCAGTGATCCTGATGTTACTGCTTGAGCTGACAGCATGCAAGAGCCTTGTTTGTTCTTTCTTCAGACTGCACCAAGGCCTTGCCACTTTCCCTTCCACTTGCTTTGGACAGCTGTGACTTACAGCTCCAAGATGGAAGCTACGCTAACAGCTAGCCAGATCCGGCAACGGTTTATTGACTTCTTCAAGGAAAACAAGCATACCTATGTGCACTCCTCTTCTACAATCCCCCTGGATGACCCCACACTGCTCTTTGCCAACGCTGGTATGAATCAGGTAGGATTCCCACTCTGGTACTGTGGTCCTTATGAACATATCCTGTAGCAGTTGAAACCTGTGAAGCTGTTTGCAGAGCTGTTTGTGTGGAAAATTATGGCTGTTTTTTCCATCTTCTTTCTGGTTATGAAGAGGTGGTTAGCATGTCTGCTGGAGTGCTCTTGCAAAATTGGCAAGAGCGCTGGAAGAGGTTCCTGTGTCTGCTGGGCTGACTGTACAGCGATGGGAGCGCTGCCAGTCTTCCTTCCTTGACCCTTTGTACCACAGCTAGTCCTGGCTCAAATGACTAACAGTGTCTTTAAAGAGTGGTTGAGGCTGGGCTGCTGAAATGGCTCTGCTGGAGGTCAACACACAGTTTTCACTGACTTTTTTTTTTTTTTTTTTGTCAGCTGGGAATCTGGTTACTTACAGTCCATTTGCAAGTCCTGGGGTTAGGTGGGCTCCAGGAACATGTGCGTGTGTGTGAGTGCTAAGTTATAGGCAGTGCTGCAGCCTCTTCCGACAGGAGGTGGCAGGCTTCTTGTCTCCACAAGCTGCCTTGGGTACGTCCAGGCTAGTGGTATCGTGATGTGGATGACACTTAACTGCCTTGTTGCTGTCTGCAATGTTTGAAAACAGTCTCAGTGCTTTTCTTGATTGTCTTTTTTCCTCTCAGTTCAAACCCATCTTCCTCAATACTATTGACCCTTCACACCCGCTCGCTAAGCTGAACAGAGCCACCAACACTCAGAAGTGCATCCGAGCAGGGGGCAAACACAATGACCTGGATGATGTCGGGAAAGATGTCTACCACCACACCTTCTTTGAGATGTTGGGGTCCTGGTCCTTTGGGGATTATTTTAAGGTAAAACAAGCTAGGTGCAGCTCTGAATCTCTTGCACAGACTTACCCATCTCTATGAATTCTGCAGATCAGTTGCCAAGAGGAGAGAGAATATCTTTGCACAGAATGGGTCCTGAGGTGTGTCTGGCTTCTTTGGAATAAATGAGCTTGGAAGCTGCCCCGACCCTGCAGAATGTTTTGAGATTAATTACTTAAGGTTTACAAAGCTGATTATATTAACTCTGCCAGCTTGGAGACTTCAGGCAGAGGTTTTAGTGGCTGTACTGGAGCTGTGGGGAGTTGCAGGTGCTTTGTGACCATGATGGATCTTCTGATCATAAAATAATGATGTCTTTTCCCAAGCTGCTTGATAGCATAGTGTTTGAAGTCAGAAAGAGGATGTTTAGAATACAGAATAACAGCAGAATTAAAAGGCTTTTGGGTGGCAGTGAACATGCTAGGAGTTAACTTGGCTGCATCTGGAAAGCCATATGAAGTGTTTCTTGTGCCCTGTTCACTGCATATATTAATTTGTTTCTTTCTTATGTCAAAAGTCTGAAAGTTTTTGGCTCCTTAGCTGCTGATACCTACGGTAGCCAGTACTTTGCATGGTGAAGAGAAACTCTCTTTGCATTCACTCGCTGACCCCACCTTTCCTTCTGCAGGAACTTGCTTGTAAACTGGCACTGGACCTTCTCACCAAGGAGTTTGGCATCCCTGCTGAAAGACTCTATGTCACCTACTTTGGTGGAAATGAGGCTGCAGGACTCCAACCGGACCTGGAGTGCAAGCAGATATGGTTGAATTTGGGGTAAGGCCTTTAACTGAGAAAGGTTCATGTTTTGATGAGCAATCGTCATTCAGAGAAAGATGGCATGTGTTATATGTGCTCTGCCACATAACAAGAGGTTTTAGCAAAAGTGAAGTGTCACAAATAATGTTTGCAGGGTGGTGGAGCTGCAAAACCAAAGGGAAGTACAAAGTATTAGACAAGATACTGAGAGTTTTTGTTTCAAAATCTCTTGTGTAAGCTTAAAAACATAAGTGCTCTGCTGGGTCAGATCAGTGGTTTGTGCAGCCCAGTGTGTTGCCTCTGACAGCAGTTGAAAAGATGCTGTTCAGGGAAAGCAGGCATGCCTGGCTGTGGCCTGCACTCTGTTTACCTCCTCCCCTCCCAGCATCCACCATCACTGGTGTGTTAGAGGGTCATCAATCGTTTCCCCTTAGCCTCTGTTTGGGGCCCTCCTCCTTCAGAGTACATCTGCTTCTCTTTCAAACCTGTTGGGTTTTTCTAAATCTCAATCGTAGTCTCCCACGCAGCAGCTTTGTCCTCTCCGAATTGAAGAGTCCTTACTCTTTTCTATACTCTCTTCCTAAGGCAGCTGCTTCTACCTCACCCTCGAGATAAGGAAGCAAGAACTGCCCTTGGCACTCAGGCTGTGGGTGGGCCAAAGCTTGATGTAGCAGTGAAAAGATACCTTTGCTCTTGTGGCTGTAGTCCCCTCTGAAGCCTGCCACTGACCCCATGACACACCTCTACACTGTGAGGCCAAACCTGCCTTGTGTGTATTAAGAGTCAGAGATACACCTGTGTTTTGCTGATTAAGGATACGAATTAAATTCAAACATCAGAGTGAAAAGAGTAGACATATTTTACTGGGGATAACTAAATAATGTAACAGAATAATACAGAAAACATACAATAAGAAAAGACAGACTAGTGCACTTAAATAGGAAAATACAGGGTAATGCATCACATCATTACCACCAGAGAGAGAGGGAACAGTGATTAAGAAAGGTCCATCCCCACTTGCACCCGTTCCCATCACCCAGACCCGCAGGCGCTGGGCAGCCCTGGTTACAGCGAGGGTTTGGAGAGCCCGTCCCGGCGAGTGGGAAATCCTGCACGGTGCCTCCACCCACAGCTGAGGCATCCAAAGTCGCTGCAAGTGGGTCCAGCCCTATATACCAAAAATCAGCAAGCCAGAATAGCTGGCACCTTTGTTTTGAGTGGAAAATTTCTGGTTTCATCCTCCTATTCCACCCAAAGCCTGGCCAGGGCTTGGTGGAGGGAAACCAAGGGAGTTTACAACAAGGTCGAACACTTGGGTTCTCAGCCTTGAACAAGGCCGAGAAAAGAAAGTTGGCTACATTCTCTCTGCCTTTCATCCTCACTACTGATTATATTCTGTCTAAGCTGCATCTTTCACTAGTGAGTTTACGTATTTTGTTAATGACCTCATACTGAGTTAGCAGCTTCGGCTCAGGGCCTGTTGCTCAGGCTTCAATACTTCCACTTTTTACATCAGAATAGGTGGTTTGTTATAATCCAGTACAATACCCACTAGCACAATGGTTATCAGTTATAAAATATACAGGATTCATCTATAGGTCAACTCTGGCTTGGGCCTGTTGTCCAAACCTTAGCACTTCAACCTGTCGTCTTGCTAGTGGCTTTGCTGAAGTGGTGTGTAGGCTTCTGCCTCCACCTGGGACAAGTGCCAGGCACCAGCGTTCACTTGATCCTCCTTAGAAGGGCTCCTGAGACTTAGGCTCTTGCATTGGTCTGGCTCAAGACTGACAATTCATCTGCTCATTCAGGGCATTAGTGAGCTGAGGTTTGTCCAGAGTAGCCCTTAGTTTGGGGAATTCTTGCCTTGCTGTTAGTCTCTGTTGTTCAGTAAGAGTTTCTTGTTGCAGGCTGGCTGAGGGCAGGATTCTGCCTGGCAATATGAAGGATAACTTCTGGGAAATGGGAGACACAGGCCCCTGTGGCCCTTGCAGTGAGATCCACTATGACCGCATTGGGGACAGAGATGCTTCCCACCTGGTCAATCAGGATGATCCCAATGTCCTGGAGATCTGGAACCTGGTGTTCATACAGTTTAACAGGTGAGCAAGGCCTGCTTCCCTTCTCAGGCTACTCCAGCTTGGCATGCGGGGTTGCTTGAACTGCGTGCTGCTGTAGCTGCCCCTGGCTTGCTCACCATTCCCTCTTGTCCAGGAGCTGTACACTTCTGATGCTGTGTCCCCTGACCCACCTGTACAGAAGAGGTTGGTCACACTGGCATTGGGCCAGATTAGAAGTATTTTCTCAGCTCATCTGCTAGGAGTTCAGAAGGGAATAAGTGTTATCCTTCTCTGGGTCTTAAATTGTCACTGAGGGTCTTGATATTTTATCAAAGTTGTGCTTTGTGTGGCTTGTGTATGGGCTTATATCGTAAATCTAATGGAACAAAATCTCACTGAGATGAGGAGAGAGATGGGGTTGCCCTTGCAGAGCCTCCATCCGTAACAGCTCGTCTTTCTTTTTGTGGCTGGGCAGGGAAGCTGATGGAACACTGAAACCTCTTCCCAAGAAAAGCATTGACACTGGGATGGGCCTGGAGAGGCTGGTCTCTGTGCTGCAGAACAAGATGTCCAACTATGACACTGACCTTTTCCTTCCTTACTTTGAAGCCATCCAGAAGGTATGAATGGGGGAGTCTGGGTCTGAGTCTGGGCCTGGCCCAGCTGCATCCATTCCCTGAATCCCTGAGGAGATAGATCCTTGGGGCTGGTCGAGTACAGCTGCAGGTCTCTGCTTCCCCAGCTGCTGCGAGCCCTATGTGTTTATACTTTGCTGAGGCTGGGAGTGAAGGCTGGCACAGTGATGGCTGCCTTGGGGCATGTTTCCAGGGGAAAACACAGAGCAGCAAGTGGTGCATCTTTCCCAGGTGTTTCTGTGAACTGCCCCATGGTGCACTCTTGGTCCTCCCCGAGTGGGAGACACTCTGATCCTGTAAGGCCAAGCACTGTCTTTCTGCTGTGTGCTAGAGAGCACGTGGTGCTGCTGACCCAGAATCAGAGTTTGTCCTTCAGTCTCTCCCACCTGGAACATGTTGATCTGTAGAAAATCCCCTGATTGAGAAGGTCTTTGCCATAAATCATGACAGTCCTTTGCAGAACCAGTGTACTGTTGCTGCATCTTCCTGGATGGGGACCATGTTACCAGTGCTGGGAACTCTGTGTGCATCTCCAAGCCTTTTTTTTTTTTTTTCTCCATGGAAGAAGCAGAGCTTCCTGGCTGCAGAAAAAATGCAGGGAGAAGAGCCCAAGTTCCTGCTGCCTCTGAGGAATGAGGCGCAGAGCTCCAGAGTTGGAATTAGAGGGCTGGACACAGCCCATGTGTCCTTGTCTGCCTTCCTGCAGTCTGCTGGGAGCCTGGCTGTAGGAACCATGCCCATGGTGTGAGCTTTGCACCATATGGAGGCACTACTTTGTTACAGCAGTATCTTTCCCTTGGGTATGGATAAAAACTCCCTAAAAGAGGGAAGCCGGGACTGTCCCATGTGACAGAATTTGGAAAGTTTCTTGGCCGGGCAGGTTAATGCCAGGCCAGAGACCTTGAGACAGTGTGCAAAACAGATGATTTCCCTGCACTCTGCCTCTTTCCCTCTCTCTTTTACCCTGGGCTCTTAATGTTGAGATAAATTGGCTTTTCTTCCTTCAGGTCTTGGAGATCCTTTGGCCCTGGAAGTGCGGCCCATGGCATCCTGTAGAGCCTCTCAGCTCTATGTCTTCCCTGGCTTTACCAAGTCACATCTTCCCAAGAGGAATGTGCCTTCTGGGTGGCCGTGGGCAGTGGGATGGGGTTGGCTTCTGAGGCCCTTCCCTGTTGTTCTGCAATGTTGCTCGTCCTCACTGTCCATAATTGTCCCCTTTGCCCACCGACTTCTCTCTGTGCAGGGCACAGGTGCCAGGCCGTACATGGGGCAGGTTGGTGCTGAGGATGCTGATGGTATAGACATGGCCTACCGTGTACTGGCTGACCATGCACGGACCATCACGCTGGCCCTCTCTGATGGGGGTAGACCTGACAACACTGGCAGAGGGTAAGAAGGAAGCTGCTGCATTGCTTCCTCTCCCATTTTGTTCAGCACAGCTTCCCTGAGGGGGCTGGGATTTCCCATGTCTCTGGGATGTCTTTGAATTTGTCATTAAAGTAATGGATAGCGGAGTGTTTGCTCAGTATGTTTGATGCTTGAATCCCTGTAGCAAGGTCCACTCAAAAGGCCAAGACACACTGGTCTGAGGGTTCTTGTGAGTACCAGTCCTGCTGTGTCCGCCTCCAAGAACGATCACTCTGGGCAGACAGGCACAAAACCTTGCTTGGTGCAGTGCTGCTGTCAAAAAACAGACTGAAGTTTGGGCAGAGGGGTTGTGCTGTCGGTGCTGCTGGACTTAGAGGACTGATTGTTTAGTTTGAGGAGGAGAAGGCTGAGGGGAGACCTCATCACTCTACAACTACCTGAAAGGACATTGTAGAGAGGTTGGTGCTGGTCTCTTCTCACAGGTGATTAGTGACAGAACAAGAGGGAACGGCTTTAAACTGCAACAGGGGAGGTTTAGACTGAACATTAGGAAAAAATTGTTCACAGAAAGAGTGGTCAGAGAGTGGAATAGGCTGCCCAGGGAGGGGGTGGAGTCCCCATCCCTGGGTGTGTTTAAGGGTTGTTTGGATGAGCTGTGAGGGGATGTGGGGTAGGGGAGAACTTTGTAGAGTCGGGCTGATGGTTGGACTCAATGATCCCAAGAGTCTTTTCCAACCTGAGTGATTCTGGGACTCTGTGACTCTTCATCACACAATGAGTCTGGGTCACAGAGCTGAGGACTGACACCTCACCTCTGGCTTGCTGCTGCTGTGAGCAGCTACTTGAGAGAAAATGTGGGGAGAATACCCTGTGCTCTTGGTCCTGGGAGGGGGTTGGAGATAGGTGGATGCTGTTTCCCTGAGAACAACTCAGAGGTGTAACATTTGCATGAGGGGCTCTGCTGTTCCCTAGGTATGTGCTGAGGCGGATTCTCCGGCGGGCTGTGCGCTACTCCCATGAGAAGCTCAATGCCCCCAAAGGTTTCTTTGCTACGCTGGTTGATGTGGTGGTGCAGTCACTGGTAAGTTCTTCCCCTGCTGCACTGTATCTGCCACAGTATGCAGATCTCCATGCTGAAGGACTAATTGTCTTGGGTCTGCAGGGAGGTGCATTTCCTGAGCTGAAGAAGGACCCAGATATGGTGAAGGACATTATCAATGAAGAGGAGGATCAGTTCCTGAAAACACTCAGCAGAGGACGTCGCATCCTGGACAGGAAGATCCAAAGCCTGGGGAACAGTAAAACCATCCCTGGTAAGGTTGTGACTTCTGTCTGGATGCACCAAAAGGCATTGATTGTCTGGGACTGAGTTAGGGCTCAGCTGGGCTGGGAACTGAGAGATGGTGGAAGATGTGGGGAGACAGAGTTGGAGTCAAAAGACCATCGCTCAGAGCTGGGCCACCCGTCTCTCCTCTGGCCTGTGTTCACTTGCTCAGGTTCCTGAGGTGCCCAGACACGTGATAGTGGGAACTCTGTGCTGCCAGAGAGGAGCCTGTTCGATGTTCTTGTTCACCAGAACTGTTCTCTGTCCTGCCACAGTGCAGAGCCAGCTGGGTGGGACAGAGCCAGTCAGAGAGCAGGAAAAGGAGCAGTGTCTTGAGGAACAGGAGCGTTGACTGCTCTGCTTTTTCTCTAAAGGTGATACTGCCTGGCTGCTGTATGACACCTACGGTTTTCCTGCTGATCTCACTGGGCTGATTGCAGAGGAGAAGGGCCTGGTTGTGGACATGGAGGGCTTTGAAGAAGAGAGGAAAAATGCGCAGGTAGGTAACAGCTCCAGGGGAAGCTGGTCTACGAGCAGGCAGGGAGGATTCCCTTCCTTGCAGTTTGCAGTCATGAGTCTGCTCCTTTCTTACTGGGTCTGCTCACCCCATATGCCCCAGTGCCCTGGCAGGGCACGGCACTGCAGTTGTTGTGGGACATATCTTCTCTGTGCAGCTGGGGCTGGCTTTTCTCACTAGCACCGTGAGGCCTGAAACATCGAGCTCAGCCTTCAGGTTTAGTGGAGTGCTTGGGAGCACCTCCCCACTGTCTGGTTCTGGATAGGGAAGTCAGGGACTTCCCTGTCTGCAGAGCACTGTCCAGGCAGTCCTTCAGCGTGGGTGCCTCTCCCAGCATGTTTGTTGCAGCAGCAGAGAGCGGTGTTGCCCAGCTGTCTGGCTACTTGCCTTGCCCTTGCTGGGCTCAGGCCTGCTTTGCCTGTGTGCTGGTAGCACTGGAACAGCCTGCTCTGAAGCCAGAAGAGATAGGAGCACTCCAGGAAGCTGCTGGCACACAGCTTCCCAGGGCAAAGCTCTAAACCAAGGAGCTCTAAGGGATGTAAATGAGGTGTGCAACTAGGCATGGGGCAGTGCTGAAGTGGGTTTTCTCAAATCTTGGTTCTTGTCATTGGCAGCTCAAATCCCAGGGCAAGGGTGCTGGAGGAGAGGACCTCCTCATGCTGGACATCTATGCCATTGAAGAGCTAAGGGCCGAAGGGCTGGAGGCGACTGATGACTCGCCAAAATACAGCTATACTTCAGATCCAAGTGGTACCTATGGTATGAAAAGAACCTTCTCAGAATCATCCTCTGCTGCCAAGTCTTTACTGCCATGTACCTCAACAAGATCCCCTCCAGGCTCACCTTTCCTGGGACATGGGGTGGGAGTGGGAATGTGCACAGGTGAATACTGTGCTTGTTACAAGTTGAGCAGGGAGAGGGAAGGACAGACTGTTCAAGGGCTGTGGTACTGTTCAGGTCCATTGTTTATGTCTCCACACCCCTATGTTTATGTTTCTCAGCTGCAACTTTGCCAGTGCCACAGGAGACTGCAGTTTCTTCTTGGTCTGTTCTGGGGTCCTTGGCTCACTTGCTCTGGCTCTTCCTGCTAATTCTTTGATTTGGTGGGGATTCAGGAGGCCACAGATTTTAGCCATGTGTGTTGCTGACTTATACTGCATAGGTGTGGAAGGAAGTGACAGTACCTTCCTTGGAGAGCACTGAATGAAATTGCCTCTTACCCAACTAACTGTTGCCCTAGTTCTTTCTCCTTACTCCCTCCCTGCAAGTGTGGTAGCTGCCACATGCTCCTGCAAGAGCTGGGTGGTGTTGCTATGACCTTCTGCTCCCATGTGGTGTCTACAAGCTTTTCCTATTTTACTGACACTGCCTGTCATCCTGGTGACAGATTTTGGGAGCCTCGTGGCCACAGTGAAAGCCATCCGCAGGGAGAAGAGGTTTGTGAAGGAGGTATCCACTGGCCAGGAGTGTGGGATAGTGCTGGACCGGACCTGCTTCTATGCCGAGCAGGGTGGGCAGATCTATGACGAAGGCTACATGGTCAAGGATGACGACGACGACGGCAGGGAGGATGTGAGTGGGTCTTTTGCTAGACTCAGTCTGACCTGGGGCCTGGGTAGAGGAGAAGGGGCCAAGCAAGCTCCAGCAATTTCCTGTCCATGGCAGGTGTCAGGCATTGCACAGGTTTCTTTTTCAGGAGTGCAACATGGCACAGATGTGCTGGAGTTTTGTTCCTCTTGCTTCCTGGGGAACTGAACTCTGTGCTGCAGCATCAGGCTGCTGCCAGAACTTGGGTGCCTGTTGTGGTGGTGCTGGGATTGCTGGGCAGAGGACAGTGCTTTCAAGGCATGATGGGGAGCTCTTTCAGCTTTGCTGTGCCCCACGGCCATGCTCACCTTCATTCACTTCTCTGCTTTGCGGCCCTGCGTGCTGTGCCCAGGGACACTCGGCTTTCTCCTATCACACGCCAGTCTGGCTCTCAGCTGAGGCCTTTCCAGTTGCAGCTCAGACCTCTGGCAGACTGTCTCCCCTTGGCCTCTTACCCTGTTCACTAGGTGCATTTCCCTCTTTGTACAGAAAACAGAATTCACAGTGAAGAACGTGCAGGTCCGAGGAGGCTATGTGCTTCACATAGGAACTCTATATGGAAGCTTGAAAGTAGGAGATCAGGTCCACCTGTGCATTGATGAGGTGAGTTAAGACATGGCATAACACACGGCCTCATCTTGTCCCTGGATTTTGTCTGCTTTCTTTTCATCAGTGCCACTCTGGGGGCCTGGTGTTTGGGGCCTGCTCTCCCTGTGGCACATGATGCAGACAAGCAATGTAGCCCTTCCAGTGTGGCTGACTCAGGCCTTCCCAGTTTGGCACTGGGCTTTCTCCTACCATGAGGCAGGTAGTGCCAAACTGGCTCAGAGTCACACTCACTGGCATTTGCTGATCAGCCACAGAAACACATTTTGGGTCATGACTGTGAGGTAGAACATGTGTGGTGCCCCACTGTGTTTTGAATGACAGTGGAGAGCCTGGGCTGTCTGCCCCACTCCAGACATTGCTCCCCTGGGCTCAGCCTGCTGGATTGAGCCTAGTCTGCAAAATGCATTTCCCATCCCTATAGAGAGAGCACCTTTGGAGCAAGAGTGAAGGCTTTTCCCTGCTGAGGAGCAGAGATCGCTGTCTGTGACCTGGTCTGTCCTTGTCCTCTGTCCAGACAGGCCTAACAAGGGGACTGCCAGGGAAAAGCTGTGCGCAAATTTGGTGGGGAATGTTGTGCTCCCTTAGCCGAGGCTCCAAGGCAGCAAGCGTGATGTTGGTTTTGGTCTCCTGAGTTAGTTTCAGTTTCTGTTGGATCAGCAAGTTAAGCTCCACTTCTGCTGCTAAATATGATGTTGGCTCTGCAGTGGGGGACCCAATCTAACAGTGGCTTCCTCCATCAGACTAGGCGGAGGCCAGTCATGAGCAACCACACGGCCACCCACATCCTCAACTTTGCCCTGCGCTCGGTGTTGGGGGAAGCTGACCAGAGAGGGTCACTGGTCGCGCCAGACAGGCTGCGGTTTGACTTCACAGCCAAGGGAGCCTTGTCGACCCAGGAAATCAAGAAAATTGAAGGAATTGCCAACCAGATGATTGAGGAGGCAAAGGTGGGTATGGCTGCCAGGTTGGATATACTCAGGGGGGGGAAAAAAATAACCTAGAGTCAAGCTTTTGGATGTCCTGGGCTGCTGGGAGTTTGGCCCAGCAGGAATCTTCTGAGCTGCTGATGTGGTGCTGTGCACAGATTGGCATCGCCTCGGAGGATTTTGAGTGGGAAAACTCCTTGTAACTTGCTCTGTTCGTTGGTACCGAGCCTTCTCAAGGGTTGAACTGTTTCCATGCTTGCTGTAGTGTCACATTAGCTACAAGAGCCAAGAAGTTCAGCAGAGTAGTTTTGCAGGCTGGGCTGGATTTATAGTGTACACCCAGGCACCTCAGTGATGTGTCCTCAGTGTTGCTCTGCCTGCTGCACGCTCTGTGTCAGAACAGACCCTGAAGACCCTGTGCTCTACTCAGAGTCTGTGGTTAGAAACCATTTGAAAATACAGGAGCACACGGGGAGTCTGAACAGGCAGTGGTATCAGCAGTTTTGAAGATAGGGCATCTGTCAGTGACTTTAGGATCCCTGCAGCTCAACAAACCCCAGCTCAGGTGAAGCATGGGACTTCGCTTATAGGATCTTTTGGAGGAAGTCAGGATTCCCTGAGAATGCAGGCCCTTGGTCACATCTGACAGGACTGGCTCTTACCTGCATTCCTTTGCTGTCCTCTGCAGACTGTGTATGCCAGGGACTGCCCTCTCGCAGCAGCTAAAGCTATCCAAGGGCTGCGGGCAGTTTTTGATGAGACTTACCCCGATCCTGTCCGTGTGGTCTCGATTGGCATCCCCATAGAGGAGCTGCTGGCTGACCCCTCTGGCCCCGCGGGCTCTATCACTTCTATTGAGTTTTGTGGAGGGACGTGAGTATCTGGAGAGGCTGGGGAAGGTGGCAGGGTGGCTGAAAAGGTGTCCCTGAGGAGCCAAAGTTCTGTTGTGAGTGCTGTGGGTGTGTGCTGGGCACAGCTAGGGCAGAGCTGGAGGTGGTGATGATGTGCCTTTGTGTTCCCAGTCCTGAGTCAAGCCACGTTTAAAATCAGCCTTTGCAGGGCAGGGAAACTGCCTGTGTGCTGTCCCTGCCCACACACATAGTCTCTGGCAGTGCTGGGAACATAGCCGTCACTACTCTTTCCTCGCTCATTTGCCTTTTAGCAGCTAGATTGGGTTTTCTGCCTGTCCCCACGCTTGCTGCATCTCCCTGGCAGGGTGGTTTTCTAGTTTGCATGCTGATTGCTGCTGAGATGAGAGGTGGACTTCTAACTCTCTCTTGTTGTGGGTCTTTCTGGGTTCTTTCCAAAGGCACTTGCAGAACTCCAGCCACGCTGGCCCCTTTGTGATTGTTTCAGAAGAAGCAATTGCTAAAGGCATCCGGAGGATAGTTGCAGTCACCGGGGCCGAAGCTCGAAAGGTAAGGGGACACAGGAGAGATCCTCGGTGAAATCCCACCTATTAACCCTGTGCCAAGCTTCCTGTCGTTGAAATCTGCCCAATATCCCTGTTGGGTACACAGCACCAGGGAGTGTCTGAGGGGTGAAGGATGCTGCTGTTAGTGAAGGCTGTGCTGGAGGCCCCCAGCTGTGCTACAGGCAGAGGAGAGAGCAGAGAAGGGAAGGGGAAAAGTCTCTGCTGTAGCTGTTGTGTTAGTGTGGTGGAAGGGCCTGGGGTGGGTCTGTGAGGTTGCTGCACGGTTGGCTGAGGTTGGTTTGCAGAAAGGGCTGCAGATCCAGGGCTCTAGCAGCTGGCAGGAGAGCTGTGAAGTCTGAGAATCCAGTCCTCTGCTGCAGGAGGCAGGTGACTTTGGTCCTGGGCCAGCTTGGGCTGGTGCTTCCTGGAGTGGGAGAAAGGGGATTCATGGAGAAGATGGATTTCTTTTTTGGGGGGGTGGGATCTGGCATTCCTTCTGGCAAAGAAGAGTCCTGGGACCTGTGCCAGCATCACACCCTGGTTCTGGTCAGGTGCTGCCTGCTTTGGCTTTGCTGCTTCCTGAGGAGTTACGGAACTCCAGCCTGGGGCTGCAGCATTCCTCACCCCTTCTCATGGGGGTGGCCAAGCACCCAGCCTGCTAAATCTCCCTGCCTGATTTAACTGGGATTGTATTCTGCTAGGCCCTCAGGAAAGTCGACAGCCTCAGGAAACTGCTCTCAGCCCTGGAGGCCAAGGTGAAGGTCCAGACAGCTCCCAACAAGGATGTGCAGAAGGAGATCACGGATCTCAGTGAGGTGAGGATCGTAGCAGTGCTCTGCCTTCCCCGAGTGAATGGCACCTTGATTGCCAACACTACTTGGTATTAATGAGGCCAAGTTCAGCTTCTTGCTCCTGTCCAGACAGCCCTGTGTCCTGTGGGTGCTGCAGCCTGAGGCTGTTGGGCACTGGGAGAGGAGGAGAGTTTACTGGGTTCTGCCAGTTGAGGCACTTGAGGTTCATGAGTGTGGTGCAGCATCTCCTGCCTTCTGCCATGGTCACCAGTACCTTTAACTCTCACCCACTCCTGTTTTGCAGACCCTGGCCACTGCTGTTATTCCACAGTGGCAGAAAGATGAACTGAGAGAGGCTGTTAAAGCACTGAAGAAAGTTATGGATGACCTGGACCGAGCAAGCAAAGCTGACATCCAGAAACGAGTGAGCCCTGCACGGGAATAAAGAACAGTGTGAGAGGGCTGTGGGGGGCTCCCCTCGGAGCTCCACTTGTGTCCACTTTGGGGGGGATCTGAGCTGTGGGGATGCTGCTCACACTGTTCAGCCTCTCCTGCTCCCTCCCAGGGCTTGGCTAGCTCCATGGCTGCTCCATGGGTTGCAGCGCTGGCAGCGTGTCTTGGAAGCTGGGTTTCTCCTGCCCTAACGGTGCTCCTGGGTGCAGGCTTCTTCCTCCTGGATCCCATTGGATTTTCCTGGAGGAGCCACCTGCTTGTTCCTGGCTGTGCAGCATGAGGCTGCTCTAGGCTGGGGGCCTCTATACCTGCAGGGAAGCTCTTCCTGGGTGGTTCTTCTGTCCATATGCAGTGTCTGTCCTCCAGCATCTGACCACTGTTGTCCTCAGGTGCTGGAAAAGACCAAGCAAGTCATTGAGAGTCACCCTAACCAACCGTTGGTCATCATGGAAATGGAGAGTGGAGCCTCAGCAAAGGTAGGGGAAGGTCTGGTCTCCTCAACAACCTTCCCTCTGCCTGGGGGGCGGTTGGGTGGTTGCTGTTCACTTGGGGCAGCCGTGCTGCGTTGCAGATCTGTCTCTCTTGCCACCTGCCAGCCCTGAGCAGCGGCTAGTGAAGAGGAGGAGGATCAGTGAGGTACTCTCGGTGTACCACCACCTGGACTAACACATGGGTTTGTGGCGGGGCTGGCTGGTTTTGACCATTTGCTAAGCTTCCAGACCTGGTGGTGGATAGGGGGCCCAATAAAAATCCTGCTGTGTCCCAAGTAAGACTCACCCAGCAGCAGTCAGAACGCTAAAACGCAGGCTTAAGGCACTCTGAACAGTAGCTCTGCCAAGCCATGGAGTCCGTGGTGCCTGTGGCCGTTGCAGATCAGCTCTCGAAAGGGTGTCCTGGGCTGAGTGTGGGCACAGAGAGCTGCTTCCTGGCTCCTGGGCACCATCTGCTGCAGAAAGGTTCAAGTTCTTCTCCAGCTAGGGCTCAAACTGCTCCTTCCCTCCTCCACACCTCAGTTAAGTTTCTTTCCAAGTGGTTTCTGCTGTGAATAAAAGCTCCCTTGTGTGTGCTGTGCTGCAGTGCTGAGCCCAGCAAGTGGCTGATCATGCCCTGAGGCTGGAGCACTCAAGGTTTTTAAATGCCCTATTTAAATTTCTCCTGCTTCCTTGCAGCTGAGAGGGGTCTGAGCCGGGGCTTGTGTCCCTTGCCAAGGGTGAAGATGTCCTGTGTTTGGGAGGAGGAGTGCTGCAGGGTGCTGCTGGCTGCTTTAACACAAGTCCACCTCCCAGATGTCTCTGTGGTCATGCGGAGTTGGTGCTGTGAGTGTGGGGAAGGTGTGCTACAATGACTTTGTCCTCCTCCAGGCACTGAATGAATCTCTGAAGCTCTTCAAGACTCACTCCCCGCAGACTGCCACCATGCTCTTCACTGTGGATAATGAAGCTGGCAGAATCACCTGCCTGTGCCAGGTGCCCCAGGTAAGGCCGAGATGCCACGTCTGCCTTTCTCTGGGCCTCCGGCCAGCAACTGCCCAACGCCACACAGCCAGAACTCCTGTGGGTTTGGCAAGAGCCACGACCTTTGTGCTTTGGGTTCTTCTGGGGCTGCAGGCGTGGGGCAGGGGGGCTGCCCCTGGGCTGCAGGACACACACAGCTGGAAGCTCTTTGTCCTGTTGTACCGTGCTCGTGGACCCTCTTCCCTGAGTTGAGGTTGAGCCACCTTTTTTTTTTTGTTTCTTTTCCTGCCCAGGAGACCGCAAATAAGGGCCTGAAGGCCAGCCAGTGGGTGCAGGAGGTGTCTGCCTTGATGGACGGCAAAGGCGGGGGCAAGGACGTCTCGGCACAGGCCACGGGCAAGAACGTGGGCTGCCTGCGGGAGGCCCTGCGCCTGGCTACGGACTTTGCCACGCTCCGCCTCGGCGAGCTGAAGAACTGATGGGGCTGGGGGGGGTCACCGGCACCCCTCCGCCCTCCTGCCCCTCCCCTCTGCCTGCTCCCTGAGCCCGCCTTTCCTATGAATAAAGCCTGCCTGCCCCGCGCCCTGCCGCCTCGGTTCTGCTTACGGGGCGGGGCGGGCCGCGCTCCTCCTC